>NC_090823.1:18141282-18835063 GCF_000390325.3 Nicotiana tomentosiformis
TATACGTGATTGAATAATTTAACTGTGATCCATGTTAGAAACCATGTTTTGGCTATATGCTTATTCTGTTGGGGCCAACTGAGGTCATTTATGTTGTTGAGAATTTGCTTAAATTGAAGTTAGATACTCAGTCATATTCATTCATTTGCATATCGTATCTCAGACTCTGTTATCATTTGTTGTCACAAAAAGTTATCATTGTTTGGGCTGATTGGCATGAGATTTGTGAGGCTGAGAGACTGGAGAAATTGATGACTGAGTTGGGGCCCGAGGGTCGGATTGTGAGTGATATTGATAGGATCGGGCTGCATGCCGCAGCAGATAGTATATATATATATATATATATATATATATATATATATATATGTGTGTGTGTGTGTGTGTGTGTGTGTGTGTGTGTGTGTGTGTGTGTGTGGATCGGGTTGCACGTCGCAACAAGCCTTATGCTATATGTGGATCGGGTTGTGCGTCGCAACAGGCCTTAGGGCTATATGTGGATCGGGCTGCACGTCGCAGCAGATTATATTAGCACTTGGGCCGGATCCGCCCCTCCGGAGTGTGCATGTCCACAGTGAGCACATGTGCGGCGTGATTCATGATGGGATCGGGATGCATGCCGCAGCAGGTACCGTACATTGCTGAGTGACCGAGTGTGTTGAGTGATTAAGCGTGACGAGTGGGAGTGTGAGACAGGGAGATGGATTACTCTGAGAGTGTGGGTACATGAGTTCATCACTGTGGTACATTGCATTGACATGTATACTTAGCACACATGCATAGAGATGCATTCCCTCATGTTACACAGTTTTGATTACATTTATGACATTCACATGCACATTGACATGTAGGCCTAGAGATATTCTTTCCTTATGCCATTTGATAATGAGACGTCGTAACTGTTGTTGAATGTTTTTGGGAAAAATCACAGCTTTCAAACTTACACATATCTCTGGTGTGTTTGGTGAAAGAATTGAGATTTACAGTTATATTTGAAAAGCATACCTATTTTCCGTAACTGTGAACGAGCTGAGCTAGTTCTTGTACCATCTTTATTATATTGTTATGATCTATTGATGCTTATTGGAGTTGGACCCTGACCCTTGTCTCAGCTCGTCACTACATCAAACTAAGTTTAGGTTTGTTACTTATTTAGTACATGGGGTCGGTTGTACTCATATTACACTTCTGCACCTTGCGTGCAGATGTTTGATGCTGATGTAGCTGCGTACGGCGGGAGCTAGATCTGAATATGTACATGCGTTCCTATCATAGCTGCCTCTTGATCTTGGTAGCTTTAGTATTTCAGATCTATTCATGTATATTTTAGACAGATGGTGTATTTTATTTTAGACTGGCTCTGTAAACTCTATATCTTAGAAGCTCATGATTTGTAGTACCAGTCCTTGGAAAATTCTTGTATAAAAGCGGTGTATTATCATTTCTTTTCTTAATAAATCTCCTTTAATTGGATAGTTCTTAATTGGCTTACCTAACGGGTTGGGTTAGGTTCCATCACGACTAGTTGGATTTTGGGTCGTGACACGTTGGTATCAGAGCTCTAGGTTCATAGGTTCTACAAGTCATGAGCAAATGCCTAGTAGAGTCTTGCGGATCGGTATGATGACGTACATACCTATCTTCGAGGGGCTACAGGGCATTTAGGATAAATTTCCCATCTTTCTTGCATTATATGTCTGGTAGCGTCCCTATGAGTGGCTTGATGGCTATATGATGAGTATGAAGTGACTGGGGGATGTGTCCTGATGGTTTGATTGTGACGAGAATAGTTTGCTTGAGATATAAAAAGGATAATTGGGTGCTAGATTGATGTCTTGATGTGACATATAGTCTCGCGTTATGAGTGTGCTAAAAGATCTTTCATGAAGTATAATTGTGGAACGAAGTGGATTTTCATGTATTATTGTGAGTTCAGACTCAGGAAGATTAAGTTATGGCGTAGTAATTGTGGCTGCAAAAGGGTATAGCAAGATGCCAATTTGAAGCTAAGTAGGTAGGTTATCTACTGCGGAGTAATCTACGGAGGTGTTATCCTTATAATGTTGTGGGGAGAGTTTCTTTTCTACCAGCGGGGTATATGTGTTATGATTTGAATTTGAATTTGGTTGAGAAAGTTGACTCGATCGTCATGTGGATGTATGCGATCTTAGTAGATGATTTGAGGTACTGTATGGTTTGTGTTATGTGAGCTTATGAAGGATTTAGTTGAATATCCCTGCGGTATTATAGCAGTAAAAAAGTATGGGTATAGTGAGTTATAAGATGTTCTACTCGATGGCATTGAGCTAAGTGGGGGAGTTTGCTATCGACGATTTGTTTGCATGGTTACGTGATGTATTGGTTTTGGTATAGGGCATACTTGTGGATCGGTTATGACTTACAAAGGTTGAGATCGAGGATGACTCGAGTAAAGAAATTTCTGAATGTGGGATATGTTACACTTTATGGGTATATGGAAATCACGGAATGGTTTGAATTGTTATTCGTGACGGATGTAGTGCGCATGGTGTAAATATTTGCTCGGTTGCGCTGAGGCGGGGTCACTTCTTTGGGTGATGTTGTGTAAATGGGGCACATGTCGTTCGTCCTCTTTGGTCGGTGTAATTGAGATTTGAGCATGGTGGATGACTCTCGAGAAAGTTCTAATGGATTCAAGATTTTCATGTAGCAATTGAGAATTTTGCGGATTTGTATATGACTAAAATCTGAGATTTGCATGGGATGGTGTCGAGACTCGCAGTATTTCTATATCATTATGGATTTTTCATTTTAGTATCAGAAAAGTGGAGGAAACGGCTTCAGATTCACAGAATGTCTCTTCAGAGTGGGCGTCTCAGTTGTGGTACTTTTGGGTGCTTAAGGGGGAATACGACGGCTTATGGGCAAAAGGGACGTCAGTATATTTGAATTGAACTGGTATGTAAAGCAACTGAAAGAAAGAAATATAAATGTTAAACTGATACTAAGCTGATAACTGAGAATTGATAATTGATAACTAAAATGATAATTGTTCAAACTGAAACTGAAATGATAACTGATAACTGAAATGATAACTGATAATTGAACTGAACAAAGGAAGTAAGTATATGAATACTCCCTCTTCTGAATGATGAACCACCTATATATTTGAATAAATAAACTGCGGCCTCAGGCCCAATAAATATATAAATATGTGCACAAAATGCGTCCTCGGTCCCAAGTATACGTATACATAACTGCGGCCTCATGCCTAAAAATGCATAAAGCATAAACTGCGGCCTCAAACCCAAAAACTCATAAAGCACTAACTGCGACCTCAGGCCCAAATACAGGTGTTCAACATTCAAGAATTTAGAATTAGGAACTGAGAATCATACTGCAATATATGATACTAAAATATTGAACTATACTGAGTTACATGATACTGGAATGCTGAATAGAACTAGACTAAGACATATATTTATAATACATTGATTTGTCATAACTGAAACTCTTAAGAGATTGAACGATTATGAAACTATTCCATCTAGAGAATAGAAGTTCTACAATAATTCATGGAACTAAGACATAATTACTTTATGAGGAAACTCGTAACAGTCATAAAGAATGGGATGTAGGGAGAATCATAAACATTCCCAAACGTAAAGAGAGTTAGCCTCACATACCTTAGCTCTGGCCCTTTTTAAGAGTATCATGATGTTCGTCACCTCTTTCAACAATAATCTACGTCAATATATATATATATATATATATATATATATATATATATATATATATATATATATATATTAAGAGGAACCAATATTAGCACTAATGCTCTTGTTGAGTAACTTAGGAATTTTATCAAACACCTTACGGATGTAAAGCCTCATAGCCCTTATTAATTGGTCTTTTCTTCACCAAGTTCTCGTTCTACTACTTCTAGGTGATTCTACAATCCCAAATAGATGTAACTAACACCATTTCTCATTACCCAAATGTTTACAACAATCATAATTCAACAATCCAAAATCCTAGCATAGTTCTTATTGTTCTCTTTATCAAACCCATTCACTATTATCCCAAACATTAATCACTTCATCGTTATAAATTATTAAGGAGTAGAAACATTACCTTTACGAAGTTCACTCCTCTTGAATTCGAGTTCTAGGGTTTACTTTCTCAACAATAATGTCTCGATCGAATATCTAATGAGTGGAAGGATTTGCCCATGTTAATAAGATATTGGAGAATCGAAATTATCTTAGAATCATTGTTAGAACTTACTTTGGATAATGGAGGGACCTTGGGGAAGTTGGGCTCTTGAGAGCTCCCCTTTCTAGAGCAAATGTACGTGTTTGGGGTTGTAGTGAACGAGGTAGGGTTTAAATAAATGTACGTGTCCCAAAAAATGAGGAGAAAATAAAAATTGCTCGGATAAATATCGCCGGCACGAGGCATCGTCAGGAGCGACAAAATAACTATGCAAGGTGCTATTAGAGGCGCCAAACCTACAGTGCCTTGCACTGTCTGGAACATTGAGGTTGATGCCTTGGACAGTGCCTTGCACTGTCTGTAGTGCTGAGTTTTTCTGGCCTTGCACTGTCTATGGCCGTGAGTTTTGATGGCCTTGCAATGTATATGGCTGTGAGTTTTCATGGCCTTGCACTGTCTAAGGCTATAAAACGGAACTCCCATAAACTTAGTCGATTCTATTAAATTTTATGCACCTCACTCTCGGTGTTGATTCTAGAATAATTGTTTCCAACCATACTTATCCCGATAGGACTTCACATGTCTAAACGGTCACATTAATACTCATTTAATGCATCCACAACTAATCTGGATTTAGGAAGTGTTACATTATCTCCCCCTTGGGATCATTCGTCCTCGAATGATTGTCCGGACTGTAACTACGGCTAACTATGTACCTTTAACGGAACTGATGGAAACATGTGAACACAGTACTGTCATGAACACATGCATACTAAACTAAATGAATACATGATCATTGATGTGCTGAGATACTTAACTGAATAGCTACTGAACTGAATGTCTACTGAACTGAATGGCTACTGAACTGACTGAACACTGAGCTGCCTGAATATTGAAAGACATGGAGATTATAATATAAGGTCTGAATGAGAAGGATATATGCCTTAGACATTTCTCCAAACACCTTCCAGCTAACAGATCACAACGCTAGCTTCATAGGGCATCATAATATGCATAACATGAAAGATATACATGAATATTGGTCTGTTATGGATACGTGAATTCTAAACTAACATGGATATATGAATACTGAACTTGCACGAATATTTGAGTACTAAACTGATATGAATATCTGAGCACTGAACTAACATCGATATCTGAGTACTAAGCTGGCATGAATATCTGAGTACTAGACTGACATGAGTATCTGAGTTCTGAACTGACATGAATGTTATAACTGGAAACGTAAATGTCGTGACAGGAGATCTGAATACTAGAAACTTGAATGTTATAACATGGCACGTGAAATACTAAGTGTACAACCGCCAATTCTGGTTGAAACTCTAACTCATAAGCTACTTGCCCGATGTATCTGGGACTGAGCTTTCCTTTCTTCCCAAATCTTATAACACATTTTATAAGCAAAACTTTTAGAAACACCCAATCATCACCTTGAAACTCTAGGTCTCTACGATGCACGTTCGAATAGGACTTTTGGCGACTCTGAGCCGTCTTCAAATGCTCTTGAATTAACTTGACTTTCTCCATAGCATGATTGACCAAATCTGGTCCCAACAATTCCGCTTCGCCGACTTCAAACCAACCAATTGGCAATCTACACCTTCGCCCATACAAATCATGCTTTCAAAATGAGTGAGATAATCTTATTATAAGGTCCATATTTACCAGCTCCACTAAAGGATATGTGTATTTTGTAGTAAAATACTAGGCTTTCTACTGCTCGACTTTCACATATTGACAATTCAGACACTTGGCAACAAAGTCTACGACATACTCTTCCATGTCATTCCACCATTAAATCTCCTCGAGATCATGATACATCTTTGGGGAACCTGGATAGATATAACACTTGGAATTATGGGCTTCTAAGATAAAACTCCTTCTCTAAGTCCATCTATTTCTGGACACACAATCCGTCTTGGTACCTCAAAGTACCATCATCTCCCCCTTTGTTCAAAAGCCATCGTCTTATGCTTGGGAATCCCCTCTTTCAGCTACAATAAGTAGGGATCATCAAAGTGTTTCTCCTTCACTTCGGCTACTAAGAAGGAACAAGTCCTGTTCTGGACAACAACTCAATTATCTTCAGAGTCCAAAAAGTCGAACTCCTAGCTTGACTAAGCGGTGAACGTCTTTCACCAGAGTTCTCTTGTCTACCTCAATCATAAGCCATACTTCCCATACTTTATTATCTTTTTAAATTAATTCCTAAAAATACGTATGGTATTAATGTGAGCTAAGTCTTTGACTAGTGATAAATTGTAATGTGTTTAAAGTCGTGTACATGAGGTGACGAGTGTGTACACGGGTTAATGTGAAAGATTATGTTTATAAACTGTGTAGATCACTGTTGCACATTAATTAAATTATTTTATTCTGTTATATTCTTCATCATTTATTTAATATTTATATTTTAAAGTTGTTTGACCTTTTCCTGCTAATTGTTTTACATGTTTAGTTGAAACTTGGTTTCTTTTATTTGAAGCCTTTAAATTAAATATTATTAATATGAAGTATTTGACATTTTTAAATTTGGTACCGAAGCAACGTATTAAAGATTTTTAAATATTATTTTGTTGAGTTATTTATTCCCGAATATTTTGTGAGGTTTTCGTACTCATTGTGATGGAGCCGTGAGCTCTTTATTTTTGGAAAATATTATTGCTGATTTATTTTGGCATGAGCCGTGAGCTCTTTATTATGGAAAATATTGTTATTGATTTATTTTGACGAATTAAAATATTTGGGCACTTGAGATGCAAATTATGATATATTGTGATATTGATACGCATGCGGAGGTATAAGGTTTCGTGTTTCGTACACACGCTAGGCACATTCCTTGTGGTAATTATATCATTTTTCGCATCCCAAGCTAACTTTTCGGGTTTCAGATTTCCAACTGGACTTACTAATGATTTTCACAACTCCCCCTTAGACCAAAGGTTATGGTCTTATACTTGTGGATCCTTCATTTTTTGGGATCTGAACAACCTTCCTTATTTTCTGCAATTCATTACACTTTACGTCAATGACGATTCATCTTCCGACTTACTCTAAGTAATTTTTTTATTTTTTTTACTAGGAAAAACTACATTACTTACATAAAAATAAATCTAATATATTCACAACTATCATACACAATCTTAATGATTTAACTCTACTCATACTGTCAATTTAGGGGAAACCCTTTTTTTCGATAACTCTTAAAGGCATTCTTCAGTAGTTTTCTCTCTTACTTCGTAGCTGTTTTGTTTTTCCTTCCACTGTCACTGTACTTCAGGTTTAACTTAAACTCATTGGGTTCTTATATGCGTTTTGTGTTTCAAACTATTACCCACTTACTAGTGTTAACTTTTCTAAGTGAATCAAATCGTATCTCTACTAGCTCTGCTGATATTGCTTATTCATCGTATCGACTCAAAACTTACTTACTATTCTTTTACTAATCACCTGCTAGAATCATGTTTTCTTGTTCTTCTTTGAATAACTAAGCATAAGGTTATTTCTAACTTCCCTCATCATCCGACCCTATCCTACGATCGCACACTATCTTTCTTTTGTACTATGTACGTGGATCACACTTAGGTAAATTTCAGCTGTCTTAAACAAAACTGGAATATCTAATCCCAATCTTTCTATACACTTCAAAATCATATCAGACTATAAACGTTCGGGGTAAATACTTAGTCACATAACCTAAGGGGAAACTATCATATCTTTTATCTCATAAGAATAGTTGCTTCTTGTAGTGAATTACTAACGTGGTACTTTCTAATTCTGATTTGACTATATTTGAACAACTTAAAATCATTCCTTGAAATTCAATATCGACTGCTCTTGGCTCTCATTTTATACATCATATCTTCTTAGTCATATGCATTAGTCGTACAAAACACATCTTTGGTAATACAAACATTATTGACTCCTAGGTATTTTGCCCATTGGGATCATTTTTGTCCATTACTATATTGATCAATTCTATGCATGCAGTTGAATTCTTAACCTGTTACACAGTGGTGTCTGACATCTGAACTATCATCATCAAACTTGTGGCTCCATTTCCAAGAATTAAAATAAAATTATTCTGTGAGGTAAAAATAAATACGAATATGCTACCATACACAATCTTATCCTTCAGAGTATACCATCATCTGATAAATCATTTCCTGCACCATTCGACGAGTCTTGGGTCTTAATCCGAACCTAAAACATGCGAAGATTTTGCTATAATCACTGTTACTTACATTTGTTTTAGCACCCATAGGCATCACTGTATATTCACAAGTCACCTTTATTTGGATACAATAAAAATTGGAGATCTGGTAACTGAATAACTAAATACTGGCATACTCAACAACCATAAACCTGCTAACTGAAATATTGTATAATTGGTAACCGAGGTAAACTAATAACCATAAAACATTATAACTGCTTTTGTACTTTTTTGTAAAGTTATGCTCTAATATGTACTACTATCCATTGCATCCCACTTTCAACATCCTCCCAAGTCTCATTTGTTACCAACTTGTACTCCATAATTATACCCCAATGGGCAATCACCCTCTCTGGGACCTTAGGTTTTTTCTGCCCGTCGCTTAGGCATTCGATACGTCTGGAATTCCATAGGAAGAGAAGGTTACCTATTGCTCTAAGTTTCATGGCGCGATCTAGAGTAGAAAGAAATGAGACAATCCTGAATGTCTTTGTAGTTACCAATTTATATGTGTGGCCGGCACACATATATAAAGGACACTCCACTGGATACAGCTTCATAGACTCCCTACGACACTTGAACCTAGTGCTCTGATACCAAGCTTTGTCACGCCCCAAACCTAGGTCTGGACGTAACACGGCACCCGGTGCCTGACTACATGTGACCGAGTGAACTAACTGGCTGGCTGAATCAACATGTGATATCATAACATACTGAATGCAGAAGATAAACTAATACATGCTGATATACTGAAAGTCTGAATGAGATAAATCAAAGTGTGGAAACATTAATACAAGTCTGAAACATATATTTAGTCAACACTACTTAACATGAAAAGCTTGTGACTTTGTCTAACTGTTAATCTAGTCTATGAAGCCTTTAATGAAGTACTGAAAATACTGACTCTAAAAATACTGAAGACTACAAAGTAATGATAATTCCCCGAAAGAACTGGGGCTTACCAAATAGTTGGTACAAGAATCCTAGCACTTTAAGTCGTCAACTTGTAAATCATTACCTGCATCGTGAGATGCAGGCCCCGGGCAAAAGGGACGTTAGTACATTTGAATTGCACTAATGTTTAAAGCAACTGAAAGAAAGAAATATAAATGTTGAAACTGGTCCTGAGCTGATAACTGAGAATTGATAATTGATAACTAAAATGATAACTGTTGAAACTGAAACTGAAATGATAATTGATAACTGATAACTGAACTGAACAAAGAAAGTAAGGATATGAATACTCACTCTTTTAAATGATGAACCACTATATATATGAATAAATAAACTATGGCCTCAGACCCAATATGTATATAAATATGTGCACAAATTGCGGCCTCGGGCCCAAGTATACGTATACAAAACTGCGGCATCAGGCCCCAAAAATACATAAAGCATAAACTGCGGCCTAAGGCCCAAAGATGCATAAATCACTAACTGCGGCCTCAGGCCCAAAAATATGTGTTCAACATTCAGGAATTTAGAATTAGGAATTGAGAATAATACTGTAATTTATGATACAAAAATACTGAAATATACTGAGTTACATGATACTGGAATGTTGAATAGAACTAGGCAGAGACATGTATTTATAATAAATTGATTTATCATAATTGAAACTCATAGGAGATTGAACATTTATGAAACTATTCCATCTAGAGAATAGAAGTTATACAACAATTCATGGAACTAAGACATAATTACTTTATGAGGAAACTCGTAACAATCATAAAGAATGGGACGTAGGGAGAATCATAAACATTCCCAAACGTAAAGAGAGTTAGCCTCACATACCTTAGCTTTGGCCCCTTTTAAGAGTATCACGATGTTCGTCGCCTCTTTCAACCACAATATGCGTATATATATATATATATATATATATATATATATATATATATATATATATATATAAAGAGGAACCAATATTTGCACTAATACTCTTGTGAGTAACTTAGGAATTTTATCAAACACCTTATGGGTGTAAAGCCTTAAAGCCCTTAGAAATTGGTCTTTTCTTCACTAAGTTCTCATTCTACTACTTCTAGGTGATTCTACAATCCCAAATAGATGTAACTAATACCATTTCTCATCATCCAAATGTTTACAACAATCGTAATTCAATAATCCAAAACCTTAGCATAGTTCTTATGGTTCTCTTTATCAAACACATTCCTTATTCTCCCAAAAACTCATTAATTCATAGTTATAAATGATTAGGGAGTAGAAACATTACCTTTTCGAAGTTCACTCCTCTTGAATTCAAGTTCTAGGTTTCCTTTCTCAACAATGGTGTATCGATCGAATATCTAATGAGTGGAAGGATTTACCCATGTTAACAAGGTATGGAGAATCGAAATTAACTTAGAATCATCGTTAGAACTTACGTTGGATGATGAAGGGACCTTGGGAAAGTTGGGTTCTTGAGAGCTCCCCTTTCTAGAGAAAATATACATGTTTGGGGTTGTAGGGAACAAGGTAGGGTTTAAATAAGTGTACGCGTCCCAAAACTTGAGGAGAAAATAAAAGTAGCTCGGATAAATATCACCGGCACGAGGCATCGTTAGGGGCGCCAAAATAACTATGCAAGGCACAATCAGAGGTGCCAAAACTACAGTGCCTTGCACTGTCTGGGGTGCTGAGGTTGATGCCCTTGACAGTGCCTTGCACTGTCTGGGGTGCTGAGTTTTTCTAGCCTTGCACTGTCTATGACCGTGAGTTTTCATGGCCTTGCACTATCTATGGTCGTGAGTTTTCATGGCATTGCACTGTCTAAGGCTATAAGACAAACCTCCCATAACCTTAGTCGATTCTATTGAATTTTATCCACCTCACTCTCGGTCTTGATTCTAAAACAATTGTTTCCAACCATACTCATCCCGATAGGACTTCACATGTCTAAAAGGTCACATTAATACTCATTTAACGCATCCACAACTAATCCGACTTTATGAAATATTACAAGTTTGGCAGTAGTTTGGATTAGCACGGTAATGGGTATGATCCGTTCTTTGGGTACTTATGATGTGGTGAGTCTCTACAGGTGTTTCGTGGAAATGCTCTTGATTTTTGGCGATATGTGTGGCTTGGTTGAGTTAGAGGGATTCGGTTTTGACAGCTTGGTTATGTGCAAATGGATTTCAAAGAGTTCTCGATGATTTATATCACGGTTTGAGGTTGATATTTCCTACTAGCGTGAGGAACATGTTGCATGTTGGGATTTTCTCCTAGATGAGATCAAATGGAAGGTTTCTGACTGATCGGGTATGTATTCTGATAGCGACTCAAAGTTGATCATGAGATTCTCGTTCTTTTCATATGATGGCATGATAGATATGATGTGCTGTGTAAGATTGAGATTTGCATGTGCAAGGTCACGGTTCAGTTTTGAAAGAAAGGTCCTGAATTCTTAGACAACATGGAAGGTTTCAGATGTCTAGATGAATGTTATTACTACTTGGTATTGCCTGAGAAGGGTGCGCATTTCAGAAGGTGCATTATGTTTTGACTTATATATGCTTCATTGGTATTGTGGTGCTCTCCTTGTTGATCAACTGTTGATATTCAGACTTCTCTATGTGGCACGGAAGAATTATAGAAGTATTCCTCATGGGATGATTGTGTATAAGAGATGTGTTAGACATTCGGGCGGTAGAGTTGGGATCAGATATGGTGATCCATCTATTCTATGGATTTGGAGAATAGGAGTTCTCAGAAGCAGACTGTTTCGTGGTTGTGGACTGTGAAAATGCGGCTAAAGCAAGCAAGATGATAGTATGTGTTATGGTTAGGTCGATGTGGACTTTTGGAGGGCTATTTGTCCATTCAGGTGTGACCAGAGTTGATTTGGGGGCCCATTGGTAGGCCCAATGAGGATGTGTATTCTACATCGGATCGGATTTGTTGACTCCGAACTGCTATTGTTGAGGGATGTGCCATTCGGTTACAATCGATTTTTATTTATATCTGATATTTTCTATGTTTTACTCTTCCATACTACGAGGGTTTGTGATTCGTTGGTTTATACACAAATGGTGTGATATTGTTTAGGCCTTATAGCGAAATTTGAGCGAGATGGTTATTGGGGTGTGGAATGGTTGATTGCGCCTTGGTTATGGTCTTTTTCGGTTGTGGTATACTTTATGGTTTGCTTGATCATGGTTATGGCCATGCACTTTGTGTACTTGATGTCAAAGTGCGTACGGTTGTTGATTTGGAGCATAGTGGCTTGAGGTAATTCATATGGACCACTGTTTGGATGGGGTCACGCATTGCACCAGAATTATGTTGAGATATGATCCTTCATGTTAGATTAGTGTGTCCAGGTTCTACTATGTATGATGGGTTCATAGCATTGTGGTTGTGGTGGTACTTGTTGAGTTTGCGGGACGTTCCTCTCATTTGAGTCATTTCCTATTTTTATGTGCAATTGAATTGTTGCATATTAGTGCACGGATTGCACGGTTTGTGGCTCTAGGTTGAATTGGTGTGGCATGTATGTAGGGAGACTGTATTTGATAAGATAAGGTCGTCGGATCTTGAATCGGTTCTATCGGAATGGATTGCGGTATATTTGGAAGGATAATATCGCTGATTGGCTTAGAAATTAACTATAGTTCTTGTCAAAGGAGAGGGGCTCCATAGCTTGTTGATCTGCTAAGTGGTTACGGTTTCTACGTGTTTCTTTCATCATCAACAGTGTATGACAGTTTTAGAACAAGGTTTTGTTCGATATGAGGTTTACTACAGGTATTGGGTTGTGTTGATTAGCTACTATGATCGGAAGTTGTTTCTATGAGTATTGGAGTTATGTGGTATAGCATGTGATTGTGTATTGGGTTATGGTTATGGCTTGATGCAACATATTCAGGCTAATACAGTGTGTAGATGTAAGATTCGGATCTTATAGGAAATTTCGGATATTGGAAATTGGATTCTAAGGTTCATGGCCTAAGGTTGAATTAAGGATCTTCAGCTGGGTTGTGTTATTAGGCATATATAAATTAGGGTGACATGGGATCACCTCTGGTTATGTGTGTGGTAAGGTTACACAGTGATTTGACGGCTTAGGAACAACTCTTGGCACGTTCGAGGACGAACATATGTTTAAGTGGGGGAGGATGTAAAGACCCGATCGGTCGTTTTGAGTATTTGCACTTTGCTTGGTGATTTGAGGGCATGAGTAGCTCTGTATGATGTAGTATTACTTGTTTGTATCTTCGGTTTTTGTTTTTAGGTTATTCGAAATCGATTTGGAAGAATGAATTTCATGATTGAAGCTTTAAGTTGGAAGAGGTGATTAAGTTTGACTTTTGTGAATTTGACCATGGAACGGAATTTTGATGGATCTGTTAGGTCCGGATGATGATTTTGGACTCGGGCATATGCCCGGATTTGCATTTGGATGCTCTTAGAAGGATTCAGCACTAATTGGCGAAACTTGGAAATTTGAAGGCTTGGAAAGTTCAGAAGTTTGACAGGGAGTTGACTTTGTGGATATCAGATTCGGATTGTGGTTTCGGAGATTTGAATAGCTTCGTTATGTCATTCGGTACTTGGGTGCAAAATTTGGGTTCATTCCGTGTTGATTTGATGCGTTTCGGCGCGAGTTTTGGAGATTTCAAGTTCAAAGTTCATTTAAGTTTGATTTGAGGTGTGATTCATCGTTTCGATGTTGTTATTTGTGAGTTGAGGCATCGAGTAGGTCCATGTTACATTATGGGACTTGTATATTTGGACGGGGTCCCGAGGGGCTCGGGTGAGTTTCGGATGAGGTTCGGACCATTTCGTCGCATGTTGCATTTGGCTACGGCTGTTGGTTCTGGTGTGGCCGCATCTACGGATAATTGGTCACAGAAGCGACGTCACATATGCGAGGTCTTCTTCGAAGAAGAGAACAAGTACAGCTGGGCATGAGAGTCGCAGGTGCGGGTGCATGGGCGCATCTGCGCGACCGCAGACGCGGCTCAATATGCGCAGAAGCGCGATCGCAGAAGCGGGTAGGAGATCGTAGAAACGAGGGGTCGGCTGGTTAGTGGTTATCGTAGAAGCAAAAATTTAGCCGCAGAAGCGACTCCGCAAAAGCGGTTGGGATGTCGCAAATGCGACGAGGACTCGGCAGAATAGTATTTAATCGAGGCTTTTGGTTCTTTTATCATATTTAGAGATTTGGGGAGTTTTGAAGCGATTTTCATCATGTAGATTGGGGTAAGTGTTCTACACTCGGTTTTGATTATATTTCGCGAATTTATCTTCATTTTTGGCAATTGGTTGATAAAATTTACAGAGGAAATTGGGGGATTTTGTCTAAAATTTTATAAAGCGAATTTTTGAGTTTTGAACATCGATTCGGAGTCAGATTTGAGTGCAATTAATATGGTTGGACTCGTAATTGAATGGGTTATCCAATTTTATAAGTTTCGTCGAGTTCCGAGGCACGGGCCCGGGTTGGACCTTTGGGTTAATTTTGGGCTTTTAACAAAGGATTCAACCTTTATCGATTGAGTTTGTTTCCTTTGGCATTATTTGATGTCATTTGGAGATCGGTACGCACGGGGTGGCATTTTGGAGCATCGCTTGGCTTGCTCGGTATTGGATTTGGCTTGTTCGAGGTAAGTAACACTTCAAAACTTGGTGTGAGGTGACGCACATGCTAGGTGATGGGCGTGTGGGCATGCACCGTGTAAATTATGGCTCGGTTACTTCTGTGGTACTCTGTAGTTACTTAATCTTGTCTTTATCTATGAAATATTTATGTGATAGAGTAATTGAGTTGTGATCCATGTTAGAAACCATGTTTAGGCTATATGTTTATTCTGTTGGGGCTCACTGATGTCATTTTTGTTGTTGAGAATTTGCTTAAATTGCAGTTACATATTCAGTCATATTCATTCATTTTTATATCATATCTCAGTCTCTGTTATCATTTGTTGTCACAATATGTTATCATTGTTTGGGCTGATTGACATGAGATTTGTGAGCCCAAGAGACTGGAGAGATTGATGACTGAGTTGGGGCCTGAGGGTCGAATTATAAGTGATATTAATGAGATCTGGCTGCACGCCACAACATATATTATATATATGTGTGGATCGGGTTGCACGCCTCAACAAGCCTTATTGCTATATATATATGGATAGGATTGCGCGCCGCAATAGGCCTTAGGGCTATATGTGGAACGGGCTGCACGCCACAACAGGTTATATTAGCGCTTGGGCAGGTTCTACCCCTCCGGAGTCTGCACACTCACAGTGAGCGCAGGTTCTGTTGATTCATGATGGTATCAATTTGCCCACCATAACAGGTACCGTACATTACTGAGTGACCGAGTGTGTTGAGTGATTGAGCGTGATGAGTGGGAGTGTGAGACAGTAAGATGGAGTACTCTGAGAGTGTGGGTACATGAGTTCATCACTGTGGTGCATTGCATTGACATGTATACTTGGCACACATGCATAGAGATGCATTCCCTCATGTTACATGGTTTTGTGACATTTATGACATTCACATGCATATTGACATGTAGGCATAGAGATGTACTTTCCTCATGCCATCTAATAATGAGACTTCTTAACTGTTATTGAACGTTTTTGGGAAAAATCACAGTTTTCAAACTTACACATATCTTTGGTATTTTTGGTGAAAGATTTGAGATTTACTGTTATACTTGAAAAACATGCCTATTTTCCATAACTATGAACGAGCTGAGCTATTTCTTGTACCATCTTTATTATATTGTTATGAACAGTTGCTGGTTATTGGAGTTGGTCCCTGACCCTTGTCCCAGCTCGTCACTACATTCAACCTAAGGTAAGGTTTATTACTTATTGAGTACATGGGGACGGTTGTACTCATACTACACTTATGCACCTTGTGTACAGATGTTGGAGTTGATGTAGCTGCGTACAGCGGGGACGGTTGTACATCTGTTACAGTCATAGCTGCCTTTTGATCTTGGTAGCTTTAGTATTTCTGATCTATTCATATATATTTCAAATAGATGGTGTATTTTATTTTAAACCAGATTTGTAAGCTCTATATCTTAGAAGCTCATGATTTGTACTACCAATCCTTGGAAATTCTTGTATAAAAGAGATGTATTATAATTTCTTTTCTTAATAATCTCCTTAAATTGGATAGTTGTTAATTGTCTTACCTGAAGGGTTGGGTTAGGTGCAATCACGACTAGTTGGATTTTGGGTCGTGACAAGTTGGTATGAGAGCTCTAGGTTCATAGGTTCTACAAGTCATGATCAAGTGCCTAGTAGAGTGTTGTGGATCGGTATGATGAGGTCCATACCTATCTTCAAGAGGCTACATGGCATTTAGGATAGATTACCCATCCTTCTTTCTTATCGTGCAGCATTTATTTAGCTTGAAGCATAACTCTTTGAATTCCTTCCATGCATTTGTATGCGCATGTGAGCGTTCAGTATCAGTCGGGCATTACCGGATTGTGATTCCATGGATGAGGTATGAGATGTGATTTTCGTGTGTTGATGATGGGCCAGTCTGGAGGACTTGAGGCCGAGTTATGACTATAGCTTGAGCACGGGGATTTCGGTTGTATGAGCATGTGCTTTTGGACTTATATGTCTGGTAGCGTCCCTATAAGTTGAATTTGTGGCTCGATGAGTGGATTGATGGCTATATGATGAGTATGAAGTGACTGCAGGATGTGTCCTGATGGTTTGATTGTGACGAAAATAGTTTGATTGAGATGCAAAAAGGACTATTGGGTTCTAGATTATTGTCTTGATGTGACGTATAGTCTTGAGTTATGAGTGTACTGAAAGATTTTTCATGAAGTATAATTTTGGAACGAAGTGGATTTTCATGTCTTGTTGTGAGTTCAGACTCAGAAAGATTAAGTAATGGCATAGTAATCGTGGCTGCAAAAGGGTATAACAAGATGTCAATTTGAGGCTAAGCAGGTGGGTTATCTCCTGTGGAGTAATCTACGGAGGTGTGATCCTTGTAATGTTGTGTGGAGAGTTTCTTTTCTACCAGCGGGGTATATGTGTTGAGATTTAAATTTGAACTTGGTTGA
The DNA here is from genome assembly GCF_000390325.3 of Nicotiana tomentosiformis. NCBI lineage: Eukaryota > Viridiplantae > Streptophyta > Magnoliopsida > Solanales > Solanaceae > Nicotiana > Nicotiana tomentosiformis. The sequence continues at coordinate 18,158,754 of NC_090823.1, forward strand.
GAAAGTTTACCTGATCATCATGTGGATGTATGCGAGCTTAGCAGATGATTTAAGGTACTATATAGTTTGTGTTATGTGAGCTTATGAAGGATTTAGTTGAATATCCCTGCAGTATTATGGCAGTAACAGAGTATGGGTATGGTGAATTATCAAATGTTCTACTCTATGGCATTGAGCTAAGTGGGGTAATTTGCTATCGACGATTTGATTGCATGGCTACGTGATGTATTGGTTTTGCTCTGGGGCATACTTGTGGATCGGTTATGACTTGCAGAGGATGAGATCGAGGATGACTCGAGTAAAAACATTTCTAGATGCGGGATATGTTACACTTTACGGGTATATGGGAATCATGGAATGGTTTGAGTTGTTATTCGTGACAGATGTAGTGCGCATGGTGTAAAAATTTGCTCGGTTGCGCTAAGGCGGGGTCACTCCATTGGGTGATGTTGTGCTAATGGGGCACAGGTCGTTCGGCCCATTTGGCTGGTGCAGTTGACATTTGAGTAAGGTGGATGACTCTCGAGAAAGTTCTAATAGATTCAAGATTTTCATGTAGCAATTGAGAATTTTGCGTATTTGTACATAACTAAAATCTGAGATTTGCATGGGATGGTGTCGAGACTCACGGTATTTCTATATAATTATGGATTTTGCATTTCGGTATCAGAAAAGTGGAGGAAACGACTTCAGATTAACAGAAGGTCTCTTCAGAGTGAGTGTCTGAGTTGTGGTACTTTTGGGGTGCTTAAGGGGGGAATACGATGTCTTATGGGCCTTAGGTCGGTGTGATTTTATTCTAGGATCTCGTATGATGAGTTTTGGTTAAGGATCATGGTGTTCCGGCAAGGAGAAGTGTCACCTTGAGGGTAATTCGGAAGGAACTCGGAGAAAAAGGACAGTTTGGTAGTAGGTTGGATCAGCACGGTAATGGGTATGATAAGTTCTTTGAGTACTTATGATTTGGTCAGTCTCTACAGGTGTTTCGTGGCAATGCTCTTGGGTTTTGGCGACATGCGTGGCTTGGTTGAGTTTGAGGGATTCGGTTCTGATAGCTTAGTTATGTGAAAATGGATTCCAAAGAGTTCTCGATGATTTCTATCATGGTTCGAGGTGGATATTTCCTACTGGCATGAGGAACATGTTGCATGTTGGGATTTTCTCTTGGATGAGATCAAATTGAAGGTTTCTGACTGATCGTGTATGTATCCTACTGGCGATTCAGAGTTGATCATAAGATTCTCGTACTTTTCATATGATGGCATGATAGATGTGGTGTGTTGTGCAAGATTGAGATTTGCATGTGCAAGGTCATGGTTCAGTTTTGAAGGGAAGGTCCTGAATTCTTAGACAACATGGACGGTTTCAATTGTCTAGATGAATGCTATTACTACTTGGTATTGCCTGAGAAGGGTACGCATTTCAGAAGGCGCATTGTGTTTTGACTTACGGATGCTTCATTATTATTACGGTTCTCTCCTGGTTGATCGACTACTGATATTCAGATTTCTCTATGTGGCACGGAAGAATTATAGAAGTATTCCTCATGGGATGATTGTGTATGAGAGATGTGTTAGACATTTGGGCAGTAGAGTTGGGATCAGATATGGTGATTCGTATGTTCTATGGATTTGGAGACTAAGAGTCGTCAGAAGCAGACTGTTTCATGGTTTTGGACTGTGAAAATGTGGCCAAATCTAGCCAGATGATAATATGTGTTATGGTTAGGTCGTTGTGGACTTTTGGAGGGCTATTTGTCCATTCGGGTATGACCGGAGTTGATTTGTTGGCCCATTGGGAGGCCCAATGAGGATGTGTATTCTACACCGGATCGGATTTGTTGACTCAGAATTGCTATTGTTGAGGGATGTGCCATTCGGTAAGAATTGATTTTTATTCGTATTTGATATTCTCTATGTCTTACTCTTCCATGCTATGAGGGGTTGTGATTCTTTGGTTTATGCTCACATGGTGCGGTTCTGTTTGGGCCTTATAGAGGAATTTGAGCGAGATGGTGATTAGGGTGTGGAATGGTTGATTGCGCCTTGGTTATGGTCTTTTCTGGTTGTGGTATACTGTATGGTTTGCTTAATCATGGTTATGGCCATGCACTTTGTGTACTTGATGTCAAATTGCGTGTGATTGTTGATTTAGAGCATTGTGACTTGAGGTATTTAATATGGACCAGTGTTTGGATGGGGTCACGTATTGCAGTGTAATTATGTTGAGATATGATCCTTTGTATTAGTTTAGCGTGTGTTGGTTCTTCTATGTATGATGGGTTCATAGCATTGCACTTGTGGTGGTACTTGTTGAGTTTGCGGGATGGTCCTCTCATTTGAGTTATTTCCTATTTTTGTGTGCAATTGAATTGTTGCTTATTGGTGCACGGATTTCACGGTTTGTGGCTCTAGGTTGAATTGGTGTGGCATGTCTCTAGGGCGACTGTATTTGATAAGATGAGGTCGGCAGACCTAGACTGGGTGCTATCGGATTGGATTGTGGTATATTTGGAAGGATAATGTCACTGATCGACTTAGAAATTGACTATAGTTCTTGTCGAATGAGAGGAGCTCCATGATTTATTGATCTAATAAGTGGTTACGGTTTTCTACGTGTTTCTTTCATCATCAACAGAGTACGAAGGTTTTAGGATGGGATTTTGTTCGATATGAGTTTTATTACCAGTATTGGGTTGTGTTGAGCAACTACAGTGATCGAAAGTTATTGCTATGAGTATTGGAGTTATGTGGTATATCATGTGATTGTGTATTGGGTTATGGATATGGCTTGATGTAGCATATCCAGGCTTATACAGTATGTAGATGTAAGATTCGGGTCTAATAGGAAATTCTGGATGTTGGAAATTGGATTCTAAGGTTCATGGGCTAAGGTTGAATTAAGGATCTTCACCTAGGTTGTGTCAAGGAACATAATAATTAGGTTAACATGGGATCACCCTCGGGTATGTGTGTTGTAAGGTTACACAGTGATTTGACGGCTTAGGAACAACTCTTGGCACGTTCGAGGATGAATGTATGTTTAAGTGGGTGAGGATGTAACGACCCGACCGGTCGTTTTGAGCATTTGCACTTTTCTCGAAGATTTGAGGGCATGAGTAGCTTCGTATGATGTACTATGACTTGTGTGTATCGTCGGTCTTGGTTTTCAGGTTATTCGGAATCGATTTGGAAGAATGAATTTCATGATTGAAGCTTTAAGTTGGAAGAGGTGATTAAGTTTGACTTTTGTTAATTTGACCCCGGAATGGAGTTTTGATGGTTCCGTTAGGTTTGGATGGTGATTATGGACTCGGTCATATGCCCGAATTTGCATTTGGATGTTCTTAGAAGGATTCAGCACTAATTGGCGAAAGTTTGAAATTTGAAGGCTTGGAAAGTTCATAAGTTTGACCTGGAGTTGACTTTGTGGATATTGTATTTGGATTGTGGTTCCAGGGATTGGAATAGCTTCGTTATGTCATTAGGGGCTTGTGTGCAAAATTTGGGTTCATTCCATGTTGATTTGATGTGCTTCGGCGCGAGTTTTGGAGATTTCACGTTCAAAGTTCATTTAAGTTTGATTTGAGGTGCGATTCGTCGTTGTGATGTTCATATATGGGATTTAAGGCTCGAGTAGGTCCGCGTTACGTTATGGGACTTGTTGCTATATTTTGACGGGGCCCCGAGGAACCCCGGTGAGTTTCTGACGAGGTTCGTACCATTTCGTCGTATGTTGCATTTGGCTACGATTGTTGGTTCTGGTGTTGCTGCATCTGCGGACAATTGGTAGCAGAAGCCACATCGCAGATGCGGGGTCTTCTTTGCAAAAGCAAACATGGATAGCTGGGCATGAGAGTCGTAGGTGTGGGTGCATGGGCGCATCTGCACGACTGCAGACGCGGTTCAATGTGCACAGAAGCGCGATCGCAGAAGCGGGTAGAAGATCACAGAAGTGAGGGGTCGGCTGGTTAGTGGGTATCGCAGAAGCAAAATGTTAGTCGCAGAAGTGACTCCACAAAATCGGCTGGGATGGCGCATATGCGACGAGGACTAGGCGGAACAGTATTAAATCGAGGCTTTTGGTTCTTTTATCATATTTTGAGATTTGTGGCTCGGATTCAGGCGATTTTTGAAGCGCTTTTCATCATGTGGATTGGGGTAAGTGTTCTACACTCGGTTTTGATTATATTTCGTGAAGCTATCTTCATTTTTGGCAATTGGTTGGTTGAATGTTAAAGAGGAAATTGGGGGATTTTGTCTAACATTTCATAAAGCGAATATTTGAGTTTTGAACATCAATTCGGAGTCGGATTTTAGTGAAATTAGTATGGTTGGACCCGTAATTGAATGGGTTGTCGGATTTTATAAGTTTCGTCGAGTTCCGAGGTGCGGGACCAGGTTGTACTTTTGGGTTAAATTTGGGCTTTTAACTAAAGATTGACCTTTATAAATTGGGTTTGTTTCCTTTGACATTATTTGATGTATTGAGTTACTTTTGGCTAGTTTCGGTCCATTTGGAGGTTGGTATACGCAGGATGGCATTTTTGGAGCATCGCTTGGCTTGCTCGGTATTCAATTTGGCTTGTTCGAAGTAAGTAACATATCTAAACTTAGTGATGAGGGTATGAATCCCTGAATATACGTGTTATATGTTTGGTGTGAGGTGACGCAAATGCTAGGTAACGGACGTGTGGGTGTGCACCATGTGAATTATAGCTCGGTTAATTCTGTGGTACTGTGTAGTTACATAATCTTGTTTTTATCCATGAAATTTCTACGTGATAGAGTAATTGAGTTGTGATCCATATTAAAAACCATGTTTAGACTATATACTTATTCTGTTGGGGCCCACTGAGGTCATTTCTATTGTTGAGATATTTGCTTAAATTGCAGTTACATACTCAGTCATATTCATTCATTTGCATATCATATCTCAGTCTCTGTTATCATTTGTTGTCACAACATGTTATCATTGTTTGGGTTGATTGGCATGAGATTTGTAAGCCCGAGACACTGGAGTGATTGATGACTGAGTTGGGGCTTGAGGGCCGATTGTGTGTGATATTGATGGAATCGGGTTGCACATCGCAGCAGGTATTATATATATGTGTGGATCGTTTTGCATGCCGCAACAAACCTTATGGCTATATGTAGATCAGGTTGCACACCGCAACATGCCTTAGGGCTATGTGTTGATCGGGCTACATGCCGTAGCAGGTTATATTAGCGTTTGGCAGGATCCGCCCCTCCGGACTCTGCACACCCACAATGAGCGCAGGTTCTATTGATTCATGATGGAATCGGGTTGCGTGCCGCAGCAGGTACAGTACATTTCTGAGTGACTGAGTGTGTTGAGTGATTGAGCATGATGTGCGGGAGTGTGAGACAGTGAGATGGAGTACTCTAAGAGTGTGGGTACATGAGTTCATTACTGTGGTGCATTGCATTGACATGTATACTTGGCACGCAGGCATAAAGATGCATTCCCTCGTGTTACACAGTTTTGAGACATTTATGACATTCACATGCACATTGACATGTAGGCATAGAGATGTACTTTCCTCATGCCATCTGATAATGAGACTTCTTAACTGTTGTTGAAAGTTTTTGAGAAAATCAATGTTTTCAAACTTACACATATCTTTGGTGTTTTTGGTGAAAGATTTGAGATTTACTGTTATACTTGAAAAGCATGCCTATTTTCCGTAACTGTGAACGAGCTGAGCTATTTCTTGTACCATCTTTATTATATTGTTATGAACTGTTGCTTGTTATTGGAGTTGGACCCTGAACCTTGTCCCAGCTCGGCACTACTTTCAACCTAAGTTTAGGTTTGTTATTTATTGAGTACATGGGGTCGATTGTACTCATACTACACTTCTGCACCTTGCGTGCAGATGTTGGATGCTGACGTAGTTGCGTACGGCGGGAGCTGGATCTGAAGATGTACTTGCGTTCCTGTCATAGCTGCCTCTTTATCTTGGTAGCTTTTCTATTTCAAATTTGTTCATGTATATTTCAAACAGATAGTGTATTTTATTTTAAACCATCTTTGTAAACTCTATATCTTAGAAGCTCATGATTTGTACTACCAGTTCTTGGAAAATTCTTGTATAAAAGCAGTGTATTATTATTTCTTTTCTTAATAAATCTCCTTAAAATGGATAGTTGTTAATTGGCTTATCTGACAGGTTGGGTTAGGTGCCATCACGACTAGTTGAATTTTGGGTCGTGACACAAAGATTCGTACTCTACTTCATTGTTAGTTAAAGGGACTGTTTTAATGGCTTGCCTTAAAGTTTCCACTGAAGGCGTGATTAAGACTATACCATCGGTAAATAGAGTCCAAACTCCTGATGTCGATTCCGACACCATTACCGCCTCCGTGGTTGCCAGAGACAATAATCCCAGACTGAAATCGGCCACGAAGTCAGCCAAGACTTGTGACTTAATTGCAATCCTTGGTTTATATTCTATGTTGAATTCACTCATTTCGACGGCCTATTTGGCCAATCTACCCGAGATCTCAGGCTTATGGAGGATGTTCCGCAAAGGGAAAGTAGTCACCACGGCTATCCGAGCGGCGATTATGAGAGCTGAGGCCAATTTCTCCAAATGTGGGTAGCGAGCTTCTGCTCCCGTTAAAATTTTACTAACATAATAAATGGGAGATTTCGTACCTTCGTTCTCTTAGACTAAAATCGCACTTACTGCGACTTCCGAAACCGCGATATAAACCAACAACGTTTCACCTTCTTTTGGTTTTGAAAGCAATGAAGGGTTTGACAAGTACTTCCTTAAATCCCTCAAAGCCTGCTGGCACTCTGGGGTCCATTCAAAATTATGTTTCTTTTTAAGCAGTGCGAAGAAACGATGACACTTCTCTGATGACCGAGAAATGAGCCTGCTCAAAGCTGCCAATCTCCCCATAAGCCTTTGGACTTCTTTCACGTTTGATAGTTTGTCTGGGATGTCTTCTATGGCCTTGGTCTTATTGGAGTTCACCTCAATTCCCCTTTGTGATAGCAGAAATCCCAGAAACTTACCAGAGCTGACCCCGAACGCGCATTTCTCAGGATTAAGTTTCATATTATGCTTCATTAGGATGTCGAACGTTTCTTGCAAATGTTTAAGATGATCACCTGCATTTAAAGACTTAACGAGCATATCGTCTATATAAACTTCCATATCTATTTGATTTTCAAACATCCTGTTCACGAGCCGTTGATATTCACGAGCCATTGATAAGTAGCTACGGCATTTTTCAACCCCAAGGGCATCACATTGTAGCAATATATACTGAAATTCATTATAAATGAAGTCTTCACCTGATCATGCGGGTTCATAGTAATTTGGTTGTACCCGGAATAAGCATCGAGGAAACTCATTAACTCATGCCCGGTCGTGGCATCAATCATTTGATCGATGCTTGGTAGTGGGAACGAGTATTTTGGGCATGCCTTGTTAAGATCTTTATAATCTACAGACATGCGAAAATTATTGTTCTTCTTAGGAAATACTACTACATTGGCTAGCCAGTCTGGATATCTTACCTCTCGGATCAAACCGATATTAAGTAAGGGTTACCTCTTCTTTGATGAATTTATTCCTGGCTTTGGAAATCGGGCATTTCTTTGTCTTATTGGAGGTATGTTGGGATCCAAGCTTAACTTGTTTACGGCTACCTCTGTCGGGATGCCTTTCATATCCTCATGCGATCATGAAAAATAATCGGCGTTAGATTTAAGGAATTTAATAAAGTCAGACCTGAGTTCTCGGTGCAGCCCTGTCCCCAAGTGGAATTTCCTTTCTAGGAATTTGTCAAATAATGCCACTTGCTCCAGCTCTTCCGCTATGGACTTTATTGCACCGGTCTCTTCTGGAACTTGGAAATATCTCGGCACCTGATAATATTCCGACGCCTCTGCCCCCGGGCTAACTTCATCTTGTTCGGGAGTGGGTGATGGTCCATGTAATTGCTATGCCACATGTTCCTTTCCTTTGCTACTGGTGACCGAAATTGCATTCATCTCCCTTGCCGCCGGTTGATCACCCTTTATCTGCTTAATTCCTTCGAGCATTGGAAACTTCAGCAATTGTTGATGCGTTGATGGTACAACTTTCATCTCGTGCAACCATGGCCTTCCCAGAATGATGTTGTATCCCATATCACCATCTACCACTTCGAAAAGAGTTGTTTTCATTACTCTTTCAGCGTTCGTGAGTAATAAAATTTCTCCTTGGGTTGTCACACTTGCGAGGTTGAATCCAGCGATGAGCTTTATGGTCGGAATAATGCTTACAGTGAGTTTAGGTTGCCCCAATACTCTCTGAAGTATTCACACCAGAAAGGAGCTTCATCCCATGGTATTCACACCACAAGTTGGGATCCCTTTGGCTGGGATGAGATCTCATCGGTTTCAGGAACCGTGCTTCTTTGATGTTTCTCATGGCCGACACCAACTTCACTATACTAATGTTGAAGTTTTATTCCGATAACTTGGGGTAAGAAGGATCCTGCGACCCTGATGCTTCTTTATCCTGCAGTGATCGATTGTTCCGACCGCGATCAGTCCTCCTGTCAACGGCGAACCTGTCCGTTGTCCACAAACCTCTGTTGCGGCCTTCGGTCCGTTCATAGGGAAAAACCGGCCCCTCAAAGTTCATATGTCCACGTCATAATCATCCTTTGATTTTTCTGTGTTCTTTTCTCGTCCTTTGGTTGACGATTTAAAACCAACCTGATCATCCTCGATTCATATTTTTGATTCGTATCGGTTGTGGACATCCGCCCAGGTCGTTACTTGAAACTCGAGTAGGCTTTCCTTCAATTTCCTAAAAGCATCTGAACTCCTCAGATTCAATCCCTTGGTGAATGTTTCAGCCGCCCATTCATCTGGGACAGCCGGGAGCAACATTCTCTCCTTCTATGTCGGCCTCCTTGGGCCTGTACTTTTCTAGTCCCGACATACGCCTTGATGAAAGAATCCGCGAGCATTTCAAAGGGGTCTATGAAATGCTCGGGTAACAACGAATACCACGTCAAGGCTCCCCTCGTGAGGGTTTAACTAAATTTCTTTAGCAACACAGATTCAATTTCGTGAGGAGCTAAATCATTTCACTTTACCGTCAATGTGTAGGTGGTAATATGCTCCTGGGGGTCTGAAGTTCCGTCATACTTTGGCACTTCAGGCATTTTAAACCACTTCGTGATTAACTCTGGTGTCGTACTTGGCTTGTATGGCAATTGAGTATAACTTTTCGAGTCCGGACCTTCTAGCACTGGTGGCTCGACCGGGATCTGGTCCATGGGGGCGTTCACTTCCATCATAAGCCGTAAAAGTTCATTCTTGAAAGGATCATTCTCGTTATTGAGGCCGAATCCGCTCCCCCCTTGCCCCATCGGAGCCAATTTCACCCCTAGGAGTATTGTTGTCGACCCTCTGCGTTGTTTGATTCGTGGGAGCCCCGGGAGAAATCGGATCTCGTCTGTTTGGATTATTTAAAGCTCCCGACAGCGCTTGCTTCAACTCCGTCATATCCTTATCCTGTTGCGTGAGGTGGCCTAGAATGATTGCACGTTGCTCTTGAAAGACCCTTAACGCGTCAACGACATGTTCCTCATCAGCATCATCGGGAGTTGTCTCCTGAACATGTCGAGGATATTGCATGGCATGCACCGGTGTAGCGTCATTCCCCGCATTATGGGTGTCACTGATTGAGTCCTCGAAATGAGGCTGATCCCCTCGAATCTCGGGGTTGTGCATGTTGTTAACAGTGTTATCTGTCATTTCTTATGATTTTATTTTCTAAGACAAAATAATCAAAACACGTTAGTAAAAAAAGCAAGGATCAATTTAATTACACGACTGTCTAGGCCTGACAGTGGGCGCCAAACTATTTAACCGTAAAACGTTACGGTTGAATTTATACGTAGTTTCTAAGCAAATGAATTAATTTGATCCTGAAATAATAAAATAATCCAAAAATTATGCAATACTTAGCCTTAGCATGTAGACGAAACAGCAGAAGCAACAGTTCCGGGAACAGAGCTTCCGGGCACAACAACAACGAAATCAAAAATTCAGAAGATAAGATTGTATTGAGCTTTGTATAGAATGTAGCGTAAGTTTTTCAGAAAATTCGTCTCCTTTACAATGATAACTGAGCTCACTATTTATAACTATGTCTAGGGAAGGAGATCCTAGGATCGTGCCCTTCTTTAATGTCAATTATGGGGGACATTGATGAAGATGTAATGTTGAAGATAAATGTCAAATTTTCTGTAACGGGTAATTGCTCCTAATGCCATGGAATATTCTTTGTTAAATGCTACCGGGCGAAGAGTATTTATCCGGTGACAAACGAAACAGTTGCCTTCGATCTTTGACCATCCCCGGTCTTGGGTTCCACGTGTCCCTTTTTTGGATGGCCACGTGTCATCTGCATATTTTACCCTATACACTAGTAATAGTCATTTTTTTAAAATTTTTGCTGTTACTAAAGTTATCTAAAAATGTAGTTATAAATTGAGTATTTTATTGAAATTTAGACGTTACTTTGTTTAGTTTCTCTACGTATCTTTGGACGACAACTGAAGCGGACCTCATTGTTAATATGTTGTACCTCGAGACTGCAATATCAAAGGGTGCAGGTGACAATTTTTTCTTTTTTACTTCTGTACGCATTCTTACAGTTTTACTTATGTATTGGAAATCCTGTCTCTCGTTTTTATTAAAAAACAAAATAGTAGGAGTAATATTTAGTTGGTGTTATTTTCGTTAATGCTGTTTTTACGGTATGCTTGGATGGAAGTGCTCCCGCATTCCACTTTCATCCTGGAACTGATTCAGAAATTTATAGTTGGCTTATTCACCTTCAGGTTAATCAGACTCGAATTTTATGTTAGTTCATATTCATCGTTTACTTTTTCTACCCATATACATAAATTATGACTAATTCTTTATATATTTTGCTTAATATTTTGGCTCATCTTGATTTAAATTTCTAGGGTGGCGGATGGTGTGAAACTGCTTTAGACTGCCAAGCTCGTGCGGCTACGGACTTATCTTCGAAAAATATGACAAAAATAGCTTATTTTACTGGAGTTCTAAACAGCGATCCTCAACTTAATCCAGGTGGTTTATACCCTATGCGTATTTACCTTTTTTTTCTCCCTTGAAGCACTATGTTGTGGCACTAAAGCGTGCTAACTAACTCAACGAATTTTTTTAGACTTCTACAACTGGAACAGATTCAAGGTTAACTATAGCGATGGGTCATCCTATACCGGTGATATTGAAGAAGTTATTGACCCCGTAAGTTAGAATCTTCTAATTAGCCGAACTCGATCTCTAACTAGAAATGCCAAAATATTTCAGGATACTAACCTCCACTTCAGAGGAGCAAAATATTTTGAAGCTATCATGGAGTATTTTTTTAGGTCAAGGGATGATTTATCCTTAAAATGTATGTCTTCTCCCTACCCCCTACACCTCCTCCCCCGCTGAATTCTGATCTCTAAGATGGCTAAAATACAATATAATTTCATTTTTTCTTATGACAGGCCATCTGTCACGATCCGAAATTTTCACCTTCGGACTGTGATGGCGCCTAACATTTCACTTGCTAGGCAAGCCAACGTTAGAATAATATTAATTATTTTTAAAATAATTTTAAATTTATTAATAACAAGAAAACAAATGAGGAAGCAAAGTTTGAAATATAGTGAAATAATCCATCAAATAACGGTGTCTAAATACCATCCCAGAATTGGTATCACAAGTGCACGAGCTTCTAGAATAAATACAAATAAAGGTCTAAATAAAATAAAGTTGTCTGGAAACAAACACACAGCTAAAGTAAAGTAGATGGGGACTTCAGAACTGCGAACGTCGTGCAGTTATACCTCAAGTCTCCTCTGAATAGCTGAAATCCGAGCAAGTCTACGGTACGCCGCTGGGACCAACTTCAAAATCTGCACAAGAAATGCAGAGTGTAGTATTAGTACAACCGACCCCATGTACTGGTAAGTGCTGAGCCTAACCTCGACGAAGTAGTGACGAGGCTAAGGCGGGTCACTTACATTACCTGTACGCAATATTAGAAATAACAACAATAATAGAAATAAATCAAATAACTCATTTATAATAATTGAAGCCAATTCAGCAGTCATAACCAATTATCATTTCCATCAATTCAGTTGCAGCGTGCAACCCTCTCTCACAATATATTCACATTCAATTCTGTTGCAGCGTGCAACCCGCTCTCACAATATATTCATTTTTAATCAAGTTTGTTGCGACGTGCAACCCGATCCTCCAATATGGACTCTTAATAAGTCTGTTGCGGCGTGCAACCTGATCCTCCAATATAAACTTTTAATAAATCTGTTGCAGCGTGCAACCTGATCCTCCAATATAGATTTTTAATAAGTCTCTTGTAGCGTACAACCCGATCTTCCAATATAGACTTTTAATAAGTCTGTTGCGGCGTGCAACCCGATCCTCCAATATAGACTTTTAATAAGTCTGTTGCGGCGTGCAACCCGATCTTCCAATATAGACTTTTAATAAGTCTGTTGCGGCGTGCAACCCGATCCTCCAATATATTCATTATAATCAATTCTGTTGCGGCGTGCAACCCGCTCCTCCAGTATATTCATTTACCAATTCTTATAGAAGGAATTTCCCCAATAAATGCAACAATTAATATGAAATTATAAGACAACAAGCATACAATAATTATGATTTATTCATGAAACAGACAATGTCAAATAGCAAATTATTATAAAAATCAGGGAGAAAATAGGCAATTTAATATTTAATTTACTAAATATCAAATAACAATTAAGACACATAATTCAAGTAGCATTTAACAATTAATACAGGAATTTAAAAATTAATATTTGGCAAAGAATATGAGAGAAATAATTATTATAATAATTAATTCATGATTTAAAATAATGTATGATTTTTCAAGTAATTATGCAAATAATTAATTTGACAACGTATAGACACTCGTCACCTCGCCTATACGCCGTTCACATGCATTTCACATCACAGATAATTTAAGGGTTCTATTCCCTCAAGTCAAGGTTAACCACGACACTTACCTCGCTTTGCAAATTTCAATCAATTACTCAACCACAGCTTTTCCTTTTAAATTTGCCTCCGAAAGCTTCAAATCTATTCACAAACAATTCAATATATTCAATACTAATTAGAGGAATTAATTCCATATGAATTTACACATTTTCCGGATAAAAATCTGAAATTCATTAAAATATTCGACAGTGGGACCCACGTCTCAAATCCCGAAAAAACTCACAAAATTCGAACACCAGTTCCGATACAAGTTCAACCATACAAAATTTGTCCAATTCCGATATCAAATGGACCTTCAAATCTTAATTTTTCGTTTTTGGAAGATTTTATAAAAATCTGATTTTTCTTCTATAAATTCATGGATTCATGATATAAATGAGTATGAAATTATGAAATATAATCAATATAGGATAAGGAACACTTACCCCAATGTTTTCCCGTGAAAATCGCCCAAATATCGCCTTACCCGAGCTCAAAAATGGAAAAGGGTTGAAAATGGGACGAATCCCATTTTCGAGAACTTAAGTTCTGTTTCTAGAACTTTTACCCTTCGCGAACGCGGTCAGTGCCTCGCGTTCGCGAAGCACAAATTTCTGCTGGCCAATTTTACTCTTCGCGAACACGAGGGCTACTTCGCGAACGCGAAGCTTGCCTGGCTTGGCCTTCGCGAACGCGAGATGCCCTTCGCGAACGCGAAGGCTAATTTTCCTGGCCAGCCTCTTTCCCTTCGCGAACGCAAAGCTTTGCACCTTGACCTTTCGCGAACACGTTCTCTTAGTCGCAAACGCGAAGCACAAAAAGTTCCAGTCCAAATTTCCTCTTCGCGAACGCGAGACTCCCCTCGCGAACGCGAAGAAGGAAACCGGAAGCAGATTTCTGCAGTTTTTTTAAGTCCAACAATGATCCGTTAACCACCCGAAATCAACCCGAGCCCTCGGGGCTCCAAACCAAATATGCACCCCAAGTCCTAAAATATCATACGAACTTGTTCGAGCAATCAAATCGCCAAAATAACACCTAGAACTATGAATCGGACACCAAATCAAAGGACGTTTTCAAAAAAATTTTAAAACTTATATTTTTACAACCGGCCGTCCGAATCACGTCAAATCAACTCCGATTCCCACCAAATTCGGCAGACAAGTCATAAATATTATAGTGGACCTATACCGGGTTCCGTAACCAAAAATACGGACCCGAGGTCAATAAATCCAACATTAGTAATATCTTAGAAATTCTGAAGCTTTCAAGCTTTTAATTTTTCATCAAAATTCTATATCTCGGGTTAGGGACCTCGGAATTCGATTTCGGGCATACGCCCAAGTCCCAAATCATGATACGTACCTACCGAAATTGTCAAAATACTTATCTAGATTTGTTTGCTAAAAATGTTGACTAAAGTCAACTCAATTGAGTTTTAAAGCTCTGTTTCACATTTTAATTTATTTTCACATGAAAACTTTTCGAAAAATTTTACAAACTGCTCACGCAAGTCGAGGAATAATAAATGGTACTTTTTGAGGTCTTAGAACACAGAATTACTTATTAAAGTTAAAGATGACACTTGGGGTCATCACATTCTCCACCTCTAAAATAACTGTTCGTCCTCGAACGGAGCTAGAAAAAAAAAAGTACCTCAGCTGGTGAATAAGTGTGGATATTTACTCCGCATGTCCGACTCGGACTCCCAGGTAAATGCCTCTACCGACTGACCTCTCCATTGCACCTGAACTGAAGGATAACTCTTAGACCTCAACTGTCGAACCTCCCGGGCTAGAATAGCCAACGGCTCTTCCTCGTAAGTCAAATCTTTGTCCAATTGGACTGAGCTGAAATCTAACACATGGGACGGATCACCATGATATTTCTGGATCATAGACACATGGAACACCGGATGAATCGCTGATAAACTAGGTGGTAATGCAAGCCTGTAGGCTACTTCACCCACCCTTTCAAGAATTTCAAAGGGTCCGATATACCTAGGGCTCAACTTGCCCTTCTTTCCGAACCTCATTACACCTTTCATATGTGAAACTCGAAGCAATATTCTTTCTCCAACCATGAATGCAATATCATGAACTTTACGGTCGGCATAACTCTTTTTCCTAGACTGAGCTGTGCGAAGTCGATCCTGAATAATCTTGACCTTATCCAAGCATCCTGTACTAAATCGGTACCCAACAACCGAGCCTCTCCCAGTTCAAACCAACCAACTGACGATCGGCATCGCCTTCTATATAATGCCTCATATGGAGCTATCCGAATGCTCGACTGGTAGCTATTATTATAAGCAAACTCCGCAAGTGGCAAGAAATGATCCCAAGAACCTCCAAAGTCTATAACACAAGCGCGGAGCATATCTTCCAATATCTGAATAGTGCGCTCTGACTGTCTGTCTGTCTGTGGATGAAATGTTATACTCAACTCCACCCGCGTACCTAACTCACGCTGTACAGCCCTCCAAAAATGTGAGGTAAACTGCGTACCTCGATCTGAAATAATAGACACGGGCATACCGTGAAGGCGGGCAATCTCACGAATGTAAATTTCAGCTAACCTCTCTGAAGATTAGGTAACTGCCACTGGAATGAAATGTGCTGACTTAGTCAACCTGTCCACAATGACCCAAACTGCGTCAAGTTTTCTCTGAGTCCGTGGGAGCCTAACAACAAAATCCATAGTGATATGCTCCCACTTCCACTCAGGAATTGCTAACTTCTGAAGCAAACCACCAGGTCTCTGATGCTCGTACTTAACTTGCTGACAATTCAGACACCGAGCTACATATGTAACTATATCCTTTTTCATTCTCCTCCACTAATAATGTTGCCGCAAATCTTGATATATTTTAGCGGTACCTGGATGAATAGAATACCTAGAACAGTGTGCCTCTTCAAGAATTAATTCACGAAGCCCATCCACATTAGGCACACAAATACGGCCCTGCATTCGCAGAACTCCATCTTCCCCCACAGCAACCTGTTTGGCATCACCGTGCTGCACCGTGTCCTTAAGGACTAGTAAATGAGGATCATCACACTGCCTCTCTCTGATGCGCTCATATAAAGAATACTGAGTGGTTGTGCAAGCTAGAACCCGACTGGGTTCTGAAACATCTAACCTCACGAACTAATTAGCCAAAGGCTGAACATCTGTAGCTAATGGCCTCTCACCAACCGGAATATACGCAAGACTGCCCATACTCACAGCCTTTCTACTCAAGGCATCGGCCACCACATTGGCCTTTCCGGGGTGATACAAAATGGTGATATCATAGTCTTTCAACAACTCTATCCATCTTCTTTGCCTCAAATTAAGATCCTTTTGTTTGAATAGATACTGGAGGCTACGATGATCAGTAAATACCTCATACGAGACACCATAGAGGTAATGCCTCCAAATCTTCAGCACATGAACAATAGCTGCCAATTCTAAGTCATGAATAAGATAATTCTTCTCGTGAACTTTCAACTATCACGACGCATATGCAATTACCTTACCATCTTGCATTAATACTGCACCAAGCCCAATGTGAGATGCGTTACAATATACCGTATATGATCCTGAACCTGTGGGTAATACCAACACTGGCGCCATAGTCAAAGCGGTCTTGAGCTTCTGAAAGCTCAAATCACATTCGTCTGACCATCTGAATGGGACACCCTTTTGGGTCAGTCTGGTCAATGTGTTTGCTATAGATGAAAACCCTTCCATGAACCGACGATAATAACCTGCCAAACCCAGGAAACTCCGGATCTCTATAACCGAAGTAGGTCTAGGCTAATTCTGAATAGCCTCAATCTTCTTAGGATCCACCTTTATGCCTTCTGCGGATACAACATGTCCCAAAAAGGCAACTGAGTCTAACCAAAACTAACATTTTGCAAATTTGGCATATAACTGATTATTCTTCAAGGTGTGAAGCACACTTCGAAGATGCTGCTCATGCTCCTCTCGACTGCTGGAGTAAATCAAGATATCATCAATGAATACAACCACAAAAGAATCCAAATAAGGCTTGAACACCCGATTCATCAAATCCATAAATGTTGCTGGAGAATTTGTCAACCCAAATGACATCACTAGGAACTCGTAATGCCCATACCGAGTCCGAAAAGCTGTCTTAGGGACATCAGATGCCCTAATCTTCAACTGATGGTAACCATATCTCAAATCAATCTTCGAAAATACCTTGGCACCCTGAAGCTGATAAAATAAGTCATCAATTCTTGGCAGCGGATATTTGTTTTTGATAGTGGCCTTGTTCAACTGCCGATAGTCTATACACATCAGCATCGAGCCATCTTTCTTCTTTACAAATAATACTGGTGCACCCAGGGCGAGACACTGGGTCTAATGAATCCCTGATCAAGCAAGTCTTGTAACTGCTCTTTCAATTCTTTCAACTCTGGCAGGGCCATACGGTATGGTAGAATAGAAATAGGCTGAGTGCCCGGAGCCAAATCAATACAAAAGTCAATATCTCTGTCGGGTGGCATCCCCGGCAGATCTGCAGGAAATACTTCTGAAAATTCACGAACAACTGGTACTGAGTCCATAGAAGGAACATCCGCACTGGGATCACGAATATAAGCCAAATAGGCTAGACACCCTTTCTCTACCATACGTCGAGCTTTCATATAAGAAATAACCCTGCTGGCAGAATGGCCAGGAGTTCCTTTCCACTCTAACCGAGGTAACCCCGACATAGCTAGGGTCACTGTCTTGGCATGACAGTCTAATATAGCATGATAAGGAGACAGCTAATCCATACCCAAGATGACATCAAAATCTACCATATCAAGAAGTAGAAGATCCACACTAGTCTCAAGATTACCAATAGTAACCACACACGAATGATAGACATGATTTACTATAACAGAGTCTCCCACCGGTGTAGACACACACACAGAAGCACTCAGAGAATCACAAGGCACAACCAAATATGAAGCAAAATAGGAGGACACATAGGAATAAGTAGATCCTGGATCAAATAGAACGGAAGCATCTCTATGGCAAACTGAAATAATACCTGTGATCACAGTATCAGATGACTCGGCCTCAGGCCTAGCTGGAAAAGCATAAAATTGGGGCTGGGCCCCACCACTCTGAACTGCATCTCTGGGACGGCCTCTAACTGGCTAGCCTCCACCTCTAACGGTCTGACCTCCACCTCTAATGGCCTGACCTCCACCTCTAATGGCCTGACCTCCACCTCTAGCTGCCTGACATCTACCTCTAGCTGGCTGAGCAGGCGGTGAAGCAACCGGTGCCGGTATGATGGCACGAGAATCCTGCCGAGATCTGTTACTCGCCAATCTAGGGCAATACCTCCTTATGTGACCAATGTTCCCACACTCATAACACCCATCCTGATGCCGTGGCTGCTGAAGCTGAAGCTGACCCAAATGGGCCGGATAACCACTGTAGTAACTCTGAAGTGGTGGTGCACTGATAGGAGCTGAATGTGCACTGAATACTGGCTGCCCAGAGTAAGGCATAATAGGACCGTGACTCCCTGAAGCACCGGGAGATGCATAAAGTGCTTAATGAAACGGTCTGGGAGGACGACCCCTACCAAAATTATCCCTGCCTCCAGACGAGGCACCACTGAAACCACCGAACTGACAAGGCCTCTTATTAGACCTCTGTCCTCTTTCCTGTGCAAGAACCATCTCGATCCTCCTTGCGACATTAGCAGCCGCCTGAAAAGAAATCTCACTTCCGGTCTCCTTGGCCATCTGAAGTCTGATAGGGTGAGTGAGTCCCTCAATAAACCTCCTCACTCTTTCTCCCTCCGTAGGTAGTAAAAGGAGAGCATGACAGGCCAAATCCACAAAAATAGACTCATACTGAGTAACAGTCATACTGCCCTGC
This sequence comes from Nicotiana tomentosiformis, assembly GCF_000390325.3. Lineage (NCBI taxonomy): Eukaryota > Viridiplantae > Streptophyta > Magnoliopsida > Solanales > Solanaceae > Nicotiana > Nicotiana tomentosiformis. Next base: position 18,177,739 of record NC_090823.1, read on the forward strand.
TGTAGACGCTCAAATTGCTTACGGAATTCCTCCCTCAGTGTGATAGGAAGGAACTTCTCCAGAAATAGCTGAGAGAACTGCTCCCAGGTAAGTGCAGGCGATCCGACCAGTCGGGTCAATGTATAATCTCTCTACCACCTCTTGGCAGAACCCGTCATCTGAAATACAACAAAATCAACCTCATTGGTCTCAACTATACCCATGTTCCGCAACACCTTATGGCAGCGTTCAAGATAATCCTGTGGGTCCTCAGAAGGTGTACCACTAAAGTGAACTGGAAAGAGCTTAGTAAACTTATCCAGTCTCAATAAGGCCTCAAAAGACATGGCGGGCCTATCACCGGTCTGTGTCGCAACAACTGGATGAACTATCCCAACTGGCGGGGCTGCTAGAGTCTAATTCTGGGGAGTTATCTGCTCCGGAGCGGGAGTAGTGGGAGTTTGTGCTCCTCCCCCAGCCTGTAAGACGGTTGGTGCCACTGGAAATGTACCATTCTAGGCCACGCCCTCCATAAGACTTACCAAACGGACTAGAGCGTCCTGAAGTACTGGAGTAGCTATGAATCCTTCCGGGACCTGAACTGGTCCAACTGGTACATTCTGAACTAGAACTTCCTCCTGAAAATCCACCTAAGGTTCTATAACAGGTGCAGCCGCTCGAGCTCTGGACTGAGCTCTACCTCGGCCTCTGCCTCAGCCTCTAGCACGACCTCGACCTCGACCTCTACCCCTGGCCATAGTTGCCACCGGGGGTTCTGATCCCTGTCCATCGGTAGAGGTATTATGTGTTCTCACCATCTACGAGATAATAAGATTAAAATGGTTCAACCATCGATGATAGACTAAAATCGCACGACAGAATAAGAAATAAGTGATATTGTTCCTAAATTTCATAGCCTCTGAGAGATAAGTACATACGTCTCTGTACCGATCCTTCAGACTCTACTAAGATTGCTCGTGACTCGTGAGACCTATGTAACCTAGTGTTCTAATACTAACTGTCACGACCCAAAATTTTCACCTTCAGACCGTGATGGCGCCTAACATAACACTTGCTAGGCAAGCCAACGTTAGAATAATATTAACCATTTATAAAATAATTTTATGATTTTTTAAGTAATTATGCAAACAATTAATTTGACGACGTATAGACACTCGTCACCTTGCCTATACGTCGTTCACATGCATTTCACATAACAAATAATTTAAGGATTTTATTCCCTTAAATCAAGGTTAACCACGACACTTACCTCGCTTTGCAAATTTCAATCAATTACTCAACCACAGCTTTTTCTTTTAAATTTGCCTCTGAAAGCTTCAAATCTATTCACAAACAATTCAATATATTCAATACTAATCATAGGAATTAATTTTATATGAATTTACACATTTTCCGGATAAAAATCCGAAATTCATTAAAATATTCGATAGTGGGGCCCACGTCTCAAATCCCGGAAAAACTTATGAAATTCGAACACCGTTCCGATACGAGTTTAACCATATAAAATTTGTCCAATTCCGATATCAAATGGACCTTCAAATCTTAATTTTTCTTTTTTGGAAGATTTTATAAAAATCTGATTTTTCTTCCATAAATTTACGGATTCATGATATAAATGAGTATGAAATCATGAAATATAATCAATATAGGATAATAAACACTTAACCCCAATGTTTTTTCGTAAAAATCGCCCAAAAATCGCCTTACCCGAGCTCAAAAATGGAAAAGGGTTGAAAATGGGACGAATCTCATTTTCCAGAACTTAAGTTCTGTTTTTAGAACTTTTACCCTTCGTGAACGCGGTCAGTGCCTCGCGTTCGCGAAGCACAAATTCCTGCTGACCAATTTTACTCTTCGCGAATGCGAGGGCTATTTCGCGAACACGGAGCTTGCCTGGCTTGGCCTTCGCGAACGCGAGATGCCCTTCGCGAACGCGAGATGCCCTTCGCGAACGCGAGATGCCCTTCGCGAACGCGAAGGCTAATTTTCCTGGCCAGCCTCTTTCCCTTCGCGAACGCGAAGTTTTGCACCTCGATCCTTCGCGAACGCGAAGCACAAAAAGTGCCAGCCCAAATTTCCTCTTCGCGAACGTGAGAGTCCCCTCGCGAACGCGAAGAAGGAAACCAGAAGCAGATTTCTGCAGTTTTCTTAAGTCCAACAATAATCCGTTAACCACTCGAAATCAACCCGAGTCCTTGGGGCTCCAAACCAAATTTGCACCCAAGTCCTAAAATATCATATGAACTTGCTCGCGTGATCAAATCGCCAAAATAACACCTAGAACTACTAATCGGACACCAAATCAAAGGAAGTTTTCAAGAAAACTTAAAAACTTATATTTTTACAACCGGACGTCCGAATCACATCAAATCAACTCTGATTCCTACCAAATTCGGCAGACAAATCATAAATATTATAGTGGACCTATACCGGGTTCCGGAACCAAAAATAAGGACTCGAGATCAATAAATCCAACATCAGTAATATCTTAGAAATTCTTAAGCTTTCAAGCTTTTAATTTTTCATCAAAATTCCATATCTCGGGCTAGGGAGCTCGAAATTCAATTCCGGGCATACGCCGAAGTCCCAAATTACGATACGGACCTACCGGAATTGTCAAAACACTGATCCAGGTCCGTTTGCTAAAAATGTTGAATAAAGTCAACTCAATTGAGTTTTAAAGTTCTATTTCACATTTTAATTCATTTTTCCCATGAAAACTTTTCGTAAAATTTTACGGACTGCGCACGCAAGTCCAGAAATGATAAATGGTGCTTTTCGAGGTTTTAGAACATAGAATTACTTATTAAATTTAAAGATAACATTTTGGGTCATCACACCATCCTCGGTGCGAGGATGGTACTTCAGTAGGAGGGTTGGGTGCAATCATACATTGTGATAAGTTCAGATTGTTTCTCCCATTAACTGCTATAGTGAAATGCATCTCTGATGCTGATTTCTTTGTTAATGTGTAAGTTTTGCTGACTGTATTCTAATTTCTAAGCGCTCTTAAAAAAATTGGTAAAAAAAAAAGGATCAAAACAACTGCACTTTATCATCACTGCAGAACTAGTTTTCCAACTTCCTGTAGTTGTGGAATAATTTTCTATGCCAAAATTGAGTGTACTGTTTTTGCTAACTCTCGAATGAATTTACCCAGAGAAACTATATCCGCTGAACCACTTATTGAGGAGAAGTATAAGAGAGTCGTTGCCTTACACGTAAGAAACATCATTTAAATAGTTTCTCTTTTCTTATTGTTATTAAATATTTTATCTCAACTATAGTTCATTATTTTTATATTTTGTACCTATATAAACATTATTGACCCCTTTTTGGGTACTTTGGGTATCTGCCAAGAACCTACCACTCTCTTGCACATCCTTGAGCTTACAAATTTTGTTATAATTTGAAAATGTCTATGGGTTTACGTCTCACTACAAAAACGCGCCTCAATGCTCGGATGTATGCCTCAAATGTCCGGGCGTATGCCTCGAACGCCCGGGCATACGCCCCGAATTGTTGGGCGTACGCCTCTTGAGACTTTCCCCCCACACCATCGCCTCGGACATTTTTGGTGCGCCTCTCCCCCGGACTCACCCCGAAGACGCCTTTTAAAACATTGAATTTGTGCTCTCCTTCAGCATCAGTAAATAAGAGCATCAATAAGGAAGGAGAAAAATTGGGCTAACTAGGCTCTCCACCTACTAGATTAGTCTTTTTCGGTTTGGCTCTCCTGTTTGGTCTATACCATTGGTATCAAAGTCAGGTCAATTAAGGCTTGGGACCGCGACTTGGAACGGTGGCCTGGACCCAAGAGGGGTGCCAGATGTAACCAACTGGGCCTAATCGTGAGCAACGAGGTCATTGGTCCTATGTGTCAATTGTGTCTATTATCGATTAAAACGAGAAATGCAAAAGGGTTTATAGCTACAAGAACTCTCCCACCTACTTAGACTAGACTTTTGGGTTGAGTTTTTCTCTTGGGTCTATAACAGCAACCAACGCTTATCGGGTTTTAGCTATGACAGAAGTCCCAGAAATATTTGTGAATGTTTACAGCAGGATTTTTGGCTATGAAGAATTCCAGTAACAGCAACCTTTTAGGCCAAATTAGGGGAACAATTTAAGGGAATTGAGGGTGAGATTTGGCTTGAACTGCCATCAGGAGGACGATCAGTTTAAGGGGAATTTGGGCCTTAATTACGTCTCCTTTTTTTCCCCTTAGAGAAAAGGGAAGATAACAAAGATTTTTCACCAATACTTGCGATCCTTTACAGGAGATGAAATTTTGTAGGAATAGAAAAAGGGGCAGGTGCCCAGATAGTTATTTTCAGAGATGCTATTTAGAGATTAATCAATACTTATTTTGTCCTGAAATTTTAAACTAAAAATTTTAATTTCAGGATAACTCTAAATATTTTTGTCCTGAAAAATTGAATTGAAAACCTGAAATTCATGATACACTAGCTAATTCCTAAATAGCAACCTGTTAAAGTGGCTATCTGATGTCATTTCTACATAGGAAAGGGCAAAAGTATCTCCTGAGGCCGGATTTTTAAAAAAAATGGATTTGAATTAAAGTTTAAGTGATAATTGATTAAGTATAATTAATAATTTAGATCTTGTACATAATTACATATTAGTTTAATTTGAATTTATTTTTAATATCTCGGATACTCCCAAAAGAATGAGCATACTTTTTGTGATATATCATCATCCAAGGGTATTTTCTTTCGCTTCAAAAAAGCTCAAGTGGATAATAAGACCGTGGTGAGATCAAACGTGTGATTGAAAATTAATTATAGAAATGACACTAGGTAGTCACTCTAAAGGGTTGTTATTTAGGAATTAGTCTGTGTATCCTTAATTTTAATTTTTTAGTTCAATTTTCGGAACAAAAATTTTCTAAATTGTCCTAAAATTAAGATTCTTAATTTAAAATTTGATCAGGAAAAAATAAGTGCTGGTTATTCTCCAAATAACATTCTTGAGAATGACTATATGTGCGCTTGCCCCTTGAAAATTCGGCCCTTGAAAATTCGGCCTTAGTTCAATGATACTTATGTTCTTTCCCAAATTTTTAAGTTTTAATCTACTTCTATATATCTACTACTAAGTTATAAGTGAGAACAAGCTAACACCTCATGGTTAACATGCTTACCGACCAAGTTGGTACTTTCAAGATTCTTCAAAATTTTACTTCGGAGTACTTTTAAATATTATACTGAATTTTACAATATGATAGTAGTAAGAGAAATGTAAATATAAGTACAAAAACAACATACTAGTATAATCTCACATAGTGGAGTTTGGAGAGGGTAGTGTGTACACAAACCTTACCCCTATCTTTGTGGAGGTAGAGAGGTTGTTTCCAATAGATTTTCGGCTTAGGCAAGCATAGGTACCACATTAATAATAAGAAACAAGAAGGGATAACATCTGTCACGACCCAAAATCCCTCCGAAGGAGTCGTAGTGGCGCCTAATCTCTAGAACTAGGTAAGCCTAACACATACCAAAATGATAAAAGATTCTATTAAACAGCTATTAAACATGAAATGAAAATCTATGTATAAGCCAATAATCTTAATATGACACAGTATCCCATAACCGGTAGTACAAGTCATAAGCATTTTTAAGAGTAACTATTTATAATGAATACATCACTATTCCGAAGAAATAGGAAACAATGGAAATGAATACAACATAAGGTGATTTTGGAGCCTACGAACATCCAGCAGGTGTAATTTGAATTCTCCAGCCACACAAGCATAAGTCTCAAAACTAACTTGAATAGAGACATAACACGTCATGACAATTCACTTAAAGGCATGAAAAGAATATAGATAACCTAAACCGGTCAAATACCACATATAACCCGTGTACCCACTCGTCACCTTACGTACACGACTTTCACATAACACAATTAGCACAATCAGCTCGAATCCTAAGGAGTAATTTCCCCCACACAAAGTTAGGCAAAACACTTACCTCAATTCACCCAAATCAGTACTCAAATTAGCTTTTCCCTTTACAAATTGACCTCCGATCGGCTCAATCTGACCAAAGACGACTTAAATACATCAAACAATGCAAGAGAAAATAATTTCAATTAACAAATCTATGATCTTTATACAACTTCTAAAAAGTCAACTTCGGGCTCGCCCCGTCAAAACCCGGGTCCAAGGGTAGGTCTTGACTACCCATATCCCCACGAGTCCATATATGTGTTTTGTTTCCAAATTCGAGTCCAAATCGACTTTCAAATCCTAAATTTTTATTTTTCAAAACTTTGACAAAATCCCCAAATTTTTTCCTTAGATTCTCATGAATTTGATGTTAAATCTAATGTATAATCATAAAATATAATTAAAAATTGATTAGAGGCATTTACCCAATAGTTTGATATTAAAATCCTCCCACAAAATCGCCTCCCATCGAGGTTAGGGTTTAAAAACATGATTAAATGAAGCTAAGTTTCATAATACTCAGATATAAGCAAGCTGCAGATGTCGCATTTGCGACACAAGGTTCGCAAATGCGAACTCGCAAAAGTGAAGAATCCTTCGCAAAAGCGAAGCTTGAACAATTCTGATGCCTTCGCAAATGCGAAAGAAAATGTCGCAAATACGGACGATGGTCTTCACAAAAGTGACCCTACCCAGCCCAGGTCTTTATTGCAAATAAAATACAGAGTTCTCAAATGCGAACCCTACAGGCTTCGCAAAAATGATCATTTCTTCGCAAATGCGATCCCTTCCCTAGCAACCCAGGTTCGCAAATGTGAGGACTACCTCGCAAATGCGGTAGTCGCATTTGCGACAAAAACATCGCAAATGCGATGGAACCAGTACCAGTACTCAATAATTTAATAAAATCAATTTGAAATCAATCCGAAACTCACCCGAGCCCCCGAGGCTCCAAACCAAACACCCACACCAGTCCAAAAATATAACACGAACTCGCTCGCGCGATCGAGTCACCAAAATAACCTCTTTCCATGAATCGGATGCCAAACGCATGAGAATCACAATGAACTTCAAGAACTTCTAAAATCGCAACCAAGCGTCCGAACCATATCAAATCAACTTCAAATGACACTGAATTTTGCATGAAAGTTCCATATGACGAAATTGACCTATTCCAAGTCCTGAAACCAAAATTCAAACCCGATAGCCTTAAATTCAAACTATGATCAAACTTAGGAAAATTCTAAACCTTTAAATTACCAACTTTCGTCAAATGACGTTGAAACCCTCTAAAAATATTCAAATACAAATCCGGGCATATGCCCAAGTCCAAAATTACCATTTGGACTTATCGGAACCATCAAATCTCCAATCCTAGGTCAAATACTTGAAAAGTCAAACTTGGTCAATTCTTTCAACTTCGAGCTTCTCAAATGAGAGTCACCACTTAAAATCATTTCTGAACCACTCAAAAACCTAAGCCGATGATGCACGCAAGTCATAATACACTAGGTGAAGCTATTCATGACCTCAAACGGCCGATCCGGACGCAATTACTCAAAATGACCAGTCGGGTCGTTACATCCTCCCCCACTTAAACATATGTTCGCCCTCGAACGTGCCAGGAGTCGTTTCAGAGCTATCAAATCACTTCATGAGCTCATCATTCATACACCCGGGGGTGATTCCCCATCACCCCAATCTATGTAGGCTTGACAATGCAACTTAACTGAAGATCTCACTTCATTCTTAGTCCATAACCTTAGGACAGAACCCGATCTTCAATATCTGAAACTCATCATAGAACCCGAATCTCGAATCAATACACTGTATAAGTCTGAACAAGTTGAATCGAGCCACAATCCCAACCCAGAGTACAATCACATGATGTTCCACACAACTCAAATGCATGCATCAGTAACTTCCGACTACCATAGTTGTCCAATAACAATCTTGGAACCGATAATACACTTCATATTGAATAAAACTTTGTTCCGGACCTCCGCAACGCTGCCCATGATAAAAGAGCATGCAAAAACTCATAACCACCCATAAAGTCAGCAAGCCAAGAAGCTCTCTCGTCCGTCAACGGCCACTGCCCAATTCTGAGCTGAAATAGCATCATCCTCCCAAACACTCCTCGTCCCGATACGATAATGCAAATCTCAGGTCTAGAAACGACATCTCAGCCAATACAAGTAGCCCAACTAACAATTCATCATGGAACCACACGGATTCTCCCATTACACGGTCCGTACACCAAACCATCAATAATTCAGACATGCAGCAAAATAGAAGGAAATCAAGGTACGAGGATTATCTAACAAGTACAACAGATATAACAACAAAGTACAATTTCATCAGGTTATCCCATAGAATGGAAATGGAACATAAAATAAACACGAGGAAGGGTATCCCATATAACATCCGTTGTGGCGTGCAATCCACTCCCAAATATATCAATCAATATAGGCATACCCATCGAGCCAAAGTGCTTGGGCTCACTGATCACATGTATGCCAACATCAAGTACGATAGAGTGCACAAATATAACTGTGGGACAGTGAATATAAATAATACAACATGGAGGAAAACAGGCACAACTGAGGTAAAATGAGCAAATCAACATCACGAGGGCTATCTTGCCCATATCGTGCCATAACGCCTGAACGAGATTACCACATGCGTGAGAACAATCATACCACCTCACAGTCCGTCATAACATAAGAGAGAAACATATAGCATAGGCCAGGGGCACAAATAATATCCATTCCTCCTGGTAGCATGACCATGATATCAACTTCATAAGAGTACCCAAACCTGATCCGATATAGAATACAAATTCTCCTTGGGCTTTCAAATAGCCCCCTAACCAATTACGATCATTCCCAAATAGGTAAATATCCTTCCAAAAGTCCATAGCAACTTATCAATAATTTATGCCATCAGTTATCTAATTCTCAACATTTCTTCACAATCCGCAAACTAGAAATAGTCCACCTATGAGGACACCCAGCCCCGAAACCTCATGAATACCAGAACTCTCATACTCGATCTCAACTATGCTACTTAAATGGCTGACGCGTCACTCCCACTCCATCATCTTACGAAAACATCCACATAGATCTTCTATACCGCGTAACAAAACCTGAACTTCAGAAGCCCCTAGAACCCGGTAATCACCATACCACTGATTAAGCACTCGCAACCCAAATCACATGACGCCTCACTAAAATACACGCTCTTCACATGAGATATCTAATAATGCCAACATTCTATTAACTTCTGATATCCATCCAGGAGAAAAAATCATAATGCTTAGTCAATGGTCAGAAACGTTTAAAATACTAGTTTTGATCGAGTAGAGGTGTCTGGATAAAACTTTATGGAGTACAGGGACCGGGATGTCAAACCGGAACAAGTACAGGTGTCTCGTAGGCTATTCTGCCATTATTTTATTTAAAACGGTTGTGTTACTAACAACTCAACAGGGTATGAGATAATGACTTAGAGTAGCAAATTCATCTTGAAAATCAATTCATCAAAATAATAGTAATAGGAAAGGAAAACAGGAAATGACGGTAAAGCAGTAAACTAATGAAAATAACTCAATCCTCGAAAACCAGTAAAAACCAGAAATACCAATCCTCAAAGTCTCATACGAAAGAACCGAAGCCAACATAATACAACAAGGAATACAAAATACTTAAATTATTGCGGCGCGCAACCCGATCCTACCGTACAACACTATCCTCCCTTATTCCACCATGTAAATATCAATAATAATAATTAAATATATATTACAGTACGCAACCCGATCCCACCATATAATCAAAGTCAATATCATAATCCTCCCTTATTTCACCATATCAATCCACCCTTATAAAGGATATAAGCAGTCAATTAAGAGGTCACAAGACAATAAAGAAGGCAACAACTTCAACTAAAGCATATAAGTATAAAATATCAAGTAAGAAGTACAGTGAGTGCTAATACCGTTAAATAAAGGATATAAGCGTAGATTAACGAATAGAGACATAACACGTCATGACAATTCACTTAAAGGCATGGAAAGAATCTAGATAACCTAAACTGGTCAAATACCACATATAGCTCATGTACCCACTCATCACCTTACGTACACGACTTTCATATAAAACAATTAGCACAATCAACTCGGATCCTAAGGGCTAGTTCTCCCTCCCCCCTCCCCTCCCCCCACAAAGTTATGTAAGACACTTACCTCAATTCGGCCAAATCAATACTCAAATTAGCTTTTCCCTTTACAAATTCACCTCCGCTCGGCTCAATCTAGCCAAAGGCGACTTAAATACATCAAACAATGAAATAGAAAATAATTTCAATTAACAAAGCTATGATCTTTAAACAATTTCTAAAAAAGTCAATAAAAAATCAACCCCGGGCCCGCCCGGCCAAAACCCGGGTCCAAGAGTACGTCTTGACTACTCATAGCCCCGCGAGTCCATATGCGTATTTTGTTTTCAAATTCGAGTCCAATGCGACTCTCAAATCCCAAATTTTATTTTTTCAAAACTTTGACAAAATCTCAAATTTGTTTCCTTAGATTCTCATGAATTTGATGTTAAATCTAATTTACAACCATAAAATATAATTGAAAATTGATTAGAGGCACTTACCCAATGATTTGGTATGAAAATTCTTCTACAAAATTGCCTCCCATCGAGGTTAGGGTTTAAAAACATGATAAAATGAAGCAAGTTTCGGAATACTTAGCTATAAGCAAGTTGCAAATGTCGCAATTGCGACACAGGGTTCGCAAATGCAAACTCGCAAAAGCAAAGAATCTTTCGGAAAAGAGAAGCTTGAACAATTCTGACGCCTTCAAAAATGCGACAGAAAATGTCGCAAATGCGGACACTGGTCTTCACAAAAGCGACCAGTTTGTCGCAAAAGCGACCCTACCCAGCCCAGGCCTTCATCGCAAATGCGATACAGAGTTCACAAATGCGAACTCTACAGGCATCGCAATAACGATCATTTCTTCGCAAATGCGATCCCTTCCCCAGCAGCCCAGGTTCGCAAATGCGAGGACTACCTCGTAAATGCGGTAGTCATATTTGCGACAAAAACATCGCAAATGCGATAGAACCAGTACCAACACTAAACAATTTAACAAAATCAATCTGAAACCAATTCGAAACTCACCCGAGCCCCCGAGGCTCCAAACGAAACACCCACACCAGTCCAAAAATATAACACAAATTCGCTCGCGCGATCGAATCACCAAAATAACCTCTTGCTACGAATCCGACGCCAAACACATGAGAATCACAATGAACTTTAAGAACTTCTAGAATAGCAACCAAGCGTCCGAACCATATCAAATCAACTCCAAGTGACACTGAATTTTGCAGGCAAGTTCCATACGACGAAACGGGCATATTCCAAGTCCCGAAATTAAAATTCAAACTCGATAGCCTTAAAGTCAAACTATGGTCAAACTTAGGAAAATTCTAAACCTCTAAATTGCCAACTTTCGCCAAATGACACTGAAACCCTCTAAAAATATCCAAATGTAAATTCGAGCATACGCCCAAGTCCAAAATCACCATTTGGACCTACCGGAACCATCAAATCTTCGATCCGAGGTCAAATACCCGAAAAGTTAAACTTGGTCAATTCCTTCAACTTCGAGCTTCTCAAATGAGAGTCACCACTTAAAATCATTTCCGAACCACTCAAAAACCCGAGCGATGATGCACGCAAGTCATAATACACTAGGTGAAGCAATGCATGACCTCAAACAGTTGAACCGGACGTAATTGGTCAAAACGACGTCCCGGGTCGTTACAACACCGAAAAACCATGTAAAAGCAGCATACACAACAAGATAGTAAAAAAAAAGGTATTCAAATAAGCCTACTATTAACCAAATGCGAGAGTACGTATTAACACTACCGGTATGAATAATCTAGACAACCTTACCTATTATCCTAATTTTTGACCTCCACATCTTCCTATTACTACTAACTTATATGCAAATATAAGTACCAATAAAAATTACACCGTGCATATGTAGTGTTCTATATGTTCTATTCATATTATTTCAGTATGGTCCAAGTCCTCCTCCATACTCATATGCTGTGCTCGAAAATTGAAGTGCACAAAACACCAAGTCAATGACAACATGTTCTTCCATCCCGTATGGCAATGACAAAAATATGTAATATTACTATATTGTCTGGTCTTCTTCTTTTTTGTTTTTCGTTTGGTACATGTTATTATGGTCCGATTAATCCTGATCTTTGTTACGTCAGCTCCATTAAAAGAAGCGCTCCAACCAATATTTTTTCAGAACCCAAATCGAAACATGTGATTTAAGTGGAGGAATCTTATCTATCTCACTGTAACTTAGATAATTTTCATTTTTGTCCTTTTGATTTGCTAAGGGATATGTTGGTAAATAGCACAACTAGTAGGAAGAGAGAAATTACTTTCCGTCAGCAAATGCGCTAACTTCCTCATCTATAAAAGGAGTTAACTTCTTTGCACTCAATCACACACTTGTCTTTTCCTCTAATACTTTTCTCAATGCTCATGGCAACAGCAGTATATATAATATATGCAACTCTTGGGTAATCGATCTAGACTTGTTTAACTCCTTATTGTGTTAAACTGCCAATTATTTATTAATTTATTTATTTATAAATTGAGTCTTTATCTTTTTGCTTGTACAATAAGTTTGTTTAACACTTGCATATAGTGGTAAAATTATTTAGGAATATTAAGAATGAATCAACAATATTCAATTTATTACTAACATTTATGGTTTTATTTTTTTTAGTTTTTCTACTGAGTCTTTGGGGACAAAAATCCTCGAAACCATCTTTGTTAATACCACATTCTAGAGAGTGCGATGATAAAGGGAGGAGGAGAGAATTGTCTTTTCTGGAAAGTCAGAGAAAGATAATTCTAACACCTGTTTCCTTTGCCATGGCACTTTCTAGAATGCTGGTATTAACAAAGAGGGTTTTGAGGGTTTCTGTCGTCCAAAGACACAGTAGAAAACTATAAAAATGAAACCATAAATGTTAGCACTACTAAATTAGATATTATTAATTCATCAATACCTCACGGACAGGCCCTCGGCCTCACTCAGTCATCAACCTCTATAATCTCTCGGGCTCTCGGAAATCAAAAAGATCGGCCCAAACAAAGATAACATAGTGTATCAACAAGAATCAAGAAGAGGTTGAGATATGATACGCAAATAAAACCATGACTGAGTACAAGACAGCGATTAGCAAGTAATTTGATAAGTACGTGACCTCTGCGGGACCCAACAGTACCATCACATAGCCTAAGCATGATTTCTAACATGATTTGCAACCAAATTTCTATAACACATGGAGAGTATATAGCTAGCAACAAGTTATTCAACTTTACAATTTCACGAAATGGACCAAGTCCCAATTCCTACGGTGCACGTCCACACGCCCGTCACCTAGCATGTGCGTCACCTCCAAAATACTCACATAATCCAATTATCCAGCCACGCAAAATCCTACTCCGTAATGCCTTTGCCCCTCAAATCAATCTCCAAATTCACCGAATCTAGCCAGAAGCAGTGTGATATAATTAATATAGGCTAAAAGAATCAATTCCACAAGAAAAACATGAAATTATAAGCCAAAATTCGAAATCGGCTCAAACCTAGCCCCCGGGCCCACGTCTCCAAATCTGACAAAAGACGCAAAACCCAAAAGCACATTCACTTATGAGTCTAGCCATACTAAATTCATCAAAATCCGACATCATTTGGTCCTCCAAATCCCCAAAATCCACTATCCAATGTCAAGCCCTAAACCCCAAAATTTCACTTCAAGATCTCGCTAATTATGTGGGGAAATTAGTGGGGAATCAAGATTTATGATCAAAAATAAGTACAAGAATCTTACCTCAATAATCCCCTCGAAAATCTTCTCCAAAATCGCCTAAGTCTGAGTCTCAAATGGTGAAATAAGACTAAAATCGCGAACCCTTGCTTTTAAACCTTCTTCCCAGACTTTTTGCACCAGCGCAAATTTATCCGCACCTGCGGGGCCGCTTCTGTAGAAATATTCCCGCTCCTGCGGAAGTCACTTATCCGCTGCCTCCACTTCCGCGATCAAAGGAGTGCATCTGTGCCAATCGCAGGTGCAGGAAACACATCGCACCTGCGGCTCGATCTCGCTCCTGCGACCATCACATGTGCGGAAAAATCTTCACACCTGTGACCTCTGCTCAACTCACCCTTGGCTGCTTCTGCGGGCTCCTTCCCTGCCTCTGTTGGCTCACACCTGCGGTGCCCACTTCGCAGGTGCGGTTACACCAGTAGCAGCAGCACTTAAGCTACTTTATCAACTCACAAATCACGTTCGTTAACCACCCAAAATCAACCCGAGGTCCCCGGGACCTCAACCAAACATACCAACTAGTCATATAACCCAATGCGAACTTAGTCGAACCTTCAAATTACTCAAAACAACATCAAAACGCCGATTACACCCGGATTCAAGCCTAAAGAACTTCTAAACTTCCAAATTCTAGAAACGACGTCGAAACCTATCAAACCACATCCGATTGACCTCAAATTTTGCACACAAGTTATATTCAACATTACGGACCTACTTCAACTTCCAAAATCGGAATCCAACTCCGATATCAAAAAGTCAACCCCCCGGTCAAACTTCCCAAAAATTTGACTTCCGCCATTTCAAGCCTAAATTAGCTACAGACCTCAGATTCACAGTCCGGACACACTCCTAAGTCCAAAACCACCCAACGGAGATAACGAAATCGACGGGAATCCATTACGGAGTCGTCTTCACACAATTCTGACTACGGTCAAACTCCTAAGACTTAAGCTTCTATTTTAGGTACTAAGTGTCCCAAAACACTCTAAATAAAAAAAAAAAAAAGACCTCCCGACAAGTCACATAAGCAGAAACAGATCCGGGAAAACCAGTAAATAGGGGATCAGGAGAAATACACTCAAAACGATCGGCCGGGTCGTTACATCTTCCCCCTCTTAAAATAATCGTTCGCGAAAAAATGGCATCATCCTTTCAGCCAAAAATATGGTTTTTGCAAAAAATAAAAATGTGTTTTTGGGCATGCATTTTTCTCATGGAGAATACACTCCAGGTCCTCATATTTCTCAGTGTCACAACCCAAAACTCTAACCTGTCGTGATGGTGCCTATCGATGGTACTAGGCAAGCCGACCTTTCAAAATACTTCAATATTTCATAAAAAGGATAATTCAAAGCTTTTTCATACTAGAAATTTTACAAAAATCGGAGTTAAATTCAAAATAAAATACGGAAAGATAGCCCCAAACATTGGGGTGTCACCAAGTCATGAGCATCTAAATATCCAGTCTAATGAAAATATTGTCTACGTATCAATACAGGAAAGAAAGAAAACATAGAAGGAGAGACAAGGTCTGCGGACGACGGCAGCTACATCGTAGTCTCCGGTACTCGATCGCGCATGAACTCAATAACCTCCGTGATCAAACACAACTGGATCTACACATGAAGTGCAAGGTGCAGCATGAGTACAACCAACTCAGCAAGTAACAGAAATAAATAAGGAACTCAGAAGCAGTAACGAGCTATATAATTACAGTCCATTTTCAATAATTCCGGCAAAGAATAGACATGCTTTCGCATCCAGCAGTTTAAGTCCAATCACTTTTATACAGTTAAAGTTCAGGTAATTCAGATATAAAATCTTTCAAGAATTTCACAACAATGACAAATAGCAACTAAGTGCATCAACAAATGAAAAATCAAGTACAGCCTCTCAGGGCTACAGTCACTCAAGTCGTCATAACAGCTTAAATCACTCGACTCTCAGCCCTCTCAATCACCAATTTAGTCAAATAATAGCAAATCAAGAAGATCACTTTGTCCTCTTCAACACTTTCTAAAAACAACAATGGAGTTTCAAGACTCTAAAAATAAATTAGTAAATCAGTATTTAGACTAAAAATTTAAGCACAAATTATCAACACTCATATGATTTTAGCAATAATCAATTATTAAATTTCGATTTTCACCCCAAACAAAGATTATAAACTTGAAATATTGAATAATGATGGTGTTCTTGGTAAAAAAGACACATATTGTAATGACTCAGCCGGTCATTTTGAGTATTTTAGCCATGATACCCTATTTATTGCCTCCTCTATGTTATGTTGTGGTTATGTGACTGGTCGGGGTGTTTGGTTTTAGTTTCGGAGTGAAATAGGACACATAGTCTTTGAGTTTGAGCTTTAAGTTGAAAGGATTGAACGTAGTTTGACTTTTATGTAGACGACTCCGGAATAAAGTTTTGACGGTTCCAATAGTCCCATATAGTGATTTTATACTTGGAAGCGTGTCTGGATATTGATTTAGAGGTCCGTAGGTCGTTTCAGCTTGAATTGGCGAAAGTTAGAAAGTTGAAGATTTGGAAGGTTAGAAATTTTGATCGGGAGTTGACTTTATTGATATCGGGATCAAATTTTGGTTCCGGAAGTTAGAATAAGTCCATTGTGTCATTTACGAGGTTAATCGGAGTCGGTTTGGTATGTTTCGGCAATAGTTTTGGAAGTTAGAAGTTCATAAGTTCATTAGACTTGAATTGATGCGCGATTCGTGTTTTTAGTGTTGTTTGATGTGATTTGACGCTTCGAGCAAGTTCCTATGATATTTCAGGACTTGTTGGTATGTTTGGTTGAAGTCCTGGGGGCCTCAGGTGAGAATCGGATTGATTAAGGATTAAAATTGGCCTTGTTGAATTGCAGAAATTCAGATGTTTGGTTTCCTTGTTCGCGTTCGCAAGAGAGGTCTCGCATTCGCGAAGGGTATCTGGGAGGCAAGTGAAGTTTGTTCTTCAAGTTTGTGAATATGGCCACACGTTCGCGAAAGTATAGGGAGTTTGTTCATCGCGATCGCGAATGATGGGTCGCGTTCGCGTAGGCCTTGGTTTAGTGTTCATCGCGTTCGCGTAGGGGCTCTCGCATTCGCGTAAGAGGAATTTGGCAGCTGAGTATTTTGTGCTTCGCGAACGCGAGGCATGTTCTGTGTTCGCGAAGAACGGCATCTGGGCAACAGCTATTATTTTCAAAATTGAGGGTTTGGATCCATTTTTCATATTTTGAGCTAGAGATCTCGAATCTTGAAGGGATTTTCAAGGAGTTGATTGGGGTAAGTGATTCTAACTCGGATTTGGTTGTTATACACTAATCTATCGTTATTTTCATTATTTAATTAGTGATTAGAGTTAAAAATTTGGGAAAAATTGTGAAACTTCTTAGCGTAAATTTTGGGGATTTGAAAGGCGATTTGAGGTCAGATTTGAGTAATTCTGGTATGATTGGACTCGTTATCGAATGAGTATTCGTATTTTTGTAATTTTGGTGGGGTTTTGAGATGCGAGGCCGGGTTGACTTTTTGAGTTGACTTTTTATTTCTTTATAAAGATCAAAACTTTATTGTTCGAAATAGTTTTCTATAGTTTATATTTATGGTATAAAGTTGTTTTGGCTGGATTCATACCGTTCGGAGTTGGATAATCGAAGAAAGGGCTTACTAGTGGATTAAGTAGCGTGTTTTTAGGTGAGTGTCTTGCCTAACTTTGTGTGGGGGAATTAGCCCTTAGCATTGGTATTGTTTTGTGATAATTGTGATATGTGAAAGTCGTGTACGCAAGGTGACGAGTGTGTACACGGGTTAAATGTGGAAAATTGACTAGTTTTAGCTATGTAGATTCCTTTCATGCCTTAATCGAGTTATCTTAACAGGTTATATTCATCATTATTAGTCTATCATCGTATGCTCTACTTGTTTCATCTCTTAGTTGTTAATTGCCTTTACGTGTTTAGTTGAAGCATTATTTCCTCTATTCCGTATTTATAATTTAACCACTGAGTTCTTTACTTGGAGTTGTTAATTGTGAAATATCTTGTTGTTGAAGTGGGTGTTGAGTTATAAAGGTTGTGATTTACATTGAGGCAAAGTTGTAAAGTTATGAAATACTATTCTTGTTGAGTTATTCACTTGCAGTTATTATTGTGAGACTCTTGTGCATATTGTGGTTGAGCCATGGCTATTTGTTGTGAAAACAATATTGTTGTTGGTTTTTTGGCAAGTTGTGATATTGGCCACTTAAGGTGCGATATGTAATACGATGTGATATTGATACGCATGCGGTGGTATAAGGTTTTGGGGTTAAAACACATACGGCGAGATAATGTGGACTTGATACACGTGTTGCTAGTAGGGGAACTACTTCAAATAATAACCAAGACTAACTTTCAGTACCACGTTGAAATCGAGAATTACATACTTATTTTATCACGTAACTACTATTTTATCACCTAACTACGGTTAATTATTGTAATTATATTTTTACCTTATTTATTATTTAATCACGATAAAGTATATTGGTATGATATAAACGCTAGGTATGAGTAAATTTTTACCTTCTGGCACTTTTGATTTGGTATTTTGTGCACTTTAATGATGTCCGAGCACAGTACAGGAGTATGGGGGCTTTGGAATTCTTGATTATTTCTTGGTTTTCGATAAAAAATGGATATATATATATATATATTAATTTTTGATGTGCTAGGAATCAATAATTAGAAATTCTTCCCATATTCGTTTCTTCGTTCTCTACCTATCTCTTGTTTTCTTTTATAGTTTCTCTCTGATTTTTTACAAGGTGGGTTACTCCGATGGTAAGTGCCCTCCGCTTCCAATCAAGAGGTTGTGAGTTCGAGTCACCCCAAGAGCAAGGTGGGAGTTCTTGGAGGGAAGGATGCCAAGGGTATATTGGAAACAGTCTCTCTACCCCATAGTAAGGGTAAGGTCTACGTACACACTACCATCCCCAGACCCCACTAGTGGGATTATAATGGGTTGTTGTTGTTGAATTGGCTTCTTTTATCTTCAGTATAACAATCTAGTATTTTGATACTCACTGGCTCAATTAATTGAGATTCGCTTCGCGCGAGGATCCTTAAAGAGAATTGCTCGTTAATTGAGATTCATATGCCTAGATGAATTCTTCGACGCATTTCTTTATCTCTAAAGATATGGTGTCCTAACCATCTAACCGTTATTCCATCTCCGTTATCCATTGATCCCGATCTAAATAATCCCCCTTTTGTCGGATTATTGCCGATGTAATCACAAAAGCTAATTTTTCAGGAATTTTAGACCAGGCTTCAAAAAGGGTGAAATCGGGGGCTTATCTACCTTTTCTATACGAGTTATGACAAAGGAATGGTCTCACTCAGGGGGAATGCGCCTTCATTAAACAAAGAAACTGAGTGATTAACAATTCAAACATGGGTTTGATTCACACTCCATGTTCCGAGAAAGATTTATCATCCGAAAAGAGAAAAAAACGGAATCTTTATCTAAAGAAATGCGTTGAGAAAGGGCAAATGTTTCGAACCTTTCAACTAGATAGTGTTTTTTCAACTCTCTCAAAATGAGTCAAGTTTTTTTATGTATGGCTAGTGGCGGAATCACATAGTTCTAGAGTGTAAACTAATACTTTTTTGTCGAAGAATTATACTGCTTTAGATAGGTAAAAATGATTTTTTATGTGTATATATATATATATATATATATATAATACATTTACTTCCCTTGATTTTTTCTTATATTACTTCTTTAAATTTTGACAACCCTTAATAAAATCATGGCTCCGCTACTGTGTATGGCTGGATTCTTGAAAAGTATGGTCTATGGATAATATTAGGTTGAGCTTGAGCAAGGCCTCCGTTATACTGGAGTAATGATATATGCCATATGGAAGAATTATAGAGTTTCAGATGGTATGTTAAGTGCACACAATTGACTGCAGTTTCATTGAATCATTAAACCAATACTTAAAATCTTGTTCAGAAACTGTTTTATTTTATGTAACGCTCTTTTTGTTAGTCCGGTCTTTCTATGTTTGAAAACTCTTTAACTTCAAACTTCTCATTTAATTAATTAATGACATACTGTCATGAGTCATGACCATAAAAATGTCATATGTTAAAAATCACAAATGTATGAAAAATCTTCGTTTTTAAACTCTATGCAAGTTAAATACTTCCATATAAAATGAAACTGAGGAAGCACTATATAGTTTCAATCAATGGATCCAAGGTTATGGAAGTGCTAAAGAGCATGCAACAATGGTGAAAGTTTTGAGACTATAGTTTTTTTCCTAATCCAGCACCAAAGGAAAGAACTCGGACACCTAAAATTTTCAAGAAGATTCTGATTATATGTACGAGTTTAAACCGTGAAAGCAACAGTAAAGTTATCACTTTGCAAGTTCAAACCGTGAAAACAGTCACTAATGCTTACATTAGGATAGACTGTCTACATCACACATCTTGGAATGCGACCCTTCCTCGGACCCTGCGTGAACGAGATTGCTTTTGCGCACCCGGCTGCCCTTTTTTATTCTGATTATTTACTGAACTGTAGGATAGCATAAAATCTGATATAAAAGCTGAACTATTAACTTTTACATTATAACAAGATACATAATATTGACCTCAAATTAAAGATACAGAATAGTTTCTCTTGGAGATACCAAAGCACACAATTCTGTGCAGCGTTGGCTTTCCCTTATTGTAAAGCAATTGATACATAACTTCTTTAATTCAATATTTTTCTTTCTCACTTTTTGGAAAATTGAAAGCCTGTAAGCAAATAATCTCAGGGAATAACTTCCATCAATAACCTATAAATCCATATCGACTGGCTGAACGTCCGATTCAAAATTCCGGTTTTTGCAGGTTTTATCACAGGGGTAAGGACAGTCAATCTCTTGGAATTGATTTCTGTCGTAAAACCAGTCTCCAACTGCTTTGGCAATTGTCTGCAGAATGCAATGTTTTAGCAGTGTCAATGGTTGACTAAAACAGGAAAACAGAAGTAAAAGATACTGAAACTTTGAAATTTCTTTTATAATAAACTAAAAACCAAAATATAGTTTTTAGTGCTCGGATTGCATACCGTGCTAGCTAATCTCGGAGAGTCATCCCTTAGCCATGTCTCTTGTGTTCCGGTTTGACAATGTGCATAACAGGAATTGATGTAATACCCTCTTGTCGAGGATGGTCCCAGTCCGTTTAACGCTTTTAAGAACTCGGTCCTATAACCTGAAAAATAACTCCATGTATTAGACACAAAAGAGCAAAGTACACCTTACAACGAAACTGAGTTCTCTGTCATATAAATTAGCATCTTCACGCTTGCTATAATTAGTTATTTTTTAGATTTAAGTATTAGCCACAAAGGACGGCCTTATTCCATATTGTTGTTTACTCTGAACCGGTCGAAGTTTTTGTTCCTTTACTAGCGGATAGGTGCTCTAAATTCCTGTGGCGGACTCTATCTGGCTCCTGTCAACTTCTTAATGTATTAATGAAGAGTCTTTCTTTTTCTGTTTGTTACTTTAGCATGAAAGGTCGGAAAAGGGCTTAAAAATCTTGACCTTGCATGGTTTCGAGCTGAGCAGACGAGCATTTCAATATGTCAAGCTTGCAATTGCGCCAGGTTCCACGAGGATCAGCAACACCAGGAGCCAAAATGTTCTTTATCTGAATATTTAAAAAATAATAAATAAGCAAAAATCAATTATTTAAAGAGCAAGATTATTCTCATATATATGTACATATATGATATATATCTATATCTATATAAAACATAACTTTGATAAAGTGAAGACTGAATTTTATTGCAGCTATTACCAAATAACAAAATGCTAGCAATGCTCTACCTACATTAATACTATATATAACACATTATAGGACAATAATAAAGAGAACTTGTCTCATAAGAACAGAGGAAGCATTTCAGATAAACCACAACTTGTCAAAGAAATTGTAGGACATTACTAGACACGGCCTAGTCTCATTTTGCAAATAAAAGGGCAGCCCGGTGCACTAAGCTCCCGCTATGCGCGGGGTCCGGGGAAGGGCTGGACCACAATGGTCTATTGTATGCAGCCTTACCCTGCATTTCTGCAAGAAGCTGCTTCCACCCCTCGAACTCATGACCTTTTAGTCACATGGCAGCAACTTTACTAGTTACTCCAAAGCTCCCATTTAACATTTTCTAAATACGTCATAGAAATTGGAAAATTGAGGAAGGGAATAAAAACTAAAAAGAGAAATCAGAGATGCACTGACCTGCCAGGAATCATAGGCTGCATTTACTAGGAAAAGAGGTGTCTTGATTTGTTGCGCGACATTTTGTGGGAAAAAACACTGCAACATAAATTACGGAGTTTTCAAATAAGATACATCAACTAAGGGGAAAATTTATTTTGAAAATAACTCCTCTTACCAAACCCGGTTTCAGTCTTGAGGTACATGATTGAGGCAAATTCTTCGCGGAACCCTGAATCAAGATAATGTAACACACTAAGGACGAGAAAAACTCATTCTATTGAACCTTTTTAGTGATATAATGACCAGCAAAATATTATTAACATACATATGTTTAATAATGTAGGAGGTTAAAGTAAGCATACATGTGTGTTAACAACATCACTGTAGAACTGTTCAATATGAGGCGCACCAGAAATAGTCTTCCTGTAAATGGAGAAGCAAACTTTACTAGTAGCAAAGAGGAGTACTAAATTTCTTGCTAGTTTTGAGAGGGACACAATTATTTAAAAAAACAACGAAAGTGCTTACGCATTGATAAAGAAACCAGCATCTGAAAGACATTTTACTTTAGCGCCCGGTGGCAAGAGACCTTTAAATCTGTCACAATGTAGAATTGCAGCTAAACTACCAGCTGAACATCCGGCTAGAATAGCCTATCATTAGAAAAATTATTGTCAGCAACTAAACAATGTGCGACGACGAGTGTATAGCTATCTGCAGTAATCAATTGATGGATCGTACATTCTGAGCGTTCTTCATTCCTTTTGCTAAGAAGTCCTCCATAACAGCTGAAAATATCCTGGCTCCTCTGTAGTATACTTTTGTTTTCTGACATAATTCAAAATGTCCATCAAAATCCATGAACATAATTCAAGTCTATAATTATTAGGAGACGAGGACACTATCATTTTATCAAATCAATAATTATAGGATTTACAATAAAATTACCGGATCAACTGCTTCAACGTCACCAGTAAAGGATGATCCATCACAATATCTAATTCTAATTCTGTTCCAATTGTAAAAGTCTACAATTTCCAAAAAACTGATAATCAGAAGAATATAAAAAAAAATGGGCATGAAAACAATGTATATGATAAGGATGAAGCTCCACCTGGGTTAAACTTAGCCTTGTTGCTCAAAATCCCTGAAAAAGACACTGTCTTTACCATAAGTTTAGATGATCCTAATCGTGTTTTTGTACGTGAAAGGCAAGTCGTGGCATTGTTGCACCATGCTCCTCCCTGAAATTCCAAAGTCATAGGATGAATTCAAATGCAAATTCATGTAGGCAATCTAAAATTTAAAAATTTCAAAGAATTCACTTAAATTATGTCCAAATTCTTCTTAGTTATAGTCATCCAAGCAGTGGCAGAGCCACCTAAAACCAAGGGGTGTCCCATTCGTCGAAAAATTACATATATACTATATGTTGAATCCCTTGACTTCTTCGTGTGTTCAATTTTTTAATATTTGGACACCCTTTAGTAA
The DNA here is from genome assembly GCF_000390325.3 of Nicotiana tomentosiformis. NCBI lineage: Eukaryota > Viridiplantae > Streptophyta > Magnoliopsida > Solanales > Solanaceae > Nicotiana > Nicotiana tomentosiformis. The sequence goes on from NC_090823.1 coordinate 18,201,401, forward strand.
GAATCCTGGCTCTGTCACTGCATCCGAGCAATCAATCCATTTATATTATTCCATTAAGAAACCTATAATCCAACTCTAAGTGCTTTGAGAAATTGAAGTAAAAAGGCTAATTATTGGACAGAAATAAGATTATGAACTAGAGAGCCTAGAAATCTAAGTCTTAACTCTGTTAAAATTTGGATCTTTAAGAAATGAATAGTAAATTTATAATGAATGAAGAAACAAACCTCAAGTTGGATAAACCAATTGTTAACACCTGCTCCAAATCCCTTATCAAAATGGTATGCTGGTGGACTCCCATCCAAACATACTGCAAACACATCATTGGCATCAAAATCTAACACATATTCACATTCTTGAATTCTGTTTTCTCATAGTAGGTGGCGGATTTAGGATTTAGACATTGTGGTTCTATTCAGAGGCGGACACCGTAAACTTCATCAGAAATCTTGTATTATAAACAATTTGGCATCTTGAACACTAAAAGCCTTTAAGGGCGCTGATAATAAAAATAATGGTGCACTTTCACGTAAAAATCCTGTGTTAGCCTCTACTTCTAACTTGAAATATAAGTACTTAAATGTATATTTAAGTCTATCTACACTTGTTATATATATAGTTTGACTCAGAAGTCGTGGGTTCTTGCCGAATCCGCGACTTCTATATTGGATCCGCCCCTGCTTAGAGTTATTTGGACAAAAAATAAAAATAAAAATAAAAATAATCACTTTGATTCAAAGAAATTCTTACCAGCTCCTTTTGCCACAGCACTCTGAAGATAAGTAATATCAACAGGGTGCCCTTCGGTTAGTAAAAGAATCAGCAAAGTGATTATTGCACGTAGCCATTGTTGCATTGCCCTTTTTACCATTCTGCAAATTATTTTGTGAAAACCCACAATCAATAACATAAAAAATAAAAAAAAAATAAAAAAAAAAAGTATGCAGAATATCCTAAAAATTGGAAGAACAAACTGAAAGAAAGAGAAAAAAAAACATGTCATTTTAAGACAGATTGACACATTCAAAAATGCTTCCTATATTTACCATATTTAGCATGTAATTCCATGTTTCAAGATTTCATTCTTTAACAATTAATGGTATATTTATTCACTAAAAATCCATGATAAGAAAGTGTAAACAAGAATCTACAAACCCATATCAGAATCAACAAATGTTTACTAAACATAGAATTGAAATTTTGTACTTTTAAATATAGTACCTGCAATACAAAAGAGATTGACGAAAATCTCAAAGTGAAATTATTTGGGGTAAAGTCTGCAGTAAATCCAGTTATGTATCTTGTTTCTGGAGCTAAAACAGGGGTCCAAAACCAGATGTTGGTCGAGACTCGAAACTAGAAGCATATATTTATACCGAAAAGAGAAAGAATATACATATACACTGACGTTATAACTGTGCTCAACGTAATTTAACATGTTATCATAATTTACTTATCCAATGTAATTTAATATGTTGATCTGATTTTGTAACATTTATACAGTGTCTATTTGTAGAATTCTATTGGAAGACTGAAAGTAAAAACTTTTCCAAATATATTGTTTTTGTTTGAGATTTAAGGAAAAAAATTTAGAAAGCCTCTTTAAAAGTTTCTTTTAGTAAAGAATAAAGAAGTAGAGGTTTATATGAATATGAATAGTAATCCAAGAAAAATCATTCAGTTCACAAAAGCTTACTTAGGTTAGGAAAAAAAAAATACTTCTTAACATGCTTTTGTATTCATTTATATAATAATAATAATATGGTAAAAAGGAATCTTTTTCAAAAGCTCTTCTTTTTTTTTCAAAAGTTTCCCAAAGCGTCCAATTACTCTATAGAATAAAGTAGCCTAGACACGGTGAGAGAGAGGTTAGATCTTTCCCTTTTATTAAAGGTCTCGGTTCGAACATTAAATATTAAAAAATAATTATTAAGAAATACTTCTTTCTTAAATTGATTTTATGCGGCGTAAATTCAAATATAATTGAGTTCAATTAACCCAACAAAAAAAGGCAGCTTGGGCTATTCAGTATCAGAATAAAGAAAGATAAAAAAAGAAAAGGAAGCTGCCGACACACATTCGGTTAAGACAGAGATTTAGAAGGTGATTAATGTACTTTTGTTAAGAAAAAGGTTGCTAAATACAGACATTACTGTAACGTTAGATGTGACAAGTGCATGTGCCCAATGACGAATATCTTATCGTTTTACGCGCTCCTCATTCAATGAGCTGGACACCAAAGTTAGAAATAGAGATATTTGGAGTGGTCTTTCTTTATTCTTTTTCTCTTTTTCTTGGGACTATTTTTCTTTTCTATTATTTTTAACCTATTCATCCGAGGGTCAATATTGATTGATTCAAAGTGTTTAACTTATTTGTCGGTGATGTATTTGGTTTACTAATGATTCTGGTTCGAAATTATATTTAATTTATTTGTTTTATTGCATTCAAAATTTGTGGAGTCAAACCTCTCTATAATATTTCTATATAACATCAATTTACTATAAAAATCAAGTTTTTTCTTGGAACCAATTTTAATGTTATGTTATAATAGATGTCCTCCATAACAACACTTTACTATAACAGTCAAAAAATATCGGAACAAACAAGATTGTTATAGAAAAGTTTGGCTGTAATTTAAAATTAGAGGAGCAGTTTAATTTTTAACGTCAAAAGTACTTAAATCCATCTTGTTATAGCTTGTTTGGCCAAGTTTCTCAAGAGACCAAAAGTGTTTTTTTCTCAAAAGTATTTTTTTTCCTAACACTTTCTGAAAAGCTTGGCCAAATACAAATTATTGTTCAAAAGTGTTTTTCTGATTGATTAGCCAAACACAAACTGCTTCTCTCCAAAAACACTTCTCAAAATAAACTGATTTCTCTAGCTTGGCCAAACAGGCTATTAGAATCCCTATGATTATAGTGTGAATACATTTAATGCAATTGATTAAAATTTATTTAGGACGTGTCATGATTTCTAATTAATAATTTATGCCTATTTTTCACACTCTTGATTAAGGGTTAATTAGTTTTTTGCCATGTTTTACTCATTCTAGGGCTGAAAATTAATTAATTAGCAATTACGTGAGAAATAATTAAGTCGTTAATTAACTCTCCATAAATAATCAGAACAATGCAAAAATGCAATCATATTTTACGTTTTCTTGTCACGTTCTGCAATGGAGGCCTAGCTAACGAAGATAATATATTAATGTGTATAACTTTATTACTAAACCAAAACCCATGTTTAAAGTACTGTCACGATTCAAAATCCTAACATATCGTGATGACGCCTATTTCGGCACTAGGTAAGCCGACAACCTAATAAATCACAATTTCTTTTAAGATTGAAAACATAATATCTAAATTTAATAGAAAACTCCACACACACTGATATAAATACACTCCCAAAACCCGGTGTCACTCAGTACATGAGTATCTAAATGATAACAAAGTCCGACTGATAAAAATACTGTCTGAAAATACAGAACAATACAAAAACTGAAAGAAAAGAGAGTCAAGGTCTACGGACGTCAAGCAACTACCTCGATAGTCTTTAACACATAAAGCTCCGAAGAACTAGCAACCATCGTGTCCATAAGTACCTGGATCTGCACACGAGATGCAGGGTGTAGTATGAGTACAACCAACTCAGCAAGTAACAATACTAAATAAAGAACTGAAAGTAGTGACGAGCTTCACAGCTAAGTTCAATTATAATAATTTTCAATATAAGAAGGTAGGCATGCTTTCAAGCTCAACAATTAAGACCCAAACAGTAATTTCATATCAAGTTCAAATAAAACAAAAGATAATATCTCTCAGAAATTTCCCAAACAGTGATATATGACAGCTGAAGTGCAAAAATAATGAAATCAATGTATCCTCTCAGAGCAACAGTAACTTAGTCCTCTCATTCACTCCAATCTCACAAACACTCTTTACTCACAGTCACTCATTCCTCTCAATCACTCAGCACTCGGCACTCGCAATCACTAGGTACCTGCGCTCACTGGGGGTGTGTACAGACTTCGGAGGGACTCCTTCAGCCCAAGCGCTATAAAAAGCCAATCATGGCATATAACAATGAAACATGTTGCGGCGTGCATCCCGATCCCATAAATATTCTCACAATCAGGCCCTCGGCCTCACTTAGTCAACCACCTATTCAGTCTCTCGGGCTCTCAGAAATCATGATAAACAGCCCAAACAGCAATGATACGATGCATCAATAATGAACAATAGAGACTGAGATGAAATATGCAAGTAAAACTATGACTGAGTGCAAAAAAATAATTTAACAGATAATTCAATAAGTACACAACCTCTGTGGGTCCTTACAGTGTAAACACATATTTTATACATGATTTATAGATTGATTTCCCTAATACGTGAAAAATATACAGATATCAACAAATTATTCAATCACACAGTTCCATGGAATTTATCAAGTCATAATTCCTACGGTGCACGCCCACACACCCGTCACCTAGCATGTGCGTCACCTCAAAACCAATCACATATCACAGAATTCGGGGTTTCATACCCTCAGTACTAAATTTAAAACTGTTACATACCTCAAACCGTGTAATTTTTTATTTTGCTATGCCTTTGCCTCGTGAATCAGTCTCCAAACGCCTCGAATCTAGTCACAAATAATTCGATTCAGTCAATACAAATTATAGGAATTAATTCCATATGAAAATACTAATTTTCCAACAAAATTTCAGACGTCACGGAACTCGAAAAAAGTTACAAAATATGAACGCCCATTCAACCACGAGTCCAACCATATCAAATTCCGACATCAACTCGACCTCCAAATCTTAATTTCTTATTTTGGAATCCCTAGGCTCAAATCCTCTAATTTTACCTTAAAAATACGTAAATCTAGTCGAAATACTCAATGATAATATAATATTATTGACTAACAATGATCACAAGTGACTTACCTCAAGATTTCCTGTGAATTTTCTATGAAAAATCGCCCAAAACCGTGTTGAAAATGTCCACAATGACAAAAAAGTCGGAACCCTCTGTTTTTGTATAATGTCCAGAAGTTCCGCTTCTATGAAACTTTTAACCGCATCTATGGTTCTGCTTTTGCGGTAAACCAACCTCTTCTGCGACTGCCTTCGCTTATGCGAACAAGAAGTCCGCTTCTGCGGTCTTGCTCAGCTCCCCTGTCTCCGCTTCTATGACCTTGGTGTCGCTTCCGCGGACTCGCTTCTACGAGTTTTCATCCGTTTTTGCGGACCTCACGGTTATGCGATGCCCATCCCACGTCTGCGAGCTCGCACCTGCGAGCCAAGTTCCACAGGTGCCATTGCATCAGAAGGCAAAAAATTCCAGATTTCTTCTAAGTCCAAAATTTAGTCCGTTAACCATGCGAAACTCACTAGAGGCCCTCGGGACCTCAACCAAATGTACCGACAATTCCTAAAACCTTCTACGAACTTAGCCGAAATCTCAAATCACATCAAACAATGTTAAAACCACAAATCATACCCCAATTCAAGTTTAATGAAATTAAGAATTTTCAACTTCTACATTCGATACCGAAACCTATCAAATCAAGTCTGATTGACCTCAAATTTTGCACACAAGTCATAAATGACATAATAGACCTATTCAAATTTTCAGAATCGGATTCCAACCCCGATATCAAAAAGTCAACTCCCTGGTCAAACTTCCAAACTTAAATATCTATTTTAGCCATTTCAAGCCTTATTTAACTACAGACTTCCAAATAATTTTTCGGACATGTTTCTAAGTCCAAAATCATCATACGGAGCTATTAAAATTATCAAGATTCTATTACGGGGTCGTTTACACATAAGTCAACATCCGGTCAACTATTTCAACTTAAACTTTAAACCTTGAAACTAAGTGTTCCAATTCATTTCAAAACCTCACCGGACTCGAACCAATTACCCCGGCAAGTCACATAATAACTGTAAAGCATAAATTGAGTAATAAATGGGAGAACGGGGTTGTAATACTCAAAACGACCGACCGAGTTATTACAAGTAGAAAATAGAATGACTAGATTTCTTTTTTTCATTTTTCTTTTCCCCTTCTTTTTTCATGTACATTTTCAAGTTATCATGCACGAACTTCTTAAAATCCTCACATTCATATTAGATCTTCAAAAAATAATTTTCTTTAGAAGTGTCCGACACATACCCGACGATATTTATAAAGACTTCGAGCAACATAATTTCTAAATAGGACCGAGGAGAGAATGGAAAGGATGAGGTGGTTTCCTAAGAAAGCATATCCATGATTAAGCTGGCGTTTGGACATAAGAATTGTAAAATTTCATAGAAAAAATGAATTTTTTTAAAGTGAAAATGGTATTTGAAAATTAGAATTGTGTTTGAACATGAATACAATTGGAATTGTTTTTGAAATTTTGTGAGCGATTTGAAATAAAATTTTTGAAAAATAAATCTTTGGAGATATTCAATTCCAAAAAAATTCGAAATTCAACTTCAAGTGAAATTTAAAATTTTTATGGCCATATTCCGAATAAAATAAAATTTGTTAAAAAAAATTAAAGAAATTATGGCCAAACGGGCACTTATAAAATGGAATTTTAGGCAGATACGTGAATGCCGGTGATTATTTTAAGGCATACAAGTTGATAGCGATAGTTGAACTAAGCTGTCATTCACCAATTAGAGATCTAAAGCTGCATGTACTATAAACTTCAGGACGAAATTAAAGTGAAGTACTTCAAAGAAATACTATATTCTTTTCTTTTACGTATCACTTACTTTATCCAAAAATTAAAAAAGGTAAGAATCATTGCTTTTGTTTCTTTGTAATTATTAATTACTAGTATCTGTACGTGTTAATTATTTTATATAAGAAATAAATAATTAAATTTATTAGAATATATATATATATATATATATATATATATATATATATATATATAAGACCAACTCATAATGCATCATATACTTATATGTAAGGTAGCCTATGATGTTGTATCAAAGTACGTGGCCATAAGTGTTGTCCTTCCATTTTAGGTGAGACTGCTCTGAAAGAGTTATTAAACCTCAGTAGCCTCATGACTATCGTCTGTCAAGGCCGATGAATATGATGAAATATTATTATTACTTTGTTTGGATATCAAAAAATTCAGGAATTCTTTGTACATCGAGTGTCCAATATTAATCACAGATATTTTTGCTATATTAGCAGCTATTAACTGCTGGTTTCCAATTTGGGCAAGGATATTCCCTCTGCCATAGGAAGGAGTCGAAGATGTCCTTCTGACCGGATCACTTCAATGGATCTACAAGATAAAATTTTACTGAGACAACAGCCCTGTCAAGTCACAGTCGCGTCAAGCAAACCTTAAACCACGGTCCCCTTCATGACTCTCTCAACGCCCAACTGGCTAATACGAGTCTAAAGGCCACCAGTTATGTTGCCATAACCAAGGTTTACTGCCTGGACTGTTAAACTGTATGTGCTCTACAGTCTCAACCTCAGAACCATTGGGTGATACAATGTAAGACTAGCAACAAAATATATTTTAAGAATAGACTAGTATGCATAAGTTCAACACAACACTATTTAGCCTATCATTTAGGCTAAATGAATATCTTCATTATGAAAAACTAAAATTAAATAGTACGTGTCACGGCCCCATTTCACCCTCTGTAAGATGTCGTAATGGCACATAGTCTTTAAGACTAGGTAAGCCTAACAGATTTACGGAAATACATAATATAAAATCGAAGCCCAATTCTCAACACATGAAATAATTATAAAACTGCCATTCAATAATTACAACTCCCAAAATCTGGTGGAAACAAGTCACAAGTTTCTAAGAGCAAATACTATGTGTCTCTATACATCAGAATCTAAAGAAAAATAAGGAGAACAACATAGTAAGGATGGAGGGGGACTCCGAGGTCTGCGGATCTTGAAATCTCCACGTGCGGTCCAACTCACTGGTATCTGGTCTGGTGGGAAGAACCTGGATCTGCATAAAAAGATGTGCAGAAGTATAGTATGAGTACACCACCACGGTACCCAGTAAGTACCAAGCCTAACCTCGGTAGAGTAGTGACGAGGTCAGGTCAAGGCACTACTGGTTTAAAAGAAAAGTAAGGCAGAAGATATAATAATATTTTGAAATGACTGAGAATTTAAACAATAAGAAGTTTCAGAAAATATCAGCACAATAAATTGAGGTAAACAACAAGGGCACTCCCGAGGTACCGCCTCGTAATCCCAAATGTAAATATGCACGAGAGGGGGGAGAGGGGGGATCTGCATAGGTACCGCCTCGTAGTCCCAAAGTAAATATGCAAGACAGGAGGATCTCCCAAGTAAACGCTTCGTAGTCCCAAAGTAAACACCTCGTAGTCCCAAATGGGATCTCCCGAGTAAACGTCTCGTAGTCCCAAAGAAAATATGCAGTACAGGGGGATCTCCCGAGTAAACGCCTCGTAGTCCCAAAGTAACTATGCAGCAGGTAATCGAAGGAAAACACGAATTTTCAACAACAATCTTACAATTAAAGATTTAATTCAAATCAAGGAAAGCAGGTAATTGAACTAAGCAAGTTGTACAAATTTCAAGTAAGAGCTAAGACATGTAGACATGCGATACTAGGCTAAACATGATCACTACATATGCAAAGGCAACTCAGTTAATGTATTTTAAAAGATGACAAATCAGTAAGAACCGAATTTTCCATAATCGGCCCGTGTACGCACTCGTCACCTCGCGTACACGGCGCTCACATATCACAAATTGTTACAACAGTACCAAATCCTAAGGGGATTTTCCTCTCCCTCCCCCACACAAGGTTAGACAAGTCATTTACCTCAAATCTCGCTCAATCAATCGATAAGGATGCCTTTCCCTCGATTTTCCGACTCCAAATGCCCCAAATCTAGCCAAAAGTAATTACATCTCATGAATAAAACTATAAGGAACTAATTTAAATCATAAATTTATGACTTTAGCAAAGAATCAAACAATCGCCCTAAAAGGTCGACCCGGACCCACATTTTGGAATCAGGTAAAAGTCACAAAATACGAACACCCATTCGATATCGAGTTCACTCATACCAAAATTATCATAATCCAACACCAACTCGACCCTCAAATTCTCAAATCAAACTCTCCAAATCCCTAGCCTCAAACTCCCAAATTCCACTTTAAACATACCCTAACTAGGTGGGAAAAGAAATGGGGAAGCAAGATTATTGATAAAAATAAGCACAAGGGACTTACCTCAATAAATCCCTCATAAATGCTCTCAAGAAATCGCCAAACCCGAGATCAAAACGTTTAAAATGAGCAAAAATCGCGAACCCTTGCATTTAAGTGTTATGTCCAGCATTTCTACTTTTGCGATCACTTAGCCGCATCTGCGGCATCGCAGAAGTGAAAACATAACCCCCATCTGTGGTCCCCTCGCCCATGCGGTCGACTCTTCATCACATGCGTTACTTCCGCTTCTGCAGTCCAAATTCCGCTTCTGCGGGTGTGCATCTGCGCCAATATGTCCGCTTCTGCGGACAGGCCTCCCCAAGAACTCGTCCGCTTCTGCGATCGATTTTCCGCAGAAGCGACTTCGCTTCTGCAACCCTAACACCGCACCTGCGACAACTGGCCAAATCCCCTAGCCCCGTACCTGCGCGCCATTGCTCGCACCTACGGGCTGGCACCTGCGGTCAGCCTTGCGCAAGTGCAATTACACCAGAACTTGCCCAACACCAGAAAATCTTCTACGTCCAAAAAATGATTCGTTAACCATCCAAAACTCACCCGAGGCCCCCGAGACCTCAACCAAATATACCAACCAGTCCTAAAACATCACCCAAACGTAGTCGAGCCTTTAAATCACATCAAACAATGCTAAAAATATGAATTACACATCGATTCAAGCCTAATGAACTTCAAAGTTTCAAACTTCTACATTCGACGTCGAAATTTATCAAATCAAGTCCGATTGACCTCAAATTATGCACACAAGTCATAATTAACATTACAGACCTATTCCAACTTCAGGAATCGGAATCCGACCCAGATATCAAAAAGTCCATTCCCGGTCAAACTTTCCAAAATTCATCAAATTTCCAACTTTCGCCAATTGACGCTAAAATGACCTACGGACCTCCAATTCAACATCCGAACACCCTCCTAAGATCAAAATCACCGTACAGAGCTATTGGAAATGTCTAAACTCAATTCCGTAGTCGTCTTTATACAATTCGAACTATAGTTTATTCCTACGACTTAAACTTCCATTTTAGGGATTATATGTCCCATTTCACTCTGAAACCAAAATAAATTATCCCATCAAGTTACATAAGTACAAATGAAGTAGGGGAAGTAAAAATTAAGGGTTTGAGGCTAATTCTCTCAAAACGACCAGTCGGGTCGTGACAATGCTTGAGACTACTGAGGTTGTGGCCAAGTGACCTTTTCTGATTTTATTCCTAATAAAACTGAATACAAAGATATTTTTATATATATATAGAGAGAGTTCCTAAAAATTTGGCGGAAGAAAAGCCTGCCTCTAACTATGAATTTCAGATCCTTATATAATGGATGTCTAACAAAAACGAACAAAACAAAATAATAATATGGCCGACAAAATAATTACATTATGGCCGACAGGATAAAAAGTGTAATGACACGGCCGGTCATTTTGAGAGTTATAGCCCCGATCCCCTCTTTACTGCTTTTCCCGTATATTTTTCTTCTTATGTGACTTGCTGGGAGGTTGTTGTTGTGGTTTCAGAGTGAATTGGGGCACTTAGTCCTTAAATGGAAGCTTAAGTCTTATTATTTTTGATTGTAGTTGGAACTGTGTGAAGACGATCCCGGAATGGAGTTTTGTCGGTCCCGTTAGCTTCGTTGGGTGATTTTGGGCTTAGAGGGCATGTCCGGATTGTATTTTGGAGGTCTGTAGCTCATTTAGGCTTGAAATGGCGAAAGTCGAATTTTTGAAAATTTTGACTTGTAGTGGACTTTTTGATATCGGGGTCGGATTTTGATTCCGGAAGTTGGAGTAGGTCTGCAGGGTTAAATATGACTTATGTGCAAAACTTGAGATCAATCGGACGTGGTTTGATAGGTTTCGGCATCGACTGGGTAATGATTCTACACTCTATTTTGGTTATATCCCACTAATGTATCATTAATTAATTCTTTAATTTCGGTTTTGGGGTTGCAAAATTGAAAAAAATGGGAAGAAGTTCTTTAACTAAAATTTTGAGTTTTGAAAGGCGATCTGAGGTCGGATTCGAATAATTCTTATATGGTTGGACTCATGAGTGAATGGGTGTTCATATTTTATGATTTTTACCCGATTCCGAGACGTGGGCCCAGGGAGGCTTTTTAGGATGATTTCCTAATTTCTTGCTTTAGCTTAGATTTCATTGATTAGATTAGTTTTTTATAGATATATTTATGGTATGCAATTGATTTTGGCTAGATTTGGGCCATTCGGAGTCGGATATTCGTGGGAAAAGCATTGCTACCGATTGATTGAGTTTGGTTCGAGGTATCTGGCCTACCTAACCTTGTGTGGGGGAAATTCCCTTAGGATTTGGTACTATTGTGATATGTGAGCGCCGTGTACGTACACGGGCTATTTGTTATAAAACTCAATTTATTTTACTGAGTAGCAATTTGTTTATCCTTTAATTTGAGTTATACCGTTTAAATGAGTATTAGTATGTTTTTATTCTTATTTGAGCTATCCCAAAATATGTAGTTATCCTGTTTAGTATAATATCGCATGTCTACGTGCTTTAACTGCTTATTTGAACTCTGTGAAGCATGCCTAGCTGATTCCCTGTTTTTCCTTGTTCTTTATAAGTATAAATGTAGAAATCGTGTTGTTAACTGTTGTATTTATCAGTTTGAGCTGTGTGTTTACTTTTGAGACTACGAGGCAGTTCCTCGGGAGTTCTCCCTTCACATTTACTTTTGATACTATGAGGCGGTTCCTCGGGAGTTCTCCCTGCGTATTTACTTTTGAGACTACGAGGTAGTTCCTCGGGAGTTATCCTTGCACATTTACTTTTGAGACTACAAGGTGATTCCTCACGAATTCTCCTTGTATATTTACTTTTGCAACTACGAGGCGGTACCTCGGGAGATCTCCCTGCATATTTATTTTGGGACTACGAGACGGTATCTCGGGAGATCCCCTGCTGTTTACCCATGTGTGTTGTACTGTTGCCTTGCTGTATTTCCTTTTATTAAATTATAGTCTCTTATTATACTGTATATTCTCCTATCTTATTTATTATTTATCGGTGAGCCATACCTCGTCACTACTCGACCGAGGTTAGGCTTGGCACTTACTGGGTACTATTGTGGTGTACTCATGCTACTCTTATGTATATTTGTTTCATGTGCAGATCCAGGTACTTCTTACCAGCCGCATTATCAGTGAGTCGAGACAGCTTCAAAGACTTCAAAGTACATCTGTCGCGCCCGGAGACCTCAGAGTCCCTTTCTACTCTTCCCCATGTCCATTATCTTCTGTATTTCTTTTGTTAGACTCTGATGTATAGAGATACTTGATTTCTTTCTGTAGTTTGTGATTCACGATGTTCCAGATTTTGGGAAATCGTGTACGTCTAGTGTTTTGGTTATTGTATATGCCGAGCATTATTATTATTGGTTTTTCAGTATCTAATGCAGTTAGTTTTTAGTTTTGCTTACATTATTGATATTTCCTCAATCTGTTAGGCGTACCTAGTCATAGAGACTAGGTGCCGTCACAACATGTCTCGGAGGGATGTTTGGGTCGTGACAAGTTGGTATCAGAGCTCTAGGTTCATAGGTGTCGTGTGTTACAAGCCAGTTTATTAGAGTCTCGCGGATCGGTACAGAGACATTTGTACTTATCTTCGGGAGGCTATGGAACTGTTAGGAAAATAAATTTCACTTCTTTGATTCCTTGTCGTGCGAAATTGTTGACATCAAAAATTCTAAACTTCTGTATTCTATTCTTTCTCACAGATGGTGAGGACTCCTACCGGAGAATCTGATGACCAGGCACTCACGCCCACTGCTAGAGCCGCCAGAGGCCGGGGCCGGGGTAGAAGTAGAGGACGCCCACATGGTGCAGCCAGAGCACCCGCATGAGCTGCCATAGAGGAGCCCCCAGTAGCTCCAGCTGGAGGGCAGACACCTGAGGTATCTTTTGCTGCACCAGCCCTCCAGGACACTCTAGCCCAGTTTCTGAGCATGTTCTGCACCTTAGCTCAAGCTGGATTGATTCCACCTGCTCCTGCCACATCTCAGGCCGGGGGAGGAGCACAGACTCCCGTCACCGGTACCCCAGAGCAGCGAGTTCAGGTAGACCAGGATCCGGAGAACATACCAGTGCAGCCGGTAGCTCCAGCTCAGCCCGAGGTTAGGGCAGCAGTTTCTGAGACGGATGAGCTCAGATTTGAGAGGTACAAGAAGTACCACCCTCCCACCTTTAGTGGATTGGCGTTAGAAGATGCCCAGGATTTTCTGGAGGAGTGTCACCATATTCTCCATACTATGGGTGCAGCGGAGTCGAGTGGGGTTTCTTTTACTACATTCCAGCTTAGAGGAGCAGCCTATCAGTGGTGGCGTGCTTATGAGTTGGGTAGTCCAGCTGAGGCAGCTTCACTTACATGGACCCAGTTCTCGGATATGTTTCTGAGTGAGTATGTCCCTCAAAGTCTCAAGGACGCATGGCGCGCGGAGTTTGAGCAGTTGTGCCAGGGTGCTAGGACTGTGTCAGAGTATGCAGTTCGTTTTAGTGATTTGGCCTGACATGCACCAGCCTTGGTTGCCACAGTTCGAGAGAGGGTTCGTCGGTTTATTGAGGGACTCCACCCCAGTATCCGGATTAGTATGGACAGGGAGTTGGAGATGGATATTTCTTATCAGCAGGTTGTGAGTATCGCCAAGATATTGGAGGGCATGATTTCCTGGGATAGAGAGGAGAGATAGGCCAAGAGGTCTCGAGAGACTGGTTCTTATTCTGGTGCTCGTGCCCCAGCAACTCGCCATGGTAGGGGTTATGTGAGTCGCCCCGTTCATTCAGCTCTTCCAGCCACTAGTGGTGTTCCATCCCCTTCTAGGCCCAGGAGCCTTATTATGCATCGCCAGTATCTAGTGTGCCTCCTGCACGGGGTGTTCCTAGCGGCCAGTCTAGCAGACCTGGCCTGAGCCAGTCACAATAGTCACGCCCTCCGAGAGCTTGTTTTGAGTGTGGCGACACTCGCCATATGGTGAGGGATTTCCCCAGAATTAGGAGCGGTGCACCTCTACAGACTTCTCAGGCACAGCGTGCTCCATCGGGTCCTCAGGCTATGATTCCAGCACCAGCTACCGCTCCACCTACTCAGCTAGCTCAAGGTGGAGGTTGGGGAGGTCGAGGTCGCCCTAGAGGTGGAGGCCAGACCAGATATTATGCTTTTCTGGCTCGTACAGAGGTAGTTTCTTCTGACTCTGTCATTATAGGTATTGTTCCGGTCTGTCATAGAGATACGTCAGTATTATTTGACACAGGCTCTACATATTCCTATGTGTCCTCTTATTTTGTCCCGTATTTGGGCATATCTCGAGATTCTTTGAGTTTCCCTATTTATGTGTCTACTCCAGTGGGAGATTCTCTTGTTGTGGACCCAGTGTATCGATTATGTTTGATTGCTCTTAGTAGTTTTGAGACCAGAGCCAATTTATTATTACTCAGCATGGTAGACTTTGATGTTATCTTGGACATGGACTGGTTGTCGCCCCATTATGCTATTCTTGATTGTCACGCTAAAATCATGATGCTGGCTATGCCAGGTCTACCGCTATTAGAGTGGAGAGGTACCTTAGAGTATACTCCTAGCAGAGTTATTTCATTTCTTAAGGCTCAACGAATGGTTGAGAAAGGGTGTGACGCGTATCTAGCTTATGTGAGAGATGTTAGTATTGATGCCCCTACAGTTGAGTCAGTCTAAGTAGTGAGGGACTTTTTAGATGTATTTCTAGCTGATCTTCCGGGCATGCCCCCCGACAGAGATATTGATTTTGGCATTGATTTGTTGTCGGGCACTCAACCCATCTTTATTCCTCCATATCGTATGGGTCCTCCTGAGTTGAAGGAGCAGTTACAAGAGTTGCTTGATAAGGGCTCATTTGGCCCAGTATGTCACCTTGGGGTGCTCCGATCTTATTTGTGAAGAAAAAAGATGGTTCTATGCGTATGTGCATTGATTATCGCCAGCTGAACAAAGTCACAATGAAGAACAGGTATCCAATTCCTCGTATTGATGACTTATTTGATCAGTTACAGGGTGCCAGAGTGTTTTCCAAGATTGACTTATGTTCAGGCTATCATCAGTTGAAGATTCGGGAGCCAGATATCCCAAAGACTACTTTCAGGACTCGGTATGGTCACTACGAGTTCCTTGTGATGTCTTTTGGGCTGACCAATGCCCTAGCAACTTTTATGCACTTGGTGCACAGTGTGTTCCGGCCTTATCTTGACTCTTTCATCATTGTATTTATTGATGACATTCTGGTGTACTCTCGGACTCGGGAGGATCATGAGCAGCATCTGAGGACTGTGCTTCAGACCTTGAGAGAAAAGAAGTTTTATGCAAAATTTCCAAAGTGTGAGTTTTGGCTACACTCAGTGGCATTATTGGGTCATGTAGTATCGAGTGATGGGATCAAGGTGGACCCGAAGAAGGTGGAAGCAGTGCAGAGTTGGCCTAGACCATCATCAGCTACAGAGATCTGGAGTTTTCTTGGTTTGGAAGGGTATTACCGTTATTTTATAGAGGGATTCTCATCTATTGCAGCACCTATGACCAGGCTAACCCAGAAGGATTCTCCGTTCAGATGGACAGAGGAGTGTGAGGAGAGCTTTCAGAAGCTCAAGACAGCTTTGACTACAACCTCAGTATTGGTATTGCCTTCAGGTTCAGGATCTTATACTGTATATTATGATGCGTCGCAGGCTGGTCTTGGCGCGATGTTGATGCAGGACCATAGAGTGATTGCCTACGCATCCAGACAACTGAAGGTGCATGAAAAGAACTATCCTATCCACGACCTTGAGTTAGTAGCTATTGTTCATGCCTTGAAGATTTGGCGACACTATTTGTATGGTGTTCCTTGTGAGATCTACACCGAACACCGGAGTTTACAGCATACGTTCAAGCAGAAGGATCTTAATTTGCATCAGAGGAGGTGGTTAGAGCTGCTTAAGGATTATGATATCACCATTTTGTACCACTTTAGGAAGCCTAATGTGGTGGTCGATGCTTTGAGTCGCCGGGGTAGAGAGTTTGGGGAGCTTAGCATATCTAACAGCAGCAGAGAGGCCCATGGTGTTGGATGTTCAGGCCTTAGCCAGCCAATTTGCGAGATTGGATATCTCTGAGCCGAGTCGAGTATTGGGTTATGTGGTCTCTCGGTCTTCTCTTTATGATCGTATCAAGGAGCGTCAGTATGATGGCCCTCATTTGCTTGTCCTTAAGGACACGGTCCATCACGGTGATGCAAAAGATGCCACTATTGAGGATGATGGTGCATTGAGGATCCATGGCAGACTATGTGTGCCTAATGTGGATGGTTTGCGTGAGTTGATTCTCCAGAAGGCTCACAGTTTGCGGTACTCCATTAATCCGGGCGCTGCAAAGATGTATCAGGACTTAAGGTAGTATTACTGGTGGAGGAGGATGAAGAAGGACGTAGTGGAGTTTGTGGCTCAGTGTGTAAATTGCCAGCAGGTTAAGTATGAGCATCAACGGCTAGGTGGATTGCTTCAGAAGATAGAGATTCCGGAATGGAAATGGGTGCGGATCACTATGGATTTTGTTGTTGGACTCCCACGGACTCAGCGGAAGTTTGACGCAGTTTGGGTGATTGTGGATAGGTTGACCAAGTCAGCTCATTTCATTCCTTTGATGACTACCTATTCTTCTGAGCAGTTGGCTCGAATTTATATCGGCGAGATTGTCAGGCTTCATGGCGTACCAGTATCTATCATCTTTGACCGGGGTACGCAGTTTAAATTTCGGTTCTGGAGGGCTGTACAACAGGAGCTGGGTACTCGGGTTGAGTTGAGCACAACATTTCACGCTCAGACGGACGGACAGTTCGAGCGCACTATTCAGATACTGGAGGAGATGCTCCGCGCTTGTGTGATGGATTTTGGGGGTGCTTGGGATTAGTTCTTGCCACTTGCGGAGTTTGCCTACAACAACAGTTACCAGTCGAGCATTCAGATGGCACCGTATGAGGCTCTGTATGGTAGGCGGTGTCGGTCTCCAGTGGGTTGGTTCGAGTCGGGAGAGGCTAGATTATTGGGTACGGACTTAGTTCAGGATGCCCTAGATAAGGTGAAGGTGATTCAGGATTGACTTCGCACAGCTCAGTCCAGACAGAAGAGTTATGCGGATCGTAAGGTTTGCGATCTTGCATTCATGGTTGGAGAGCGGGTCTTGCTCCTGGTTTCGCCTATGAATGGCATTATGAGGTTCGCGAAGAAGGGCAAGCTGGGCCCAAGGTTTATCGGCCCATTTGAGGTGTTGCGACGTGTTCAGGAGGTTGCTTATGAGCTTGCCTTGCCTCCCAGTCTTGCAGGGGTCCATCCAATATTCCATATTTTTATGATCCGGAAGTATCACAACGATCCGGCTCATGTGTTGGAATTCAGCTCAGTCCAGTTGGACAAAGATCTATCTTATGTTGAGGAGCCAATGGCTATTTTGGGCAGGCAGGTTCAAAAGCTAAGGTCAAAGAACAGTGTTTCCGTGAATGTTCAATGGAGGGGTCAGCCGGTCGAGGAGGTGACTTGGGAGACCAAGCAAGATATGCGTAGCCATTATCTTCATCTTTTCACCACTTCAGATATGTCTCTATACTCGTTCGGGGACGAACGATTGTTTTAAGAGGGGGAGGATGTAATGACCCGGCCGGTCATTTTGAGAGTTATAGCCCCGATCCCTTGTTTACTGCTTTACCTGTATCTTTTTCTACTTATGTGACTTTCCGGGAGGTTGTTGTTGTGGTTTCAGAGTGAATTGAGGAACTTAGTCCCTAAACGGAAGCTTAAGTCTTAGGATTTTTTACCGTAGTTGGAACTATGTGAAGACAACTCCGGAATAGAGTTTCGTCCATTTTGTTAGCTCCGTTGGGTGATTTTGGGCTTAGGGGGCGTGTCCGAATTGTGTTTTGGAGGCCTGTTGCTCATTTAGGCTTGAAATAGCGAAAGTCGAATTTTTGGAGATTTTGACCGGTAGTGGACTTTTTGATATCGGGGTCGGATTTCGATTCCGGAAGTTGGAGTAGGTCCGTAGGGTTGAATATGACTTGTGTGCAAATTTTGGGGTCAATCGGACGTGGCTTGATAGGTTTCGGCATCGATTGGGTAATGATTCTACACTCCATTTTGGTTATATCTCACTAATCTATCATTAATTAATTCTTTAATTTCGGTTATGGGGTTGAAAAAATGGGAAAAAGTTCTTCAACTAAAATTTCGAGTTTTGAAAGGCGATCTGAGGTCGGATTCGAGTAATTCTTATATGGTTGTACTCGTGGGTGAATGGGTGTTCATATTTTTTGACTTTTACCCGATTTTGAGACGTGGGCCCGATGAGGCTTTTTGGGATGATTTCCTAATTTCTTGCTTTAGCTTAGATTTCATTGATTAGATTAGTTTCTTATAGATATATTTATGATATATAATTGATTTTGGCTAGATTTGGGCCATTCAGAGTCAGATATTCGTGGGAAAAGCATTGCTACCGATTGATTGAGCTTGGTTCGAATTGAGTGGCTTGCCTAACCTTATGTGGGGGAAATCCCCTTAGGATTTGGTACTATTGTGATATGTGAGCGCCGTGTACGTGAGGTGACGAGTACGTACACGGGCTATTTGTTGTAAAACCCGATTTATTTTACTGAGTAGCGACATATTTATCCTTTAATTTGAGTTATACCGTTTAAATGAGTATTAGTCTGTTTTCATTCTTATTTGAGATATCCCAATATATGTAGTTATCCTGTTTAGTCTAATATCGCATGTCTACGTGCTTTAACTGCTTATTTGAACTCTGTGAAGCATGCCTAGCTGATTCCCTGTTTTTCCTTGTTCTTTATCAGTATAAATGTAGAAATCTTGTATTTATCAGTTTGAGCTGTGTATTTACTTTTGAGACTACGAGGCGGTTCCTCGGGAGTTCTCCCTGCACATTTACTTTTGAGACTATGAGGCGGTTCCTCGAGAGTTCTCCTTGCACATTTACTTTTGAGAATACGAGGCAGTTCCTTGGAAGTTCTCCTTGACATTTACTTTTGAGACTGCGAGGAGGTTCCTCGGGAGTTCCTCCCTGTATATTTACTTTTGAGACTACGAGGTGGTACCTCGAGAGTTCTCCCTGCATATTTATTTTGGGACTACGAGGTGGTGTCTCGGGGGATCCCCTACTGTTTACCCCTGTGTGTTGTACCTTGCTGTGTTTACTTTTGTTAAATTCTAGTCTCTTATTATACTGTATATTCTCATGCCTTATTTTTTATTTACCGGTGGGTCTGACCTGACCTCGTCACTACTCAATCGAGGTTAGGCTTGGCACTTATTGGGTACCATTGTGGTGTACTTATGCTACTCTTCTGCACATGGTTTTCGTGTGCAGATCCAAGTACTTCTTACCAGCCGTATTATCAGTGAGTCGAGACAGCATCAGAGACTTCAAAGTACATCTGCCGCGTCCGCAGACCTCGGAGTCCCTTTCTACTCTTTCCCATGTCCATTATCTTATGTATTTCTTTTGTTAGACTCTGATGTATAGAGATACTAGGATTCCTTTTGTAGTTTGTGATTCACGATGTTCCGGGTTTTGGAAAATTGTGTACGTCTACTGTTTTGGTTATTGTATATGCCGAGTGACATTATTATTGGTTATTCAGTATCTAATGCAGTTAGCTGTTTAGTTTTTCTTACATTAATGATATTTCCGTAATCTGTTAGGCTTACCTAGTCGTAGAGACTAGATGCCATCACGACATGTCTTAGAGGGATATTTGGGTTGTGACAAAAATGAAAAAGTAATAAAAACGAACAACTTTTATAAAGTTGATTCTTCTTTATGTGAAGGCCCCACTGGTTTATTAAAGTCTTTTGTCTCTATAACCACAATAATTCTGAGAGGTGGGGTCAGTGGGGTCTTTTACACTTTTCATTTTCCTTTATTGTTTTTGTCGGAAGATTCTTCCGTGATTTTTTTGAATTGTTGTAGAAATCTTTTTACACTATCGAGGTCTACTTCTTCATTATCTTCAACCTCTTGAGATTATTCTACTATGAGTATGTCATCTTCCATAGTATGACCTGTGGATGCCATTGAGATATCATCTAGTATCTTTATCTCCAGATTTTTGATTAAATCTTTTAACCTCCTTCATGTGAGGCCAATATTTCTGCTTTGCTCATAGTACCTCTCTTCATTTGAAGTTGTCTGGTTATTTGTCTGAAGAGACTTAAATCTTCTAGAGTCTTGATATTAGTCTCTTTTTGCCTGTTATAATCATCAATCTTCTTTTGGATATTATCCAAAATTTCTTGGCTATATAATTTTTCTTGCTGATCTTTTTGGAGTAATTTACTCCAAAACTTGGTATAAAAAATCCTGTTTAGGCATGGGAACCCTTATGCAGTATAGATTATAATAGCTATTCCTATGGAAAGCTTATTAGTGTTTGTACACAAGAAGGCTTAGCTCTATGCAATGAAATTAAGTTAAGCCAGGAAATTAAGAAGCAACGTCTTAATGATAGACAACAATTAGGAGAATTCTGTGAACAATTTTCCATGGATATTCCTAAGAATAAAAAGGTGTTTCAAAGACGTAAGAAAGAACCTTATAAGTATCAGAAGAAGAATAAAGGATCTCCTGACAAAATATTTGAGCGAAAAGATAAAAGAAGAAAGGATTTTATAAAATCCAATACGCCTAATGCATGTTACAAATGTGGTAAAATAGGTCATTATGCTAGAAATTGCAAAGTCAAGGATAAGATTAAGAACCTTTACCGAGATGATAATATTAAGGACTCTTTATACAAGATTCTGTTAAATTCTACTCGGGAAAACCTATCAGAAAATAGTGATAGAGAAGATTTATCAACTAATAAAGATCTAAGGGCTCTATAGGAGGAAGAATATATTCCTTCAGATGATGAATGTGGACCCTGCAAACAGAATCAGGAGCAGTGTTGTAATAACAACACATAGGATGAAGTTTTTAATATTTATTCTCAATTCAAGGACTTAGAAGTCAATGTCCTTACTAATGATAGTTTATTAGAATAAGACTTAGGAGTCAATGTCCTGACTAATGATAGTTTATTAGAACTTCTCATGGTTATTAAAGACCAAGAATTTAAGTCCTAGATAATTGATCAGATGGACAAAATTAAGGATAATATTCCTAAAAGTCCAGAGATTGAAGAAATTCCTTCTCAAAAGAGACCATATACAATGCATGATATTAAAAGGATTTTGAAAGAAAAATCCCAAGCTATTGATTGGCCAACTACTGTTCAAGATTTGCAAAATGAGATTCATAATCTCAAAGGAGAAATCTTGGACTTAAAGGCTTCAAATATAGCTTTAGACAAGAGAATTATTAGATTAGAAAATTCTCATGTCCCTATAAGTCAGAAATTCAGCACTAATATTACTGAGAAGGTTTGGATAATATTGATGTCGCTACCTCTAAGGATGCGACCAGAGGTGATTTTCTAGGAGCAGTTAATATGACTGATAGTGAGTTTTTACAAAAAAACTTAAGCTATTTACTACTCAAAAGTTTATAATAAAAGTTACTCTTTTAATAGATTATAATTTCAAAAAAGAGTTTACAACTTTATTTGATAGTGGTGTAGATTTAAATTGTATAAAGGAAGGAATAATACCTTCAAGATATTTTCATAAAACTACTCACAGATTAAGAAATACTAGTGGTGATAAGATGAGTGTTTTTTATAAATTACCAAAATCTTATATTTGCCAAGGAAAAGTTTGTATGCCTAAACTTTTGTCTTGGTCAAAGATATATCACATGAGATCATATTAGGAGTCCCATTTTCCCATCATATAATTCCTTTTACTAGATGGGATACCAAAGGTTTTACAGGAACTTTTAATAATAAAGAAATTAGTTTTGATTTTATAACTCAACCATTTAAAAGATTTTTAAATGAAATAACTGAGAATATCTCTGTAAAAAATAGACAAATTAATTTCTTAAAAAATAAAATTTGTAGTCTTACTATTACAGAAGATTTGCAAAACCCAAAGCTTATAGAAAAAAATTAAATTTTTGAAAAATCAGTTTTCATTATAGATATGTGGTGATCATCCAAACTAATTTTGGAATAGAAAAAAAAATATAGTTAGTCTTCCCTATAAAGAAGACTTTTCGGAGGATAATATTCCTAATAAGGCTAGACCTTGCCAAATGAATTCAGAATATTTGGAATTATGCAAAAACAAAATAGATTCTTTGCTGCAAAAAGGTCTTATAAGACCTTCAAAGTCTAAATGATCATGTACTACTTTAAGACCTTCAAGGTCTAAATGATCATGTACTACTTTCTATGTTAATAAACATGCCGAACAGGAACAAGGAGTTCCAATTTTAGTTATTAATTATAACTCCCTTAATAAAGTTTTAAAGTGGATTAGATATCCAATCTCTAATAAAAAATATTTATTGGATAAATTGCATGATGCCATAATATTTTTAAAATTTGATTTAAAATCAGGTTATTGGCAGATTTAAGTATCTGAATTAGATAAATACAAAACTGCTTTTAATGTCCCAATGGGTCAATATGAATGGAATGTCATGCCTTTTGGTTTAAAAAATGCCCCTTCTTAATTTCAGAAAATAATGAATGATATCTTCATGCATTTAGAAATTTTATAATTGTTTATATTGATGATACTTTAGTATTTTCAAAAAATATTGAAATTCATTTTAAACATTTGAATCTTTTTAGAAAAATCATAATTCAAAATGGCTTAGTCATTTCTAAGCCAAAGATGGCCCTTTTTTAGGACAATATAAGTGTCACGACCCAAAATCACCAAAGGTCGTGATGCCGCCTAACACCACCGTCAGGCAAGCCAATCGTGATTTAATCAATTCAATTTCTCATTTTAGTAATTTAAAATCATAATTTTTCCTTAATTGAACAGTATAACTAGAATTTACAGAGTAAATAAAATATCTATAGGAACCACAATAATGAATAACCAGAAGGAACCCCAAAAAATCGGTGTCACAAGTGCATGAGCATTTTCTATAAAGTACAATAATAATACAACATTTGTCCCGAAGGTAATAAGACAGAATAAAATAGATAGTACAATGGAGACTCAGTGGACTGCGTTGCGTGGCCTGGAATGCAACTCACATGAAATCTCCCCAACAGGTGCGCCTACGCACCAGGGTGGTCATCAATGAACCTGCCAGATCCTGCACATTTAGTGCAGAAGTACAGCATGAGCACGTAAATTAACGCGTACCCAGTAAGTATCTATCCTAACCCCGAAAAAGTAGTGACGAGGGGTCGACATCGACACTTACTAAAGGTCCAATAAAGCAATGTAATAAAGCTTAAGTAGATATACAGAGTACAACAATAATAAGACAAATCTGTAAAGTTCATAATCTTTCAATTATTTCTTTTAAAATATAAATTTCTCTATCTTGTATCCTGCCTTAACAACTCAGAAATTATCAAGTGCCAACCTCGAATAAATACGGAACACCGCATAATATGTCGGGCATCAGTAGAATGATTAACCCGTGAACATTCGGGTTACTAGTGATATAACACACGATTCCGCCGAGGTCGTTCGGCTCATTCCAAAATAATGTGTACACTTCCGAGAGTCGAGCGACACGAACCATAGATGCACCTATATACTGCCGAGGCATTCGGACCGTTCCACAAGAAAGGGAAGAAAGTTACCGAATTTCGAGGCACGTGTTTACCACACCGTACGTGGGTACAAAATGGATATAATATTTACCGTTTCTCATATAACTTTCCCACAACTCAAGGTGTTAAGGTTTGGCCTAGTGTATATATAATTATTTCTAAATAAATTTCATTTATAACTTCGATTAATTAATGTCAGCAACATGAGTTCAAATAATTCAAATATTACAGGATAAGATCCTAGGTCTACCCGGACATAAACATGCTATAGCTACATACAGACTCTCGTCACCTCGTACATATGTAACACCCACAACTAGTTGCACATAACAATAAATATCACCTAGGGGGTAGTTTCCCCCTCACAAGGTTAGACAGGAGACTTACCTCGCTTTGAAGTCCCATAACCGATTCCAAAGCCTCTCTAACACCTCAAACCGATCCCCGTCGATCCAAAACTATTCAAACAAATATGCAAACCAATTAAAATATACTTCAATACCCATAATTGATCAATTTAAATAAATTCCAAACTCCGCTCGAAAAGTCTATAAAATCAACCCTCGGGCCCACGTTGTTGGATTCTTAATATTTTCGAAGGTAAACTTTACCCATAATACCACAAACTCAAATATATAACTTATCCCAAATTCCTTGTCCAATTTCGTGATCAAATTTCAAAAATATCAAATTTTTAGGTTTTCTATCAAAATTCCAAATTTCTACAAATTTCCATATTTAAATCCATATATACACCTTGTATATAACTCACAATATGCGAGAATTACTTACTTTGATATAGATGATTAAAATCTTCTCTTGAAGCCCTCCAAAATCGCCCAAACCAAGTGAAAATAAGCGAAAATGGGCCAAATCCCGCTTTTTAAAAGAGCCCTCTGCCTAGATGACCTCTCGCATCTGTGGAAAAACAGCCGCTCCTGCGGCTCCCTTATGCAGAAAATTCCTCGCTTTTGCGGAAGACCACTGCCAGCAGACCATCGCACCTTCGGAAATTCTTCCACTCTTGCGCACCGCAGGTGCGACACACCCTAGCGCATCTGCGCAAATTCCCGCACCTGTGGCCCTGACCTCGCTTCTGTGCACACGCAAGTGCGCTGCCCGCCTCCGCTTCTGTGACTTCACATCCAGGCTGCCCAAGCCTATTCTGCAGGTCTCACCTCACATCTGCAAGGTCACTTCTACGACCAAAGTTCCGCAAAAGCGATCACACCAGCTGCTATCCAGCTTCAACATCTCCTAAGTCCAAAAATAAATCCGTTAACCTTTCGGAATCCACCCGAGGCCCTCGGGACCTTAACCAAATATACCAACACATCCCAAAATACATTATGAACTTAGTCAAGCCTTCAAATAATATCAAACAATGCTAAAACCATGAATCGCCTTCCATTTCAAGCTTAATAAACTTTAGAACTTCAAACTTCTATATTCGACACCGAAACTTATCAAATCAAGTCCGATTAACCCCAAATTTTACACACAAGTCATAAATAACTTCACGAAGCTATCCCAAGGCTTGGTATCCCAAACGAATATAAATAATATTAAAATCCACTTCAAGTCAAACTTAAGAATTTCTTAAACTTTAAAAATATCAACTTTCCATAATAAGCGCCGAACGCTCCCGGGTGATCCGATACTCAACCCGAACATACGCCTAAGTACAAAATCATCATACGAACCTATTTAAATCTTCAAATCTCGATTACAAGTTCGTTTACTCAAAAGTCGCACCTTAGCCAATTCTACCTACTTAAAGCTTCCGAAATTAGAAATTTCTCTCCAAATCAATCCCGAACTTCCCGAAATTCGATTCCCACCACATGTACAAGCCATAATACCTGAAGTGAGGCTACTCAAGGCCTCAAACTATCGAACAATATGTTAAAACTCAAAATAACCGACCGGGTCATTACAATAAGATTCTTAGGTCATAATATTCAAAATGGAAGAATAGTTTCAATCCAAAGAAGTAATGAGTTTGTATCTAAATTCCCTGATGTCATAACTAATAAGACTCAACTCCAAAGGTTGCTGGGAAGCCTTAATTACATTTCTCCTTTTATAAAAGATCTTGCTAAGGATACTTCAATTCTTTATGAAATATTAAAGAAGAATCCAAAAGCATGGACTGATAATCATAGTAAGTCAGTCAGAAGAATTAAGCAGAAGGTTAATAATCTTCCGTGTCTTAGACTTGCTAATCCAAGTTGGGCAAAGGTAGTTGAAACTGATGCCTCAGATATTGGATTTGGTGGAATATTAAAACAATGTTCTCCAATTGATAAACAAGAATATCTAGTTCCATTCTATTTGGAAAAATGAAATAATTCCGAAAAATATTATGCTACCGTGGCTAAGGAAATCCTTGCCATAGTAAAATGTGTATTAAAGTTCTAGACTGATTTATAAAATCAGAAGTCTTTAATAAAAACTAATTGCCAAGCATCAAAGTTTATCTTTAATAAAGATTGTAAACATGATGTTTCTAAACAAATGTTTGCAAGATGGCAAGCCCTGTTAGCTCCATTTGATTTTGAGATAATTTATAAAAAAGGGATCTGATAATAGCCTCCATAAGTTTCTTACTAGAGAATTCTTGAATTAATAATTTCTCTATTTTGGTATGACATGATACATTGTTGTTCCACGAAGAAATTTTCTAACTCTTTCTGCAAAAAGTGTTGGGAGTCCATCAATAAATTTGAACTTCCAGTGAGTGCTATTATACTCTGGTTATATCATCACCATAGATAAGAAAATATCCTTATACCATCTAAAATTTGTTAAAGTATTACATATAGGATTTTGGAGGATAGTCCTTAAGTTCTCACTATTGTCTAACCATCTTCTAGAGAAATGTTCAATAATATTAAGAACCAAAGAATAGACAGCGTTTTGAACATTCTGACCATCTTCTACTTTTATGGCGCCTATAATCTTTGCGTGTTGTTCCGTTCTTAAATAATTATCCCACCAGCCTTTCAATTGAACAGTAAACCCCGCTACTATCATATCAGCAGTGGTCTTTTCAGAATTCTTATTAACCTTGCAGATAGTGTTGTATATAAGCATTCTATGTACTTGGGTATAAATTTGACAGTCAGTAAAACCATCTACGTTCCATTCATAGATTTTCGTGCCATTATAACTCGGGAAAAAATGACTAGCATCGGGATCCTCTATGAGTACATCTTGAGGAGTTAGCCTAGGATAATAAAACATCCTTTGGACCGGTTTGCGAGCAAACTTTTCTGAGATTTTATTAATCTCATCAGAGAGTTTTACCTTCCTCTCTTCATCAGATAAATACTCTAAATTTAAAGGACTAATTTTAAATCCTTCAAAAGTTTTATCTAATAAATTCTTCAAGTCCTCGAGACTTTTTATTTTAAAGTCTTTGACCTCAGGGGGTGGCTGGATACTGGCAGTAGCAATTTCCTCTTTACCTTTTATAGTATCCTTCCTAGATATTTTCTGGACTTCTGTTATTAATTATTCCAGTCTTTTATTAATGGAAACTATTTAGTCAACCATTTATATATATATATATATATATATATATATATATATATATATATATATATATATATATATATATATATATATATTAGTATAATTATTCTGTATGAGTTTAGTATTAAGATTTTTAGCTGTAATTTTGCAAGTATCATCTTCAAATAATTTTGAAAAGGCAGTATAATAAATTACCTTATCCTTTTCTTCCTTTTGAAAATATGTTTGTGGGGGGAAAGGGGGGAGGGAGAGAGGGACATATCTAGTAATTTCATCACCATTGAGTTTATAATCTCTTTCTAGCATGGAAATATAATATCAACATATTTAGACATAAACCATGGTACAAAAGCAATTATTTTATTGTGACCACTTATATCGTTATAAAAATCATCTTGAAAGAATTTTATCAATGTTTCATCAAAATTATCAAAAAATCAATTTTTGAAAAGTTCCCATCTGGGTTTTTTAAATTCTTCAGAAATTATTTTTCTTCCCAGTGAACCCGGACTAAAATCTATTTGGTCTCTATCCATTTAAACCATTAGAAATATTATATATATATTGGATTTATTTTGGATATTTTAGTAAAAATATGTTGGAGTCTCTTAAAGTGCAAAATCCAGTTCTAGGGGTTAGTGTAAGGTCTAGTAGTAAGAGTATACCACGAAATATGTGGATTAGGCGCATGTAGCATATTAGTGTTTTGTCGTAGATAAAAATTTGGTAATTAAATTAAACAATGAAAGAGAATAATTCGACCAGTTATGGGCTTATACCAATTATGTGCTCTCCAGCATCTGCATCAACATCCCCAATCTTTCATCTCCGTGTACTCTGCTAAAGAGATAAAAGTACAACAATTAAATAAAAAGTATAATCAAGAACAAGATCGTTTATGGTTAAAATATGTCGGAACCCAAAGTAAAAGCAACTCTTAAAGTTGCATCTTGAGACCGCCATTTAATATACTAAAAACTTGTTAACTCGAAAGTTATTTTATGTCAATGTAATTAATAGTCACTCCTCCTCCATGGAATCACCATCAAGCGAATTACATGTGCTCGATCGAGCATATCGATTCACATATTTGTAGAGCCCAAATAATTGAAGCCAACAAAAGTTATCCAAAATATTCAGATTGATTATTTCCGCCAAAATCTTAAAGTCAAACTAAATTTTGAGTAAATACTTTAAGCAATTAAGTAGTTTAACAAAAGAATAAGAACATCAAATATATTATGAATAATGTCCATTACTCATCATCAAAAACACTACTTAAAACAGGAATAAATATAACATAAAATAAAGTATACCTTAGAGAAAACAACGGGAGTACACAACTAAAGGAGTTGATGTAACGACCCGGACGGTCGTTTTGAGTATTACAGCCACGTTCCCTCATTTACTGCTTATCCTGTGTTAAATTATAATTATGTAACTTGTCGGGGTAGTTTCAAAATGAAATGGAACACTTAGTTCCAAAACTTAAAGCTTAAGTGAAAATAGCTGGCGGATGTCGACTTATGTGTAAACGACTCTGAAATAGAGTTTTAATGATTCCAATATCTCCGTATGATAATTTTGGACTTAGGAGTGTGTACAACAAATTATTTGGAAACCCATAGTAAATTTAGGCTTGAAATGGTGAAAATAGGAAGTTTAAGTTTGGAAGTTTAACCGGGAAGTTGACTTTTTGATATCGGGGTCGGAATCCAATTTTGAAAATTTTTATAGGCCCGTTATGTCATTTATGACTTGTGTGCAAAATTTGAGGTCAATCGTACTTGATTTGATAGGTTTCAGCATCGAATGTATAAGTTGGAATTTCTTAGTTTCATTAAACTTAAATTGGAGTATGATTCATATTTTTAGCGTTGTTGGATGTGATTTGAGGTTTCGACTAAGTTTGTATGATATTTTAAGACTTGTTGGTATATTTGGTTGAGGTCCCGTGAGCCTCGGGTGAGTTTCAGATGGTTAACAGATTGAATTTTGGACTTTAAACTTTGCTGGAATTTTTCTGATGCACTGTCTGGTTTCCTTCTTCGCGTTCGCGATGGGAGTTCCGCGTTCGTGAAGAGTAGCTGGTGGCAGGTGAAGAATTATTCTTCGCATTCGCGAAGGGGGAGATGCATTTGCGAAGGGTTGGGGGTAGTGTGCTTCTCATTCGCGATAGGCATTTCGCGTTCGCGTAGAAGGGCGAGGCAGGTTGGGCACCAGACATTAAATATTCACGTTCGTGATCAGGTGGACGCATTCGTGAAGGCCAAGCCATGTAAGGCATCGCGTTCACGAAGAAGCTTTTGGCACCTGCAAATTTGTGCTTCCTGAACGCGAGGTATCATCCACGTTCGCGAAGAAGGAATCGCTGGGCAGAGAGTTTATGTTCTGAAAATGAGACTTTGACCCATTTTCCATTTTTAATGATTTGGAGCTCGGGGAGAGGCGGTGTTTGGGAGATTTTCAAAGGAAACAACGGAATAAGTGTTCTTAACTCAATTTTGGTCAAATTACCCGAATCTATTGCTATTTTTAGCATTTAATTGGCATTTTAAGTTGGGAAAATTGTGAAAACCCTTAAGTTTAAATTGAAGATTTGAGGGTCGAGTTGAAGTTAGAATTTGGTTAAATTGGTATGGTTGGACTCGTGGTCGAATGAGAATTCATATTTTGTAACTTTTGACGGGTTCCGAGACGTGGGTCCCACTGACAATTTTTGAGTGGAATTTAGGATTTTATTGGAAAATTAGTATTTTCATATTGAATTAATTCCTATAATTTATGTTGACCGAATCGAATTAATTGTGACTAGATTCGAGGCATGTGGATGCTGATTCGCGAGGCAAGGACATATTGGAATAAAGAATTACACGGGTTGAGGTAAGTAACATTTCTAAACTTGGTTATGAGTGTATGAATCCCTGAATTTTATGTTATATCATTTGTTTAGAGGTGACATACACGCTAGGGGACGGGCGTGTGGGCGTGCACCATAGAAATTATGATTTAATTGATTTCGTGGAGTTGCATAATTAATAAATATCATTATCCACATATCCTCCACGTGTTAGAGAAATTAAGCTGAGACTCATATTGAAGATCATGTTCAGACTACGTGCCAATATTTTTGGAACCCACATGGGTCGTGTTGTTGTTGAATTATTTATTTAAATTGTAATTGTGTACTCAGTCACATCCATCATTTGTATATCATATCTCAGTCTATGTTGTCATTCATTTATACATCATATCATCACGTCGGGTTGATTTTCATATCATTGAGATTCTGGATTTGGCTTGTTATAACGCTTGGGCTGAAGGAGCCCATCCGGAGTCTGCACCCCCACAGTGACCGCAATTATTTTAGTACAGTGCAACTGGACGGTAATTTGACTTACGATGTGGAGGTGGTGGCTATTTTAGACCGGCAGGTTCGAAACCTGAGGTCAAAGAACATAGCATCAGTGAAGGTATAATGGAGAGGCCATCCAGTCGGAGAAGCTACTTAGGAGATTGAGCAGGAGATGCAGAGTAAATATCCACACAAATTTGAGACTCCAGGTATGGTTTTAAACCTGTTCGAGGACGAACGTTTGTTTAAGAGGGGGAGAATGTAACGACCCGGCTGGTCGTTTTGAGTATTATAACCTCGTTCTCTAATTTATTACTCAATTTATGCCTTACAGTTGTTTTATGACTTACCTGGTTAGTTGGTTCGGGTCCGGAAGGATTTCAGAGTGAAATGAGACACTTAGTCTCATAATTGAAAACTTAAGTTGGAAAAGTTAACCGGATATTGACTTATGTGTAAACGACCTCAGATTTGAATTCTGATAATTCCAATAGCTCCGTATGGTAATTTTTGGACTTAGGAGCTTGTCCGGAAAATTATTTGGAGGTCCGTAGTGGAATTAGGCTTGAAATGGCGAAAGTTGAATTTTTGGAAAGTTTGACCGGGGGGGTTGTATTTTTAATATCGGGGCCGGAATCTGATTCTGAAAATTGGAATACCTCCGTTATGCCATTTATAACTTGTGTGCAAAATTTGAGGTCAATCAGACGTGATTTGATAGGTTCCGGCGTCGTTTGTAGAAATTGGAAGTTTCAAAGTTTATTAGGCTTGAATCTATGTGTGATTCGTGTTTTTAGTGTTGTTTGATATGATTTGAAGACTCGACTAAATTCGTATGATGTTTTAGGACTTGTTAGTATATTTGGTTGAGGTCCCAGGGGCCTCGGGTGAGTTTCGGGTGATTAACGGATCAAATTTCTGCCATCTGATGAGTCGCACCTGCGGATATTCCATCGTAGGTGAAAGCTCACAGAAGCGAGCCTTCAATCGTAGATGTGTCCAGCCATGGCTGGGGCATCGATTGCAGAAGCGGCAGGTAGCTGCAGAAGCGGCTCCGCACCTGCGGGCGTTTGATCGCAGAAGCGCAAGGGCGCTTGGTGAGGCAGCTTCGGAGAAGGGGGCAGTTTCTCGCAGAAGAGTGTCCGCAGATGCAGTCTATGTTCTGCAGAAGCGTGATTAGCCGCAGAAGCGGAAACCGCAGAAGCGGCCTAGTAAGCCGCAAGTGCGAAAGCTCTGGGCACTGTACAAAACAAAAGGGTCCGAGAAATTATCATTTTTGACATTTCCAAAAGCGGGTGAGGCGGTTTTTGAGCGAGAAATCACAGGAAATCTTGAGGTAAATCACTTGTGATAATTTCTACTCCATAATATTGAATTATCATCGAATAATCCGACTAGATTGCGTATTTTTGAGGTGTAAATCGGGAATTTGGGCATAGGGATTTGGAAATAAGATTTGATGATTTGGAGGTCGAGTTGATATCGAATTTTGGTAAAATTGGTATGGTTAGACTCGTGGTTGAATGGGATTTCGGATTTTGTAACTTTTGTTGGGTTCCAATATGTGGGCCCCACGAGCGACTTTTTAGCTAAATTTCAGATTTTGATGGAAAATTAATATTGTCTTATGGAATTAATTTTAATAAATTTTATTGGCTGAATCGAATTATTTGTGGCTAGATTCGAGGCATTTGGAGGCCAATTCACGACGCAAAGACATTGCAGAATAAATCATTACTCGGTTTGAGGTAAGTAACATTTCTAAATTTGGTCCTGAGGGCATGAAACCCCGAATTATATATTATGTGATTGGTTTTGAGGTGACGCACATGCTAAGTGACGGGCGTATGGCCATGCACCGTAGGAATTGTGACTTGGTCAAATTCCATGGAACCGTGTAGTTAAATTATCTGTTAATATCCGTACATTCTCTATGTGTTAGAGAAAATTGAGCTGAGACTCGTATTAAAAATCATGCTTAGACATATGCTGTAATTAATGATACCCACTGGGGTCATTTCTGTGGTTGAATAATATGTTCAAATTGTAATTTCACACTCAGTCATGTTTATTCATTTCATTTCATATCTTAGTCTCTGTTGCTATTTATTAATACATCATATTATCATTTTGGACTGATTATCATGATTTCTGAGAGCCAGAGAGACTGGAGAGGTTGATGACTGAGTGAGGCTGAGGGCTTAATTGTGAGGATATTTATGGTATTGGGCTGCATGCCGCATCATGTTTCATTAAATTAAGCCATGATTGGCTTGATATAGCGCTTGGGCTGAAGGATCCCCTCCGTAGTCTGTACACACCCTCAGTGAGCGCAGGTACCTACTGAGTGCGAGTGCCGAGTGATGAGTGACTGTGAGGAATGAGTGACTGTGAGGTAAGAGTGACTGTGAGGTTGGAGTGAATGGGAGGACTGAGTGATTGTTACTCTGAGAGGATGCATTGATTTCGTTATTTGCTGCATTTCAGCTGTCATATATCACTATTTTGGAAATTTCGGAAAAATATTATTTTATGTTTCAGTCAAATTTGATATGAAATTTCTGTGAAATTTTAAATGTTGAACTTGAAGCATGCCTACCCTTTTATGATTGGAAAGTACTGTATTTGGACTTAGCTGAGAAGCTCGTCACTACTTTCAGTTCCTTATTTATTATTGTTACTTACTGAGTTGGTTGTACTCATACTACACCCTGCACTTAGTGTGCAGATCCAGGTGATCTCGGACACATCGGGTTTTGATTCTTTCACACAGTTTATTTTTCGGAGATTCAGAGGTAGTTGTTATGTTTCTCAGACCTTGTTTGTCTTTTCCTATTCTTTTGTTTATTGTATTTGGTCTCAGATTATTATAAACCGGGTTTTTCCAGACTTGTAATGTATAGATGCTCATGCACTCAGTGACGCCGAGTTTTGGGAGTGTGTTTATTTCCAATATTTGTGGAATTTACTCCTAAACTTAATTATTATGTTTTCAGTTTTTAAAATAAATTGTGGGTTATTGGTATTATCGGCTTGCCTAGTATTGAGATAGGTGCCATCACGACAGGTAAGGATTTTGGGTCGGGACACTTATGAGAGGAGCAGACCAGTTGGTGCAGCAGCACTTTCATGGCATGAGTTCTCTGTATTATGTTTGGAGAAGTTTGTTCCACAAACCCGCAGAGAGGAACTGTGCAGGCAGTTCGAATATTTACGTCTGGAGGACTTGTCCGTGACCTAGTATGAGATGCAATTTTCAGAATTGGCTCATCATGCAGTTTGGTTAGTTCCCACTGAGAGGGAGAATATCAGGAGGTTCATTAATGGCCTTAACCATCAGTTCCGTTTTGTTATGACTCTACAGAATGTACCAGGTGCTAAATTCGACGAGGTGGTTGATAATGCTCGACATCTAGAGATGGTATGTACTTAGGAACGTGAGGAGAGGGAGTCCAAGAGGTCTCGTGGTCAAGGTAATTCCAGCGGTGTTCCTTATGGAGGATATCCCTATCAAAGCAGGGGTTGTCCTTATAGGCCCGCTCAAATGGCGTGTCCAGCTTAT
The DNA here is from genome assembly GCF_000390325.3 of Nicotiana tomentosiformis. Lineage (NCBI taxonomy): Eukaryota > Viridiplantae > Streptophyta > Magnoliopsida > Solanales > Solanaceae > Nicotiana > Nicotiana tomentosiformis. Next base: position 18,235,851 of record NC_090823.1, read on the forward strand.
CGTGGTGCATCAGCTAGCCATGGTTCATACAGTGCTCGACAGAGTTAGTCTTCTCTTAGTGCACTTCCAGCTCAGATTTCATCTCGTGCACCATCAGTTCAGGGTTCATCGATACCAAGTTCTTCTAGTAGTTATTCTGGTACTCGAGGGCCACCTCGGTACTTTCCGCCATTACTCGATAATGGTTGTTTCGAGTGTGGGGATTTGGGTCATTTAAAGAGGAATTGTCCCCGCCTTTCGGGAGGTCCAGCTCAGTAGAGGAGTTAGGATGCGGCTCCCGCACCAGTTAATTCAGCACCCGTCCAGCCAGCACGAGGTGGGGCATAGGCAGCTAGAGGTCGCTCTAGACAGGGAGGTCGATCAGGTGGCGGTCAAGACCAATTCTACATTATTCTTGCTAGGCCAAATGCTATTGCTTCAGATGTAGTGATCACAGTTATTGTCTCAGTTTTCCACATGGAAGCTTCTATATTATTTGACCCTGACTCCATATATTCGTATGTTTCATCATATTTTGTATGTCATCTGTTCATGTATCCATGCCTGTGGGTGATACTATTATTGTGGAGAGTGTGTATCGATCGTGTGTGGTAACTATTGGGGGACTGGAGACTAGAGTTGATCTTTTATTGCTTAGTATGGTTGATTTCGATGTAATCTTGGGTATGGATTGGTTGTCTTCGTGTCATGCTATTCTGGAATGTCACGCAAAAACCGTGACGTTGGTGATGCCGGGATTGCCGAAGGTCGAGTGGAAAGGTTCTCTAAATTATGTTCCCAGCGGGGTAATTTCTTATTTGAAGGCCCAACAGATGGTTGGGAAGGGGTGTTTGTCATATTTGGCCTTTGTGAGATGTTGATACAGACACTCCTACTATTGATTCTATACTGGTAGTGCGGGATTTTCCAGATGTATTTTCTGCAAACCTACCGGGTATGCCACCCGTCAGGGATATTGACTTTGGTATTAACTTGGTGCCGGTCACTCAACCCATTTGTATTCCTCTGTATCATATGGCACCAACTGAATTGAAAGAATGGAAAGAACAACTTCAGGAACTTCTTGATAAGGGGTTTATTAGACCTAGTGTGTTGCCTTAGGGTGCACAAGTTCTATTTGTGAAAAAGAAAGACGGTACTATACGGATGTGCATCGACTACAGGCAGTTAAACAAAGTTACAATCAAGAACAAGTATCCTTTGCCACGTATTGATGATTTATTTGACTAGCTTCAACGAGCGAGAGTGTTCTCCAAAATTGATTTGATATCTGGGTATCACCAGTTAAAAATTCGGGATTCGAATATTCTAAAGACGACATTCAGGACCCGTTATGGTCACTATGAATTTCTCTTGATGTCTTTTGGGCTGACCAACACCCAGCAGCATTTATGCACTTGATGAATAGTATATTCCAGTTGTATCTTGATTTATTTTTAGTAGTATTTATTGATGATAGCCTGATGTACTCACGTAGCTAGGAGAAACATGCACAATATTTGAGTATAGTACTACAGAGGCCGAGGGAGGAGAAACCTTATGCCAAATTCTCTAAGTGGGAATTTTGTCTTAGTTCGGTGGCATTCTTGGGACATATAGTGTCAAATGAAGGAATTAAGGTTGATCCGAAGAAGATAGAGGCAGTTCAGAGTTGGCCCAGGCCATCTTCAGCTACTGAGATTTGGAGTTTTCTCGGCCTGACCGGTTATTATCGTCACTTTGTGGAGAGCTTCTCGTCTATTGTATCACCTGTGACTAAATTAACCTAGAAAGGTGCTCCATTCAGGTGGTCAGATGAGTGTGAAGAGATCTTTCAGAAGCTCAAGATTGCCTTGACCACAACTCCAGTTCTAGTTTTGCCTTCAGCTTCAGGATCTTATACAATGTATTGTGATGTTTCTCGGATTAGTATTGGGCGTGTCTTAATGCAGAAGGGTAGAGTGATTTCTTATGCTTCGCGCAAGTTGAAGCCATATGAAAAAAATTACCATGTTCATGATTTAGAATTGATAGCCATTGTTTATGCATTGAAGATTTGGAGGCACTATCTCTATGGTGTGTCTTGAGAGGTATTTACAGATCATCGGAGTCTTCAACACTTATTCAAACCGAAGGATCTAAATTTGAGCCAGCGGAGATGGTTGGAGTTGCTAAAGAACTATGATATTACTATTATGTATCATCCCGGGAAGACCAATGTGGTGGCCGATGCTTTAAGTAGAAAGACGGTGAGTATGGGTAGCCTTACATTCATTCCTTTTAGTGAGAGGCCTCTTGCAGTTGATGTTTAGGCCTTGGCTAACTAGTTCGTGAGATCAAATGTTTTGGAGCCCAGTCGGGTTCTAGCTTGTGTGATTTCTCGGTCTTCTTTATATGATTGCATCAGAGAGCGCCAACATGATGATCCCCATTTGCTTGTCCTTCAGGACACGATTGAGCATGAGGATACCAGAGATGTTACTATTGGGGATGATGGGGTATTGAGGATGCATGGTCGGATTTGCGTGCCAAATGTAGATAGGATGCGTGAATTGATTCTTGAAGAAGCCCATAGTTCGCGGTATTCCATTCATCCGGGTGCCGCTAAGATGTACCGGTATTTGAGGCAGCACTATTGGTGGAGAAAAATGAAGAAATATATAGTTGGGTATATAGCTCAGTGTTTAAATTGTCAACAAGTGAAGTACGAACATCAGAGACTGGGCGGATTGCTTCAGAGACTTGAAATTCCGGAATGGAAATGGGAGCATATTACCATGGACTTTGTAGTTGGACTCCCATAAACTTTAAGGAAGCTTGATGCTATTTCAGTGATTATGGATCGATTGACCAAGTCCGCACATTTTATTCCAGTTGGTACTACTTATTCTTCAGAGCGGTTGGCTGAGATTTATATCCGCGAGATTATTCGCCTACACGGTGTGCCAGTGTCCATCATTTCAGATCGGGGCACGCAGTTTACATCACAGTTTTGGAAAGCAGTGCAGCGAGAATTAGGTATGCAGGTTCAGTTGAGTACAACATTTCACCCTCAGACGGACGGACAATCTGAGCGCACTATTCATATATTGGAAGATATGCTACGCGCTTGTATTCTAGAGTTTGGGGGTTCTTGGGATCAGTTTCTGCCACTTGCAGAGTTTGCCTATAATAACAGCTACCAGTCAAGCATTCAAATGGCTCCGTATGAGGCTTTATATGGGAGACAACGTCGGTCTCTGATGGGTTGGTTTGAGCCTGGTGAGGCTAGGCTATTGAGTACTGGTTTGGTTCATGACACTTTGGAAAAGGTTAAATTGATTCAGGATTGACTTCGTACGGCACAGTCTAGACAGTAGAGTTATGCCGACCAGAAGGTTCATGATGTTTCTTACATGGTAGGAGAGAAGGTACTACTCCGAGTTTCGCCTATAAACGGTGTTATGATATTCGGGAAGAAGGGCAAGTTGAGTCCTAGGTATATTGGGCCTATTGAAATACTTAAGAAGATTGGAGAGGTGGCTTCTGAACTTGCTTTGCCGCCTAGTCTATCGGGTGTTCATCCAGTGTTTCATGTATCTATGCTCCGGAAGTATGTCGGAGACCCGTCTCATGTTTTCAATTTCAGTACAATGTAGTTGGATGGTAGTTTGACTTATGATGTAGAACCGGTTTGGATCGACAGGTTCGAAAGTTGATATCAAAGAGCATAGCTTCAGTGAAAGTGCAGTGGAGACGCCAACCAGTCGGAGAAGCTACCAGAGAGATTGAGCGGGAAATGCGGAGCAAATATCCACACCTATTTGAGACTCCAAGTATAATTCTAAACCCGTTCGAGGACGAATATTTGTTTGGGGAGAGGGAGAGAATGTAACGACCTGGCTGGTCGTTTTGAGTATTATAGCCCCGTTCCCCCATTTAATGCTTATCATGTGTTAAATTATAATTATGTGACTTGTCGGGGAGGTTTTAGAATGAAATAGAACATCTAGTTCCAAGACTTAAAGTTTAAGTGGAAATAGTTGGCTGGATGCCTACTTATGTGTAAACGACTCCAGAATAGAATTTTAATCATTCCAATAGCTCCGTATGGTAATTTTGGACTTAGGAGTGTGTCCGAAAAATTATTTGAAAGCCCGTAGTTAAATTAGGCTTGAAATGGCGAAAATAGGAAGTTTAAGTTTGGAAGTTTGACCGGGGAATTGAATTTTTGATATCATGGTCGGAATCTAGTTCTGAAAATTTTCATAGATCCATTATGTCATTTTTGACTTGTGTGCAAAATTTTAGGTCAATCAGACTTGATTTGATAGGTTTCGGCTTCGAATGTAGAAGCTAGAATTTCTTAGTTTCATTAAGCTTGAATTGGGGTATGATTCGTGTTTTTAGAGTTGTTGGATATGATTTGAGGTTTAGACTAAGTTCGTATGATATTTTAGGACTTGTTGGGGTATGACTTGTGTGAAAATTTTGAAGTCATTCCAGATTGATTTGATACATTTCGGCATGAGATTTGGAAGTTGGAAGATTTCAAGTTTATTAAGTTCGATTTGAGGTGCGATTCATGCTTTTGATGCTGTTATGTGTGATTTGAGGCCTCGAGTAGGTCCGCGTTATGTTACAGGACTTATTAGTATATTCAGACGGGGTCCCATGCGGCTCGGTGTGTTTCAAGGTGAGTTTTGAACACGTTTGGGCATTTCGGCACTTTGATGATGTCCTGGAGCAGTTGAAGTGCGGAGGGCACTTTTTTGGAGTGGGGATGTGCGACCGCAAACCTCCAAAGTGCAGAGGCAGTGGAAAATATGCGGACCACAGTTGAATATATGCAGACCGCAGAAATCCTCCTGCGGCCGTAGAAAGGAAAATCTGCAGGTTTGATGGTCTGACTTCGGAAGCTTATATCTTTTAATCTACAAAGAATTTGGAGATGATCTAAAAATGAAAGTTGTAGCCCTTTATGTCTAATTTTCAGAAAAGTAAACCAATCTTCATTTGGACATTTGTATAGAAATTTATATTTAATGTATTGAAGCCTGGTAGTGCAGAGGCTGTTGAAGTGCGGCCACACAATTTAAAGTGCGGCCGCAGAACCTGTAATGTGCGGACCGCACAAATATTTTACGGTCAGCACAATAGGGGATCATATTTTGTAGTATATGAACGAGAGTTTCATCTCATTTTTCATTTTTGGATTGTGGGAGCTCGGTTTGTGGCGATTTTCACGAAATTCATCGGGGTAAGTGATTCTAATTCGGATTTGGTTAATATACATGAATATATCATTTTGAGATGGAAATTTGGGAAAAAATGTAGTAATTTCATAAAATAAATTTTTGGGATTTGAATGTCGATTTGGAGACGAATTTGAGTGAAACTAGTATGGTTGGACTCGTAATTGAATGGGTTGTTGAATTTTGTGAGTTTCGTTGGATTTCGAGACATAGGCCCCACTATCGACTTTTCGAGCGAAGTTGGGAATTTTTATGAATTGATAAATTATAAGCATTAGAGTATATTTTGATTAATTTGCACGTTGTTTGGTTAGTTTCGAATCGTATGGCTTGGAATTGAGGAGATATGAAGGCCTTCAGAGGTTGATACACGTGGAATGGAATTTTTGGAGTATTGTTTATCTTGATCGGTATTGGATTCGGCTTGTTCAAGGTAAGTAACATCTCTAATCTTGGAGCTGAGGGTATGAACCCTGATTATACGTGTTATGTGAATTGTTTGGAGGTGACACACATGCTAGGTGACGAGCGTGTGGGCGTGCACCGTAGAAATTGAGACTCGGTTGATTCCGTAGAGCTGCATAGTCAATTAACTTGTATTTTTCCATTAATTTTTATGTGTTAGAGAAACTGAGTTGTGACTCATGTTAGAAATTATGCTTAGGCAAATGTTGGTATTATTAGGACCCTCTGAGGACATTTCTACTGTCGAATTATATGTTTAAACTGTAATTTCATACTCAATCATATTCATTCATTGCATATCATATCTCAGTCTCTGTTGTTCTTTATTGATACATCATATCATCATTTTGGACTTGTTTCATGACATTGTGAGCCCGAGAGACTCGAGAGATTGATGACTGAGTGAGGCCGAGGGCCTATTTGTGAGGATAATTATGGGATCGGGTTGCATGCTGCAGCAATCCAGATTAGCTTATTATAGCACGTGAGTTGTCCATGCAACACGTGAGTTGTCCGTGCAGCACGTGAGTTATCCATGCAGCACGTGAGTTGTTCGTGCGAATTATAGCGCTTGGGCTGAAGGAGCCCCTCCGGAGTCTGTATATATCCCTAGTGAGCGCAGGTACCTAATGAGTGCGAGTGCCGATCGATTGGGAGGATTGAGTGACTGTGAGGATTGAGTGGCTGGGACCACTAAGTGAATTGATACTCTGAAAGTATGCATATGGTTTATCACTGAGTTGCATCGCATTTGACATGCACACTTGACTTACAGACATAGAGATGCATTTTTTCTCATGTTGTACGGTATCACATCATTCATGACTTCTCATAGACATTGATATGTATTTTCCTCATTCCATTTAAAAATAAAACATTTACATGTTGAAAGTTTTTGAGAAAAATTACATTTTTCAAACTTACTCATAAATTGGTGATTTTGGTAAAGGATTTAGGTTTTTACTGATATATTTGAAAAGTAGGGCTATTTTTCTGGAACTGTGAATGAGCTGAACAGTTTATCTCTGCGCTACTTCTTTTATTACTTCCATTATGTTGTTATGAACTATTGTTGGCTATTGGTGTGGGACCCCGACCTGTTTCCAGCTCGTCACTACTTTCAACTTAAGGTTAGGTTTGTTACTTATTGAGTACATGTGGTCGGTTGTACTCATACTACACTTCTGCATCTTACATGCAGATATTGGATGCTGATGTTGTTGTGATCAACGGGAGCTGGATTTGAAGACGTACCTGCGTCCTGGTCGTATCTTCCTCTTGTTTATGGTAGCCTTAGATTTATAAAAATATGTTTATGTACATTTCAAACAGAGGATGTATTTATTTCATACCAGTCTTTGGAAAATTATCTTCCTCTTGTTCATTAAATTGGATAGTTGCTAATTGGCTTACCTGACGGGTTGGGTTAGGTGCCATCATAACTAGGTGAATTTTGGGCCGTAACACCTTTTCTCCCATTTGAAAAGATGTTTGTGGGGCAAAAACAGATCTTGTAATTTCACTACTATTGAATTTATAATCTCTTTCTAGCATGAAAATATAACCATCAACATATTTAGACATAAACCATGGTACAAAAACAATTATTTTATTGTGACCACTTATATCGTTATAAAAATCATCTTGAAATGATTTTATTAATTTTTCATCAAAATTATCAGAAAATCAATTTCTGAAAAGTTCCCATCTGGGTTTTTTTAAATTCTTCATAAATCATTTTTCTTGCCGGTGAACCCGGACTAAAATTTATTTGGTTTCTATTCATTTAAACCATTAGAAATATATATATATATATATATATATAAACCATTAGAAATATATATATATATATATATATATATATAAACCATTAGAAATATATATATATATATATATATATATATATATATATATATGATATTTTTGTAAAAATATTGTGGAGTCTCTTAAAGTGCAAAATCCAGTTCTAGGGGATAGTGTAAGATCTAGTAGTAAGAGTATAATACGAGATATGTGGATTTGGCGCATGTAACATATTGGTATTTTGTCGTAGATAAAATTTTGGTAATTAAATTAAACAAGGAAAGAGAATAATTCGACCAGTTATGGTCTTATACCAATTATGTCCTCTCTAGCATCTGAATCAACATCCCCAATCCTTCGTCTCTGTGTACTCTGCTAAAGAGATAAAAGTACAACAATCCAATAAAAAGTATAATCAAGAACAAGATCATTTATGGTTAAAATATGTCGGAACCCAAAGTAAAGGCAACTCTTAAAGTTGCATCTTGAGACTGCCATTTAATATACTAAAAACTTGTTAACTCCAAAGATATTTTATGTCAACGTAATTAATAGTCACTCCTCCTCCATGGAATCACCATAAAGCGAACTACATGTGCTCGATCGAGAAAATCCATTCACATATCTGTAGAGCATAAATATTTGAAGCCAACAAAAGTTATCCAAAATATTCAGATTGATTATTTCTGCCAAAATCTTAAAGTCAAACTAAATTTCGAGTAAATACTTTAAGCAATTAAGTAGCTTAACAAAAGAATAAGAACATCAAATAGATTATGAATAATGTCCATTACTCATCAACAAACGCACTACTTAAAACAGGAATAAATATAACATAAAATAATGTATACCTTAGAGAAAATAACATGAGTACACAACTAAAGGAGTTGATGTAACGACCCAGCCGATAGCTTTGAGTATTAAAGCCCCGTTCCCCCATTTACTGTTTATCATGTGTTAAATTATAATTATGTGACTTGTCGGAGAGGTTTCAGAATGAAATGGAACACTTAGTTCCAAGACTTAAAGCTTAAGTGAAAATAGTTGGCCGGATGTCGACTTATGTGTAAACGACTCCGGAATAGAGTTTTGATGATTTCAATAGCTCAGTATGGTAATTTTGGACATAGGAGTTTGTCCGAAAAATTATTTGGATGCACGTAGTAAAATTAGGCTTGAAATGACGAAAATAAGAAGTTTAAGTTTGGAAGTTTGACCGGGGAGTTGATTTTTTGATATCGGGATCGGAATCCAGTTCTGATTTTTTTTTATAGGTTTGTTATGTCATTTATGACTTGTGTGCAAAATTTGAGGTCAATCGGATTTAATTTGATAGGTTTCGGCATCAAATGTAGTAGTTGAAATTTCTTAGTTTCATTAAACTTGAATTAGGGCATGGTTCATTTTTTTATCATTGTTGGATGTAATTTGAGGTTTTGACTAAGTTTGTATGATGTATTAGGACTTGTTGGTGTATTTGGTTGAGGTCCCCGGGGCCTCGGGTAAGTTTCAGATGGTTAACGGTTTGAATTTTGGACTTTGAACTTTGCTGGAATTTTTCTGATGCACTGTTTGGTTTCCTTCTTCGTGTTTGCGATGGGAGTTCCACATTCGCGAAGAGTAGCTAGTGGCAGGTGAAGAATTGTTCTTCGCGTTCGCGAAGGGGAAGACGTGTTTGTGAAGGGTTGGGGGTGGTGTTCTTCGCATTCGCGATGGAAGTTTCGCGTTCGTGTAGAAGGGCGAGGCAGGTTGCGCACCTGGCATTAAAGCATCGCCTTCGCGATCAGGTGGATGTGTTCGAGAAGGACAAGCCTCGTAAGGCATCGCGTTCGCGAGTGGAGCTTCACGTTCACGAAGAAGCTTTTAGCAGCTGTGCAAATTTGTGCTTCGCGAACGCGACACATCATCCGCGTTAGCAAAGAAGGAATCGCAGGGCAGAGAATTTAAGTTTTGAATTTTTAAGGATTTGGAGCTTGGGGAGAGGCGATTTGTAATGACCCGATCGGTCTTTTTGCCTTATAGATCCCCGTTCCCTTAAATAAGACTCCCCGTAGGTGCTTTTACTATTTTATGACTTGCGGGGATAGTTAGTTCGGGATTTGGAAGGGTTCAGGTTGAAATCGGAACCCTTGGTTCCTTAATGTTGGTTAAATAAGGCTAAGTTTGACTTTGGTCAATGGTTTGAGTAAACGACCTCGGAATTGGGATTTGACTGTTCCAATAAGTCCGTATGATGATTTTGGACTTGGGCATATGTTCGAATCGGGTTTTGGACGATCCGGGAGCGTTTCAACGCTTAATAGTGAAAGTTGACTATTTGAAGGTTTTAAAGTTCTTTAAATTTGATTGGGAGTAGGTTTTGGTATTATCGGGGTCCGTTTGGAATTCCGAGCCCGAATATAGTTCCGTATGGTGATTTAAGCATTGCACGCAACATTTGGTGTCATTCTGAGTAGTTTAAGTGTGTTTCGACGTCGGAGTAAGTTGAAGAACTTGAAGTTCCTAAGTTGATTTAATTTGGTTCGAGGTGTGATTCTTATTTTTGATGTTATTTTATGTATTCCGAAGGTTCGAGCGAGTCCGTTTTATGATTTCAAACTTGTTGGTATGTTTAGACGGGACCCTGGGGGCCCTAGGTGTCAATCGGACTAGGCACGTACCAAGTTTGGACTTAGGTGAAGTAGCTGAAGCACCAGGTTTCTGGTGTAACCGCACCTGCGGAGTGCTAGCCGCAGGTGTGAGCTCGCAGAAATGAGCAAGAAGCCGCAGAAGCGGCCCATAAACTGCAAATGTGGGTGGGCATGTGCACCTGCGAACTCGCAGGTGCAATAGAAGAAATCACAGGAGCGGACCCGCAGAAGCGGGCCAGAGGTCCGCAGAAGCAGAAGTAGGCCTCTGGGCAAGGGCCGCATCTGCGATGAAGTTGCGGAGCCACAGAAGCGGCCAACCCTCCGTAGGTGCGAAAATCGCAGAAGGCAGAACCTCATTTAAGACGGGACTTAGGCATTTTGAGCTCATTTATTTCAATCCATGGGCGATTTTTGGAGCTCATAGAGAGGGGTTTTTACCTAACACTTTGTGGTAAGTAATTTCTACCCATTGTGAGTTAAATACATAGAGTATGGGTAGATTTAACATTATAACAAATTTGGAAAATCAAGGGTTTAGATGAAAAACCTAGGTTTTTGATAGATATGAGGTTTAACCACGAAAATGGTTATGGAATGTTGTGAAAATCATATACTTGAGTTCGCGAGTCTATGGGTAACACTTTTCTTAAAACAATTCGGAATCCGGGCACGTGGGCCCGTGAGTGAATTTTAGAAATTCTTCAATTGGAATTGGGTAATCACTTTAATAGTTAGAATATTAACTTTTGAGCACGTATTGATTATTTTATAACATTTGAGTAGTTTCGAGTCGTTTGGCACCGAGTTGAGGGTTTAAAGCACAGTTGTGGACCGGAAAGTAAGCTTTGAGACGGGATAAGTCTCTTTTCTAATCTTGTAAGAGGGAATTCTCCCCATAGGTGATTTAAATTATTATTTGCTTCTAATTGTTGGGGCTACGTACGCACTAGGTGACGAGAGTCCGTGCGTAGCTACTACTCATGCTAATGTCTGCGTAGTCTAGGACCCAAATCATGGATTACTTGAAATGTTGGCACCTTACTTGTTAGTTAAGTGCCTAAAATATTTAGAACTTGTTGATTAAATTGTGGAAGACCTTTAAGGGAATTTGTAGTACCTTGTGTTAGCCTTTAATAACGGCTGAGTCAAATGCTTATAAAGTTTCCTCTCTTCTTGTGGAGCAGGCCGAACGCCTCGGCAGTAGATAAATGCATCTATGGTTCGTGTCGTTCGACCCTCGGCAGTGCACACATTATTCTGGATCGAGTCGTACGACCTCGACATAAATCGTGCTTAATAATACTTGGTGCCTAACCATACCTTATATTATGTTGTGGTTTGAAAGGTTACAATTTGTAAAGAAAGTGATCTATCTGGGATTATTAAGAATTGTGGAAGAACTATTTGCTCCTGATTGTTGATGAGTTATTATTATTAGTTACATTACTCATGTTATTTAGAAATTTCTCTATTCATATTGCTAGCCCATAGTAAGTGTTGAAGCCGACCCCTCATCAATACTTCTTCGAGGTTAGACTTGATATTTACTAGGTACATATTGCTTATGTACTCACGCTACACTTATGCACTAACCGTGCAGTATCTAAGGCAGGTGTATCTGGCGGTCCTACTGGCGCGCATCCCAGATATCCCGAGCCCTAGTGGTGAGCTTCTTCCCGAGACGTTCTGCAGTCCCTAGAGTCTCTCCTTTGTATTAGTATTCTGTCTACTCTATTTCGAACAATAGCTATAGTTTTATATATTTTACATGTTGCTCATAAACACGTGACACCAGGTCTTGGAAATTATGCTAGTAGACACATATTGATTTTGATTATCTATTTTTTTCTCATTTACTCTTAAATTGTCTATTACTCACTTTTATGAAATTTTTTGCTTCGTATTTGTTCAATAATTAAAAGTCAACTATTTCTAAATTGTTAAATGAAACAATCACGTTATTAGTTCACTATAGGCTTTCCTAGAGGTAACGTTGGGTGCTATCATGACCTACTTCGGGAAATTGGGTCGTGACAGCATGGTATCAGAGCACTATGTTCACGTAGGTCTCACAAGGTTTGAGCAGGCCTAATAGAATCTTGCGGATCAGTGCAGAGACGTCCGTACTTATCTTCAAGAGGCTATAGGGTGTTAGGAAACTACTCTTTCTTCATCTCTTATCATGCAGATGATGTAGTACTAATTATTTTTCTCTCATTCTCTCACAGATGGTGAGAACACGCACAACGGATGTACCACACCATGGAGGAGATGATCCCCCTGTCGCTAGAGGCCGAGGGAGCGCTCCAGTTCTTAGTATGGGATGAAGGCGTCCTAGAGTTGCTCCAGTTACACCACAAGTGGATTCAGTAGAGGATCCCATTGTTGAGGAGCAGGGTGAAGTGCCTGCACCAGGACAAGCCCCGACGGATTTCATGTCCAAACAAGGATTCCAGGAGGTCATGGGCCGTATGCTATGGTTCATGTATTCTATGATTCAGGCTGGTTTATTTCCAGCAGACCCTGCCACATCTCAGGCAAGAGGAGGAGCACATACCCCTACCGCTCAGGCTCCAGGGCACGCAACTGACTTATATCAGACCCCGGGTGCACTGCCCATGTGCGGAGCTCAGCCAGTTACAACAGCCATACTAGAGCCCATACCAGCTGCGGCCAGCGATCCGCATAGGCTATTGGACAGATGGACCCGGCTACAACCTCCTGTGTTTGGAGGTGAGAGACACGAGGACCCCTAGGACTTTATTGACCGGTGCAGGGACAGACTTGGAGTCCCATGGGGTGGATTTTACTACTTTCCAGCTGAAGGGCAGGTCCCGTAGATGGTGACAGTCTTATCTTCTTGGCAGACCAGCAGGTTCTCCTCCCATGACTTGGGACCAGTTCACACGCCTCTTCTTGGACAGATATATTCCACCCTCTCAGAGGTAAGAGTTGCGATTTCAGTTCGAGCAGCTCCAGCAGGGCCAGATGTCGGTGACCGACTATGAGGCAAGATTCTCTGAGTTGTCTTGTCATGCACTTATGATACTTTTGACCGATGTATAGTGAGTGCAGAGGTTTGTTGCAAGATTGCACACTATGAGCCATGCAATTATGGCCTGAGAGGTTGAAATAGGGAATTCTTACGATCTAGTTGTAGAGATATATCGGAGGATCGAGGGTGCATGTAAGCGTGCTCGGGAGCAAGCTACGAGGGACAAGCGGTTCCGGTATTCTGGAGAGTTCAGTGGAGCCCCGGCTGGGGGCAGGGGTTAGTTCGTGAGGGGTCAGTCTAGTAGGCCTACATATCTAGCACCGCCGCCTCCTCGAGGTGCCCTAGTGCAACCTTATTTTTGTGCCATGCAAAAGAGTTCTTACCGTCCGCCAGCTATTCAGGAATCCTCTAGTGGGTATTCAGGCCATCAGGGTCAGACTTCAGGTCAGCAGTCCACCGTACCGAGAGGTTGTTTCGAGTGCGAGGATCTCAGCCATGTGCGGAGGTTTTGCCCCAGGCTTCGGGGCAAGGCAGTATAGCAGGGTCAGCAGCCTTTTTATTCCAGCACCACCTGCCCTACCAGCCGTCCGACCACCCAGAGGCGGAGGGAAGGTGGGTAAGGGTCGTCCTAGAGGTGGAGGCCAGTCGGGTGGGGGCCAGCCAGGGAGCGCTCAAGCCAGATTATATGCCTTTCCAGCCCGACTAGATGCAGTGGAGTCAGATGTCATGATTACATGTACTATTTCTATCTGTGGTATGGATGCTTCGGTAATATTTGACCCATGATCTACGTATTCATATGTTTCATCTCTGTTTGCTCATTACTTGGGTGTTCATCGCGAGTCCTTGGGTACTCCTGTGTGTGTGTCCACACCAGTGGGCAATTCTATTGTTGTGGATCAGATCTACTGGTCCTGCATTGTTACTTTCTGTGGTTATGATACTAGAGCGGATATTCTGTTGCTTGATATGACCGACTTTGACGTCATCCTAGGCATGGATTAGTTATCTCCATATCACGCCATCCTTGATTGCCATGCCAAGACTGTTACCTTGGCAATTCCAGAGTTGCCTAGATTGGAGCGGAAGGGTTCGTCCGTCTGTACAGCTAGTCAGGCTATTTCTTAAATGAAGGCTCGACACATGGTCGAGAAGGGATGCTTGGCCTATCTTGTTACATCTCATGTTTTCGTACGTGAGAGTACATCATAAATCAATTGATGTGAGGTTAGAAATGAAATTGTCTTTGAAAGTACATATGGTAAGTTAATCATGTTACCTTTGAGGTAAAAAATCTTTAAGATCAGAGATAACAAGTACCAAGACTGTTGAAAGACTTAGAAGCTAAGCAAACTGAAGAAAATAAGTTTCGTCGAAAGTCGACAAGTTGGGAATATTATAACATGTAATCTTGGGATAAGAATAGGGTGATTAACATATAAGGAGGTTATGTTATGAGTTATTTTAGGCATATGATAGTCGTGTGTTACATTTTTAAGTTAAGCGAGTTTTAGAACAAAACTTGGCAAAGGTCATCACAAGTTACATTCATAAAAGTGCTGAACGTTAGGTCAAATGTAGCGGAGCTTTTCTCCCAATATACTTGGAATTACGGGATGATCCACATATCAAATTGAATATCTACGAGTCTATTTTCTAATTCATTAAACCATTTGTTTAGACTACATTGTATTAGAGAGATATTTTCTATTTTGCGAGAGAGCGCATACGGCATACTTGACACGTAGGTGTGTCACTGAAGCGTTTTGAGCAATACATTTCGTGTGTTGTATGATGTCTTTTTGGGATATATTATATATAAAATTGAAGGTCTTGGAATATAGTTTCCAACTCTCTTAACTATTCATTTATATGATATCCAGATAAAAAGATATAAGCATCGGAAGAAGGGCCAATGATAGGGTGCCAAGCTAGCACCTCTTTAACTTTTCAAAAGTTGATATATTAAGGTCTTAGGTCGTCTTTATCTTCATTTTTCCATAGCACACGACCTAAGAACACCCATACATACATCCTTAAGATATCTTCTAGGGTTTCAATGAAGATTAACATCCTGGGTATGAAATTAAGAAGCAATAACATTAGAACGATCCCTACGATGTAAGTATCGCTATATCACCTCTCTTGTTTTTTGTAGTTTGAGTTTTGGAAGGTACTTCCTAGTTAGGAAAACATATACGTTCTGTATTTAAGATTTTATATATCAATGAAGGTTGATAAATTCATTTTCTAATAGTTAGAACTAACGGGACGGTGATTGGAAGTCGTGAGTTCAGTTTATTTCACTTTTAGTGGACTGTTTTGTATTACTCATGTTGGCTTATTGTGATGCTGGTTTATGGAGTTTGGAAGGATGAAGGACATGGCGAAACACCACATGTGGTAGGGTAGTAGGATGGTCACTCGTCGTTGCAATTTCAGGCTAATTGATAACTTGTTGATTGTGTGTGTTATGGTATATTTGGGGTTTTTGTTATATTGAAGGTCCCAAATTGTAGTTGGGTTGTTTTGAGTTTCTGATTGTATTGTGTTTCTCTCTCACCTATAGTAGGCTTGAAGGAGCAGTAAAATCAGGGGAAATGCTTTCCATTTATTTTAGAATTGAGTTACCATTTGAGATACGTGATATACTAGCGCAATCTAAGTTGTACATGTATTTATTTGTTATAGAGTTGGCACGCTAGTTGTCGTAAGCTTGTTGTTGTGTTGCATTGACGACTTGAGGTATGTTAAGTCTTTTCCTTCATTCCTTTTGGCATGATCCATACGATAAAACAAAACGATCAAGCACACAACTTTCATAAATGATTATATTCTTAAAAGTACTAGGGGTTCCTTTGTTCTTAGTTCCCCATGTGTCCTATTATTCTATCGTCTGTTCATGGGTCTCAGAAAATACGTAAGTTTATAAAGTTTATTTCATGATATTAATTGAAGGCATAATGATTTTATGACATTCCGAGAGATCTTATTGACTTACTTCTCATGCATTGCATTCATTTATACATGTACAATGACCCATGGCCAGATGGTGTTATATACGCGTATATTATATGTGTATGGGGTATGGGGAAAGGTTATGGTGTTATATACGTACCACCACCTGATCAACTGGTATACGTTGATGATTTTGCCCACAGTGGCTGAGATGATATGATGGGATACCCTCAAAGGCTTGATGATGTTATGTACGCATATACCTATACATGGTATGGCATTTATACGCACATGCATGACATTATAAATTTTTCATGATTTAGAGAGCTATTCAGAATTACAGGTTGAGTTCTTTACTCCATGTTTCTTTCATGTCTTTTATATACTACTTTAATGCCTTACATACTCGGTACTTTATTTGTTCTAACATCCCTTTGGCTTGGGGATGTTGCGTTTCATGCATGCAGGTCCCGGTAGACAAGTTGTGAGTCCTCCCAATAGGTTATCAGCTCAACGGAAGGTGTTGGTCCACTCCACCTACTTCGGAGTTGACTATTTGGTGAGTATGATTTGCGAATGTATTGATTGGTATGGCGGGGCCCTGTCCCAGCCTTTATGATATTTATGTACTCTTAGAGGCTTGCAGACAGATTTCATGTATATGGATACTTGTATGGCCTTGTCGGCCTATGTTTTGAGTATACAAATGATCATGTCATCCTTAAAGGCCCGTATGTCACATGTATAAGTTTCTATATCATGTTGGGTCATCCTATGTCTAGTATTCCCTTATGTTTTATTCTCGTTATCTCATGACGATCCTTCTGGCCCACTTACCCATGACGGTATGATAAGAAAGATATGTTACGTTGGTAATCAGTTATGTAAGGCACCGGGTGCCCATCGCGGCCCTGCGGTTCTGGTCGTGAAAAAAGTGGTATCAGAGCAGTTCTATACTAGGGAGTCTACAAGCCGTGTCTAGTAGAGTCTTATTTATGGTTGTATTGTGCACCACACTTATAAGCAGGAGGCTACAAGGTATTTAGGACTGTCACTCTTTCTTCTTACTCTAGATCGTGTGGTAGAGCTCAGTTGTAAGAAATTCAAACTCCTAAATTCTATTTTATTCGTTATACAAGGACATCTACATCCAGAAAGACAGATGGTAAGAGATTGAATGTGACTGTGGAAGAGTTGAGTCAGAGAAACTCGATTTTGCATCATTCTTATGATGAGTAAATGTAAGGTCTTCAGTAGATTATGTGTGTACTACGACGTGTAAGCTTCTTGATAAGGACCCCTAAGGCATGAATATCTATCCACCCCTATGGTAAAAAGCAACGAGAGAATCAGAAGGTAGATACAAGTTTCAACAAGTAAAAGAAGCTACGTGAAGCAGGATACAACATACCCAGTTAGTGAAGATTATCTGTATTTATAATTCAGGCAGAGAAATATAAGTATTCTGAGTTACTTTCATCAATAACAAAGATATATTCACTTGGTAACACCCATTTCAGTTATGCCCTGTGAGAGCAACATATATAATTTAAGAGAAGGATGAGATATCAGTATCCAACAAGGTTAGAGTAACCCACAATTGTGGATGGTTTGTTATCATTAGCTCACATTTATGAAGGATATTGAAAATGTGGTAATAGTTCTCCTTGTGAGACACCCAGATGGTGCACTCTAGAATAGTACAATCAGATATGAATGCTAGAATGTTCAGAAATTTCAGAAGATTGGCATTGGAATCCTAGAAGGGATACATATTTACCTTTATATGGCTCCCGTCCCTAGTAAAGATAGAGTGTTAGGCGACCCGAAGAGCCAGTGAGGTGAATCAAGAGGGGGAGGGGGGTAAAAGTGAAAGAATGTTTTGTTGAAGTTTTCATAATAAGGTGATACACAGAAATATTAGCAGGAGAATAAGAAGAAAGTAAATGAAGCATTATGACAGGACTACAGATTCTATAGTCAAGTAAAGGAAAAGACAAGAGGTTACATGCCTTGAGACAATAAAAGAGTATAAGCCATAAAGTCATGTCCCCATTTCGAGAAATGAGTTGGTGACTCGTACGTGATTACCAGAAGGAAAAGTTAGACTCCCGGAGTAATAAAAGTTAGTATGGGTTAGTGAATAAGATAAACTGAACACGAATTCAGGACTGAAGGATTTGATAATAGTCGACATCGTGAGAGTTTCAGAGATCGTGTTCCGACAATAATAGAATGGACAACAAAAGCAATAATAGAAAGACGCTTCCCTAAAGCAAGAACTGTGAGCATAGTTAAGCTTAAGGGTCTAAGTGTGCCAGTTACACTAGGTGTCACCTTCGTGCATAAGAAATTCAGTTATCCATGGTACAGAAAGGTTACTGTAAGGCAAGTAAAAGTCCGTGGAAATGTGAAAAGACGCCAAAGATGAAGAGGTAAAACATTTATAGGTAAATCTTCATAGCATTAAATGTTAGCACTACCATAAAGGGGGAAGATGGTGTGATATGGTATTAAGTCATAGTTATGTGGTTCAGGTAACTATGGAATAGTAAAGGAAGAATGTGGTAGAAAGGCGAAAGGAATAAGATTACATTTATTCAGATCCTACGGATATGATACGACTCCAGAACATTATGCAAGCATGATGATGGGGAGAGGCAGTAAGGGTTCCATCACTAGATGTTATTGATAAATAAGTGCAAATGAACACTTGATACATAAGGAGCCAGTGTGCGGGGTAAGTTAAGACAAAGGATATAACCCAAAAGAGATTACGCAGAATATAGATATGAGAATGGACTAACGAGTAGTTAGTAGTTGATTCAGGAAGAGCCTAGTCATGGCTAGACAAGAGGATACAGACAAATCAGCAGATTATGCACGATAAACATAGTGAACCCCAACATAGTGAATTCAGTCTCGCAGATATGATGTCATAACCCTTAAGAAAAATTTCAATAGGAGTTGGGGTAATTATAGGTATCGTATAAGTATTATGGAAATAAAAAAAATTGCCACTTGGAAGACAGTCAAAAATTTCAGTTCAGAAGCAACCCTATGAGCTAAGAATATAAAAAATTCTTTCAAGTATACGATATAATAAGCTTGCAGCTTGACAAGAGTGAAAGAGTCCCCCCTAAGTCTACAAAGAAAGACTAGCTGAGGTAAAAAGGAAGAAGGCTTCAACTTAAGCATAGTGACATAAAGAAAAAAATGGTCTTGTAACAACAGTCTCACTACAATATTGTATGCACTCCATAAGAAAGTGGCACCTATCGTGGCTAATGAATGGGAAGAAAAAAAAAATCAAAAGCTGGTATTTGAGATCATATGAGTTACAGGAAATTCTAGTATTTGTGAAAAATGAGATAAGCCATGTATTCATGCAACTAGAAGCAGAACGACCATGAAAAGTAATTGCTTATGTTTAAAGTCAACTAAGAAGGCACGAAAGGAAATCTATGGTGCTACCAATTTAAAGGAAGATTGCGAGTAGTATGAATAGATATGTGTAGGTCGCAAGCTAAAGTATCATAGAGCGTCAATGGTTTAGGTATATAGGAGTAAGGATAAGTAAAGATGAGTGAGAATGTGACAAGAATAGGTAAGGCCTCAAGATTAAGCCCATCAAAACAAGAGAGCTGATGGTTTTCGTAAGTTAAAGAAAGCTTAGTATAGATTGAATTAACTAGGAGGAGTCTAAGACTAGGTGCATTTAGAAGAGATAAAATGCTGCCGTGGTAGTAAAATAAGGGTGTAATTATGATTGATAAGAGGATGACATCTAGGCCTTTGATTGAGTAATAATTTAAAGAAAAGAGATTTCATGAATTGCACGGGATTAGAATATCCCCATAAGATGAATCACGTTGGGATGCCATGAAATACGGTTAGTGAAGTAAAGTATTTTCCCTAGGTGGATCAGGAAAATCACTTCAAATGGTCCCTGATGCAACGTGATCCCTAGTGATAATGTATTACGTAAGAGATTTCAAGTTATCAGTGGTCGAATATAGATCTACGTTGAGGTGAATCACCAATAGATGGATAAAAGTACAAAGTATGAGATGAGATTAGGCCGTCATTCTTAAGATGAAAAGTAATGAGGAAGCACTAAAGGACTTAGATTTGTACATATAGATAAGCAGCGAAAGAGTAACCTAGAGTTGGGTAGCAGACCTCGATAATAATAAATCGAAGTAAGAGTTATGGTATAATATGACCTACCTAGTTGTAGTAAAGCCATAAGCATATATAACCAAGTCTATGAAACAAGATATTGCAATAGTCGTAAGTTCGACAAAGTACCGAGTGAAGAACTTCAATACACTTATAGGTTCCCAGAGGGACAGCTTGTCATAGTTCTGTATATGTCTACAAAGTGAGTCCTAGAGATTGGCTAAAAGCTGGACGAAAAAGGAGAGAAGAGTCGCATAGGCACAAATACAAGGACAAAGTTGTACAGGCTGCATGACAAAAGTTAGCAACAGTTAAGAGATTGAAAAAATTCCGATCACAAGTCATGGTGTGAGAAAGAGGCCTAAAGGGGGGGGGGATGCCCTGGTCTTTGAATTTTTACATAGAACAATTGCCTAGATGGCAAGGACAATATTAAATTATTTGCAAGAGAAATATGTTATGACACTGATAAGCACATCATTCAACATTAGAGGACGAATGTTCCCAAGAGGGGAATGATGTTACACCCCATGTTTTCGTATGTGAGAGTACATCATAAGTCAATTGATGTGAGGTCAGAAATGAGATCGTCTTTGAAAGTACATATGGTAAGTTAATCATGTTACCTTGGAGGTTACAAATCTTTAAGATTGTAGATAACAAGTACCAAGAGGGTTGAAAGACTTAGAAGCTAAGCAAACTGAAGAAAATAAGTTTCGTCGAAAGTCGACAAGTTGGGAATATTATAACATGTAATCTCGGTATAAGAATAGGGTGATTAACATGATAAGGAGGTTATGTTATGAGTTATTTTAGGCTTAAGATAGTGGTGTGTTATGCTTTTAAGTCAAGCAAGTTGTGGAACAAAACTTGGCAAAGATCATCGCAAGTTACATTCATAAATGTGCTGAAACTTAGGTCAAATGTAGCGGAGCTTTTCTCCCAATATACTTGGAATTTCGGGATGATACACATATAAAATTGAAGATATACGAGTCTAATTTCTAATGCATTAAACCGTTTGTTGATACGACGTTTGATTAGAGAGATATTTTCAGTTTTGCGAGACTGCACAGACTGCATAGGTGACAAGTAGGTGTGTCACTGAAGCTTTTTGGGCAATACATTTCGTGTATTATATGACATCTTTTTGGGACATATTATACACGAAATTGAAGTTATGGGAATGTAGTTTTCAACTCTCTTAACCGTTCATTTATACGACATCCAGATAAAAATATATAACCGTCGGAAGAAGGGCTAATGATAGGGTGCCAAGCTAGCACCTCTTTGACTTTTCAAAAGTTGATATATTAAGGTCTTAGGTCGTCTTTATCTTCATTTTTCCATATCACACGACCATAGAACACCCATAAACATATCCTTAAGTTCTCTTCTATGGTTTCAAAGAATATTAACATCCCGCGTACGAAATCAACAAGCGATAACATTAGAACGATCCCTATGACATAAGTATCGCTATATTGCCTCTCTTTTTCTTTGTAGTTTGATTTTTGGAAGGTAATTCATAGTTAAGAAAAAATATACTTTCTGCATTTAAGCTTTTATATATTAAGGAAGATTGATAAATTCGTTTTCTAATAGTTAGAACTAACGGGACGGTGATCGGAAGTCGTGAGTTCGATTTATTTCACTTTTAGTAGACTGTTTTGTAGTCCTCTCGTGTTGGCCTATTGTGCTGCTGATTTATGGAGTTTGGAAGGATGAAGGGCATGGAGAAATTACACATGTGGTAGGGTAGTAGGTTGATCACTCGTCGTTGCAATTTCAGGCTAATTGATAACTTGTTGATTGGGTGTGTTATGGTATATTTGGGGTTTTTGTTGTATTGAAAGTACCAAATTGTAGTTATGTTGTTTTTGAGTTTCTGATTGTATTGTGTTTGTATATCTCCTATAGTAGGCTTGAGGGAGCAGTAAAATCAAGGGAAATGCTGCCCATTTTATTTTAGAATTAAGTTATCATTTGAGATACGTGATATACTAGCGCCATCCAAGTTGTACATGTATTTCTTTATTTTAGGGCTGGCGCGCTAGTTGCCGTAAGCTTGTTGTTGAGTTGCATTGAAAATTTGAGGTATGTTAAGGCTATCCCTTCTTTCCTTTTGGCATGATCCATATGATATAACTAAATGAGCAAGCACACAACTTTCATAAATGATTCTATTCTTAAAAGTACTAGGGGTTTCTATGCTCTTGATTCCCCATGTGTCCTATTATTCTATCGTCTGTTCATGAGTCTCAGAAAATACGTAAGTTGATAAAGTTTATTTCATGATATTAATCGAAGGCATAATGATTTCATGACATTCTGAGAGATCTTATTGACTTGCTTCTCATGCATTGCATTCATTTATACATGTACATTGACCCATGACCCGATGGAATTATATACGCACATATTATATATATATATAGGGTATGTGGAAAGGTTATGGCGTTATATACGCACCACCACCTGATCAGCTGGTATACGTTGATGATTTAGCCCACAATGGCTGAGATGATATGATGGGATGCCCTTAGAGGCTTGATGATATTATGTACGCATATACCTATGCATGGTATGACATTTATATGCACATGCATGACATTATAATTTTTTCATGATTCACAAAGTTATTCAGAATTACAGGTTGAGTTCTTTACTCCATGTTTCCTTCATGTATTTTATATACTACTTTCATGCCTTACATACTCGGTACTTTATTTGTACTGACGTTACATTTGCCTGGGGATGCTGCGTTTCATGCCTACATGTCCCGGTAGACAGGTTGAGAGTCCTCCTAGTAGGCTATCAGCTCAGCGGAAGGTGTTGGTGTACTCCACTTTCTCCGGAGTTGAATATTTGGTCAGTATTATCTGGGCATGTATTTATTGGTATGGCGGGGCATTTTCCCTACCTTTATGACGTTTATGTACTCTTAGAGGCTTGTAGATAGATGTCATGTATATGGATACTTGTATGGCCTTGTCGGCCTATGTTTTCAGTATACAAATGATCATGTCGGCCATAGAGGCCCGTATGTCACATGTATAAGTTTCTATATCATGTTGGGTCGTCCTATGTCTAGTATTCCCTTATGTTTTATTCTTGTTATCTCATGACGACCCTTCTAGCCCACTTATCCGTGATGGTATGATAAGAAAGATATGTTACATTGGTACTCGATTGTGTATGGCACCAGATACCCATCGCGGCCCTGCGATTTGGGTCGTGACATATCTAGCCTATGTTCGGGATACTACCACAGAGACTCCGGCGATCGATTCAATGCCCGTGGTCTGGGAGTTATCCGATGTTTCCTTCTGATCTTCGAGGTACGCCACCAGATCGCGATATCGATTCCTGTATTGATTTGGCTCCAGGTACCCAGCCTATATCTATTCCACTGTACCGCATGGCTCCGAGAGAGTTGAAGGAGCAGCTTGAGGAGTTGCTAGCAAAAGGTTTCGTCAGACCGAGTGTATTTCCTTGGGATGCACCAGTGTTATTTGTGAAGAAAAAGATAGGACTATGCGGATGTGCATTATTTACCGATAGTTGAATAAGGTTACCACTAAGAACAAGTACCCGTTGCCGCGTATTGATGACTTGTTTGACCAGTTTCAAGGTGCTAGGGTGTTCTCTAAGATCGACTTGAGATCGGGGTACCATCAGTTGAAGATTCAGGATTCGGACGTTCTGAAGAATGCTTTTCGGACTAGATATGGCCATTATGAGTTTTTGTAATGTTCTTTGGCTTGACTAATGCCCCGACGACATTTATGGATTTGATGAACAGGGTGTTCAAGCCGTATATTGATTTGTTTGTCGCTGTCTTTATTGATGACATTTTGATCTACTCGCGTAGCATGGAGGAACACGAGAAGCATTTGAGAGTGGTACTCCAGATCTTGAGGGAACATAAGCTATATGTTAAGTTCTCCAACTGTGAGTTTTGGTTAGATTCTATGGCATTATTGGGGAATGTTGTATCAGTCGAGGGTATAAAGGTTGATCCCAAGAAGATCGAGGTAGTTCAGAATTGGCCTCGTCCTACCACCGCAACTGAGATTAGGAGCTTCATGGAGTTAGCGGGGTATTATCGTCGGTTTGTGGAAGGTTTCTCATCTATTGCAATACCTTTCACTAGGTTGACCCAGAAGGGTGCTCCGTTCCGATGGTCCGATGATTGTGAGGTGAGCTTTCAGAAGCTCAAGGCTGCATTGAGTTCAGCACCAGTGTTAGTGTTGCCTTCTACTTCAGGGATGTATACTATGTATTGCGACGCTTCATGCGTTGGTTTGGGTTGTGTATTGATGCAGGAAGAGTGAGTTATTGCATATGCTTCATCTCAGTTGAAGCCCCATGAGAAGAATTACCCTATACACTATTTGGAGTTGGCCGCGATTGTTCACGCTCTTAAGTCTGGAGGAATTATCTTTATGGGGTGTCCTGTGAGGTTTACACCAATCATTGCAGCCTACAACATTTGTTCAAGCAGAGAGATCTCAATTTGAGGCAGCGCATGTGGCTTGAGTTACTGAAGGATTATGATATTACCATCCTTTATCATCAGGGCAAGGCGAATGTAATTGCAGATGCCTTGGGCAGAAAGACGGAGAGTATGGGTAGTTTGGCATTTATTTCAGCGGAGGAGAGGCCACTAGCTTTGGACATTCAGTCCTTGGCTAACAGACTTGTGAGGTTGGATATTTCGGAGCCCAACGGATTTCTTGCATGCGTCGTTGCCCAGTCTTAACAATTCGAGTAGATCAAGGCTCGCCAGTTTGATGATCCGTACTTGTTGGTTCTTAGAGAGACTGTACTACAAGGTGGTGCCAAGGAGGTTACTATCGGCGAGGATGGTACTTTGCGACTCCAGGGTCGTCTATGTGTTCCTAATGTTGATGAGATGAGGGAGAGGATTCTAGAGGAAGGACACAAGTCTCGATATTCTATTCATCCAGGTGCTACGAAGATGTATCATGACCTGAAACAACATTATTGTTGGCGGCAGATGAAGAAGGACATAGTTGAGTATATCGCGAGGTGTCTAAATTGCCAGCAGGTCAAGGATGAGCATCATAGGTTGGTGGCCTACATCAGCAGATGACTATACATGAGTGGAAATGGGAGCGTGTTACTATGGAATTCATAGTTGGGTTGTCGTGGACCTTGCGGAAGTTTGATGCAGTTTGGGTCATTGTCAACAGGTTGACCAAGTCGGCTTACTTCGTTCCGGTTGTGACCACGTATACTTCAGCGAGGTTGGCCCAGATTTATATTCAGGAGATAGTTTGGTTGCATGGTGTGCCTGTTTCTATCATATCAGATAGGGGACCTCAGATTACTTTGCATTTCTGGAGAGCAGTACAGAGTGAGTTAGGAACCTGTGTAAAGCTCAGCACTGCCTTTCATCCGCAGACCGACGGGCCATCGGAGCAGACAGTTCAGATCTTGGAAAATATGCTTAGAGCATGTGTGATTGACTTCGGAGGGCAGTGGGATCAATTCTTGCCTTTGGCTGAGTTTGCTTACAACAACCGTTATCAGTCCAGCATCGAGATGGCTCTATTTGAGGCTTTATATGGTCGGCAATGTCGTTCTCCCATCGGATGGTTTGAGCCCGACGAGGCTAAGTTATATGGTACTAGTTTGGTGAAGGATGCCTTGGAAAAGGTAAAGTTGATTCAGGAGCGACTTCGCACAACACAGTCTAAACAGAAGAGTTACGCAGATCAGAAGGTGCGTGATTTATCATTTATGGTGGGCGAGAAGGTTCTCTTGAAAGTCTCGCCGATGAAGTGAATCATGAGGTTCGAGAAGAAGGGAAATTTGAGTCCCAAGGTTTATAGGCCCATTTGAGGTATTGAGACGAGTTGGGGAGGTTGCTTATGAGGTTGCTTTACCTACTAGTCTATCTGGAGTTCATTCGATTTTCCATGTGTCTATGCTCTGGAGATATCGTGCCGACAGGTCGCATGTGATAGACTATAACACGGTTCAGTTAGATGAGAGCCTGGGTTATGTGGAGGAGCCAGTTGTCATTGTTGATAGGCAGGTTCGCCAGTTGAGGTCCAATAGAATCTCCACGGTAAAAGGTTCAGTGGAGGGGCCAACCAGTCAAGGAGGCGACTTGGGAGGCCGAGGAGGACATGTGGAGCAGATATCCACACTTGTTCAGCCCTCCAAGTGTGATTCTAGACCTGTTCGAGAATGAACGTTTGTTTAAGAGGTGGAGAATGTAACGACCCGACCGGTCGTTTTGCCTTATAGATCCCCGTTCCCCTAAATAAGACTCCCCTAGGTGCTTTTACTGTTTTATGACTTGCGGGGATGGTTAGTTCGGAATTTGGAAGGGTTCGGGTTGAAATCGAAATACTTGGTTCTTTAATGTTGGCTAAATAAGGCTAAGTTTGACTTTGGTTAACGTTTTGAGTAAATGAACTTGGAATCGAGATTTGATGGTTCTAATAGGTTTGTATAATGATTTTGGACTTGGGCATATGTTCGAATCGGGGTTTGGACGACCGGGGAGCGTTCCAGCGCTTAATAGTGAAAGTTGACTATTTGAAGGTTTTAAAGTTCTTTAAATTTGATTTGGAGTAGGTTTTGATGTTATTTGCGTCCATTTGGAATTACAAGCCCAGGAATAGTTCTGTATGGTGATTTAAGACTTGCACCCAAAATTTTGTGTCATTCCGAGTAGTTTAAGTGTGTTTCGGCGCGCTCGGAGTAAGTTGAAGAACTTGAAGTTCCTTAGTTGATTCAATTTGGTTTGAGGTGCGATTCTTATTTTTGATGTTGTTTTATGCACTCCGAGGGTTCGAGCGAGTCTGTTTTCTGATTTCAAACTTGTTGGTATGTTTGGGCGGGGCCCCGGGTGTCAATCGAACTAGGCACGGACCAAGTTTGGACTTAAGGGCAACAACTGAAGCACTAGGTTTCTGGTGTAACCGCACCTACAGAGCGTTAGACATAGGTGCAAGCTCGCAGGAGTGACCAAGAAGCCGCAGAAGCGGCCCAGGAAGAGCAACCCAGGAACTACAGATGCGGGTGGGCATGCGCACCTTCGAACTCGCAGGTGCATTAGAAAAAATCGCAGGAGCGGCGTGTGTGTCGTAGGAGCAGACCCGCAAAAGTGGGCCAGAGGTCCGCAGAAGCCGAAGTAGGCCACTGGCCAAGGGACGCATTTGGGATGATTTTTCCGCAGATGCGGAGCCGCAGAAGCGGCCAACCCTCCACATGTGCGAAAATCGCAGAAGGCAGAACCTCATTTAAGACGGGACTTAGGCATTTTGAGCTCATTTATTTCAATCCTTGGGTGATATTTGGAGCTCTTAGACAAGGGTTTTCACCTAACACTTTGAGGTAAGTAGTTTCTACACAGTGTGAGTTAAATACATAGATTATGGGTATATTTAACATGAAATATTTTTGGAAAATCATGGTTTTAGATGAAAAATCTAGGTTTTGATAAAAATGGGGTTTGACCATGAAAATGGTTATGGAATGTAGTGAAAATCATATACGTGAGTTCGTGAGGTTGTGGGTAACAACTTTCTTCAAACATTTCTGGAATCCGGGAACGTGGGCCCGGGAGTGAAGTTTAGAAATTCTTCAATTGGGATTGGGTAATCACTTTAATAGTTAGAATATGAACTTTTGAGCACGTATTTATTATTTTATATAACATTTGACTAGTTTCGAGTCGTTTGGCACCGAGTTGAGGGTTTAAAGCACAGTTGTGGACCGGAAAGTAAGCTTTGAGATGAGGTAAGTCTCTTTTCTAACCTTGTAAGAGGGAATTTTCCCCATAGGTGATTTAAATAATTATTTACTTCTAATTGTGGGGGCTACGTACGCACTTGGTGATGAGAGTCCATACGTACCTACTATTCATGATAATGTCTGGGTAGTCTAGGACCCAAATCATGGATTACTTGAAATGTTGGCACCCTACTTGTTAGTTAAGTGCCTAAAATATATATAATTTGTTGATTAAATTGTGGAAGACCATTAATGAAATTTGTGGTACCTTGTCTATTAGCCTTTAATCACGGCTGAGTCAAATGCTTATAAAGTATCATCTCTTCTTGTGGAGCAGACCGAACGCCTCAGCAATTTCAGATTTTATTGGAAAATTAGTGTTTTGATATGAAATTAATTCCTATAATTTATGTTGACTGAATCGAATTAATTGTGACTAGATTCGAGGATTTCAGAGGCCGATTCGCGAGGCAATGACATATTGGAATAAATAATTACATGGTTTGAGGTAAGTAATATTTCTAAACTTGGTTCTAAGGGTATGAATCCCTGAATTTTGTGTTATATCAATTGTTTGGAGGTGACACATATGCTAGTTGACGGGCGTGTGGGCGTGCACCGTAGAAATTGTGACTTAATTGATTTTGTGGAGTTGAATAATTAATAAATGTCATTATCTACATATTCTCCACGTGTTAGAGAAATTGAGCTGAGACTCATATTGAAGATCATGTTCAGACTACGTGCCAATAGTTTTGGGACCCACATGGGTCGTGTTGTTGTGGAATTATTTATTTAAATTATAATTGTGTACTCAGTCACATCAGTCATTTGCATATCATATCCCAGTCTCTGTTGTCATTCATTGATACATCATGTCGGGTTGTTTTTCATGTCATTTAGATTTTGCGAGACTGGAGATTTGAGTGATATTTATGGGATCGGGCATCACGCCGTAACATATTTTATTAATTTATGCCTGGATCTGGCTTATTACAGCGCTTGGGCTGAAGGAGCCCCTCTGGAGTCTGCACCCTCCACAGTGAGCGCAATTTATTTATATTAGGGATGTAGTTACCTAGGCATGGAGTTGCCTAGTTTATTTATATTAGGGATTGAGTTCACTAGGCATGGAGTTTCCTATTTTATTTTTATTATGGATGGAGTTCCCTAGGCATGGAGTTGCCTTGTTTATTTATATTAGGGATGGAGTTCCCTAGGCATGGAGTTGCCTTATTTATTTACATTAGGTATGGAGTTCCCTAGGCATGGAGTTGCCTTATTTTACTTATACTTGGGATGGGGTTCCCTGGGCTAGATTGGCCTTGTACAGTACTGAGTGACTGATTGTCAGTTGATATATATATATCTGGGATGGAGTTCTCTGGGCTAGATTGGCCATATACAATGTTGAGTGATTGAGTAATCTCAGAGTGTGAGTGCACAAGGTTTCCATTGTGGTACATCACATACAACATATATTTTGGCATGTAGATATAGAGATGTCATATTCCTCATATCATGCAGAATTTATCTATTTTACCAGTACTGACCCGACTTGTCGTTTTAAGAATTAGCATTTTATTCAACGACTTAAGGTCACGAGCATTTTTGTGATGTGTATTATTACTTGCGTGTGTGGTCGAATTTGGTATTCGGATGATTCGGGATTAAATTGAAAGAACAATTCTTATTTTTGAAGCTTAAACAAAAAGAGTTGATCAGAATTTGAGTTTTGAGCAAACGACTCCGTAATGGAATTTCGTTGATTTCAATAGCTTCATATGGTGATTTAGGACTTAGGAGTGTGTCTGGGTATTTAATTTGAAGTACGTAGTTGAATTTGGCTTGATATGGAAAAAATAAGAAATTGAAGGTTTGGAAGTTTGACCGGGGAGTTGACTTTTTGATATCGGGGTCGGAATCCGATTCTGAAAATTGGAATATGCCTATTATGTCATTTATGACTTGTGTGCAAAATTTGAGGTCAATTGGACTTGATTTGATAGGTTTGGGCATCGAATGTTTAAGTTGGAATTTCTTAGTTTTATTAAGTTTGAATTAAGGTGCGATTCGTCGTTTCGATATTGTTATATGTGATTTGAGGCCTCGAGTAGGTCCGTAATATGTTTTGGGACTTGTTGGTATGTTCGGACGGGGTCCCGAGGGGCTTGGGTTAGTTTCAGGGTGGTTTCAGACCATTTTAGGCCATTTTTGGTATTTGGTTTTTGGCCACAGTGGTATGCATCACGATATCGGACAAACAGTCGCAATCGCGAAGAGCAATTTTGTTGTTTGGACACTATGAATCGCGCTCGCGGAAGCCTTTTCACGAACCCTTAGAGGAAAATTCTGCTGCAATGACTTGACTTTGGAAGCTTATATCTCGTAATCTATAAGCAATTTGGAGATGATCTAAAAATGAAGGTTATAGCCCTTTGTATGTAGTTTGCAGAAATGAAACCGTTCGACATTTGGAGTTGTGTACAAAAGGTTATGATGGATACACTACAGGCTGTCTGGGATAAGTTTGGAAATCGTGAAGAAGAAATTGTTGTTGCATAGGGCTGAGTTTGGAAGCTTAAATCTCGAAATCTATAAGGAATTGGGAGATGAGCAAAACATGAAAGTTGTATCTCTTGATGTCTAGTTTTCAAAAAGTCAAACCATTTGTCATTTGGAGTTTTGTACCAAACGTTATGACCATTAAACTAGAGGATATCTGGAAGAGTTGAGGAGTTTGTGCTTCGTGATCGCGATTGGTTTTCCGCGATCGCGAAGAGGAAATTTTGAGATGGAAAATTTTGTGCTTCACGATCGCAAATAGTGAATGCATGGAGAGAAGCTATATTTCGAGGTTTCGGCTATTTTAACATATTTGGAGCTATGGAGCTCGAATTGAAGCGATTTGTGAGGCGATTTTCGGGAGATTTTCAAGGGAAATATCGGGGTAAGAGTTCTTAACTCAATTTCGGTTAAAATACATGAATCTATTGTTGTTTTTATCATTAAATTAATATTTTGGGTTAAAAATGGTAGAAATTTTATAAACTATAAATTGAGGATTTGGAGGTCGATTCGTTATCGGAATGTGATAAAATTGGTATGGTTGAACTCGTATCGGAATGGGTGTTCAGATTTCGTATAAATTCTGTTGGGTTCCGAAAGGAGAGCCCCGTGTTGACTTTTGCTTGACTTATTAATGTGAATTTTTAAGTCGGCGCTTTATTATTCAGAATTGTTTGCGAGATGAGTTTTAATGAAGTTATATAGTTTATTTGGCTAGATTTTAGCCCCCGAAGCTCATTTCACGCAAGAAGGCTATTTTGAAATATCGGCCTAACTTCAAAAATTTATGTATCTTGCCTAACCTTGAGTGGGGAAAATTACCCCTTAGGCATTGAGTCTTATGTGAAAATTATGTAATTGAAAACCATGTACGCGAGGAGACAAATATGTACTTGGTTTATATGTGTAAATTACATTGGTTGAAATTCATAGACAGCCTTAAGTACTAAATTGGAAATTTGCTGGCACTTATTAAATCCTTATTTGGCATGCCTCGTTCTTTGTTTGTCGAATTTGTTTTATATGATGATTTGGTGTGATTGTTACTTTGATCCTTATGTGGATTCCGTGTGCTGGTTGAGTTGACATTTTCTAGAAATAATTACATTTTGGATTTTTCATCTGTAAATAATAATAAGTTTAAATGGAGACGTTAATATATTTATCAGAAATTTTGATTTAAGAAGAGGTTGTTCTTGCTGAGTTATTCTTCCGTCTTTGCTCTTGCATATTTACTTTGGGACTACGAGGCGTTTAGTCGGGAGATGCCCTTATAGTGCATATTTACTTTGGGACTATGAGGCGGTACCTCAGGAGATCCCATGTACTGCATATTTACTTTGGGACTACGAGGTGGTACCTCAGGAGATCCCCCTGTACTACATATTTACTTTGCGACTACGAGACGGTACCTCGGGAGATCCCCCTGTCTTGCATATTTACTTTGGGACTACGAGGTGGTACCTCAGGAAATCCCCCCGTACTACATATTTACTTTGGGACTACAAGGCGGTACCTCAGGAGATCCCCATGTCTTGCATATTTACTTTGGGACTATGAGGCGGTACCTCGAGAGAACCCCCTGTACTGTATAGTTACTTTGGGACTACGAGGCAATACATTGGGAGAGCCCCTGTTGTTATATCTATTTGATGTGCTGTTATGTTTCTGTGAATTCTCATCATTCACTTCTCAGTCATTTTGTTAAATTATTATGTCTTCTGCCATGTGAATTGTCCGTGCATTTATGATATAATATGTAGGCACGAGGTGCCGTGAGTAAATGATGATAATATTAGCACGCGAGTTGTCCGTGCAGTTTGGATAGAGATATGGGCACGCGGTGCCGTAGAAATATGAAAGTGGGCTGAGACCCGTAATTTTATGATTTTGAAATGAGGTGTCACATGGTGACTTTTAGATGAAAAGATATTTTATTTGAAAGGATTATATTCGAAAGAGTTTATTTGAAAGAATTATATTTGAAAGACTTATATTTGAAGAATTATACTCGAAAGATACTTATTGGAAAGGATTATATTTGAAAGAAAATTATTTAAAGGAATTATATTCGAAAGATTTTATTTGAAAGGATTATATTCGAAGCAGTTTATTTGAAAGAATTATATTTGAAAATTTTTATTGAAGAATTATATTCGAAAGTGTCACGACCCAAACTAACCCTTGTCGTGATGGCGCCTATCATGGAACTAGGAAAGCCGACTCATTTCCAAGACAAACCGATATTTTCATTTCAAAGATAATTCCAATGTTATTTAACATAAAAACCTACGTAAAGGAGTTTCAATCAAAATAAAAGTGCAGAAGGAAAAACCCGATATTGGGGTGTCACTAGTCATGAGCATCTACTACAATTTGTCTAACAATATCAAGACTAACTCAGCCTAGAAAAATAGCTAAATATAACTAGAGGAAGATAAGAGAGAGAAGAGCAGGGGCTGCGATCGCCAAACAACTACCTTGCTATCTCCAAGAAAATCTACAACCAGAACAATCAATAACTGTTACCATGTCTAGCTACACCTGAATATGCACACAAGGTGCAGGGGTAACGTGAGTACGCCCACTCAGTAAGTAACAACAATAAATAAAGACTGAGAAGTAGTGACGAGCAATAAAGCATATAACATTCATATCGGCAAATCTCATTAAAATACCACATGCTTTTAAAATCAGGATTTGAATCAAAACATCTCGTTTAACCCAGTTCCAGTAAAAATCATTTAAAGATATTTTTCAACAGTTTTCAGACAGAGGAAAAATGCAAAGGTGAACAAAATGATGAAATCATAAACAGCCCCTTGGGCAAAACATCACTCATATACAGCCCATCGGGCAAACCTTACAGTCACTCATGCCACTCGGGCATACCTCATAATCTCTTCCCACTCGGGCATACCTCACAATCACTCATGCCTCCCAGTCACTCAGCACTCGCACTCAGTAGGTACCTACGCTTACTGGGGTGTGTACAGACTCCGGAGGGGCTCCTTCAGCCCAAGCGCTATAATCTGCACGGACAACTCACGTGCTATAATAATAAAGTATGTTGCAGGCGGGCAACCCCGATCCTTACTCATCCTCACAATCAGGCCCTCGGCTGATATCAACATGCTGTGCGTGCAGACCGATCCCATAAATATCCTCACAAATCAGGCCCTCGGCCTCACTCAGTCATAAACCTCTCAAGCCACTCGGGTATTTCAGTAAAACACATTCGGCCCAAAACATTTATATGCATCAAAATAGAGTCATGAAACTGAGTTATGCGGTAAACAAGTATAAACATGACTGAGTATAGATTTTCAATCGAAAACAATGAGAGGATAGTAAGAAAAAGCCCCTAAGGGTCCAAACAGCATTGGCGCAAGGCCCAAACATGGCATTCAACCCAATTTACAGAAATTCTTTCTAAAACATATATGTATCATATAGTTTCAACAAAGTATGCAACTTTACAGTTTTTACGGGACGAACCAAGTCACAATTCCCAACAGTGCACGCCCACACGCCCGTCACCTAGCATGTGCGTCACAAACAATAGTAGAATGATACAAAATCCGGGGTTTCGTACCCTCAAGACTAGATTTATAATCGTTACTTACCTCAAACCGGTCAAATCTCTACCCCGCAATGCTCTTGCCTCTGGACTCGGCCTCCAAATGCTCTGAATCTATTCACAATCAGTACAATACCATCAATACGGGCTAATGGAATGAATTCCACAAGAAAAGCTACAAAATTAGACCAAAACCCGAAATTGGCTCAAACCTGCCCCCCCGGGCCCAAGTCTCAAAATCTGACAAAATTCACAAAACTAGAAAGCTCATTCACCCACGAGTCTAACCATACCAAATTCATCAAAATACGACATCGTTTGGTCCTTCAAATCCTTAAATTACTTCTCCAAAAATCCCAAGCCCTAACCCCTCATTTTCACTAATTACAATGATTAAACAACGGAAAATCACCACATATACAAGTATTAGGGCTCAAGTAACTTACCTCAACGAAACCCCCTTGATTCCCTCTTCAAATCTCTCCCAAAAGCTCCAAAACCGAATAGAAATGTTGAAGAATGCACCAAAATTCATGAAGTGTGCAATATGTACCCTCTGCCGAGGCTTCTCGCACCTGCGGCCATTTACTCGCACCCGCGCGACAGCACCTGCGGTCCAAGGAGCCACACCTGCACAACTCACTTATCCGCCCAGACTCCGCATCTGCGGCAAACTCGTCGCTCCTACGAAGGCGCACCTATGCGTTTCCTCCACTTCTACGAAGCCTGCCCAGCATTCCCCTTTCCGCATCTACGCCCCAGGTTTCGCACCTGCGGGTTCGCAGATGCGACCTCCAACTCGCACATACGCATCCTTCCTAGCCCAGAGTTGGCCGCACCTGTGCACTCCCCATACGCACCAGCGGCCTCGCACTTACGACTCTTTCTTCCGCAGGTGCAAAAATAGCAGTAGCAACAACTTCAACTGTATTTTCCAACTTCGACAAATCCGTTAACCACCCGGAATTACCCTGAGGCCCTCGGGACCTCAACCAAAAATTCCAACAAGTCATATATCAACATACCAACTTAGTCGAACCTTCGAATCACTCAAAACAATATCAAATCATCAAATTACCCTCAGATTCAAGCCTAAGAACTTCTAAATTTTTAAATTCGGCAACCGATGCCGAAACCAACCAAACCACGTCCGAATGACCTCAAATTTTGCACACACATCACAAATGACACTACGAACCTACTAAAACTTCCGGAATTTCATTTCGACCCCGATATCAAATTTTCCACTGCCGACCGAAATCGCCAAATTTTCAATTTCGCCAATTCAAGCCTAATTCTACCACAGACCTCCAAATCACATTTCGGACACACTCTTAAGTAAAAAATCACCTAACAGAGCTAACATAATAATTAGAATTCAAATCCGAGATCGTTCACACATAGGTCAATATCCGATTGACTTTTCTAACTTAAGTTTCTATTTAAGAGACTAAGTGTCTCAATTCATTCTAAAACTACTCCAGTCCCGAACCAACTAACTCGATATAATATAATATAGCTGAATAGCACAAAAAGAAGTAGAAATGGGAAAAACGGGGCTATAACTCTCGAAACGACCGACCGGGTCGTTACAGAAAGATATTTATTTGAAAGAATTATTTTCGAAAGTTATTTATTTGAAAGAATTATATTCGTAAGATATTTATTTGAAAGGACTATATTCTAAAGATTTCTATTCGAAAAACTTGTAGATAAAAGAGATATATTTTGAAAGACTTGATTAGTTGGTTGTGTTTGTGTTCATTATTCGTTTGGACAGTGTTTATGGTGTTCTTGCTGCCTTGCTATTTTTTTCACTAGTTGATTATTGTTGCTATCACTGCTATTTATTTTTTATATGCTATATTTCACAGGTTATTAGACTAGTGAGCGTCTTGATTGTACCTTGTCTCTAATCCACTGAGGTTAGTTTTCATACTTATTGGGTACCGACTGTGGTGTACTCATACTACACTTCTGCATATTTTTGTACAGAGCCAAGTATTGGAGATATCGAACCCGAGTAGAGTTAGGGTGTTGATCGCAAGGATTAGGTAGAGTTGTTTGGTCATCGCAGTCCCTTGGAGTCTTTCTATTTTATTGTACTCTCAACTTCTATTCGAACAGTATTGTATATTTGATCCTTGAGATCATTGCATGTATTTAGTTATAGTTCGTGACTTAGTATTACCAGTCTTGGGAGGTTGTTTGAATATTTTCGCTGTTAGTTCTGACACTTGTATTAGATTATTAGATAAATTATATGTATTGAATTTTAAAAAAAGGCTTGAATTGTTATTATAATCGGCTTATCTTGTCTTAGAGACTAAGTGCCATCACGATGCCTGTGGTGGAATTTTATGTCGTGACACCTACACTTCTGTAGTATTATTTCTGTACTAGACTGTACCTGTTGAGCTCGTCACTACTTTCAGCCAAAGGCTAGTCTTGTTACTTATTGAGTTGGTTGTACTCATACTACACTGTGCACCTCGTGTGCAGATCCAGGTACTTTCGGATACGGCGGTTGCCAGATTTGAGGATTTATCTGTTGGAGACTATCAAGGTAGCTGCTTGGCGTCCGCAGACATTGACTCTCTTTCCTTTCAGTTATTGTATTGTTTTATATTTCCAGACAGTGTTCTTATCAGTCAGACTTTGTTACTATTTAGATGCTCATGTACTCAGTGACACCAGATTTTGGGAGTGTACTTATATCAGTATTTGTGAGATTTTTATATTGAATTTAAATATTATGTTTTCAAACTTAAGAGAAATTGTGGTTTATTGAGGTTGTCGGCTTGCCTAGTATTGAGATAGGCGTCATCATGACAGCGAATTTTGGGTCGTGACAGTTGAACTTAGTGAATTATAGCATAAAGCTATACATTATAAAAAGCAAAGGTGAATACAATTTGTATTCAACAAGAGCTACATACAATTGTCACTTTTGGAGAGGGATTTAGAGTCCTAATTATGTGTATGTTCGGTGAGATTAAAATGTATCAGTGAAACTCTATGTAGAGATGGTAATAGGGCGTCAAAAGTATTTTGTTTCATATGAAATTATGTTTAGAATTCTACACAAATGGCTTTAAAAGTTGAAATCGATACCTATTTGAAAATCGAAGGATTCACATTCTAATACAAATTATATGACTCCTAGTACTAAAAATTATTAGGCTACTATCCTCTAAACTATATTCCCCTCTAAACCATGCATAGTGGCGGTGAGTAGCAGTCCAAAACGATTAGTTCCGAAAAATATTATACCAAATTTTTAAAGTCGATAAATGTTTAATTTAAATCGATAAAGAATTTTATCCTTGAGTAATTTACATTTTTTCCCTTAAATTATATAACTACTTAAGGGCATAAAAGTCGACAATATTTCAGGGATATTTTAGTCGTTCAATATTTAGCATAAATTATTCGTCATTTTATAATAATATAGATATAGATTAGTATATTAAAAACAAGATCAATATTAAAAAGCTACTCATTTAGTCATGTTTTCTCTGCCATTCCCCCTAATAAGAGAAAGAAGTATGTAAAACAACAAATGCTTCCTTTGAGCAGGGGCGGATTTATACCTAAAATTATGGGGCACGTAAACTCATGCTCTAGGAAGGTTAAATGATGTACTTAATTAAAGATTGAGTTATTTACCAGGAGAAATTGGGATCAGTTCTCACTTGATACATTTTTTCTCCTTTATTTTAGTAATGCCTTGGAGATGATCAAATTAAACAGGAATGAGTAGAGGGATTTCCGGCAGATTAAAATTAAAAAATAGAATTCAATATTTTGAAATATTAAAGAGGAAAAAAAAATTGTTTGACCTCTGTAGGTTAATATTTAAGTCCCATAAAATTTTGGATAAATGCCAAGATTTTATAAATATTGGATCCAAATTAAGGTTATTAATTGTTTTAGATTTAATTAAAATTCAATTTCATTTGGATTAGTTCATTTAGTTGTGCTTCAAAAGGCTGACAAGCCCAAGGACAAAGGTCCAGCGGCTGTATTTCTCATGCTGAGAATCGATCTATTGCTCCCATCGTGCTTTTTCTTCCAGAAATCAAGTTGTTCTCCTCCCACAATTAATTTTACATCTCATGTTCAAGATTAGTACGAACCCTTCATCTTTTCAATAATTTAAGAATCTGCTAATAACTAAAATTCCACGAGTAAATGGAAACGCATGAAATTAAAAGTCTCTTTGAAATGAGTAGATAGTAAGTATGAGAAGTCCCATAGAAAGGATAATAGATCATTATCATTTGAATAGCATTATTATATCTCTTAATTCTGTACGCAATTCTAGTGACAATTCAAAGAAACCTAAAATGTTTCATGCTAAATATTCAGTTTACACCAATCTCACATGAAATAATAAATATAAGTAGCTTGTGTGATTATGGTTCTACCACTATGTGATTATTAATAACCGTTAAACGTTTTAAAGTTAATTCAGTGTTTCTTCAGTTACTGATTTTATATCCTCATGCAATAATTAAAGTTTTGGAGATCAAATGACGAGAAGATATTATTTTCCCATCAACTCATAATATCGGGCAGATCGATCAATAATCAACGAAGATGACTTCCACATTATGCCAAAGCAAGTCTTGATCTACTTTTCATTATGTGACAAAAACGACCCATAAGAAATTCCAAGAAGCAAAGATTCCAAAACAAATTAGTAGACCCAATGTTTGGAATATAATGTCATTCAATTCATTGGCTCTCGTCAATTACTTCTTATAACCATAGCATCTGTCCCTTCGGGGACATACGGTGAAATTGGAATGAAACTAATTGTCACGACCTAAAATTCAACTAGGCGTGATGGCGCTTAACCTCACCCGCTAGGTAAGCCAAATAACAATAATCCGATTCAATTAATATTTAACTGACTCTAATACACTCCCCAAGGACTGGTAGTACAACTCATTAGCTTCTAAGATTAGAATTTACAAAAACTGGTGTGAAATAAAAATACGTCATCTATTTGAAATATACATGAACATATTTAAAAATTCTAAAGCTACCTAGAACAAGAGGCAGCTGTAACTGGATCGCAGGTACATCTTCAGATCCAGCTCCCGCAGTACGCAACAACATCAGCATTAGAAATCTGCACGCAAGGTGCAGAAGTGTAGTATGAGTACAACCGACCCCATGTACTCAATAAGTAACAAACCTAACCTCAGGATGAAAGTAGTGACGAGCTTGTATCAAGGTAAGAGTCCACACCAATAACCAATAACATCTCATAACAATATAATTTAAAGTAGCACAAGTAATAACTCATTAATAAAATGCTCAGCTCGTATACAATTCCGGAAAAATAAATATTTTCTTTTCAACTATAACAGTAAAACTCAAATCTTTTGCCGAAAATCACCAAAAATATGAGTAAGTCTGAAAAGTGTGTTTTTTCTCAAAAAACCTTTAATGACAAATAAGAAATTTCATTATTAGATGGCATGAGGAAACAAATGCATCTCTATGCCTACATATCAAGTATGCATGTCTAATGCAATGCAGCACAGTGATGAACTCATGTACTCACACTCTCAGAGTACTCAATCACTCTGTACTGTACGGGGCCATTCCAACCCAGAAAACTCCATCCCAAATATAATATTCACTGCGCTCACTGTGTGGGGTGCAGACTCCGGAGGGGCTCCTTCAGCCCAAGCGCTATAATTCGCACGGACAACTCACGTGCTATAATATCAATATCTAGATCCGCACGGACAACTCACGTGCTGCACTGACATTTCACATGTCATAGTATCAATAACCTCACAATCAGGCCCCGGCCTCACTCAGTCATTAATCTCTCCTGTCTCTCGGGATCACAATATGATGAAACTAGCTCAAAATGATGATATGATGTATCAATAAATAACAATAAAGACTGAAATATGATATGCAGTGAATGTATATGACTGAGTACTAAATTACAATTTAAACATATAATTCGACAGCAGAAATTACCTTAGTGGGTCCCAATAATACCAGTATTTGCCTAAGCATAATTTCTAACATTAGTCACAACTCAGTTTCTCTAACACATGAAAAAATATGGAAAAATACAAGTTAATTGACTACATAGCTCTATGGAATCGACTGAGTCTCAATTTCTACGGCGCACGCCCACACGTCCGTCACCTCCAAATAAATCACATAACGTGTATAATCAGGGTTCATACTCTCAGATCTAAGTTTAGAAGTCTTACTTTCCTCAAACCGTGCAATTCTCTATTCTAATATGCCTTTGCCTCGCGAATCGGCCTCTAAACGCTTCGAATCTAGTCACAATTAATTCGATACAGTCAACACAAATTATAGGAATCAATTTCATATGAAAATACTAAATTTTCCAATTAAATCAGAAAATCCACCCAAAATCGATAGTGGGGCCCATGTCTTAGAACCTGACAAAAGTTATAAAATATGAACGCTCATTCAACCACGAGCCCAACCATACCAAATTTACCAAATTCCGTCATCAACTCGACCCTCAAATCCTCAATTTAACCTTAAGGGTTTTAACAAATTTTCCAACTTAAAACACCAAATTAAATGCTAAAAATAACAATAGATTTGGTTAATTTGACCAAAATTGAGTTAAAAACTCTTTCCCCGATGTTTTTCTTGAAAATCTCCCGAACATCGCCTCTCCCCAAGCTCCAAATCGTCAAAAATGGACTCATTTTCAAAACTTAAGTTCTGCTGCCCAGTCATTTACCCATTGCGATCGCAGAAAATGCTTCGCGACGCGAAGCACAAAATTTTCCAGCACACTTTTACTCTATGCGATCGCGGCCATTCCCCCGCGATCGCAATGAACAGATTTCCAACAGTCTTGTCCAACTCTTCCGGTCAGCCTTTAGTATAATGATCATAATATTTTGTACAAAATGTCAAATGACAAATGAACTATCTTTCCGAAAACTAGACACTAAGGGTTACAACTTTCATTTTTGAATCATCTCTAAATTCCTTATAGATTGCGAGATATAAACTTTCAAAGTCAACCCTGTGCAACAAAATGTTCCTTCTAGGCGATCGCGAAAAGCCTTCCGCGATCGCGATGCGCAGACCAATTTTTCCTATTTTTCTCTTCGCTATCGCGACCAAATCCACTCTATCGTAATGTACACCCCTGTAGCCAAAAACCAGCAACTAAAAATGGCCTAAATATGGTCTGAAATTACCCTGAAACTCACCCGAGCCCCTCGGGACCCTGTCCGAACATACCAACAAGTCTCAAAACATATTACATACCTATTCGGGGCCTCAAATCACATATAAAAACATCGAAAAGACGAATCACACCTTAATTCAAACTTAATGAACTTTAAATCTTTTAACTTTCAAATCTCGCGCCGAAACATATCAAATCAATCCGGAATGAACTCAAATTTTGCGTACAAGTCATAAATGACATAATGAAGCTACTGAAATTTCTGGAATCACAATCCGGACTCGATATCATAAAAGTCAACTTCCGGTCAAACTTCCAAACCTCTTATCACGATCTAAAATCCAACTAGCCGTGATGGCACCTAACCCAACCCGCTAGGTAAGCCAGTTAACCACTAACCAATTCCAATAACAATTAATAAAGCAATTAAGTAAAAACAATATCTGAATCTGAATCTGATACATTCCCCAAGAACTGGTAGTACAAATCATGAGCTTCTAAGAATAGAGTTTACAAAGCGAAAATGAAATAAATACATAGTCTGTTTGAATAGTACCTAAACAGAGTTTTACAGATCTAAAGTTACCACGAACAAGAGGCAGATACATCCGGGATGCAACTACATCTTCAATCCAGCTCCCATCGAAAACAACAACATCAACAACCAATATCTGCACGCAAGGTGCAAAAGTGTAGTATGAGTTCAACCGACCCCGTGTACTCAATAAGTAACAAACCTAACCTTAGGTTGAAAGTAGTGACGAGTTACAAAAAGGTCGGGTACAATACCAATATTCTACCACAGTTCATAACAACATAGTACAATAACAAAAGAGTATCTCAGAAATAAAAGGCTCAGTTCATTCACAATTACAAAACAATAATAGGCATTTATTTTCAAGTATCTCAGTGAAAACCCAAATCTTTTACCCAAAAAAAGCCAAAGTACGAGTAAGTTTGAAAACTGTGGTTTTTCCCAAAACTCCTTTCAACAAATAGTAAGATGTTTCATTTTCAGATAGCATGAGGAAAGTACTTATCTATGCCTACATGTCAAGATACAAGTAAAATCATAAATGTCCCCAAAACCGGGTAGCAGAAGGAAATGCATCTCTATGCATGTATCTCAAGTATGCATGTCAAATACAATGCATCTCAATGATGAGTCATGTACTCACACTCTCAGAGTACTCAATCTCACTGTCTCGCATTCTCTCTCACTATGCTCAATGCTCAGCACACTCAATTACTCAACGCTGTACAAAACTTGCTACAACGTGCAACTTGATCAATATATGACCATAAGGCCCGTTGCGGTGTGCAACCCGATCCACATATATATAGTAGACTATGCTCACTGGGGTTGTGCAGACTCCGGAGGGGCTCTTTTAGCCCAAACGCTATATTTCTGTGGCGTGCAGCCCGATCCAATATTGTTGCGGCGTGCAACCCGATCCAATAATATATATATATATATATATATATATATATATCCCGAAGGCTCAATGAGGCGTGCAACCCGATCCATATAAATTATAATCAATATAATATGTTGCGTCGTGCAGTCCGATCCCAAAATGCCACTCTCACTCAGACCCTCGGCCTCACTCAGTCATCAATCTCTCCAGTCTCACTCACGGGCTCACAATGTCATGAAACTCAACAACAATGATATGATGTATCAATAAATAATATCTGAGACTGAGATATGGTATG
The DNA here is from genome assembly GCF_000390325.3 of Nicotiana tomentosiformis. NCBI lineage: Eukaryota > Viridiplantae > Streptophyta > Magnoliopsida > Solanales > Solanaceae > Nicotiana > Nicotiana tomentosiformis. Next base: position 18,278,959 of record NC_090823.1, read on the forward strand.
AATGCATGGATATGACTGAGTATGAAATATCAATGAAATCAGTGAGATGACGGTAAGAAACGACCACTATGCCTAAACATGAAATCTAGCATGATTGACAGCTTAACTACTTTATCACATGGTGAAAACACGGATATCAACAAAGTAGGACCACTATATAGTGCCATGGGAACAACAGAGTCTCAATTCACATGGTGCACGCCCACACGCCCATCACCTAGCGTGTGTGTCACCTCAATACCAATCACATAACATGTATTTCAGGGTTTCATACTCTCAACACTATGATTAGAAGAGTTACTTACCTCGAACAAGCCAATTCCAACACCGAGCAAGACAAGCGGTGCTCCAAAATGGCATCCCGCGCGTTCCGACCTCCTGACGGCTCAAAAACTAATCAAAAACAACTCAAATACATCAAACAATGCTAAAGGAACCAATCCCGATCGAAAAGGTCAAATCTTGAATCAAAAGCCCAAAATTGGCCAAAAGCCCAACCCGGGCCTGCACCTCGGAACCTGACAAAATTTACAAAATTCAACAACCCATTCAATTACTAGTCCAACCATACTAGTTTTACTCAAATCCGACCCCAATTTGATGTTCAAAACTCAAAATTTCATATTATGAAACTTTAGGCCAAAACCCCCAATTTCCTCTATAAATTTCACAATCCAATTACCAAAAACAAAGGTACATTCATGAAATATACCCAAAACCGATTAGAGAACACTTAACCCAATTCATATGGTGAAAACTGCCTCAAGAATCGCCTCAATCCGAGCTCCATAGCTCCCAAAATAAAGAAAGAACCAAAGCCCTCGATAATATAGCTTCTGCCCCAGTGATTCCGGATTTGCGGACAATTCGTCGCATCTGCGACCACCACTTCTGCGGTAAAAACTTCGCTTCTGCGAAAATAACCTTGCCCAGCAAAGCCCGCACCTGCGGAACAATTTTCGCTTCTACGCACTCGTAGGTGCGACTCCTCCTCCGCATCTACGATGACCTCCAGCCAACTTTGCTACGCTTCTGCGGCCAATTGTCCGCATCTGTGCCTAGTCTTCCGCAGATGCGGAAACACTAGAACCAAAAATTTGTGCAAAAATACAAAATACAATGAAAGGATCCGAACCTCATTTGAAACTCACCAGAGCCTCTCGGGACCCCGTCCGAATATACCAACAAGTTCCATAACACAATACGGACCTACTCGAGGCCTCAAAACAAACATAATAACGTCACAACGACGAATCACATCTCAAATCGAAATCTATGAACTTTGAACTATCAAATTCAATAACTCGTGCCGAAATATAGCAAATCAATCCGGAATGACTTCAAATTTTGCGCACAAGTCCTAAATAAAATAACGACGCTATTCCAATTCCCGAAATCACAATCCGAATCCGATATCAAAAAGTTCACTCCCGGTCAAACTTTTCAAAATTTCAACTTTCGACATTTCGAGCCAAATTCAACTACGGACCTCCAAATCACAATCCGGACATGCTTCTAAGTCCGAAATCACCCAACGGAGCTAATGGAACAATCAAAACTCCATTCCGGGTTCAAATTCACAAAAAGTCAAACTTGGTCGACTCTTTCAAATTTAAAGCTTCTAGCGGAGAATCATTCTTTCAAATCAATTCCGAATAACTGAAAATCAAAACCGACGATTCACATAAGTCATATTACATCATACGGAGCTACTCATGCCCTCAAACAACCGAGCGAAGTGCAAATGCTCAAAATGACCGGTCGAGTCATTACATCCTCCCCCACTTAAACATACGTTCGTCCTCGAACGTGTCCAGAGTTATTCTCAAAGACATCAAACCGCCGTATAACATTACCATGCACATACCCGGGGGTGATACCATGTCACCCTATCCCATATAGGTCCGATAACACAACATAACTGAAATTTCTCAATTCAACCTAGCCCACAAGCCTACAAATCTATTTCCAACATCCGGAATTTCTTATAAGATCTGAGTCCCGCAACCTACACAGTATATAAGTCTAAGAAAGCTGTACAAAAATACATAACCATAACTCAAATACTCAAAACTCAAATACCACATAGCTTAAACACTCGAAGCAAATATTTCTAATCACAATAGTTGCTCAAATCAACCCAATACCGGTAACAACCTCATATCAAACAAATCCTCGTTCTAAACCTTCGTACACTGCCAATGATGAAAGAAATATGCAGAACTCATAACCCTTCATCAGATCAACAAGTCTTGGTACTCCATCTCCTTTGACAAGATCTATAGCAAATTTCTAAGCCGACTTTTAATATTATCCTTCCAACCATTCTAACATCAATTCCGATAGAATCCATTCTAGGTACAATGACCTGATCTCATCAAATACCAGCTACTCTACTGACATGCCACACAAATACTATCTAAAGCCACAACCTGTGCAATCTGTGCACCAATTAGAAACATTCGAGATGTACTCAATCATGAATATGACTCAAACAAGAGAGCCATCCCGCAAGCTCGACGGGTACCACCCCGACACAATGCTAAGAACCCATCACACACCGTAGAACCATAACACACGAATCTAACACCAAAGATCATATTTTAACATAACTCTACCGCAATGCGCGACCCCATCCAAACACTGATCCATATGAAATACGTCAACCACCATGCTCAAAATCAATAACCACGTGCAATCCGCCATCAAGTACTCAAAGTGCATTACCATAACCACGGAAAAGTAGATGACACAATGCCATGCAAAACCCGAAAGAACATAACCCATACGTCATCAACCATGCAATACCCAATTACTCATATCGCTCAAATTCCGCTATAAATCCCAAATAGAACCGCACCAGGTGTGCTTATAACCAACGGATCACAACTCATCGTAGCATAGAAGAGTAATTCATAGATCATTTCCGACCACGAATAAGTTCAACAACAACCGAATGGTACAACTCTCAACAATAGCAGTATGGAGCCAACCAATCCGGCTCGGTGTAGAATACACATCGTAATTGGGCCTACCAATGGACCCCAAATCAACTCCGGCCACCCACAAATAGATAAATAACCCTCTATAAGCCCACAATGACTGAATCATAACACATACTATCATCTGGATAGCTTCGGCCACGACTTCACAGTCCACAACCATGAAACAGTCTGCTCAAGAGAACTCCCAGTTTCCAAATCCATAGAACACACAAATCACCATTTCTGAGTCCAACTCCACCGCCCGAATGTCTAACACATCTCTTATACACGATCATCCCATGAGGTATACTTCTAAAATTCTTCTGTTCCACCTGGCAAAATTTGAATATCAGTAGTCGATCAACCAAGAGAGTGCCGTAATACCAATAAAGTGCCCATAAATCAAAACACATTGCCCCTTCTGAAATGTATCCTCTCACCAGGGCATACCGATTAGTAATATTATTTGCCTAGTCATTTGAATCCGTCCATGCTGCCTACAAATTTATGTTCTTCCCTTCAAAACTGAACTGTGACCTCGCACAAGAAAATCTCAATCCTACGCAATACACTGCGTCTACCATGCCATCCTGCGAAGAGTACAAGAATTTCATAATCAACTCTGAGTCACAAGCAGAATACATACCCGATAAGTCAGAAACCTTCCATTTGATCTCATCCCGGAGAAATTTTCAATACACAACATATTCCTCACACCGATAGGAAATATACCCCTCGAACCATGGTAAAAGCCATTGAGAACTCTTCGAAACCCATTTGACCAAGATATCTGAACTGAATCTCTGTAACTCAACCCAGCCACGCATGTTTCCAAAATCCAAGAGCATTGCCACGAAACACCTGTAAAGTCTAGCCATGTCATAAGTACCCAAAGAACCGATCATACCCATAACTGTGCTAACCCAACCTACTACCACGCTATCCTATTTATCCAAGTCCCTTCCAAATTGCCTTCAACTTGATACTTCTCCTTGCTGGAGCACCACGATCCTTATCCAAAATTCATCACACAAGAGGCCCTAGTATAAACCACCACGCCCTAAGGCCCATAAGTCGCTGAGTTCCCTCGTCAGCACCCTAAAGCACTACAACCGAGATTCTCACTCTAAAGAGACCTTATGTGAACCTAAGACTGTTTCCTTCACCTTCTTGATACTAAAATGCATAATCCACAATGATATAAAATTTCCACAAGTCTCGACAGCATCCCATGAAAATGTCAGATCCTAGCCATACACAAATCCGAAATTTTCAATTTCTACATATAATTTTTGAATCCATTAGAATCATTCTCGGGAGTCATCCACTCTACTCAAATCTCAATTGAACCGACCAAACAGACCGAACGACCTGTGCCCCATTAGTACATAAACACCCAAGGGAGTAGTCCACACTCCTAAGCAATCGAGCAAATTCTAACTCCATGTACATTACATCTTTCGCGAATAACCACTCAATTATTTTATGATTCCCATATACCCATAGAGTTCAATACAACCTGTATCCAGAAATTCCTTTACCCGAGTCATCCTCGATCTCGACCTCTGCAAGTCATAATTGATTCACCAGTGTACCCCGAACCGAAACCAATACCACACACAACTGTGCAATCAACTCGTCCATAGCAGACTCCCCAACTTTTCTCAAAGTCATAGAATAAAACATCCGACAACTTACAATAATTATACCACAATACTACCATAATACCACAGTGAAATTCTACTAAATCCTTTGCAAGCCCATGAAACACAAACCATATAATACCTCAAATTGTCTCCAAATCTCGCATTCACCGTTGTAATAGTCAAGACAACTTCCATAAGCGATCCAAACTCAAATTGCAATATATCATTCACTGGTAAAAGAGAACTTTCTACAAAACATCATAAGGACCACACAACCTCAGGACACCTCGCAGGAGAAACCCCGCCTGCTCTGCCTCAAACCGACATCTCTCTATACCCTTCCACAGTCACGACTACTACGCAATCACTTAATCTTCTTGATTCTGAACTCATCAACAAGACATGAGAATCTACTTCACTCCACAAATAAACAATATGGGAGATCCCTTAACACACTCATAACTCGAGACCATACGCCAAATCAAGACAGAAATCAAACACCCCATAGTCCATGCTACATCTCAAGTAAACTCTTCTAGTCACATTCGAACACATTTCGCAATCTCATCATACTCACCCCATAGTCATCCAATCACAAATTCCACTAACAGGGACACCACCGGACATATAAGTCCCAAAAACACGTGCTCACACAACCGAAATCTCCGTGCTCAAGCGACCGTCAAAATCCGACCTCAAGTCCTCCAGACTGGCCCATTATTAACACGCCAAAATCACATCTCGTACCTCAACCATGGAATCACAAGTCATCGGCGCACAGCTGATACCGAGCACTGACATGTGCATACGAATGCGTGGAAGGAATTCAAAGAGTTACGCTTCAAGATGAATCAATGCCGTACGATAAGGAAAGAAAGATGAGAAGTATATTCTAAATGTCCTGTAGCACCTCGAAGATAGGTATGGATGTCATCATACCTATCCGCAAGACTCTTCTAGACACTTGCTCATAACTTGTAGAACCTATGAACCTAAAGCTCTGATACCACCCTGTCACGACCCAAAATCCAACTAGTCGTGATGACACCTAACCCAACCCACTAGGTAAGCCAGTTAACCACTAACCAATTCCAATAACAATTAATAAAGCAATTAAGTAAAGAAATTATCTAAATCTGAATATGATACATTCCCCAAGAACTGGAAATACAAATCATGAGCTTCTAAGAATAGAGTTTACAAAGCGAAAATGAAATAAATACATAGTCTGTTTAAATAGTACATAAACAGAGTTTTACAGATCTAAAGCTACCACGAACAAGAGGCAACTACAATCGGGACACAGGTACATCTTCAATCCAGCTCCCGTCGAACACAACAACATCAGCAGCCAACATCTGCACGCAGGGTGCAAAAGTGTAGTATGAGTACAACGACCCCATGTACTCAATAAGTAACAAACCTAACCTTAGGTTGAAAGTAGTAACGAGCTAACAAAAAGGTCGGGTACACCACCAATATTCCACCACAGTTCATAACAGCATAGTACAATAACAAAACAGTATCTCGAAAATAAAAGGCTCAGTTCGTTCACAGTTCCAAAAGAAATAGGCATTTCTTTTCAAGTATCTCAGTGAAAACCCAAATCGTTTACCGAAAAAAGCCAAAGTACGAGTAAGTTTGAAAACTGTGGTTTTTTTCCAAAATTCGTTTCAACAAATAGTAAGATGTTTCATTTTCAGATAGCATGAGGAAAGTACTTCTCTATACCTATATGTCAATATACATGTAAAATCATAAATGTCCCCAAAACCATGTAGCAAAAGGAAATGCATGTCTATGCATGTATCTCAAGTACGCATGTCAAATGCAATGCATCTCAATGATGAGCTCATGTACTCACACTCTCAGAGTACTCAATCTCACTGTCTCGCATTCTTTCTCACTATGCTCAATGCTCAGCACACTCAATCACTCAGCGTTGTACAATACCTGTTACGGTGTGCAACCCGATCCATATATGACCATAAGTCCCGTTGCGGCGTGCAACCCAATCCATATATATATAGTCGACTGCACTCACTAGGGGTGTGCAGACTCCAGAGGGGCTCCTTCAGCCCAAGCGCTAAATTGCTATGGCATGCAGCCCAAATAAAATATTATTGTGGCATGTAACCCGATCCAATATTGTTGTAGCGTGCAACCCGATCCAATATTGTTGCGGCGTATAACACGATCCAATATTGTTGCGGCGTACAACCCGATCCATATAAAATATAATCAATATAATATGCTGCGGCATGCAGCCCAATCCCAAAATGTCACTCTCACTCAAGTCCTCGGCCTCACTCAGTCATGAATCTCTCCAGTCTCACTCACGGGTCCACAATGTCATGAAACTAGCCGAGAACAATGACATGATGTATCAATAACTAATATCTGAGACTGAGATATGGTATGAATGCATTGATATGCCTGAGTATGAAATATCAATGAAATCAGTGATATGACAGTAAGAAACGACCATTATGGGTCCAAACAGTATCGGCATAATGCCTAAATAAGATATCTAGCATGATTGACAACTTAACTACTTTATCACTTGGTGAAAACACGTATATCAACAAAGTAGGACCACTATGCAGTGCTATAGAAATAACAGAGTCTCAATTCACATAGTGCATGCCCACACGCCTGTCACCTAGCATGCGCGTCACCTCAATACCAATCATATAACACGTATTTCGGGGTTTCATACCCTCAGCTCTAAGATTAGAAGAGTTACTTACCTTGAACAAGCCAATTCCAACACCAAGCAAGCCAAGCAATGCTCCAAAATGCCATCTCGCGCGTTCCGACCTCCGAACGGCTCAAAAACTAACCATAAACAACTCAAATACATCAAACTAATGCTAAAGGAACCAATCCCGATCGAAAAGATCAAATCGTGATTCAAAATCCCAAAATCGGCCAAAAGCCCAACCCGGGCCCGCACCTCATAACCCGACAAAGTTTATAACATTCAACAACCCATTCAATTACGAGTCCAACCATACTAGTTTCACTCAAATCCGACCCCAATTCGATGCTCAAAACTCAAAAATTCATATTATAAAACTTTAGGCCAAAACCCCCAATTTCCTCTATAAAATTCACAATCTAATTACAAAAAATGAAGGTAGATTCATGAGATATATCCAAAATCGAGTAGAGAACACTTACTCCAATTCATATGGTGAAAATTGCCACAAAAATTGCCTCAATCCGAGCTCGATTGCTCCCAAAATGAAGAAAGAACAAAGCCCTCGATAATATAGCTACTGCCCCAGCGATTCCGCATTTGCGGACAATTCGTCGCATCTGCGACCACCGCTTCTGCGGTAAAAACTTAGCTCCTGTGAAAATAACCTTGCCCAGCAAACCCCGCACTTGCGGAACAATTTTTGCTTTTGCGTAATCGCATGTGCGACTCCTCCTCCGCATCTGTGATGACCTCCAGCCAAGCCTGCTACGCTTCTGCGGCCAATTGTCCGCATCTGCGCCCACTCTTCCGCATATGCGGATACACCAGAACCTAAAATCTTAGCAAAAATCCAAAATGCAATGAAATGGTTCGAAACTCACCCGGGCCTCTTGGGACCCCGTCTGAATATACCAACCAGTTCCATAACACAATACAGACCTACTCGAGGCCTCAAAACACACATAACAACATCAAAACGACGAATCACATCTCAAATCGAAATCTATAAACTTTTAACTTTCAAATTCAATAACTCGTGCTGAAACATAGCAAACCAATCAGGAATGACTTCAAATTTTGCGCACAAGTCCCAAATAACATAGCGAAACTATTCCAATTCCCGGAATCACAATCCGAATCTGAAATCAAAAAGTTCACACCTAGTTAAACTTTGCAAATTTTCAACTTTCGCCATTTCGAGCCAAATTCAACTACGGATCTCTGAATCAAAATCCGGACGCGCTCCTAAGTCCGAAATCACCCAACGGAGCTAATGGAATAATCAAAACTCCGTACAAAAAGTCAAACTTGGTCGACTCATTCAAATTTAAAGCTTTTAGTTTAGAATCATTCTTTCAAATCAATTCGTAATAACTTGAAAACCAAAACCGACGATTCACATATGTCATATTACATCATAGAGAGCTACTCATGCCCTCAAACAACCGAGCGAAGTGTAAATGCTCAAAACGACTTGTCGGGTCATTACACATTCAATTTCTTGCTTTCGCCATTTCAAGCCAAATTCAACTACAGACTTCAATATAAATATCCAGACACACTCCTAAGTCCGAAATCACCATACGGAGCTATTCAAACTATCAAAACTTCATTCCGAAGTCGTTTGCACAAAAGTCAAACTCTGGTCAACCCTTTTCATTTAAGCCTCCAATATGAATTTCATTCATCCAAACTAATCCCGAAACACCTGAAAACCAAATTTGACAATACACACTGGTCATAATACATCATATGAAGCTATTAAAGACTTCAAATAGTTGAAAGTGGCGTAAATACTCAAAACGATCGAGCGGGTCATTACATTCCCCCCACTTAATCATATGTTCGTCCTCGAACGTGCCAAGAATTGTTTCCAAGCCATCAAATCACTATTCCACCTTACCACGCACATACTCGGGGGGTGATACCACGCCACCCTATTTCATATAGGCTTGACAACACAACATAATTAAAGATCATTACTTTAACCTTAGTCCGTAAAACTTAGAACCCAAATTTCCAATATTCAGAATTTCTTATAAGACACGAATCTCACATATACACATTGTATAAGTCTGAACAAGCTATATCAAGCCATAACCATAACCCCAGATATAATCACATAACATACTACACAACTCGCATGCTCGTAGCACCATTCCCGATGACAGTAACTACTTCAAACTAACCAAGTACTAGTATTAAACCCCACATTCCATAGAACCTCATTCCAAAACCTTCATACACTGCCGATAATGAAAGAAACATACATGAACTCACAACTACTCACCAGATCAACAGGTCACAGAGCTTTCCCTCGTTCAACAAGTACCATAGTCAATTATTTAAACCAAATTCTAAATTATTCTTCCAACACGTTGTAATCAAACCTAATAGTATCCATTCTAGGTCCAATGACCTTATATCACCAAATACAATTATTCTAGCTATTCCGGCATAGAACATTATTTAAAACCAATTCATCAAATTCCGTGAGAAGAACATTTGTGTGTGCATGTGCATAATTTTCTCAAATTGCCCTGATCAGGAAATATCATAGCATGAAGAGGAAATGATAGACAATTAAATCAGATAAATAACCAAGGAAATATAGTTTCCACACACTGCACGGACAACTCACGTGGTAACAATAGAACCCGCACGGACAACTCACGTGCCAATAATATAATCCGCCTAGTATAGTCCCAGGCCTCCAGTACAACATATCATATGGGAGAATTTAAACAAGTACGCATGCATATGATAATTGAAATAAGACTCTTATGATCCTGGACTGGTAGTAGACATGTGCAAAGTGTGCTATCATAACTCAAATCAGCAAGTTATCGCAGAATTGGTAACTACCAAGTTTATTTAGGGAATTAGCCTTTTTTGTAACCTCAAGTATGGCTCAGATAGTTCTCAACAAAGGTACAAATACGAGAACGTTATAACTTTAAGCTTAACAGTCAACTCTAGGCATATCATAGCCTAAGCATTTTTCCGAGTATGAATACTTGCCCCGACGCCCGCACACGGGCTCAAACCTCACATTTCTATGCGCTCGTAGCGCATAGTTATCACAAATAATTAATGCAACTAGTTCCTCCACCGAGTTTAAATAAAATACTCACCTCAAACAGGCCGCAACCCTAAAACAATATGCTTCTAAGAAGTCCAGTCTCCAAATTCATAGAACACATGAATCACCATAACAGGTCCGAACTCCAGCACTCGAATAACTAACACATCTTTCATGCATGATCATCCCACGAGAAATACTTCTATAATTCTTCTGTGCCACATAGCAAATATTTGAATACCAGCATTCTATTAACCAGGTGAGTACCGTAATACCGATGAACATCCGTAAGTCAAAACATAATGCGCCTTCTGAAATATGCACCCTTCTCAGTGATTACCGAGCAATTATAACATTCATCTAAATATTTGAAACTGACCATGCTGTCCAAAATTCGTGACCTTCCCTTCAAGACTGAACTGCCACCTTGTACATGTAAATCTTAATCCCATACAACACACCACATGTATCATGCAATCATGTGAAAAGCACGAGAATCTCATTATCAACTCTAAGTCACCAACAACTTACATACTGGGTTAGTTAGAAACCTTCCATTTGCTTCCTTCCAGGAGGAAATTACAATACACAATACGTTCCTACACAATTCAAATCATCTGCTAAGCTCGCCTTCATCCTTGTGATGGTCAAGTCAACTTTCTCAACCAATACAAATACGAATCTTTACATATATACCCCTCTAGTAGAAAAGAAACTCTCCACACAACATCATAAGAATCACCTCCGTAGATTACTCCGCAGGAGATAACCCATATGCTTAGCCTCAAATTGGCATCTTGCTATACCCTTTCGCAACCGCGATTACTACGTCATCACTTAATCTTCTTGAGTCTGAACTCACAACAAGACATGAAAATCTACTTCGTTCCACAATTAAACAACATGAAAAATCTTTCAACACCCTCATAACTCGAGACTATACATAACATCAAGACAGAAATCAAGTACCCAATAGCAAACTCTTGAGTCACAAGTAAACTTTATTCGTCATATTCAACCCATCGGAACACATCCTGCTATCACATCATACTCATCATATAGTCATTCTATCGCTCATCGAGCCACAAGTTCCACTTATAGGGACACTACCGGACATATGAGTCCAACTGTATAAGTTACAACTGAAGCTACCGAGCCTAAGCTGCAGTCTTAACCTGGCCTCAAGTCCTCCAGACTGCCCCATCACCAAAACACAGAAAACACGTCTCATACCTCATTCATAGAATCACAAGATGTCGATGCACGGCTGATACCGAGCATTCACATACGAGTGAGCGAAATAAATTCAAAGAGGTATGCTTCAAGCCGAATCAGTACCACACGATAAGGAAAGAAAGATGGGAAGTTTATCCTAAAATGCCTTGTAGCCTCTCGAAGATAAGTATGGATGTCATTACCCCGATCCGCAAGACTGTACTAGACACCTGCTCATGACTTATAGAACCTATGAACCATGGGCTCTGATACCAACTTGTCACGACCCAAAATCCAACTAGTTGTGATGACACCTAACCTCACCCGCTAGGTAAGCCAAATAATAACAATCCGATTCAATTAATATTTAACTGACTCTAATACCCTCCCCAAGGACTGGTAGGTACTAATCATGAGCTTCTAAGATTAGAATTTACAAAAACTGGTGTGAAATAAAAATACATCATTTGTTTGAAATATACATGAACATATTCAAATTTTCTAAAGCTACCTAGAACAAGAGGTAGTTGTGACTGGATCGCAGGTACATCTTCAGATTCAGCTCCTACCGTATGCAGCAACATCAGTATCATAAATCTGCACGCAAGGTGCAAAAGTGTAGTATGAGTACAACCGACCCCATGTACTCAATAAGTAACAAACCTAACCTTAGGATGAAAGTAGTGACGAGCTTGTACCAAGGTCAGAGTCTACACCAATAACCAATAACATCTCATAACAATACAATTTAAAGAAGCACAAGTAATAACTCAATAATTAAATGCTCAACTCATATTCAATAAAAATAAACATTTTCTTTTCAAGTATAACAGTAAAACTCAAATCTTCTTCCGAAAATCACCAAAAATATGAGTATGTCTGAAATTTGTGATTTTTCTCAATAAAACTTTAACAACAGATAATAAATTTCATTATCAGATGACATGAGGGAAAAAAAATGTATCTCTATGCCTACATATCAAGTATGCATGTCTAATGCAATGCAACACAGTGATGAACTCATGTACTCACACTCTCAGAGTACTCAATCACTTAGTACTGTACGCGGCCGTTCCAACCCAGAGAACTCCATCCCAAATATAATATTCACTATGCTCACTATGTGGGATGCAGACTCCGGAGGGGCTCCTTTAGCCCAAAGCGCTATAATCTGCACGGACAACTCACGTGCTATAGTATCAATATCTAGATCCGCACGGACAACTCACGTGCTGCATGGGCAACTCACATACTATAATATCAATATCTGGATCTGCACCAATAACTCATGTGTTGTACGGACAACTCACGTGTCATAGTATCAATAACTCACAATAAGGCCCTCGGCCTCACTCAGTCATCAATCTCTCCTGTCTCTCGGGCTCACAATATTATGAAACTAGCCCAAAATGATGATATGATGTATCAATAAATAACAACAGAGACCGAGATATGATATGCAATGAATGTGTATAACTGAGTACGAAATTACAATTTAAACATAAAGTTCCACAACAGAAATGACCTTAGTGGGTCCCAATAATATCAGTATTTGCCTAAGCATGATTTCTAACATGATTCATAGCTCAGATTCTCTAAAACATGAAACATACATGAAAAAAAACAAGTTAATTGACTACACACTCTACGGAATCGACTGAGTCTTAATTTCTACGGCACACGCCCACACGCCCACACGCCCGTCACCTAGCATGTGTGTCACCTCCAAATATCTAGACACACTCCTAAGTGTAGAAGTGTTACTTACCTCAAACCGTGCAATTCTCTATTCCAATATGCCTTTGCCTCGTGAATCGGCCTCTGAACACCTCGAATCTAGTCACAATTAATTAGATACAGTCAACACAATTATAGGAATTAATTCCATATGAAAATACTAAATTTCCTAATTAAATCCGAAAATCCACCCAAAATCGACAGTGGGGACCATGTCTCGGAACAAGACAAAAGTTACAAAATATGAACGACTATTCAACCACGAGTCCAACATACCAAATTTACCAAATTATGACATCAACTTGACCCTCAAATTCTCAATTTAACCTTAAGTGTTTTAATAATTTTTTCAACTTAAAACACCAATTAAATGCTAAAAATAACAATAGATTCGGGTAATTTGACCAAAATTGAGTTATGAACTCTTACCCCTATGGTTTTCTTGAAACTATCTCGAACATCACCTGTCCCCGAGCTTCAAATCGTCAAGAATGGATCATTTTCAGAACTTAAGTTCTGCTGCCCAGTCATTTACCCTATGCGATCATGGAAAATGCTTCACGGATGCGAAGCACAAAATTTTCCAGCACACTTTTTACTCTATGCGATCATGGCCATTCCCCCGCGATCGCGATGAACAAATTTCCAACAGCCTTGTCTAACTCTTCTGGGCAGCCTCTAGTATCATAGTCATAACCTTTTGTATAATAGTCACAAACTAATGGTTTATCTTTCTGAAAACTAGACACCAAGTGCTACAACATTCATCTTTGGATCATCTCCAAATTCCTTATAGATTGCTTTTACGCGATCGCGAAAAGCCTTCCGCGATCATGATGCACAGACCAATCTTTCCTATTTTTCTCTTCGCTATCGCGACCAAATCCACGCTATCGCAACATAAACCCATGCAACCAAAAAACAATGACTAAAAATGGTCTGAAACCACCCCGAAACTCACTTGAGCCCCTCGGGACCCCGTCCCAACATACCAACAAGTCTCAAAACATATTCTGGACCTACTCGAGGCCTCAAATCACATATAACAACATCGAAACGACGAATCATACCTCAATTCAAACTTAATGAACTTTAAATCTTTCAACTTCCAAATCTCGCGCCGAAGCATATCAAATCAATCCGGAATGAACTCAAATTTTGTGTACAAATCATAAATGACATTCGCCATATCAAATCAATTCTTACTTTTGCTATTTCAAGCCAAATTCAATTACAGAATTCAAAATAAATATCTAGACACACTCCTAAGTCCGAAATCACTATATGGAGCTATTGGAACCATCAAAACTCCCTTCCGGAGTCGTTTTCACAAAAGTCAAACTCTGGTCAACCCTTTTTATTAAGGTTCCAACATGAATTTCATTCATCAGAACTAATCCTGAAATACCTGAAAATCGAATCCGACAATACACAATGGTCATAATATATCATATGAATCTATTCAAGACTTCAAATAGTTTAAAGGAGCGTAAATACTCAAAACGACCGGTTGGGTCGTTACACTAATATGCGCAGTTTGACAAATAGTCTGAGCTATGTTCTACTATCAATAACTTGTATTAGCACCCGCGCGAATGCGCAGACACTAACCATGTCAACTATTTGAGTTATTTGGATTATATGTAAATAATCTTAAAATTTAAACCTTCTCGATAAATATAGATAATCATTGGATATTAATTAAGAAACACTACGTGAAAAAAATTAACTATTTCTCAAATCTTCTAGTTATAATTCTATTTTTTTGTACCATTTTCGCAGGTGTCATTGGATCCTAAAAATAGTCAGGAAGTAAAATAATAACTCATATTTATGGCAAAATAATAAAAGGTTGAGACTATGAAAGACTCTTTGGATACGACCTGACTCTTTCACTATTACTTGAACTTTTATTTGGTGTGTTGATATCTTTCAAAAAATATTTCTATTTTAAAATTTCAGTTTCTAAAACTTTATATTTCAATAATAATTATTTTTATAATAATGGAAGTAAAAATATTATCCTTAATTCAAAACTCATTTTAGTCGGCTATCTAAACATTTAAAAAATTATTTAGCTAGCGAATTGTTTCCCCCCAGTATGACTCCATTTTGATATTTGACATTAACCATGTTAAATATCTAAGTTATTTGAATTATATATAAATAACCTTAAAATTTAAATCCTCTAGATAATTATAGATAATCATTAGATATTAATTAACAAACACTAAATGAAGAAAGACTAACATTTTCTCAAATCTCGTAGTGATAATTTTATTTTTGCACCATTCTCATTGGAACCTAATAGCCACAAAGTGAAATAATAACTCGTATTTATGGCAAACCACAAAGGTTGACACAATATGAACGATTCTTTGGTTATGACGTGACTCTTTTACTACGACTTGAACTCTTATTTGGTATGATGTTATCCTTCAAAAAATATTTCTATTTTGAAATTCCAATTTCTAAAACTTTATATATATTTCAATAATGATTTTCTTTATAATGATGCTAGTGAAGATATTATCCTTATTTTAAAATCCATATTAATCGGCTATCTAAAAACGTCACAACCCAAAATACATTAATTGTCGTGATGGCGCCTAACACCGCTGTCAGGCAAGCCAACAATAGTTGATTAACTCAATTTTTTATTTTTGTATTTTGAAATCAAAATTTTCCTTCAATTAAATAATCAGAAATAAAATTTACAGAGTAAATGATAATATTCTCCCAATTACAATAATGAACAACTCACAAGTACCCCCAAAACTCGGTGTCACAAGTGCATGAGTATCAGCTAGGAAGTAAAATAAAATACAGCATCTGTCCGGAATACAAATTAGACAGGAAAGCAAATACAAATAATCCTGGAGGAGACTCTGCTGGCTGCGGATTATAACCTGAAATGCTGCTCGCGGCAAGTCCCCGCATCATTCGTGCCTCCGTGCCCAAAGGGCCACCAAACATAAAAATACATGCACAAAAATGTGCAACAAGTATAGTATGAGTACGTAAATCAACGTGCACCCAATAAGTATCTATCTTAACCCCGGAAAAGTAGTGATGAGGGGTCGACATCGGTACTCACTAGTGGTCCAATAATATCAGGTACAGTAAGGAGGTGAACAAATATGAGGCAAAGTAAATAAATAAAATAAACAACTGTAAATTTATGGTACAATTATCCTCCTTACAATAAACTCAAGCTCTTAATTAGCAATTTCTCCTCAACTGGAGCACATATATATATATATATATATATATATATATATATGTGTATAATAGACCTCACCAAATAGGTTGTTATAATTCGAATCAGGGAAAGACTCACAGATACTCTGGCTTCTTTCCAAATATTACGCACGATTCCATGAGGATATTTTTATAGAAATGTCGAGGCATACGTCCCGTTCCAACATAAATAATAAACTGTGCACTGCCAAGGGTCGAACGATACGAACCATTGATGCATCTATTAAACTGCCGAGGCGAACCACCCACTCCCATGAGAGTGTGGTACATAAATCCTGCCGAGGTGAACTGCCCGATCCCATTAGAATAAGAAGTACATAATCCTGCCGAGGCGATCGACCCGATCGCATTAGAATAAGAAGTACATAATCCTACTGAGACGATCAACCCGATCCCATTAGAATAAGAAGTACATAATCCTACCGAGGCGATCGGCCTTATCCCATTAGAATAAGGAGCTTTGACGGGTCTGTGACCCCACTCACGAATAAGCGTGTGAGTTGTAATTTCTTTAACAAAAACCTTTCAATGAAACATATTTATAACAGAAACATGTCATAAGAGGAGTAAAATTATTCGGCGACTAATCATGAACTCATGAAGTCTCTACAATAGCAAGTCTAGTCTCAAGTAGTAATGTAAAATAGAGGAATTTAATAGGCGAGAGACTGCTCAAATAGTACAGCTATAGCATGATGTGAACCTAAGCCTACCCGGACAATAATATAAATGTAGCTACGTACGGGATCTCGTCACCTCGCGCGTACGTAGCCCCCACAACAAGTAGCACACATCAATATACAATACCTAGGGGTAATTGCCCCCTCCGAGAATTAGACTTGAGACTTACCTCGCTCTGAAATTCCATAACCGTCTCCAAAGACCTCTAACACCTCAAACTGATGCCCGTCGCTCCAAAAAAAGGCAAACAATATGCAAACCAATAAAAATATACTCTAATACTCATAACAAATCAATTTAGACAAATTTTCAACTCCGCTCGAAAAGCCGATAAAGCAACCCTCAGGCCCACGTACCCGAATTCCAAAAATTATCGAAGATAAACATTACCCATAACATTACGAACTCAAATATACAATTTATTCTCAATTCCATGCCTAAATCCATGGTCAAAATTCAAAAATACCAATTTCTAGGTTTTCTACCAAAACCCCAAATTTCTACAAATTTCCATGCTTAAATCCAAATATAAACCAAGTATTTAACTTTCAATAGGTGGGAATCACTTACCTTGAGGATTTCGCAGGTGCGGATGGTGGCTCGCACCTGCGATGTCGCAGAATCGGATATGTTGTCCATAGGTATGAGGGTCAAGTCCTCAGCTGATTCCATAGAAGCGGAGGTTATGTAGTAGAAGCGACGCCGCAGAAGCGGCTAATGTGCCGTAGGTGCGAAAATGCTGGCAGAAGCTATAAATCGAGGTTTTGTTTCTTTCTTCATATTTTTAGATGTGGGACTCGGATTGAGGTGATTGTTGGAGAAACTTTCATCACAAGGATTGGGGTAAGTGTTCTCTACTCGGGTTTGGTTATATTTCATGAGTCCACCTTCGTTTTTGGTAATTGGATCGTGAATTTTAAAGAGGATATTGGGGGTTTTGGCATAAAGTTCCATAATATGAAGTTTTGAGTTTTGAACATCGAATTGGAGTTGGATTTGAGTGAAACTAGTATGGTTGGACTCGTAATTGAATGAGTTGTGGAATTTTATAAATTTTATCAGGTTCTGAGGTGCGGGCCTAGGTTGGGTTGTTTGCCGATTTTGGGCTTTTGATTCAAGATTTGGTATTTTTCGATCGGGGTTGGTTCCTTTAGCATTGTTTGATGCATTTGAGTTAGTTTTGGTTAGTTTCGAGCCGCTCGGAGGTCGAAACGCGTGGGGTGACATCTTTGGAGCATCGCTTGGCTTGCTCGGCATTGGTATTGGCTTGTTCGAGGTAAGTAACTCTTCTAATCCTGGAGCTGAGGGTATGAAACCCCGAAATACATGTTATGTGATTTGTGTTGAGGTGTCACACATGCTAAGTGATGGGCGTGTGGGCATGCACCATGTGAATTGAGACTCTTCCATGGCACTGCATAATGGCCCAATTTTATTGATATCCGTATTTTCACCATGTGATAAAGTAATTGAGCTGTCAATCATGCTAGATATCATGTTTTGGCTTTATGCCGATACTGTTGGGACCCATAGTAATCGTTTCTTGCTGTCATTTCACTGATTTCATTGATATTTCGTACTCAGTCATATTCATGCATTCATATCATATCTTAGTCTCAGTTGTTATTTATTGATACATCATATCATTGTTGTCGCGCTAGTTTCATGACATTGTGAGCCCGTGAGTGAGACTGGAGAGATTGATGACTGAGTGAGGCCGAGAGCCTGATCATGAGTGACAGTTATGGGATCGGGTTGCACGCCGCAGCATGCTATATTGATTTATGCCTGGATCTGGCTTATGATAGTGCTTGGGCTGTAGGAGACCCTCCGGAGTCTATACACATCCCCCGTGAGCACGGTAGATTATATTGAGGGATGGATCTTCCCTGGACATGGATCTTATCCGAAGCATTTATATACCTAGAGACTGATCTTCTCCATGGGGCCAGATTGACCTTCCTCGGTACTGAGTAACTGATTGTCAGTGATGTATATATTCCGGGATGGATCTTCCTTGGGCCGTATGGTCCATATAAAGTACTGAGTGGTTGAGCATGATGAGTGGATAGTGTGAGAGAGTTAGATTGAGTACTCTGAAAGTGTGAGTACATGATTCATCTCTGAGATACATGGAATTGGCATTCACACATAACATACAGGCATAGAGATGCATTTTGCCTCATGCTGTACGGTATCACGTCATCCATGATTTTCTACATACATTGATATGTGGGCATAGAGAGTTATTTCACACTTGTTATCTGGAAAGAAAAAGGAAACATCTTAGTTATTATTGAAAGGAATTTGGGAAAAATTATTGTTTTCAAACTTATTCATATTTTTGGCAACTTCGGTAAATCATTTGGGTTTTCACTGATGTACTTGAAAGGCAGAACCATTTTCGGAAATCATGATTTTGCTGAGCATTTTTATCTCTAAGTTACTCCTTGTATTATTTGATTTAAGTTATTATGGACTGTTGTTGGCTATTGGTGTGGACCCGACCTTGGTACAAGCTCGTCACTACTTTCAACTTAAGGTTAGGTTTGTTACTTATTGAGAATATGCGGTCGGTTGTACTCATACTACACTTTTGCACCTTGTGTGCAGATATTGGTTGATGATGTTGTTGTGTTCGATGGGAGCTGGATTGATGATGTACCTGCGTCCCGGTTGTAGCTGCCTCTTGTTCGTGGTAGCTTTAGATCTGTAAAACTCTGTTTATGTAATTTTCAAACAGACGATGTATTTATTTCATTTCCGCTTTGTAAACTCTATTCTTAGAAGCTCGTGATTTGTACTACCAGTTCTTGGGGAATGTATAATATTAAGATTTTTCTTTACGTAAATTGCCTTAATAATTATTATTAGAATTAGATATTTGATAATTGACTTACCTAGCAGGTTGGGTTAGGTGCCATCACAACTAGTCAGATTTTGAGTCGTGACAAGGTGGTATCGGAGCTCTAGGTTCATAGTTTCTACATGTCATGAGCAAGTGTCTAGTAGAGTCTTGCGGATCGGTATGATGACGTCCATACCTATCATCGAGAGGCTATAGGACATTTAGGATATACTTCCCCTCTTTCTTTCCTTATCATGCGACATTGATTCTGCTTGAAGCGTAACTCTTTGAATTCCTTCCACATATTCATATGTGCATGTGGACGCTCGGTATCAGCTATGCACCGACAACTTGTGATTCCATGGTTGAGGTAAGAGATGTGATTTTGGCGTGCTGATGATGAGCTAGTCTGGAGGACTTGAGGCTGGGTTTTGACGGTGGCTTGAGCACGGAGATTTTGATTGTGTGAGCATGTGATTTTAGACTTATACATCCAGTACTGTTCCTATGAGTGGAATTTGTGGGTCGATGAGCGATAGAATGACTGTGTGGCGAGTATGATGTGACTGCGAGATGCGTTACAGATTGTTCGAATGTTATGAGAAGAGTTTACTTGAGATGTATCAAGGATTATGGAGTGTTTGATTTTTGTCTTGATTTGGCGTTTGGTCTCGCGTTATGGTTGTGTTGAGGGATCTCTCATGTTGTTTAGTTGTGGAGTAAAGTAGATTCTCATGTCTTGTTGATGAGTTCAGAATCAAGAGGATTTAGTGATTGCGTAGTAGTCGTGACTGTAGAAGGGTATAGAGAGATGTCAATTTGAGGCAGAGCAGGCGGGTTATCTCCTGCGAGGTGTACTGAGGTTGTGTGGTCCTTATGATGTTTTGTAGAAAGTTCTCTTTTACCATTGAATGATATATGTTGCAGACGATTTGAGGTATTATATGGTTTGTGTTACATGGGCTTGCAAAGGATTTAGTAGAATCTCACTGTGGTATTATGGTAGTAATGGGGTATGATTATTCTAAGTAGTCAGATGTTTTATTCCATGGATTTGAGCCAAGTGGGGGAGTTTTCTATCGAGGAATTGATTGCACAGTTATGTGTGGTATTGGTTTCGGTTCGGGGTATACTGGTGAATCAGTTATGACTTGCAGAGGTCGAGATCGAGGATGACTCGGGTAAAGGAATTTCTGGATATAGGTTGTATTGCACTCTATGGGTATAAGGGAATCGTAAAATAATTGAGTGGTTATTTGCGAAGGATGTAATGTACATGGAGTAGGAATTTTCTCGATTGCTTAAGAGTATGGGCTACTCCCTTGGGTGTTGGTGTACTAATGGGGCACAGGTCGTTCAGTCCGTTTGGTCAGTTCAATTGAGATTTGGGTAGAGTGGATGACTCTCGAGAATAGTTCTAATGGATTCAAGAATTATATGTAGAAATTGAGAATTTTGGATTGGTATATGTCTAGGATCTGATATTCGCATGGGATGGTGTCGAGACTTGTGGCATTTTTATATTATTGTGGATTATGCATTTTAGTATCAAGAAGGTGAAGGAAACAGTTTTAGGTTCACATAAAGTCTCTTTAGAGTGGGTATCTCGGTTGTAGTTCTTTGTGGTGCTTAAGAGGGAAGTCAGCAGCTTATGGGCCTTAGGGCGTTGTGGTTTATACTAGGGTGTCTTGTGTGGTGAATTTTGGTTAAGGATTGGGGTGTTCCAGCAAGGAGAAGTATCAATTTAAGGCAATCTGGAAGGGACTTGGAGAAATAGGGTAGCATGGTGGTAGGTTGGATTACCACAGTAATCGGCATGATCGATTCTTTAGGTACTTATGACATGGCTAGTCTCTACAGGTGTGTCATGGCAATGCTCTTGGGTCTTGGCAACCTACGTGGCTGGGTTGAGTTAGAGAGATTCGGTCCAGATAGCTTGGTTATGAGAAAATGGATTTCAAATAGTTCTCAATGGTTTCTACCTAGGTTCGAGGGGTATATTTCCTGCTGGCGTGAGGAGCATGTGGCATATAGTGAATTTCTTCTGGATGAAATCAAATGGAAGGTACTTAGCTAATTGAGTATATAGTTGCTTGTGACTCGGAGTGGACTATGAAGTTCTCGTATTTTTCATATGATAGCATGGTATATGCGGCGTGTTGTGTGGGATTGAGATTTATGTGAGCAGGATCATAGTTCTGTTTGGAAGCATGGATGGTTTCAGATGACTAGGTAAATGATATTACTATTTGGTATGTCTTGATAAGAGTATACATTTCAGAAGGGGCAATGTGTTTTGATTTATGGGTACTTCACGGGTACTACGACACTCTTCTGGTTGATCGACTGCTGATATTCAAATTTTGCTATGTGGCATAGAAGAATTTTAGAAGTATTCCTCGTGGGATGATCGTGTATGAGAGATGTGTTTGACATTTTGGCGGTGGAATTGGGACCAGACATGGTGATTCGTGTGTTCTATGGATTTGTAAACTAGGAGTTCTCAAGAGCAGGCTGTTTCATGGGTGTGGATTGTGAAAACATGGCCAAAGTTAGCTAGACGATAGTATGTGTTATGATTCAGTCATTGTGCCCGGAGTTGATTTGAGGGTCCATTGGTAGGCTTAATTAGGGTGTGTATTCTACACCGAGTCGGATTGGTTGGTTCCATACTGCTATTGTTGAGGGATGTGCCATTCGGTTGTTGTTGAGCTTATTCGTGTTTCGATATGTTCGGTGAGTTACTTTTCTATGCTACGAAGGGTTGTGATTCATTGGTTTTAGATACGCATGGTGTGGTTCTATTGTGGTCTTATAGCTGAATTTGAGGGAGATGAGTAGTTGGGTATTGCATGATTGAGGGCGTATTGGTTATGTTCTTTCGGGTTTTGTGTGGCATTGTGTCATCTGCTTTTCTGTGGCTGTGGTAATGCACTTTGAGTACTTGATGTCGAATTGCGCATGGTTATTGATTTTTATTAGGGTGGCTTGAGGTATTTCATATGGACTAGTATTTGGATAGGATCGCGCATTGCAGCAGAGTTATATGGAAATATGATCCTTTGTATTAGATTCATGTGTTATGGTTCTATGGTGTATGTTGGGTTTAAGCATTTCGTGGTGGTAGTACTTGATGAGCTTGCAGGACAGTTCTCTCGTTTGAGTCATTTTCCAAGATTGAGTACATTTAAAATGTTGCTATTGGGTACACGGATTGCACGGGGTGTGGCTTTAGATTGTATTGATGTGCCATGTCACTAGAGTGATTGTGTTGGATGAGGTGAGGTCATTGGACCTAGAATGGATGCTATCGGATTTGATTGTTGTATATTTGAAGGGATAATATCGGAAGTTGGCTTAAAAATTGGCTATAGTTCTTGTAGAACGAGAGGGAGCTCCATGACCGATTGATCTGATGAATGGTTGTGAATTCTGCATGTTTCTTTCATCATCGGCAGTGTACGAAGGTTTTAGAGCGAGGCTTTATTTGATATGAGGTCTATTACCGGTATTGGGTTGTTTTGAGCAGCTACTGTGATTTGAAATTTTTGCAATGAGTATTTGAGTTATATGGTACATCATATGATTACATCTTGGGTTATAGATATGGGTTGATACTACTTGTTCAGACTTATACAGTGTGTAGATGAGAGATTCTGATCTTATAGAGATTGTGGATGTTGGAAATTAGATTCTAAGGTTTATGGGCTAGGTTGAATTAAGAGACTACAGTTATGTTGTGTTGTCGGGACTATATGGGATAGGGTGACGTGAGATCACCCCCGGGTATGTGCAGGGTAAGGTTACACGATGATTAGATGGCTTTTGGGATAACTCTTGACACGTTCGAGGATGAATGTCTGTTTAAGTGGGGAAGGATGTAACGACCCGACCTGTCGTTAAGAGCATTTACATTTCGCTCGGTTGTTTGAGGGCATGAGTAGCTCCGTATGATATAATATGACTTATTTGAATCATCTGTTTTGGTTTTCAGGTTATTAGGAATTGATTTGAAAGAATGATTCTCAGCTAGAAGCTTTAAATTTGAAAGAGTCAACCAAGTTTGACTTTTTCTAAATTTGAATCCGGAACGGAGTTTTGATTGTTCCATTAGCAACGTTGGATATTTTGGACTTAGGAGCGCGTCTGTATTGTTATTTGGAGGTCTGTGGTTGAATTTGGCTCGAAATGGCGAAAGTTGAAATTTTGGAAAGTTTGACCGGGAGTGGACTTTTGATATCGGATTCGGATTGTGATTTTGGGAATTGGAATAGCTTCATTATGTTATTTGGGACTTGTGCGCAAAATTTGAAATCATTCCGGATTGATTTGCAATATTTCGGCACGAGTTATTGAATTTGAAAGTTCAAAGTTCATAGTTTTTGATTTGAGGGGAAATTTGTCATTTCAATGTTGTTATGCGTGATTTGAGGCCTCGAGTAGGTCCGTTTTATGTTATTGGACTTGTTGGTATATTCGTACGGGGTCTCGACTGGTTAGGATGAGTTTTGGACGAGGTTCAGATCATTTTACTTCATGTTGCCATTGCTGGTTCAGGTGTGACCGCACCTGCTTCTGGTTTGCGTAGGTGCAAAGGTCTCAGAAGCGACGAAGGGGTCGCAGGAGCAGAAATAGTGCTAGATGAGGAAGACCACAGAAGCGTAGATTTGGGCGCATATGCGGATGCGCAGGAGCGAGTTGATGGAGCGCATAAGCGAGATATTTCGCAGGTGCGGAGGGTAGCTCGCACCTGCGATGTCGCAGAAGTGGATATGTTGTCCGCAGGTGCGAGGGTCGAGTCCTCAGCTGATTCCGCATAAGCGACGCCGCAGAATCGGCTAATGTGCCGCAGGTACGAAAATGCTGGCAGAAGCTATAAATCGAGGTTTTGGTTCTTTCTTCATATTTTTAGATGTGGGACTCGGATTGAGGCAATTGTTGGAGAAATATTCATCACGAGGATTGGGGTAATTGTTCTCTACTCAATTTTGGTTATATTTCATGAATCCACCTTCATTTTTGGTAATTGGATTGTGAATTTTAAAGAGGAAATTGGGGGGTTTAGTCTAAAGTTTCATAATATGAAGTTTTGAGTTTTGAATATTGAATTGGAGTCGTATTTGAGTGAAACTAGTATGGTTGGACTCGTAATTAAATGGGTTGTTGAATTTCATCAATTTGGTCAGGTTTTGAGGTATGGGCCTGGGTTGGGTTTTTGGCCGATTTTGGGCTTTTGATTCAAGATTTGATCTTTTTTATCGTGATTGGTTCCTTTAGCATTGTTTAATGCATTTGAGTTGTTTTTGGTTAGTTTCGAGCCGTTTGAGGTCGGAACGCACGAGATGGCATCTTTGGCGCATCGTTTGGCTTGCTCGGCATTGGTATTGTCTTGTTTGAGGTAAGTAACTCTTCTATTCTTAGATCCGAAGGTATGAAACCCCAAAATACGTGTTATGTGATTTGTGTTGAGGTGACGCACATGCTAGGTGACGGGCGTGTGGGCGTGCACCATGTGAATTGGGACTCTTCCATGGCATTGTATAGTAGCCCCATTTTGTTGATATCCGTATTTTCACCATGTGATAAAGTAATTAAGCTGTCAATCATGCTAGATATCATGTTTAGGCTTTATGCCGATACAGTTGGGACCCATAGTGATCGTTTCTTGTTGTCATTTCACCGATTACATTGATATTTCGTACTAAGTCATTCATGCATTCATATCATATCTCAGTCTCAGTTGTTATTTATTGATACATCATATCATTGTTGTCGCGCTAGTTTCATGACATTGTGAGCCCGTGAGTGAGACTGGAGAGATTGATGACTAAGTGAGGCCGAGAGCCTTATCATGAGTGACAGTTATGGGATCGGGTTGCATGCCGCAGCATGCTATATTGATTTATGCCTGGACCTGGCTTATGATAGTGCTTGGGCTGTAGGAGACCCTCCGGAGTCTGTACACATCCCCCGTGAGCGCGGTAGATTATATTGAGGGATGGATCTTTCCTAGACATGGATCTTGTCTGAAGCATTTATATACCTGGAGATTGATCTTCTCCATGGGGCCAGATTGACCTTCCTCGGTACTGAGTGACTGATTTTCAGTGATGTATATATTCCGGGATGGATCTTCCCTGGGCCGTATGGTCCATATACAATAACGAGTGGTTGAGCATGATGAGTGGAATGTGTGAGACAGTGAGATTGAGTACTCTGAGAGTGTGAGTACATGATTCATCTCTGAGATACATGGCATTAGCATCTGGAAAGAAAAAGGAAACATCTTAGTTATTATTGAAAGGATTTTGGAAAAAATTATTGTTTCCAAACTTATTCATATTTTTGGAAACTTCGGTAAACGATTTGGGTTTTCACTGATGTACTTGAAAGGCTGAACCATTTTCAGAAATCATGATTTTGCTGAGCATTTTTATCTCTAAGTTACTCCTTGTATTATTTGCTTTAAGTTGTTATTGAATGTTGTTGGCTATTAGTGTGGACCTGACCTTGGTACAAGTTCGTCACTACTTTCAACCTAACGTTAGGTTTGTTACTTATTGAGTACATGAGGTCGGTTGTACTCATACTACACTTCTGCACCTTCAGTACAGATGTTGGTTGCTGATGTTGCTGTATTCGATGGGAGTTGGATTGAAGATGTACCTGCGTCCCGGTTGTAGTTGCCTCTTGTTCGTGGTAGCTTTAGATCTATAAAACTCTATTTATCTACTTTTCAAACATACGATGTTTTTATTTTATTTCCGCTTTGTAAAATTTATTCTTAGAAAATCATGATTTATTCTACCACCTCGTAGGGTATGTATAAGATTACAATTTTTCTTTACTTAAATTGCTTTAATAATTGTTATGGGAATTGGATATTTGATAATTGGCTTACCTAGCGGGTTGGGTTGGGTGCCATCATAACTAGTTAGATTTTGGGTCGTGAAAAGCGCACCTGCGCTCCCGCTTTTGCGGGCAACAAGCACTTCTGCGCATGCGCTTCTGCGCATAGACATGCCGCTTTCGGGCCTTCCCTCTCAGCCCAGCTACCTCTTCTGCGACCTCTGGCCTCTTTTGCGGCTCCGCACCTGCGGCCAAAACCTCGCAGGTGCGGTTACACCAAATGACAACAACTCCAATATTCTTCCAAGCCCAAACTCGATCCGTTTACTATCCGGAATCTACCCGAGGCCCTCGGGACCTCAACCAATGATACCAACACGTCCTAAAATATCATACGTACTTAGTCGAGCCTTTAAATCACATCATACAACGTTAAAAACATGAATCAACCTCCAATTCAAACTTAATGAACTTTGAAACTTCAACTTCTACAATCGATGCCGAAACCTATCAAATCCGAAACCTATCAAATCACGTCCTATTGACCTCAAATTTTGCACACAAGTCATCACTGACATTACTGACCTACTCCCACTTCCAGAATCAGAATCCAACCCCGATATCAAAAAGTTCACTCCTGATCAAACTTATCAAAAATCTTCAAATTTCGGACCTCCAAATCCACATCCGGATGTGCTCCCAATAGCAGAATCACCATACGGAGCTATTCCCAGACTCGGAATCCCAAACGGACATCAATAATATTGAAATGCACTACAACCCAAATTTATGAAAATTTTCCAAAACGCCAACCTTCTACAATAGGCACGAAAACGCACCCGGGTCATCCAAAACTCGATCCGGACATACGCCCATGTCCAAGATCGTCATACAAACTTGTTGGAACCTTCCAATCCCGATTCCGAGGTCCTTTACTCAAAAATCTAAGACAACTCCTCCAACTTAAAGCTTCTGAAATTAGAATTTTCTTTCTAAATCAACTCCGGACTTCCCGATATTCAATGCCAACCACACATACAAGTCATAATACCTGAAGTGAATCTACTCATGGCCTCAAACTATCGAAAGCCGCTAGGGCTCAAAATGACCAGTTGGGTCATTACATTCTCTCTCACTTAAGCATGCGTTCGTCCTCGAACGTGCTAAGAACTGCTATGGAGTTGTCCGAAACCATTATTTAACACCTCGTGCACCTACCTATGCTACCACAACCCACTTGAGCACATTAGCTTGAGCAAATCTGAATATTTTCCCTTTTATTCAGTCAAGTTAGACTTAGAGCCAAATTACAACATCTGAAATCCTCTAACAGGTCTGTTCCCAACATACGAATAGCATATCCATCACTACACGATGTACCAATACCTGATTTTATACTCTTACCGAATTCACACCATGCAACGAATTATTCACATGACCATAATGACATACCCTGACAACAATAGCCGAAATCCCACGAATCTGATGCCCACAACATATCTCATGAAGTATATAAGTCTCGTTTTAGCTCTCGTAATACTTCCACGACAGAAAAGATGTGTAGAAACTCATAACCACCTGCCGAATCACAACTCATGGATTCTCTCCTCCCGACAAGAACCATTACCTCATTCTGGACTGAATATTGATATTTACTCTTTAATGTGCCTCATATAAATCTGATCGCACCGATCCCAAGTCCAATAATATCGTCTCACCCAATACAAACTGCTTCGGCAATAAGCCACCTCAGGCACTGCCAAAAGTCTCATATAATACCACCATGTGTCAACAAGTTACAAACTCTGGAATGAACTGTAACGACCCAATCAGCCGTTTTGAGAATTTACACTTCGCTCGGTTGGTTAAGGACATGAGTAGCTCTGTATGAGGTATTATGACTTTTGTGAATCGTCTGTTTTTATTTTTAGGTTATTCGAATTGAAGTGTGATTCATCGTTCCGATGTTGTTATGTGTGTTTTGAGACTTCGAGTAGGTCCGTATTATGTTATGGGACTTTTTGGTATGTTTAGATGGGGTCCCGAGGGGCTCGGGTGAGTTTTGGATGAGGCTCAGATCATTTCATTGCATTTTTGGATTTTTGCTAGCTGCTGGTTCTAGTGTGATCGCACCTGCGGCTGGTTTGCGTAGGTGCGTTGGTCGCAGAAGTGACATATGCATCGCAGAAGCGTGAAGGGGAGCTGGGCGTGAGAATCACAGGTTCGGGTGCTTGGACGCACCTGCGCAACCGCAGATGCGGTTCAAGAGAGCAGAAGCGGCTTCAATATCGCAAGTGCGGGGGTTGCTGGGCAAGGCCATTTTTTGCGAATGCGATATTTTTTCCGCAAAAGCGGTGGTCGTAGGTGCGACGAATTATCCGCAAATACGGAAATTGCTGGGCAGAACCTATAAATCTAGGTTTTTGGTTCTTTTATCATATTTTGAGATGTGGGACTCAGATTAAGGCAATTATTGGAGCAAATTTTATTACAAGTATTGGGGTAAGTATTCTACACTTGGTTTTGATCTTATTCCATGAATCTATCTTCATTTTTAGCAATCAGTTGATGAATTTAAAGAGGACATTGGGGGTTTTGGCCTAAAGTTTCATAATATGAATTTTTGAGTTTTGAACATCAAATTGGTGTCAGATTTGAGTGAAACTAGTGTGGTTGGACTCGTAATTGAATGGGATGTTGGATTTTATAAATTTTGTCGGGTTTCGATATGCGGGCCCGGGTTGGGCTTTTTGTCGATATGGGATTTTGATTCAAGATTTGATCTTTTCGATCGGGATTGGTTCCTTTAGCATTGTTTGATGTATTTGAGTTGTTTTTGGTTAGTTTTTGAGCCATTTGGAGGTCGGTATGCACGTAATGGCATTTTGGTGCATTGTTTGGCTTGCTCGGTGTTGGAATTGGCTTGTTCGAGATAAGTAACTCTTCTAATCTTAGTGTTAAGGGTATGAAACCCAGAAATACGTGTTATATGATTGGTATTGAGGTGGCGCACATGCTAGGTGACGGGTGTGTGGGCGTGCACCATGTGAATTAGGACTCTGTTATTTCTATGGAACTGTATAGTGGTCCTATTTTGTTGATATCCATGTTTTCACCATGTGATAAAGTAATTGAGCTGTCAATCATGCTAGATATCATGTTTAGGCTTTATGCCGATAATGTTGGGACCCATAGTTGTTGTTTCTTGCTATCATCTCACTGATTTCATTGATATTTCGTACTCAATCATATTCATGCATTCATATCATATCTCTGTCTCAGTTGTTATTTATTAATATATCATATCATTGTTGTCGGGCTAGTTTCATGACATTGTGAGCCCATGAGTGAGACTGGAAAGATTGATTACTGAGTGAGGCCGAGAGCCTGAGTATGAGTGACAATTATGGGATCGGGTTGCACGCCGCAGCACACTATATTGATTTATGCCTTTATTTGGCTTATGATAGCGCTTGGGCTGTAGGAGCCCCTCCATAGTCTGTACACCCCCCAATGAGCGCGGTTTATTATATTGAGGAATGGATCTTCCCTGGACATGGATCTTGTCCGAAGCATTTATATACCTAGAGATGGATCTTCTCCATGGGGCCAGATTGGCCTTCCTTGGTACTGAGTGACTGATGGTCAGTGATGTATATATTCTGGGATGGATATTTCCTGGGTCGTATGGGCCATATACAGTACCGAGTGGGTGAGCATGATGAGTGGAAAGTGTGAGACAGTGAGATTGAGTACTCTGAGAGTGTGAGTACATGATTTATCTATGAGATACATGGCATTGGCATGCACACATGACATACAGGCTTAAAGATGCATTTTTTCTCATGCTGTACGGTATTTATTCATTCATGACTTTTTTTTACACACATTGATATGTGGGCATAGAGAGGTATATCACACTTGCTATTTGGAAACAAAATGAAACATCTTATTTATTGTGGAAAGGATATTTGAAAAAATTACAGGTTTCAAACTTACTCGTATTTTTGGCATTTGCGGTAAAAGATTTGGGTTTTCACTAAGATACTTGAAAAGCATGACTATTATCTGGAACTGTGAACGAGCTGAACATTTTACTTCTGATATACATCTTTTATTACTTGTAATATGCTGTTATGAACTGTTGTGGGATATTGGTATTGGACCCGACCTTGTGTTAGCTCGTCACTACTTTCAACCTAAGGTTAGGTTTGTTACTTATTGAGTACATGGGGTCGGTTGTACTTATACTACACTTCTGCACCTTACATGCAGATGTTGGCTACTGATGTTGTTGTGTTCGATGGGAGTTGGATTTGAAGATGTACCTACGTCCCGGTTGTAGCTGCCTCTTATTCGTGGTAGCTTTAGATCTGTAAAACTCTGTTTATGTACTATTCAAACAGACAATGTATTTATTTCATTTCCTCTTTGTAAACTCTATTCTTAGAAGCTCATGATTTGTACTACCAGTTCTTTGGGAATGTATTAGATTCAGATATTTCTTTACTTAATTGCTTTATTAATTGTTATTGGAATTGGTTAGTGGTTAATTGGCTTACCTAGCGGGTTGGGTTAGGTGCCATCACGACTAGTCGGATTTTGGGTCGTGACAAGGTAGTATCAGAGCTCTAGGTTTGTATGTTCTACAAGTCATGAGCAAGTGTCTAGTAGAGTCTTGCGGATTGGTATGATGACGTCTATACCTATTTTCGAGAGGCTACCCGACATTTAGGATATACTTCCTATCTTTCTTTCCTTATCGTGCGACATTGATTTAGCTTGAAGCGTAACTCTTTGAATTCCTTCCATGCATTTGTATGCGCATGTGAATGCTCAGTATCGGTTGTGTGCCGACAGCTTGTGATTCCATGGATGAGGTGCGATATGTGATTTCTATGTGCTGATGAAGGCCAATCTGGACGACTTGAGGCCATGCTTTTACTATAGCTTGAGCACAGAGATTTCGATTGCATGAGCACGTACTTTTGGGACTTATATGTCCGGTAGTGTCCCTATTAGTGGAATTTGTGATTGGATGACTATGTGATGAGTATGATGTGACTGTGGGATATGTTCAGATTATTCGAATGTGACGAGAAGAGTTTACTTAAGATGTAGAAAGGACTATAGGGTGCCTGATTTCCATCTTGAATTGGCGTATGGTCTCGAGTTACGGGTGTATTAAGGGATCTCTCATGTTGTTTAGTTGTGGAGTGAAGTAGATTCTCATGTCTTGTTGACGAGCTCTGAATCAAGAAGATTAAGTGATTGCGTAGTAGTCGTGACTGTGAAAGGTTATAGAGGGATGTCAGTTTGAGGCAGAGCAGGTGGAATATCTCCTGCGAGGTGTCCTGAGGTTGTGTGGTCCTTGTGATATTTTGTAGAGAATTATCTTTTACAAGTAAATTATATATGTTGCAATTTGAGTTTGTATCACTTGTAGAAGTTGGCTTGACTATTACAAGGGTGAATGCGAGATTTGTTGGTAATGTGAAGTATTAGATGGTTTGCATTACAAGAGCTTAGGAAGGATATAGTTGAATCTCATTGCGGTATTATGGCAGTAATAGAGTATGGGCATTTTGAGTTGTGTGTTTTGATCTGTGGCTTTGAGCCAAGTAGGGGAGTCTTCTATCGACAAGATGATTGCACAATTATGTGTTGTATTGGTTTCGATTTGAGGTATACTATTGAATAAGCAATGACTGTAGGGGTTGAGATTGAGGATGACTTGAGTAAGGGAATTTCTGGATATGGGTTGTATTACACTCTATGGGTATATGGGTATTATAGAATGATTGAGTGGTTAGTCATGAAAGATATAGATGCATGAAGTAGGAATTTCCTTTGGGTGTCGTCATGCCAATGGGGCACCAGTCGTTTGGCCTGTTTGGGGTGGTGCAATTGAGATTTGAGCATATTGGATGACTCTCGAGAATGGTTCTAATGGATTCAAGATTTATATGTAGCGATTTAAAATTTTCAAGATTTATATAAGCCTAGAAACTGGGAGTTGCATTGGATGGTGTCGAGACTTATGGCATTTTATATCATTGTGGATTGTGCATTTCAGAATCAAGAAGGTGAAGGAAACAATTTTAGGTTCACATAAGGTCTCTTTAGAGTGGGTGTCTCGGTTGTGGTGCCTTGGGGTGCTTAAGAGGGAAGTCAGTAGTTTATGGGCCTTAGGGCGTTATGGTTTTATACTAGGGTCTCTTGTGTGGTAAATTTTGGTTAAGGATCGTGGTGTTCTAGCAAGGAGAAGTATCAATTTGAAGGCAATTTGGAAAGGATTTGGAGAAATAGGACATCTTGGAAGTAGGTTGGATTAACACAGTAATGGATATAATCGGTTCTTTAGGCACCTATGATGTGGCTAGTCTCCACAGGTGTCTCATGGCAATGCTCTTGGGCTTTGGCGACCTGCGTGGTTGTATTGAGTTAGAGAGATTCAGTTGTGTGCAAATAGTTATCAAAGAGTTCACAATGATTTTTACGACGGTTCGAGGAGTATATTTCTTACCGGCATGAGGAATATGTTGCGTATTAGGATTTTCTCTGGGATGAGATCAAATGGAAGGCTTCTGACCTATCAGGTATGTATTCTACTTGTGACTCGTAGTTGATTATGATGCGGTGTATTGTGTGAGATTGAGATTTGCATGTGCAAGATCACAGGTCAGTTTGGAAGAGAAGGGTACGAATTCATAGGCAGCATAGACGGTTTCAGATGACTAGGTAAATGATATTACTAATCGGTATGGCTTGATGAGAGTATACATTTCAAAAGGGGAGATGTATTTTGATTTATGGATACTTCATTGGCATTGTAGCATAGTTATGTTGAGATATTATCCTTGGTGTGTTATGGTTCTACGGTGTGTGATGGGTTCTTAGCATTGCATCGGGGTGGTACCCGCTAGCTTGCGGGACGATTCTCTTATTTGAGTCATTTTCATGATTGAGCACATCTGGAATGTTGCTTATTGGTGCATGGATTGCACGAGTTGTGGCTTTAGATAGTATTGGTGTGGCATGTCAGTAGAGTAGCTGGTATTTGATTAGATGAGGTCATTGTACCTAGAATGGATACTATTGGAATTGATGTTAGCATGGTTGGAAGGATGATATCGAAAGTCGGCTTAGAAATTTGCTATAATTCTTATCAAAGGAGGTGAAGTACCATGACTTGTTGATCTGATGCAGGGTTATGAGTTCTGCATGTTTCTTTCATCATTGGAAGTGTACGAAGGTTTAGAACGAGGCTTTGTTTGATATGAGGTTGTTACCGATATTGGGTTGATTTGAGCAGTTACTGTGATTAGAAATCTTTGCTTCGAGCGTTTGAGCTATGTGGTATTTGAGTTATGGTTATGGCTTTTGATACAACTTGTTTAGACTTATACAGTGTGTAGGTTGCGGGATTCAGATCTTATAAGAAATTTCGGATGTTGGAAATTGGATTAGAAGGCTTGTGGGCTAGGTTAAATTGAGAAATTTTAGTTATGTTGTGTTATCAAACTTGTATGGGATAGGGTGACATGGGATGACCCCCGGGTATGTGCATGGTAAGGTTACACGGCGATTTGATGGCTTTTGGAATAACTTTTGGCACGTTCGAGGATGAACGTATGTTTAAGTGAGGGAGGATGTAACGACTCAACTGGTCGTTTTGAGCATTTACACTTCGCTCGGTTGTTTGAGGACATGAGTAGCTCCGTATGAGGTATTATGACTTATGTGAATCGTCGGTTTTGGTTTTCAGGTTATTCGAATTGAAGTGTGATTCGTCGTTCTGATGTTGTTATGTGTGTTTTGCGGCCTTGAGTAGGTCCGTGTTACGTTTTGTGACTTGTTGGCATGTTTGGACAGGGTCCCGAGGGGCTCGAGTGAGTTTCGCACGAGGCTCAGATCATTTCATTGCATTTTTGTATTTTTGCTAGCTGCTGGTTCTAGTGTGATCACACCTACGGCTGGTTTGCACAGGTGCGATGGTCGCAAAAGCGACAGATGCATTGTAGAAGCGTGAAGGGGAGCTGGGCATTAGAATCGCTGGTGCGGGTGCTTCGATGCACCTGCGCAACCGCATATGCGGTTCAAGTGCGCAAAAGCACGATCGAAGAAGCGGCATCAATACCGCAGGTGCGGGAGTTACTGGGCAAGGCCATTTTTCGCAGATGCGATATTTTTTTCCGCAAAAGTGGTGGTCGCAGGTACGACGAATTGTCCGCAAATGCGAAAATCGCTGGGCAGAACCTATAAATCGAGGTTTTTGGTTCTTTTATCATATTTTGAGATGTGGGACTCGGATTGAGGCAATTGTTGGAGCAAATATCATTTCAAGGATTGGGGTAAGTATTCATTTTTAGCAATCGGTTGATGGATTTAAAGAGTAAATTAGGGGTTTTGGCCTAAAGTTTCATAATATGAATTTTTGAGTTTTGAACATCGAATTGGAGTCGTATTTGAGTGAAACTAGTATGGTTGGACTCGTAATTGAATAGGTTATTGGATTTTGTTTGTTGAGTTCTGAGGTGCGGGATTTTGTTTTTGGGCTTTTGATTCAAGATTTGATCTTTTCGGAACGCGCGGGATGGCATTTTGGAGCATCGCTTGGCTTGATCGGTGTTGGAATTGTCTTGTTTGAGGTAAGCAACTCTTCTAATATTAGTCCTGAGGGTATGAAATGCCAAAATACATGTTATGTTATTGGTATTGAGGTGACGCACGTGCTAGGTGATGGGTGTGTGGGCGTGCACCATGTTAATTGGGACTCTATTATTTTTATGGCATTGTATAGTGGACCTATTTTGTTGATATCCATGTTTTCACCATGTGATAAAGTAATTGAGTTGTCAATCATGCTAGATATCATGTTTAGGCTTTATGCCGATACTGTTGGGACCCATAGTGGTCGTTTCTTGTTGTCATCTCACTGCTTTCATTGATATTTCGTACTCAGTCATATTCATGCATTCATATCATATCTCTGTCTCAGTTGTTATTTATTGATACATCATATCATTGTTGTCGGGCTAGTTTCATGACATTGTGAGCCCGTGAGTGAGACTGGAGAGATTGATGATTGAGTGAGGCCGAGAGCCGGATTATGAGTGACAGTTATGGGATCGGGCTACACGCCGCAACATGCTATATTGATTTGTGATTGGATCTAGCTTATGATAGCGCTTGGGATGTAGGAGCCCCTCCGGCGTATGTACACACCCCAGTGAGCATAGGTGATTGTATTGAGGAATGGATCTTCCCTAGACAAGGATCTTGTCCGAAGCTATTATATACCTGGAGATGGATCTTCTCCATGGGGCCGGATTGGCCTTCCTTAGTACTGAGTGACTGATGGTCAGTGATGTATATATTCAGGGATGGATCTTCCCTGGGCCGTATGGGTCATATACAGTACCGAGTGGTTGAGCATGATGAGTGGAAAGTGTGAGACAGTGAGATTGAGTACTCTAAGAGTGTAAGTACATGATTTATCTCTGAGATACATAGCTTTGGCATGCACACATGACATACATGCATAGAGATGCATTTTTCCTCATGCTGTATGGTATCACGTCATTCATGACTATGTTTTACACACATTGGTATGTGGGCATAGAGAGGTATTTCACACTTGCTATCTGGAAAGAAAATGAAACATCTTATTTATTGTGGAAAGGATATTTGGAAAAATTACAGTTTTCAAACTTACTCGTATTTTTGGCATTTTCGGTAAAAGATTTGGGTTTTCACTAAGATACTTGAAAAGCATGACTATTTTCTGGAATTGTTAACGAGCTGAACATTTTACTTCTATGGTACATCTTTTGTTACTTGTATTATGCTATTATGAACTATTATGGGATATTGGTATTGGACCCGACCTTGTGTTAGCTCATCACTACTTTCTACCTAAGGTTAGGTTTGTTACTTATTGAGTACATGGGGTCGGTTTTACTCATACTACACTTCTGCACCTTGCGTGCAGATGTTGGCTACTGATGTTGTTGTGTTCGATATGAGCTGGATTTGAAGATGAACATGCATCCCGGTTGTAGCTGCCTCTTGTTTGTGGTAGCTTTAGATCTGTAAAACTCTGTTTATGTACTATTCAAACAGACTATGTATTTATTTCATTTCCGCTTTGTAAACTCTATTTTTAGAAGCTCATGATTTGTACTACCAGTTCTTTGGGAATGTATTAGATTCACATATTTCTTTACTTAATTGCTTTATTAATTGTTATTGGAATTGGTTAGTGGTTAATTGGCTTACCTAGCGGGTTGGGTTAGGTGTCATCACGACTAGTCGGATTTCGGGTCGTGACATGGACTACTCAACCCACGTAACTAATTTAAACAACCGAAAAGATGTTATGAACCATCCTCAGAAAATGAGAAACAAAACAAACAAGAATAGATATTGGGGAACTGTACTTAACATCACACTGTTGCGGCGTGCAACCCGATCCACACATGATACCGTTGCGGCGTGCAACCCGATCCAACCATGATACTTGTGGTGGCATGCCACCCGATCCAAACAACATACCCGTGGCGGCTAGCCACCCGATCCAACCATATACCCGTAGCGGCGTGCCACCCAATCCACACATAATAATGTAAAGATAACACACATCGAGCCATAACGCTTATACTCACGAAATGCCCAAATATCAACCATAAGCACGCCAAGTGCATAATACAAATCTTGGGGAGACGGGTAGCGTCACACGCTATAAAACTCAAGCACAACTAAGGTGCGATATATGATCTACATCTCGAGAGCTATCCTGCTCACATAACACCACCGCTACGCGGGACACCACCACATTGTACAAATAATCAAGCCGTCTCACAACCCACATGACAGAATAAAGTATTACATGGAATAGTTGAAGACAAAAATAACATTCAAAGCCCTAAGACTTCTCTGCAAGCAACGCTATGCTGAAATGAACACATCCGACCCGATATAGAGTACACACTCACATTTAGATCCATTCACGGACCTGAAGCCGATTCTGATCGTACTGTACTGAGCTAATAACCTTTCAGGGACCCACCCCCAAGAATAACCGTCAAATCCGGAACAAACTTCCACAATTCACAACCAATTGAACAGAGTATCCTTCAGGCATAAATTCTCACATTAGCGATAGTACCACAATCTCCATACTTGGTTCCAATCTTTAATCAATCAAGTGACTACATGTCACACTGATACAATTCTCTCATGGGATATTCTCCCACGGCCTTCCGCATCACGTAACAAGTCTGCACATCCATACCACCGGTCATACTAATGCCGTAAAGTGAATCAAGGATCCATAATTCAATACACAAAGCCTCTTACATATGACACTGATATCAGGTGATGCTGAAGACAATACCAGCTTACTTTAAACATCTGAATTCTTTCCTGCTAATCCGAGCTCGTGACATTTTTGTCGACATCAAACTGTAACCTTGATCCTCAACTTCCAATTCCCATGCCGCTCACTGTACCTAACAAACCAATATGTAAGAGTACAAGAATTCCATCCTGACTCCTGATCCACTAATAGACTAAACACTCCATCACATAGCAACCTTTTACTTAACTCATTTTAGGAGAACCATTTCAACACGCGACTGAATTCCCATAACCGTAGAAAATACAATACTCAAGTAGTGGTCTAAACCACCATAACTCTCCCGGGATCTGTCTACACATAACATGCCATAATACTCGAATGCCTCCAAATAAAATCAATTACGGCGGTCGTCAAGCCTCGCACGTACTGCCACAAATCACATGTATAACTTAACACGCTGAAGGAACTGATCATTGCCACCATCATGCCAATTCAGCCATTGCTAACCGATTCGACTTCTTCTAATTTACTCTAGACTTGCCTTAGGAATACTCATAGCTCCATTCAAAACATCATGAACCCAAATTTGCACTCATCCTGAGTGACCTTATTTTACGAGATCACGTTGTCTCCAAAACCCATGAACCATCTCATACCCTCCTTATGCGCATATTCACATCTTCAACTGGTACACCCATTCTAAAATCCCTCTATGAATCTGAAGTTATTTCCTCTCATTACTCCAATGCCACACTGTAGACCGAAGATAACGTAGAACACTCCAAGCCACTTTCATAATATGCTGCTAAAGCTTGACACTTAACCATACTATGGACTCGAAATCCTTAGGCACCGCACTTTAACTTTTGAATCCACTAGGACCATTGTTGAGATTCACCCACTCTGACTTGTTCCCGAACACAATCAAACTCCAAGGACCTGCTAGCACATGAACACCCTCTCAAAGAAGCAACCGACTGAATTCCTTTTCTTGTACATCATATCCACATGAAGCATAGACTCTGAGTCTTCCCAAAACCTGAACATGAACCGATAAGGCCAAATATAGCACACATTCCTCAAACCCTTTTTCTCAAATTACCACTGATGTTTTCTTTCCTTAGTCGTAATAACCCACCAATACACCGATGACCAGAAACCGCACAAGTAGACAACCACGCAATCCAATCATAGATGGTGGGACTCTTCCACTTAGCTTGAAGCTACCATTACATAACCCTGGGACCCAACGAGATTCCTTCTTCCCCATTGACGTCAGCTGAAAGTCCAACAATGCATTCCAAGCTCGAAGTCATGTTGCATCCAAATAAAATTCGTGGACCTAGTCTCTACCCACCATGAATTTCCAAATGGCTCCAAACTTTCCTCAAGGCACGTGGCCATCCTACCACTAAACCCATATGTTACTCTGCCACTTTCCCACTTTGGTTAAACCCTCCACTTTAAGCAACTACTCGACTTCTGCTTCTCACACTTGGCCTCCTAGAAATTTAACCACCGCAAGACACTTCCCACATGTCCTTCTTCATCCTTCGCTTCCTAGTTGTTGCCTTAAATCAAAATATATCTCTGTAGCACTTGAACCAATCGATCGCTACCAACTTTAAAACTTTCCGAAGATCATATTTCTCAAGCCATCACACTAGAAACGTTGTTTCGATTCCGAAATTGCTACACCCTATTATTTTCGACAACCGCTTCTCCGGCACCTTTCACAATACCCCGCCCCGAAGGAGAATTGAAGAAGACCACAACACCGGCGAACTTAACACATCCAATCAAGGACGACGACACCACATCACAAATAAAAATTCTAGAATGCTCGAAATACCAAGTCTCGTTACTCTGTCAACCCAAATATGAACGTTCGTAGTCCAATTGCCTCTCCTCCGCCGGAACTAAATGCTGAACCTCTAAGCCGTGAAATGAGAAGTCCTTATATCAAGTCATTTACTGCCGCGATCCATAGATAAGCACCCTACCATTATACCAAAACTATGCGATAGAAATCCACGAATCATCATAACAATCAGTGCCAAATCTCAAACCATAGGCAATATTGATAGTAAGCTAAAATGACAGAACGACCTTCCGCAAGGCAACGACAATAGCCCAATCAAATACGCAGGGAGAAACATCTCGCACCACATATGCAACACCATTAAAATTCCTCGATTCCAAATTTATAACAAGCGCTTCACGTTGCATAAGATTGAATAGGAAGGAAATTAAGGCAAAAGACTCAAAGGAATCAAATCGCATGATGAGGAATCAAGAAAGGAAGCGCTCCTAACAGCCGTGTAGCCTCTCGAAGATAAGTACAGATGTCTCCGCACCGATCCGCAAGACTCTACTAGGCTTGCTCATGACTCGCGAGACCTAAGTTAACCTAGTGCTCTGATACCATGTTGTCATGACCCAAAATCCATTAATGGTCGTGATGGCGCCTAACACCGCTGTCAGGCAAGCCAACAATAGTTGATTAACTCGATTTTTCATTTTTGTATTTTGAAATCAAAATTTTCCTTTAATTAGATAATCAGAAATAAAATTTACAGAGTAAATGATAATATTCTCCCAATTACAATAATGAACACCTCACAAGTACCCCCAAAACTCAGTGTCACAAATGAATGAGCATCAACTAGGAAGTAAAATAAAATACAACATCTGTCCGGAATACAAATTAGACAAGAAACAAAATACAAATAACCTTGGAGGAGACTCTGCAGGCTGCGGATCGTAACTTGAAATGCAACTCGTGGCAAGTCCCCGCATCATCCGTGCCTCCGTTCCCAAAGGACCACCGGACATAAAAATACCTGCACAAAAATGTGCAGCAAGTATAGTATGAGTACGTAAATCAATGTGTACCTAGTAAGTATCTATCTTAACCCCGGAGAAGTAGTGACGAGGGGTCGATATCGACACTCACTAGTGGTCCAATAATATCAGGTACAATAAGGAGGTGAACAAATATGAGGCAAAGTAAATAAATGAAATAAACAACTGTAAATCTGTGGTATAATTATCCTCCTTACAATAAACTCAAGCTCTTAATTAGCAATTCCTCCTCAATCGGAGCACATATATATATGTATAATAGACCTCACCAAATAGGTTGTTATAATTCGAATCAGGGAAAGACTCACAGATACTCTGGCTTCTTGTCAAATATTACGCACGATTCCATGAGGATATTTTTATAGAAATGCCGAGGCGTACGACCCGAACCAACATAAATAATAAATTGTGCACTGCCGAGGGTCGAATGACACAAACCATAGATGCATCTATTAAACTGCCGACGCGAATGACCCTCTCCCATTAGAGTACAGTACATAAATCATGTCGAGGCGAACGACCCGATCCCATTAGAATAAGAAGTACATAATCCTGCTGAGACGATCAACCCGATCCCATTAGAATAAGAAGTACATAATCCTACCGAGGTGATCGGCCTTATCCCATTAGAATAAGGAGCTTTGACGGGTCTGTGACCCCACTCACGAATAAACGTGTGAGTTGTAATTTCTTTAACAAAAACCTTTCAATAAAACATATTTATAACAGAAACATGTCGTAAGAGGAGTAAAATTATTCGGTGACTAATCATGAACTCATGAAGTCTCTAAAATAGCAAGTCTAGTCTCAAGTAGTAATGTAAAATAGAGGAATTTAATAGGCGAGAGACTGCTCAAATAGTACAGCTATAGCATGATGTGAACCTAAGCCTACCCGGACAATA
Source organism: Nicotiana tomentosiformis (assembly GCF_000390325.3). NCBI lineage: Eukaryota > Viridiplantae > Streptophyta > Magnoliopsida > Solanales > Solanaceae > Nicotiana > Nicotiana tomentosiformis. Next base: position 18,321,097 of record NC_090823.1, read on the forward strand.
ACATAAATGTAGCTACGTACGGGATCTCGTCACCTCGCGCGTACGTAGCCCCCACAACAAGTAGCACACATCAATATACAATACCTAGGGGTAATTGCCCCCTCCCAGAATTAGACATGAGACTTACCTCGCTCCGAAATTCTATAACCGTCTCCAAAGACCTCTAACACCTCAAACTGATGCCCGTCGCTCCAAAAAAAGGCAAACAATATGCAAACCAATAAAAATATACTCTAATACTCATAACAAATCAATTTAGACAAATTTCCAACTCCGCTTGAAAAGCCGATAAAGCAACCATCGAGCCCACATGCCCGGATTCCAACATTTTTTGAAGATAAACATTACCCATAACATTACGAACTCAAATATATGATTTATTCTCAATTCCATGCCCAAATTCGTTGTCAAAATCCAAAAATACTAATTTCTAGGTTTTTCTACCAAAACCCCAAATTTCTACAAATTTCCATGCTTAAATCCAAATATAAACCAAGTATTTAACTTGCAGTAGGTGGGAATCACTTACCTTTACATAGATGATGAAAATCTCCACTTGAAGCTCTCCAACAATCGCCCAACCAAGTGACAAATGGGAGAAAAGTGGGCCAAATACCGTTTTTATAAAAACCTTCTGCCCAAACGACCTTTCGCTTCTGTGGAAGTTCCATCGCAGATGCGGCTCCAGCTCAAACCAAAATCCCTCGCTCATGCGCCCAAGGTAGCGCACCTGCGCTCCCGCTTCTACGGCCAACAAGTGCTTCTGTGCATGCACTTCTGCGCATAGACATGCCACTTCTGTGCCTTGCCCCTCAGCCCAACTACCACTTCTGTGACCCCTGGCCGCTTTTGCGGCTCCACACTTGTGGCTAAAACCTCGCATGTACGGTTACACCAGATGGCAACAGCTCGAGCATTCTTTCAAACCCAAACTCGATCCGTTTACCATCTAGAATCCACCCGAGGCCCTCGTGACCTAAACCAATGAACCAACACGTCCTAAAACATCATACAAACTTAGTCGAGCCTTTAAATCACATCATACAATGCTAAAAATATGTATCACCCTCCAATTCAAACTTAATGAACTTTGAAACTTCAACTTCTACAATCGATGCCGAAACCTATCAAATCACGTCCGATTGACCTTAAATTTTGCACACAAGTTATCATTGACATTACAGACCTACTCCTACTTCCGGAATCAGAATTTGACCCCGATATCAAAAAGTCCACTCCCGGTCAAACTTCTCAAAAACTTTCAAATTTGCATTTTTTGCCAAATGACCCCGAAATGACCTACGGACCTCCAAATCCACATCTGGATGCGCTCCCAATACTAGAATCACCATACAGAGCTATTCCTAGACTCGGAATCCCAAATGGACATCAATAACATTGAAATGCACTTTAACCCAAATTTATGAAATTCTTCCAAAATGCCAACAACCTTCCACAATAGGCGTTGAAATGCACCTGGGGCATTCAAAACCTGATCCAGACATACGCCCAAGTCCAAGATCATCATACGAACCTGTTGGAACCTTCCAATTCCGATTAAAATTTTTATACTCAACAAAGATAAAACAGAAGAAGAAATTAGTTGTCATCTCTTATTTCTGGTTTTTAGATTCTTCATACATTTCTTTCTATATTTATTTTCTTGTATCCTATTTTTTATGTCTTTTTATTTTGTTAAAAAAATTAATTTATTTCGCTATAAAAGGATGAGTTTTAATAGAAATTGTCCACATAAGAACTTTGTTTATATTTTTAGTTTTTGGTTGAAATGTTTTCATATTTTTGCTTTTGGCTTTATCTAATCAACCTAAATAGGTGCTCACCTATCCACATAGATTAAAATATTGAAGGATGTAATTTATATATAATCCATATGTAATATGTGTATAATCATGTGTTGTCGGTATATCATCTATGTATATTAGCTATAAAAAATAAACAATGCATCTGGACGGATATGTCACGACCCAAAATCTACTATAGGTCGTGATGGCGCCTAATGCCGCCGTCAGGCAAGCCAACGTTAATTTATCAATTTATTTACTCATTTTATTACTTTTGAGATCATAATCTCCGTTACTTAAATAGTATAAAATAGAATTTACAGGGTAAAAGGATAATATACTCGTGAACTACAATAATGAGCAACCAGTAGGAACCCCCAAAATTTGGTGTCATAAGTACATGAGCATTTTCTAAGGAGTAAAATAATAATACAACACATGTCCCGAATGTAGTAATACAGAATAAAATAAACACTATAATGGAGACTCGGTGGACTACGATGCGGCCTGGAATGCAGCTCACATATAGTCTCTTCAATAGGTGCGCCTACACGCCAAGGTGATCATCAATAAACGTGTCCGATCCTGCACATTTAGTGCAGAAGTGCAGCATGAGTACGTAAATCATCGCGTACCTAGTAAGTATTTAGCCTAACCCTGGAGAAGTAGTGACGAGTGGTCGACATCGACACTTACTAAAGGTCCAATATAACAATGTAATAAAACATAAGCAGATATGAGGAATACGACAATGATGGGGTAAATCTGTAAGTTACATAATCTTCCAATTTCTTCTTTCAAGCATGAATTTCTAAATCTTGTATTCTACCTTAACGACTCAGACAAATGTCAAGTGTCATTATCAAATTAATCAGGAATACCATATAAAATGCCGGGCATTAGTGGATAGATTAGCTTGTGAATATTCAGACTACTAGCGATATAACATACGATTCCGCCGAGGTCGTTATCCAGAATAATGTGTACACTGTCGAGGGTCGAGCGGCACGAACCATAGATGCATCTATATACTGCCGAGGTGTTCGGCCCGCTCCACAAGAAAAGGAAGGAAGTTACCGAATTACGAGACACGTGTTTACAATACCGTACATGAGTACATAATGGATATAATCTTTACCGTTTTCTCAAATAACTCGTTCACAACTCAAAGTGTTAAGGCTTGGCCTAGTATACATATATTTATTTCTAAATCAATTTCATTTATGATTTCAATTAATTAAGCCAGCAAAATGAGTTCAAATAATTCAAATATTACATGATAAGATCCTACGTAGCATCCACAAGTAGTTGCACATAACAATAAATATCACCTAGGGGTAGTTTCCCCCTCACAAGGTTAGATAGGAGATTTACCTCGTTTCGAAATTCCATAACCGGCTCCAACGCCACTCAAACACCTCAGCCCGATGCCCGTCTCTTCAAAACTATTCAAACAATGTGCAAACCAATCAAAATATATTCTAATACCCATAATTAATCAATCTAAACAATCCCCAACCTGATCGAAAAGTTGATAAAGTTAACCCTTAGGCCCATGTGCCCGAATTCCAAAACTTTTCAAAGATAAACTTCACTCATAATACCACGAACTCAAATATATCACTTATTTTAATTGTCATGTCCGATTTCGTGGTCAAAATTCAAAAATACCAATTTTTAGGTTTTCTACCAAAATCTCAATTTCTCATGCTTAACTCCACATATAAATCATGTATTTAACTCACAATAAGTGGGAATTACTTACCTTGACATAGATGATGAAAATCTCTTCTTAAAGATCTCCAACAATCGCCCAAACCAAGTGAGGAAATGAGGAAAATGAGGAAAATGAGCAAAACCCCGATGTGAAACCCCAGCCATACATGCGGAATATCAATCGCAGGTGCGGTTCTCTCCAAGCCAGGCAAAAGCCGCTTATGCGGACCACTTTTCGCTTCTGCGCGACCGCTTTCGAGGTCCACCACACGCTCTTGCGCTTCCGCACGTGCGGAGATCTTCCGCTTCTGCGACCCCAGCTGCCCATCTTATTTTCCGCTTCTGTAGAGCACCCTTCGCATCTGTGGCCATCCCAGCTTAGTCCAAATATCGCTTCTGCGGCCACTGGGCCACTTCTGCGGGCTCGCATCAGCGGCCCTAAACACCCAGGTGTGATTGCACCAGCAGTTGGCCAACACTAGCATTCCTCAACTTCTAAAGTTTGATCTGATTTCAATCTGAAACTCACCCGAGGCCCCTGGGACCTTAACCAAACATACCCACGCATCCCACAACATATTACGAACTTAGTCGAGGCCTCAAATCACACCAAACAACATCAAACCTATGGATCGACGATCGAAATCCTTCTTTAAGCTTTCAAATTTTCAAACTTTGACGAGCGCGTCCGATTCATTTCAAAACATTCCGAAATGACGTCACACTTCGCGCACAGGTCACAACTCATGATACGAACCTATTTTAACGCTCGAAATCCCAAACGGACATCGATAAAATAAAAGCTCACTCCAAAGCAAACTTAGAAAATTCTTAAACTTTTAAAATGTTAACTTTCCATAATAAACTTCGAAATGCTCCTGGGTAACCCGATACTCAACCCGAACATACGCCCAAGTCTGAAATCCTGCTGAGACGATCAACACGATCCCATTAGAATAAGAAGTACATAATCCTACCGAGGTGATCGGCCTTATCCCATTAGAATAAGGAGCTTTGACGGGTCTGTGACCCCACTCACGAATAAACGTGTGAGTTGTAATTTCTTTAACAAAAACCTTTCAATAAAACATATTTATAACAGAAACATGTCGTAAGAGGAGTAAAATTATTCGGTGACTAATCATGAACTCATGAAGTCTCTACAATAGCAAGTCTAGTCTCAAGTAGTAATATAAAATAGAGGAATTTAATAGGCGAGAGACTGCTCAAATAGTACAGCTATAGCATGATGTGAACCTAAGCCTACCCGGACAATAACATAAATGTAGCTACGTACGGGATCTCGTCACCTCGTGCGTACGTAGCCCCCACAACAAGTAGCACACATCAATATACAATACCTAGGGGTAATTGCCCCCTCCCAGAATTAGACATGAGACTTACCTCGCTCCGAAATTCTATAACCGTCTCCAAAGACCTCTAACACCTCAAACTGATGCCCGTTGCTCCAAAAAAAGGCAAACAATATGCAAACCAATAAAAATATACTCTAATACTCATAACAAATCAATTTAGACAAATTTCCAACTCCGCTTGAAAAGCCGATAAAGCAACCATCGAGCCCACATGCCCGGATTCCAACATTTTTTGAAGATAAACATTACCCATAACATTACGAACTCAAATATATGATTTATTCTCAATTCCATGCCCAAATTCGTTGTCAAAATCCAAAAATACTAATTTCTAGGTTTTTCTACCAAAACCCCAAATTTCTACAAATTTCCATGCTTAAATCCAAATATAAACCAAGTATTTAACTTGCAGTAGGTGGGAATCACTTACCCTTACATAGATGATGAAAATCTCCACTTGAAGCTCTTCAACAATCGCCCAACCAAGTGACAAATGGGAGAAAAGTGGGCCAAATACCGTTTTTATAAAAACCTTCTGCCCAAACGACCTTCCGCTTCTGTGGAAGTTCCATCGCAGATGCGGCTCCAGCTCAAACCAAAATCCCTCGCTCATGCGCCCAAGGTAGCGCACCTGCGCTCCCGCTTCTACGGCCAACAAGTGCTTTTGTGCATGCGCTTCTGCGCATAGACATGCCACTTCTGTGCCTTGCCCCTCAGCCCAACTACCACTTCTGTGACCCCTGGCCGCTTTTGCGGCTCCACACTTGTGGCTAAAACCTCGCATGTGCGGTTACACCAGATGGCAACAGCTCGAGCATTCTTCCAAACCCAAACTCGATCCGTTTACCATCTAGAATCCACCCGAGGCCCTCGTGACCTCAACCAATGACACCAACACGTCCTAAAACATCATACAAACTTAGTCGAGCCTTTAAATCACATCATACAATGCTAAAAATACGAATCACCCTCCAATTCAAACTTAATGAACTTTGAAACTTCAACTTCTACAATCGATGCCGAAACCTATCAAATCACGTCCGATTGACCTTAAATTTTGCACACAAGTTATCATTGACATTACAGACCTGGTCCTACTTCCGGAATCAGAATTTGACCCCGATATCAAAAAGTCCACTCCCGGTCAATCTTCTCAAAAACGTTCAAATTTGCATTTTTTGCCAAATGACCCCGAAATGACCTACGGACCTCCAAATCCACATCTGGATGCGCTCCCAATACCAGAATCACCATACAGAGCTATTCCTAGACTCGGAATCCCAAATGGACATCAATAACATTGAAATGCACTTTAACCCAAATTTATGAAATTCTTCCAAAATGCCAACAACCTTCCACAATAGGCGTTGAAATGCACCTGGGGCATTCAAAACCTGATCCAGACATACGCCCAAGTCCAAGATCATCATACGAACCTGTTGGAACCTTCCAATTCCGATTAAAATTTTTATACTCAACAAAGATAAAACAGAAGAAGAAATTAGTTGTCATCTCTTATTTCTGGTTTTTAGATTCTTCATACATTTCTTTCTATATTTATTTTCTTGTATCCTATTTTTTATGTCTTTTTATTTTGTTAAAAAAATTAATTTATTTCGCTATAAAAGGATGAGTTTTAATAGAAATTGTCCACATAAGAACTTTGTTTATATTTTTAGTTTTTGGTTGAAATGTTTTCATATTTTTGCTTTTGGCTTTATCTGATCAACCTAAATAGGTGCTCACCTATCCACATAGATTAAAATATTGAAGGATGTAATTTATATATAATCCATATGTAATATGTGTATAATCATGTGTTGTCGGTATATCATCTATGTATATTAGCTATAAAAAATAAACAATGCATCTGGACGGATATGTCACGACCCAAAATCTACTATAGGTCGTGATGGCGCCTAATGCCGCCGTCAGGCAAGCCAACGTTAATTTATCAATTTATTTACTCATTTTATTACTTTTGAGATCATAATCTCCGTTACTTAAATAGTATAAAATAGAATTTACAGGGTAAAAGGATAATATACTCGTGAACTACAATAATGAGCAACCAGTAGGAACCCCCAAAATTTGGTGTCATAAGTACATGAGCATTTTCTAAGGAGTAAAATAATAATACAACACATGTCCCGAATGTAGTAATACAGAATAAAATAAACACTATAATGGAGACTCGGTGGACTACGATGCGGCCTGGAATGCAGCTCACATATAGTCTCTTCAATAGGTGCGCCTACACGCCAAGGTGATCATCAATAAACGTGTCCGATCCTGCACATTTAGTGCAGAAGTGCAGCATGAGTACGTAAATCATCGCGTACCTAGTAAGTATTTAGCCTAACCCTGGAGAAGTAGTGACGAGTGGTCGACATCGACACTTACTAAAGGTCCAATATAACAATGTAATAAAACATAAGCAGATATGAGGAATACGACAATGATGGGGTAAATCTGTAAGTTACATAATCTTCCAATTTCTTCTTTCAAGCATGAATTTCTAAATCTTGTATTCTACCTTAACGACTCAGACAAATGTCAAGTGTCATTATCAAATTAATCAGGAATACCATATAAAATGCCGGGCATTAGTGGATAGATTAGCTTGTGAATATTCAGACTACTAGCGATATAACATACGATTCCGCCGAGGTCGTTATCCAGAATAATGTGTACACTGTCGAGGGTCGAGCGGCACGAACCATAGATGCATCTATATACTGCCGAGGTGTTCGGCCCGCTCCACAAGAAAAGGAAGGAAGTTACCGAATTACGAGACACGTGTTTACAATACCGTACATGAGTACATAATGGATATAATCTTTACCGTTTTCTCAAATAACTCGTTCACAACTCAAAGTGTTAAGGCTTGGCCTAGTATACATATATTTATTTCTAAATCAATTTCATTTATGATTTCAATTAATTAAGCCAGCAAAATGAGTTCAAATAATTCAAATATTACATGATAAGATCCTACGTAGCATCCACAAGTAGTTGCACATAACAATAAATATCACCTAGGGGTAGTTTCCCCCTCACAAGGTTAGATAGGAGATTTACCTCGTTTCGAAATTCCATAAACGGCTCCAACGCCACTCAAACACCTCAGCCCGATGCCCGTCTCTTCAAAACTATTCAAACAATGTGCAAACCAATCAAAATATATTCTAATACCCATAATTAATCAATCTAAACAATCCCCAACCTGATCGAAAAGTTGATAAAGTTAACCCTTAGGCCCATGTGCCCGAATTCCAAAACTTTTCAAAGATAAACTTCACTCATAATACCACGAACTCAAATATATCACTTATTTTAATTGTCATGTCCGATTTCGTGGTCAAAATTCAAAAATACCAATTTTTAGGTTTTCTACCAAAATCTCAATTTCTCATGCTTAACTCCACATATAAATCATGTATTTAACTCACAATAAGTGGGAATTACTTACCTTGACATAGATGATGAAAATCTCTTCTTAAAGATCTCCAACAATCGCCCAAACCAAGTGAGGAAATGAGGAAAATGAGGAAAATGAGCAAAACCCCGATGTGAAACCCCAGCCATACATGCGGAATATCAATCGCAGGTGCGGTTCTCTCCAAGCCAGGCAAAAGCCGCTTATGCGGACCACTTTTCGCTTCTGCGCGACCGCTTTCGAGGTCCACCACACGCTCTTGCGCTTCCGCACGTGCGGAGATCTTCCGCTTCTGCGACCCCAGCTGCCCATCTTATTTTCCGCTTCTGTAGAGCACCCTTCGCATCTGTGGCCATCCCAGCTTAGTCCAAATATCGCTTCTGCGGCCACTGGGCCACTTCTGCGGGCTCGCACCAGCGGCCCTAAACACCCAGGTGTGATTGCACCAGCAGTTGGCCAACACTAGCATTCCTCAACTTCTAAAGTTTGATCTGATTTCAATCTGAAACTCACCCGAGGCCCCTGGGACCTTAACCAAACATACCCACGCATCCCACAACATATTACGAACTTAGTCGAGGCCTCAAATCACACCAAACAACATCAAACCTATGGATCGACGATCGAAATCCTTCTTTAAGCTTTCAAATTTTCAAACTTTGACGAGCGCGTCCGATTCATTTCAAAACATTCCGAAATGACGTCACACTTCGCGCACAGGTCACAACTCATGATACGAACCTATTTTAACGCTCGAAATCCCAAACGGACATCGATAAAATAAAAGCTCACTCCAAAGCAAACTTAGAAAATTCTTAAACTTTTAAAATGTTAACTTTCCATAATAAACTTCGAAATGCTCCTGGGTAACCCGATACTCAACCCGAACATACGCCCAAGTCTGAAATCCTGCTGAGACGATCAACACGATCCCATTAGAATAAGAAGTACATAATCCTACCGAGGTGATCGGCCTTATCCCATTAGAATAAGGAGCTTTGACGGGTCTGTGACCCCACTCACGAATAAACATGTGAGTTGTAATTTCTTTAACAAAAACCTTTCAATAAAACATATTTATAACAGAAACATGTCGTAAGAGGAGTAAAATTATTCGGTGACTAATCATGAACTCATGAAGTCTCTACAATAGCAAGTCTAGTCTCAAGTAGTAATATAAAATAGAGGAATTTAATAGGCGAGAGACTGCTCAAATAGTACAGCTATAGCATGATGTGAACCTAAGCCTACCCGGACAATAACATAAATGTAGCTACGTACGGGATCTCGTCACCTCGTGCGTACGTAGCCCCCACAACAAGTAGCACACATCAATATACAATACCTAGGGGTAATTGCCCCCTCCCAGAATTAGACATGAGACTTACCTCGCTCCGAAATTCTATAACCGTCTCCAAAGACCTCTAACACCTCAAACTGATGCCCGTTGCTCCAAAAAAAGGCAAACAATATGCAAACCAATAAAAATATACTCTAATACTCATAACAAATCAATTTAGACAAATTTCCAACTCCGCTTGAAAATCCGATAAAGCAACCATCGAGCCCACATGCCCGGATTCCAACATTTTTTGAAGATAAACATTACCCATAACATTACGAACTCAAATATATGATTTATTCTCAATTCCATGCCCAAATTCGTTGTCAAAATCCAAAAATACTAATTTCTAGGTTTTTCTACCAAAACCCCAAATTTCTACAAATTTCCATGCTTAAATCCAAATATAAACCAAGTATTTAACTTGCAGTAGGTGGGAATCACTTACCCTTACATAGATGATGAAAATCTCCACTTGAAGCTCTTCAACAATCGCCCAACCAAGTGACAAATGGGAGAAAAGTGGGCCAAATACCGTTTTTATAAAAACCTTCTGCCCAAACGACCTTCCGCTTCTGTGGAAGTTCCATCGCAGATGCGGCTCCAGCTCAAACCAAAATCCCTCGCTCCTGCGCCCAAGGTAGCGCACCTGCGCTCCCGCTTCTACGGCCAACAAGTGCTTCTGTGCATGCGCTTCTGCGCATAGACATGCCACTTCTGTGCCTTGCCCCTCAGCCCAACTACCACTTCTGTGACCCCTGGCCGCTTTTGCGGCTCCACACTTGTGGCTAAAACCTCGCATGTGCGGTTACACCAGATGGCAACAGCTCGAGCATTCTTCCAAACCCAAACTCGATCCGTTTACCATCTAGAATCCACCCGAGGCCCTCGTGACCTCAACCAATGACACCAACACGTCCTAAAACATCATACAAACTTAGTCGAGCCTTTAAATCACATCATACAATGCTAAAAATACGAATCACCCTCCAATTCAAACTTAATGAACTTTGAAACTTCAACTTCTACAATCGATGCCGAAACCTATCAAATCACGTCCGATTGACCTTAAATTTTGCACACAAGTTATCATTGACATTACAGACCTGGTCCTACTTCCGGAATCAGAATTTGACCCCGATATCAAAAAGTCCACTCCCGGTCAATCTTCTCAAAAACGTTCAAATTTGCATTTTTTGCCAAATGACCCCGAAATGACCTACGGACCTCCAAATCCACATCTGGATGCGCTCCCAATACCAGAATCACCATACAGAGCTATTCCTAGACTCGGAATCCCAAATGGACATCAATAACATTGAAATGCACTTTAACCCAAATTTATGAAATTCTTCCAAAATGCCAACAACCTTCCACAATAGGCGTTGAAATGCACCTGGGGCATTCAAAACCTGATCCAGACATACGCCCAAGTCCAAGATCATCATACGAACCTGTTGGAACCTTCCAATTCCGATTAAAATTTTTATACTCAACAAAGATAAAACAGAAGAAGAAATTAGTTGTCATCTCTTATTTCTGGTTTTTAGATTCTTCATACATTTCTTTCTATATTTATTTTCTTGTATCCTATTTTTTATGTCTTTTTATTTTGTTAAAAAAATTAATTTATTTCGCTATAAAAGGATGAGTTTTAATAGAAATTGTCCACATAAGAACTTTGTTTATATTTTTAGTTTTTGGTTGAAATGTTTTCATATTTTTGCTTTTGGCTTTATCTGATCAACCTAAATAGGTGCTCACCTATCCACATAGATTAAAATATTGAAGGATGTAATTTATATATAATCCATATGTAATATGTGTATAATCATGTGTTGTCGGTATATCATCTATGTATATTAGCTATAAAAAATAAACAATGCATCTGGACGGATATGTCACGACCCAAAATCTACTATAGGTCGTGATGGCGCCTAATGCCGCCGTCAGGCAAGCCAACGTTAATTTATCAATTTATTTACTCATTTTATTACTTTTGAGATCATAATCTCCGTTACTTAAATAGTATAAAATAGAATTTACAGGGTAAAAGGATAATATACTCGTGAACTACAATAATGAGCAACCAGTAGGAACCCCCAAAATTTGGTGTCATAAGTACATGAGCATTTTCTAAGGAGTAAAATAATAATACAACACATGTCCCGAATGTAGTAATACAGAATAAAATAAACACTATAATGGAGACTCGGTGGACTACGATGCGGCCTGGAATGCAGCTCACATATAGTCTCTTCAATAGGTGCGCCTACACGCCAAGGTGATCATCAATAAACGTGTCCGATCCTGCACATTTAGTGCAGAAGTGCAGCATGAGTACGTAAATCATCGCGTACCTAGTAAGTATTTAGCCTAACCCTGGAGAAGTAGTGACGAGTGGTCGACATCGACACTTACTAAAGGTCCAATATAACAATGTAATAAAACATAAGCAGATATGAGGAATACGACAATGATGGGGTAAATCTGTAAGTTACATAATCTTCCAATTTCTTCTTTCAAGCATGAATTTCTAAATCTTGTATTCTACCTTAACGACTCAGACAAATGTCAAGTGTCATTATCAAATTAATCAGGAATACCATATAAAATGCCGGGCATTAGTGGATAGATTAGCTTGTGAATATTCAGACTACTAGCGATATAACATACGATTCCGCCGAGGTCGTTATCCAGAATAATGTGTACACTGTCGAGGGTCGAGCGGCACGAACCATAGATGCATCTATATACTGCCGAGGTGTTCGGCCCGCTCCACAAGAAAAGGAAGGAAGTTACCGAATTACGAGACACGTGTTTACAATACCGTACATGAGTACATAATGGATATAATCTTTACCGTTTTCTCAAATAACTCGTTCACAACTCAAAGTGTTAAGGCTTGGCCTAGTATACATATATTTATTTCTAAATCAATTTCATTTATGATTTCAATTAATTAAGCCAGCAAAATGAGTTCAAATAATTCAAATATTACATGATAAGATCCTACGTAGCATCCACAAGTAGTTGCACATAACAATAAATATCACCTAGGGGTAGTTTCCCCCTCACAAGGTTAGATAGGAGATTTACCTCGTTTCGAAATTCCATAAACGGCTCCAACGCCACTCAAACACCTCAGCCCGATGCCCGTCTCTTCAAAACTATTCAAACAATGTGCAAACCAATCAAAATATATTCTAATACCCATAATTAATCAATCTAAACAATCCCCAACCTGATCGAAAAGTTGATAAAGTTAACCCTTAGGCCCATGTGCCCGAATTCCAAAACTTTTCAAAGATAAACTTCACTCATAATACCACGAACTCAAATATATCACTTATTTTAATTGTCATGTCCGATTTCGTGGTCAAAATTCAAAAATACCAATTTTTAGGTTTTCTACCAAAATCTCAATTTCTCATGCTTAACTCCACATATAAATCATGTATTTAACTCACAATAAGTGGGAATTACTTACCTTGACATAGATGATGAAAATCTCTTCTTAAAGATCTCCAACAATCGCCCAAACCAAGTGAGGAAATGAGGAAAATGAGGAAAATGAGCAAAACCCCGATGTGAAACCCCAGCCATACATGCGGAATATCAATCGCAGGTGCGGTTCTCTCCAAGCCAGGCAAAAGCCGCTTATGCGGACCACTTTTCGCTTCTGCGCGACCGCTTTCGAGGTCCACCACACGCTCTTGCGCTTCCGCACGTGCGGAGATCTTCCGCTTCTGCGACCCCAGCTGCCCATCTTATTTTCCGCTTCTGTAGAGCACCCTTCGCATCTGTGGCCATCCCAGCTTAGTCCAAATATCGCTTCTGCGGCCACTGGGCCACTTCTGCGGGCTCGCACCAGCGGCCCTAAACACCCAGGTGTGATTGCACCAGCAGTTGGCCAACACTAGCATTCCTCAACTTCTAAAGTTTGATCTGATTTCAATCTGAAACTCACCCGAGGCCCCTGGGACCTTAACCAAACATACCCACGCATCCCACAACATATTACGAACTTAGTCGAGGCCTCAAATCACACCAAACAACATCAAACCTATGGATCGACGATCGAAATCCTTCTTTAAGCTTTCAAATTTTCAAACTTTGACGAGCGCGTCCGATTCATTTCAAAACATTCCGAAATGACGTCACACTTCGCGCACAGGTCACAACTCATGATACGAACCTATTTTAACGCTCGAAATCCCAAACGGACATCGATAAAATAAAAGCTCACTCCAAAGCAAACTTAGAAAATTCTTAAACTTTTAAAATGTTAACTTTCCATAATAAACTTCGAAATGCTCCTGGGTAACCCGATACTCAACCCGAACATACGCCCAAGTCTGAAATCCTGCTGAGACGATCAACACGATCCCATTAGAATAAGAAGTACATAATCCTACCGAGGTGATCGGCCTTATCCCATTAGAATAAGGAGCTTTGACGGGTCTGTGACCCCACTCACGAATAAACGTGTGAGTTGTAATTTCTTTAACAAAAACCTTTCAATAAAACATATTTATAACAGAAACATGTCGTAAGAGGAGTAAAATTATTCGGTGACTAATCATGAACTCATGAAGTCTCTACAATAGCAAGTCTAGTCTCAAGTAGTAATATAAAATAGAGGAATTTAATAGGCGAGAGACTGCTCAAATAGTACAGCTATAGCATGATGTGAACCTAAGCCTACCCGGACAATAACATAAATGTAGCTACGTACGGGATCTCGTCACCTCGTGCGTACGTAGCCCCCACAACAAGTAGCACACATCAATATACAATACCTAGGGGTAATTGCCCCCTCCCAGAATTAGACATGAGACTTACCTCGCTCCGAAATTCTATAACCGTCTCCAAAGACCTCTAACACCTCAAACTGATGCCCGTTGCTCCAAAAAAAGGCAAACAATATGCAAACCAATAAAAATATACTCTAATACTCATAACAAATCAATTTAGACAAATTTCCAACTCCGCTTGAAAATCCGATAAAGCAACCATCGAGCCCACATGCCCGGATTCCAACATTTTTTGAAGATAAACATTACCCATAACATTACGAACTCAAATATATGATTTATTCTCAATTCCATGCCCAAATTCGTTGTCAAAATCCAAAAATACTAATTTCTAGGTTTTTCTACCAAAACCCCAAATTTCTACAAATTTCCATGCTTAAATCCAAATATAAACCAAGTATTTAACTTGCAGTAGGTGGGAATCACTTACCCTTACATAGATGATGAAAATCTCCACTTGAAGCTCTTCAACAATCGCCCAACCAAGTGACAAATGGGAGAAAAGTGGGCCAAATACCGTTTTTATAAAAACCTTCTGCCCAAACGACCTTCCGCTTCTGTGGAAGTTCCATCGCAGATGCGGCTCCAGCTCAAACCAAAATCCCTCGCTCCTGCGCCCAAGGTAGCGCACCTGCGCTCCCGCTTCTACGGCCAACAAGTGCTTCTGTGCATGCGCTTCTGCGCATAGACATGCCACTTCTGTGCCTTGCCCCTCAGCCCAACTACCACTTCTGTGACCCCTGGCCGCTTTTGCGGCTCCACACTTGTGGCTAAAACCTCGCATGTGCGGTTACACCAGATGGCAACAGCTCGAGCATTCTTCCAAACCCAAACTCGATCCGTTTACCATCTAGAATCCACCCGAGGCCCTCGTGACCTCAACCAATGACACCAACATGTCCTAAAACATCATACAAACTTAGTCGAGCCTTTAAATCACATCATACAATGCTAAAAATACGAATCACCCTCCAATTCAAACTTAATGAACTTTGAAACTTCAACTTCTACAATCGATGCCGAAACCTATCAAATCACGTCCGATTGACCTTAAATTTTGCACACAAGTTATCATTGACATTACAGACCTGGTCCTACTTCCGGAATCAGAATTTGACCCCGATATCAAAAAGTCCACTCCCGGTCAATCTTCTCAAAAACGTTCAAATTTGCATTTTTTGCCAAATGACCCCGAAATGACCTACGGACCTCCAAATCCACATCTGGATGCGCTCCCAATACCAGAATCACCATACAGAGCTATTCCTAGACTCGAAATCCCAAACGGACATAAATAACATTGAAATGCACTTTAACCCAAATTTATGAAATTCTTCCAAAATGCCAACAACCTTCCACAATAGGCGTTGAAATGCACCTGGGGCATTCAAAACCTGATCCAGACATACGCCCAAGTCCAAGATCATCATACGAACCTGTTGGAACCTTCCAATTCCGATTAAAATTTTTATACTCAACAAAGATAAAACAGAAGAAGAAATTAGTTGTCATCTCTTATTTCTGGTTTTTAGATTCTTCATACATTTCTTTCTATATTTATTTTCTTGTATCCTATTTTTTATGTCTTTTTATTTTGTTAAAAAAATTAATTTATTTCGCTATAAAAGGATGAGTTTTAATAGAAATTGTCCACATAAGAACTTTGTTTATATTTTTAGTTTTTGGTTGAAATGTTTTCATATTTTTGCTTTTGGCTTTATCTAATCAACCTAAATAGGTGCTCACCTATCCACATAGATTAAAATATTGAAGGATGTAATTTATATATAATCCATATGTAATATGTGTATAATCATGTGTTATCGGTATATCATCTATGTATATTAGCTATAAAAAATAAACAATGCATCTGGACGGATATGTCACGACCCAAAATCCACTATAGGTCGTGATGGCGCTTAATGCCGCCGCCAGGCAAGCCAACGTTAATTTATTAATTTATTTACTCATTTTATTACTTTTGAGATCATAATCTCCGTTACTTAAATAGTATAAAATAGAATTTACAGGGTAAAAGGATAATATACTCGTGAACTACAATAATGAGCAACCAGTAGGAACCCCCAAAATTTGGTGTCATAAGTACCTGAGCATTTTCTAAGGAGTAAAATAATAATACAACACATGTCCCGAATGTAGTAATACAGAATAAAATAAACACTATAATGGAGACTCGGTGGACTACGATGCGGCCTGGAATGCAGCTCACATATAGTCTCTTCAATAGGTGTGCCTACATGCCAAGGTGATTATCAATGAACGTGTCCGATCCTACACATTTAGTGCAGAAGTGCAGCATGAGTACGTAAATCATCACGTACCTAGTAAGTATTTAGCCTAACCCTGGAGAAGTAGTGACGAGTGGTCGACATCGACACTTACTAAAGGTCCAATATAACAATGTAATAAAACATAAGCAGATATGAGGAATACGACAATGATGGGGTAAATCTGTAAGTTACATAATCTTCCAATTTCTTCTTTCAAGCATGAATTTCTAAATCTTGTATTCTACCTTAACGACTCAGACAAATGTCAAGTGTCATTATCAAATTAATCAGGAATACCATATAAAATGCCGGGCATTAGTGGATAGATTAGCTTGTGAATATTCAGACTACTAGCGATATAACATACGATTTCGCCGAGGTCGTTATCCAGAATAATGTGTACACTGTCGAGGGTCAGGCGGCACGAACCATAGATGCATCTATATACTGCCGAGGTGTTCGGCCCGCTCCACAAGAAAAGGAAGGAAGTTACCGAATTACGAGACACGTGTTTACAATACCGTACATGAGTACATAATGGATATAATCTTTACCGTTTTCTCAAATAACTCGTTCACAACTCAAAGTGTTAAGGCTTGGCCTAGTATACATATATTTATTTCTAAATCAATTTCATTTATGATTTCAATTAATTAAGCCAGCAAAATGAGTTCAAATAATTCAAATATTATATGATAAGATCCTACGTAGCATCCACAAGTAGTTGCACATAACAATAAATATCACCTAGGGGTAGTTTCCCCCTCACAAGGTTAGATAGGAGATTTACCTCGTTTCGAAATTCCATAACCGGCTCCAACGCCACTCAAACACCTCAGCCCGATGCCCGTCTCTTCAAAACTATTCAAACAATGTGCAAACCAATCAAAATATATTCTAATACCCATAATTAATCAATTTAAACAATCCCCAACCTGATCGAAAAGTCGATAAAGTTAACCCTCAGGCCCATGTGCCCGAATTCCAAAAATTTTCAAAGATAAACTTCACTCATAATACCACGAACTCAAATATATCACTTATTTTAATTGTCATGTCCGATTTCGTGGTCAAAATTCAAAAATACCAATTTTTAGGTTTTCTACCAAAATCTCAATTTCTCATGCTTAACTCCACATATAAATCATGTATTTAACTCACAATAAGTGGGAATTACTTACCTTGACATAGATGATGAAAATCTCTTCTTAAAGATCTCCAACAATCGCCCAAACCAAGTGAGGAAATGAGGAAAATGAGGAAAATGAGCAAAACCCCGATGTGAAACCCCAGCCATACATGCGGAATATCAATCGCAGGTGCGGTTCTCTCCAAGCCAGGCAAAAGCCGCTTATGCGGACCACTTTTCGCTTCTGCGCGACCGCTTTCGAGGTCCACCACACGCTCTTGCGCTTCCGCACGTGCGGAGATCTTCCGCTTCTGCGACCCCAGCTGCCCATCTTATTTTCCGCTTCTGTAGAGCACCCTTCGCATCTGTGGCCATCCCAGCTTAGTCCAAATATCGCTTCTGCGGCCACTGGGCCACTTCTGCGGGCTCGCACCAGCGGCCCTAAACACCCAGGTGTGATTGCACCAGCAGTTGGCCAACACTAGCATTCCTCAACTTCTAAAGTTTGATCTGATTTCAATCTGAAACTCACCCGAGGCCCCCGGGACCTTAACCAAACATACCCACGCGTCCCACAACATATTACGAACTTAGTCGAGGCCTCAAATCACACCAAACAACATCAAACCTATGGATCGACGATCGAAATCCTTCTTTAAGCTTTCAAATTTTCAAACTTTGACGAGCGCGTCCGATTCATTTCAAAACATTCCGAAATGACGTCACACTTCGCGCACAGGTCACAACTCATGATACGAACCTATTTTAACGCTCGAAATCCCAAACGGACATCGATAAAATAAAAGCTCACTCCAAAGCAAACTTAGAAAATTCTTAAACTTTTAAAATGTTAACTTTCCATAATAAACTTCGAAATGCTCCTGGGTAACCCGATACTCAACCCGAACATACGCCCAAGTCTGAAATCATCATACGAACCTATTGAAATCTTCGAATCCCGATTTCAAGGTCTTTACTCAAAAAGTCAATCCTTAGCCAATTCTTCCAACTAATAGCTTCCGAAATTAGAAATTTCTTTCCAAATCAACTCCGAGCTTCCCAAAGATCAATTCTAACCACACGTACAAGTCATAATACCCGAAGTGAAGCTACTCAAGGCCTCAAACCGCCGAACGACGTGCTAGAACTCAAAACGACCGGTCGGGTCGTTACAAGATATTTACGTAAATATTCCATAGGATTTCGGTTTCTTGATTTTATCCATGATATGCTTTCTATTATAATAATTTTAAAAACTCTCTACTAAAATTCAAAAATATCTTATCTTTTTATTTTTAAAATTACATTATATTTTAAAAAAAATAATCTCATTTCGAATAATTTGTTTACATTTTAAAAAAAAAGTATTTCACGTCATACCAATTTTTTTTTAATTTTGTTTTGTTACACTTGAAAATCGCTATAGAAACTATCAATTAGAACCAATAGTCCTCTTGTTGAATTCGACAAAAAAAAACTCTTACGTAATCTAATGATGAGTTCGACAAAAAACACCTTTCACATAATCTAATGATTCAAAACTAATATTCTTCAACGAAAAAAATATTATACCTTTGCAGTGTTGGCTAGACTACAGCTAAATGAAGAGGTTTCAACTTATACCCTTTAATTCCTAGAAGGCGCTAAATTGAAATTAATGATAACAATTGTATAGCCAATGTTTTGTTATTTGTTTGATGTCCATTTATACAAATTAACTCTTCAAACGAACATTCTTCAAAAGAAAAAAAATTAATGTTTTTTGAATATTGACTGATTTTTGTGATATTTCTTTTTTCAGCATGTAGGCTTACTTCATTATATATGTAAGTAAACTTTTATTCGATTTTAAACCCCTTTTTGTTATTTAGATAAACATAGATGTGTACTATATATAGCTATAGTGTTTTAAAGAACTATAATTATATGGTTTTAAATGTGAAAGAGTGTTATAGTTATATGGAGTAGTTTTTTCTTCTTTTTTGCCAGAGGTGAAGTAGTATTTAAATAATTAGAAAAGATAACAAAAGTTCCTAACATAATTGCCTATGAACATTAACCGAATTAAGTATGATAATATGATAATAAAAGACAAATTTTTCTTTTATTTTAATTCAAATTTAAAAACTATATCTATAAATTCAAAATTATCCTTTAATTCAAATTCAATTTTATATATATCTTTATATATATATATATATATATATATATATATATATATATGTGTGTGTGTGTGTGTGTGTGTGTGTGTGTGTGTGTGTGTGAGAGAGACTAGCATAGTCAAATATAGAATAAAGTTACCATATACTATTAGCATTTATTAGCTTGCCACTTGGCTTAATAACAATGCCATATTTTTAAAATTATTATACAAAAAATGATAAATAAAATTTGAATAAAGTAATACAAATATAATATAAAATATACTGTATTCATATTTATAGTTCACATCAAAGATAATATTAAATGAATTATATTTATATTACATGATAACTTAAACAGTCCAAGAAATTATGTGAAAAGATCTTTAAAGCCTAAAACTAATGATAGCACATATTAGGATAGTATTACTTATCGTTTCCATGTTACTCAATTGCATAGAAGAAAAAAGAAAGAGTGTGTATAGCTTGACAAGTACAAAATACACCTTTACATGTAATCAAGAGGATCGATTCGGTAAAAACTTACCTTCATCGAATGTTTATAGAAAATTAATTAACTGAACATTAGTATTTAAAAAATTAAAGTAAAAGCATATATCACTTTTAATTATGGTTAAGTAATATATATATACACACTAAAATACATATATTGCATTGATTGATTTAGTATAAAAGGGGTAAGTTTTTACTGATTTCTTTTACATTGATTGGTTTGGCGTAAAATGTTGTCTTTTCCATATCTTACATTTATGGCGTATGGCAGTGGTTTCTTCGGAAATATGGTCTATGAATAATATTACAGGTTGAACTTGAGCAACGTCTCTATTGTATACAATGGCGAAGGGTGTTCAAAATTTAATATACATATATAAAATATAATTTTTTACCTATATACATAATATAAACTTTTATATATATAATATAATTTTCCGACGAAGAATGTTCGCTTGACCATCCTTCAATATATGTGGCTACGCCACTGGCTATATATACAGGAGAAATGATCTATGGCATATGCAAGAAAAACATGTTCAGCTAATATGACCCCGCAAATGTTTATACTAAATCAATAAAATTTACGGAATATAATTTAGTGAACATTGATGTGAAAGTACATAATTAATCATCCTTAATATGATAAAATGTCGTATATATTGTTGAATTGGTGTAAATATTACTCCTTAGTTATTATATGCAGAGTGTAAAATAGATTGGTGTCAATGCATCAGTAAGACAGTAATTGAACGTACTGCACAAATTTTTAAACACTGCCAAAGAATAGTTAATGATAAGCGTACCGAGGAGAGAATAATTCACTTTTCGCGGGACTAAAGAATATCGTTTTTGAAGGTTGAACAACCTCCTCCCAACCAGAAGGCGAACATAGTAAAATTAAATAAACAAATTATATAAATAAATGGATATGGTAAAGTCTTACTTGTTCAATGAATTGATACGAAATAAATTGTAGAATAATTCAACCCCAAAAACATATGGGCAAAATACATACTTTACCCATCGACCTTGTCCCCAAATTTCTCTTTCACACCTGTTAAATACGAGAATAATATTATACACCAAAACTTTTAAAAGTGTGTCAATTACACACCACTTCGGTGTTTGACCACATCTGCTTAAAGATTACTATTACACGCGCCAACCAGCATCTGACACGTGTCATAAATCGAGAGGAAAAAAAAGAAAAACTGAAAAAAAACCTTTGCCCCCATACCCCACACCCCCTCTCCTCATCTTCCCAAAGAAAAATAAATACATAAAAGAAAAAGCCCTGCCCCCTCCTCATCTTCCCAACCCATCATCTTCTCCACTACCACCAACCCTTCAACCACAAGCACCTTCTTTCCTAACTATAGATTCAACTCTTTGCCGATTTTTAATAAGTTTTAACAACATTCATGTCACGACCTGGAATTTTTACCGTTGGGACCGTGATGGCGCCTAACATTTCACTTGCTAGGCAAGCCAACGTTAGAGAATTATTAAGCCACTTCTTATACATTTCAGTAAATAACAACAAATAAGTTATAACGAGTTTAAAATGAGTGCGGAAATATATAATATCCTCAATCCCCGGATCTGGAGTCACAATTCCCGAACTTCTAAGATTTTTCTACAAGTAAATGTCTGAATGAAATACAACTGTTTTCGAAAGGAAAGAAACAGTAAAATGCAATGGCTAGAAGGGGACTCCAGGGTCTGTGGACGCCGGCAGATCTACCTTGGGTCTCCTATCGAATGAAACCAATAGCTAACCTCACGATCAACTCGGACCAGCACCAAAATCTGCACAGGAAGTGCAAAGTACAGTATCAGTACAACCGACCCCATTTACTGGTAAGTGTCGAGCCTAACCTCGACGAAATAGTGACGAGGCTAATGCGGCCCACTCACACTACAACCTGTACGTAGTATATATAATAAAAGCAGAATAGAAAATACAGAATAAAAGAAAGTAGTAAATTACAAGAAATACAACAACTCTCGGAGATATATCAACAGTGTTCAGAAATTACCGATCCTTAAGTGCAAAAGAAAATATCGTAAAGCTAACACAGTTCAGGGAAACACAAATACATAGGTTGTTACGACGCGCGACCCGATCCCACCATATCACAATAACACAATCATAGTTCACCCTTATTCCTCCAAACAATCCACCCTTATTACACCTGTTATGTCGTGCAACCCATTCCGACCATACAATATAAATTCACCCTTATTCCACCAAACAATCCACCCGTATTACATCTGTTGCGGCGTGCAACCCGATCCCACCATATCAATATTAATTACTCAGTATGTACAGAAATTTTACAATTTAAATCACAGAAACCCTTCACAATACTTAAACTCCAAACCGAAATAAATAGGAAACTTGTACACCGTGAAAATTCACATAAGCAATACTACACAGCGAGACCAATGCAGAATCGACAACAGAAAGGTACCGATAAACCAGCTTAAGCAAATAACAGGAGATAATTAAACTATGGAAGAACTAATATCATTAACCGGAGGAAACAATGTGTAACACTTAGCAATTAGGCATGAGAACAAAAGTAGAATATGTAATAATTAAGACAGGGAAAGAGACAATATAAAAAAAATGGTAGAAACAGAGAAAACATATAAATTGGCGGCGCATAAGTACTCGTCACCTCACATATACGCCGCTCACATAAATTTTACATTGCAAATAGTCTGAGGGTTCCTAATTCCCTCAAGTCAAGGTTAGACAGAACACTTACATCGCTCCAAAGGCCACTCAATGCTCACTTATCGCTTTTCCTCTATAATCCACCTCCAAATCACTCGTATCTATCCACAAACGACTCAATAATATCAAATATTGCTAAAAAAATGAATTACAATGTATAAATTTAGATTTCTCAAACTTTCTCCCAAAAAGTCAAAAATCGACCACGAGCCCGCTTTGTCAAAATCCGAGGTTCGGTCCAAAATCCATTTACCCATTCACCCCGAGCCCAATTATGTCATTTGTTTCGAAATCCGACCTCAATTCGAGGTCTAAATTCCAATTTTACAAAAATTCCTAATTCTACCCAAACCCCCAATTTCCACCATGAAAATCCTAGATTTTAGGTAGAAAACCCATGAAATGTAATGGGTAATTTAAAGAAAGTAAGTTAGAATTATTTACCAACAAATTGAAGAATAAAATATCTTGGAAAAATCGCCTCTAGGTCTTCTAATTTTGAAATTTTGAAAGAATGGCAAAAATCCCGTTTTGGTTCTATTTTTAATAACTGGGTGTCAGGTATTCATCGCGTTCGCGTGAATCCTAATGCATTCGCGAAGAGCAATGCCTGTTAGGCTTACGTGATCGCGAGTCCCTCATTGCGTTTGCGAAGGCTGCTCCCCCCATGGCCTTCGCGTTCGCGAACCCGTTCTCGTGTTCGCGATGAAGAGATGACTGACCCTTCCCCCGGGTCCCTAAAGATACGCGTTCACGATGAGCCGGTCGCGTTCGCGAAGGGTAAGGTCCCCACCGCTCCGCGTTTGTGACCCAGCCTTCGCATTCGCGAAGAAGAAAACCTTCCCCAGCCCTGTTCACTATTCACGTTCGCGAGAGTACCTTCGCGAACTTGAAGTAGAACACACCAGAAATCAGCTGAAGCAAAAAAACCAGATTTCTAAGTACAAAAAGCTTCTGTAGCCTATACGAAACTCACCCGAGCCCTCGGGGCTCCAAACCAAACATGCACACAAGTCCTAAAACATCATACGAATTTTCTCGCGAGATCAAATCGCCAAAATAACACCTAGAACTACGAATTGAATACCAAATCGAATGAAATTTTAAAGAAAGCTTTAAAACTTCTATTTTCACAACTGAACGTACGAATCACGTCAAATCTAGTCCGTTTCTCACCAAATTCGACAGACAAGTAATAAATATCATAGTGGACATGTTTCAGGCTCCGAAACCAAAATACGGACCCGGTATCAACAAAACCAAACCTCAGTTAATTCTTAAAAACCATTAAACTTTCAGATTTTCAATTTTCAACAAAAATTCATAACTCGAGCTAGAGACCTCCGAATTAAATTTTGGACATACCCCAAGGTCCCATATTTCGAAACGGACCCACCGGGATCCGGGTCCGTTTACTCAAAACATTGACCGAAGTCAACTCAAATTAATTTTTAAGGCGAAAATTCTTATTTTATCAATTTTTAACATATAAGCCTTCCGGAAGAGCACCCGGACTGTGCACGCAAATCGAGAAAGGCTAAAATGAGGTTTTTGAGACCTCGTAACACAGAATTAGGTTCTAAAAAATAAGATGACCCATTGGGTCATCACATTCTCCACCTCTAAAACAATCGTTCGTCCTCGAACGGACATAGAAAAGTACGCGAGCTGGTGAAAAGATGTGAATATCTACTCCGCATATCTGACTCGGACTCCCAAGTAGCTGCCTCAACCGGCTGACCTCCCCACTTTACTCGAACTGAAGGATAACTCTTATACCTCAGCTGTCGAACCTGCCGGGCTAGAATATCCATCGTTGTCTCCTCGTAAGTCAAATCCTTGTCCAACTGGACAGAGCTGAAATCTAACACGTAGGACGGATCGCCATGATACTTCCAGAGCATGGACATATGGAACACCAGATAAACTGTTGATAACCCCGGTGGCAACGCAAGTGTGTAAGCCACCTCTCCCACTCTCTCGGGAATCTCAAAAGGTCTGATATACCTAGGGCTCAGCTTGCCCTTCTTTCCGAACCTCATGACACCCTTCATGGGTGATACCCGGAGCAACACTCTCTCCCCGACCATGAATGCAATATCACAAACTCTACGGTCGGCATTACTCTTCTGCCTGGACTGAGCTATGCAAAGTTGATCCTGAATAATCTTGACCTTATCCAAGGCATCCTGTACTAGATTTGTACCTAACAACCGAGCCTCCCCCGGCTCGAACCACCCAACTGGCCACCGGCACTGCCTACCATATAATGCGTCATAGGGAGCCATCTAAATGCTCGACTGGTAGCTTTTGTTGTAGGAGAACTATGCAAGGGGCAAGAACTGATCCCACGATCCTCCGTATTCTATAACACATGTGCGGAGCATATCCTCTAAGATCTGAATAGTACGCTTGGAGTGTCCGTCCATCTGAGGATGAAACACTATGCTCAACTCAACCAGCGTGCCCAACTCATGATGTACTTCCCTCCAGTAGTGCAAGGTGAACTACGTACCTCGATCAGAAATGATAGACACGGGCACACCACGAAGACGGACAATCTCGCAGACATAAATCTCTGCCAACCGCTCTGAAGAATAAGTAACTGCCACAGGAATGAAGTGCGCTGACTTAGTCAGCCTATCCACAATGACCCAAACGACATCAAACTTCCTCTGAGTCCGTGTGATACGCTCCGAGAACTATGGGCCTTCTCAAGAATCAACTCACGAAGTCCATCCATATTAGGCACACAAACACGACCCTGCATCCTCAAGACTCCGTCATCTCTAACAATAATATGTTTGGTACCACTGTGCCGTACTGTGTCCTTAAGGACCAATAAATGAGGGTCATTATTCTGTCGATCTCTGATGCACTCAAACAAGGAAGACCGAGCGACTTTACAAGCTAGAACACGGATGGGCTCTGATATATACAACCTCACAAACTGGTCGGCCAAAGTCTGAACATCTGATGCAAGCGGCCTCTCACCGACTAGAATGAATGCAAGGCTGCCCATACTCGCTGCTTTTCTACTCAATGCGTCGGCCGCCACATTGGCCTTCCCGGGATGATACAAGATGGTATTTCATAGTGTTTCAATAGCTCCAACCACCTACTCTGCCACAAATTGAGATCCTTTTGCTTGAACAAATACTGAAGGCTCCGATGATCCATGAAGACCTCACACGACACACCGTAAAGATAGTGCCTCCAAATCTTCAGCGCATGAAAAATGGCTGCCAACTCTAAGTTATGAACAGGGTAATTCTTATCATGAACCTTCAACTGCCGTGACGCATACGCAATCACCCCGTATAAGATCCTGAACCTGTGGGAAACACCAACACCGACGTTGTAGTGAAAGCAGTCTTGAGCTTATGAAAGCTTGCCTAACACTCATCTGACCATCTGAATAGGTCAACCTGGTCAACGGGGCTGCTATAGATGAAAACCGCTCCACAAATCGACGGTAATAGCCCGCCAAACCTAAGAAACTCCTGATCTCCGTAGCTGAACTGGGTCAAGGCCAGTTCTAAACTGCCTCAATCTTCGTAGGGTCTACTTGAATGCCCTTTGCCGATACAACGTGCCCTAAGAAAGTGACTGTATTGAACCAAAACCCGCACTTTGAAAATTTAGCATACAACTGGCTGGCTCTCAGAGTCTGAAGTACAATCCTGAGATGCTGCTTATACTCCTCTCGATTGCGGGAGTAGATCAAGATATCAACCATAAACACGATCACAAAGGAGTCCAAATAAGGCTTGAACACTCGGTTCATCAAATCCATGAATGCTACTTGGGCATTTGTCAACCCAAAGGACATTACCAGAAACTCGTAATGCCCGTACCGAGTCTGAAAAGATGTCTTAGGGACATCGGATGCCCTAATCCTCAACTGATGGTAGCCAGATCTCAAATCAATCTTCGAAAACACCTTGTTACCCTGAAGATGATCAAATAAATCATCAATCCTCGGCAATGGATACTTGTTCTTGATGGTGAATTTGTTCAACAACCAATAATCTATATACATCCTCACGGATCCATCTTTCTTCTTCACAAACAACACAGGTGCACCCCAGGGCGAGACACTAGGTCTAATGAAGCCCTTATCAAGCAAATCTCGCAACTGTTCCTTCAATTCCTTCAACTCTGACGGGGCCATACGGTATGGCGGAATGGAAATGGGTTGGGTGCCCGGAATCAAGTCAATATAGAAGTTGATATCCCGGTCAGGTGGCATCCCCAGTAGGTCTGTAGGAAATACCTTTGGAAACTCTCGGAAAATTGGTACATAATCCATAGAATGAACCTCCGCACTAGAATTACGGACATAAGCCAAATACACCAGACACTTCTTCTCGACCATACACCGAGCCTTCATATAAGAGATAACCCTGCTGGTAGAATGGCCAGGATTCCCACTCCACTCTATTCGAGGCAACCCTGACAACGCTAAGGTTTTGGTGTGACAATCCAATATAGCATGATAAGGTGACAGCCAATCCATACCCATAATGACATCAAAATCGACCATATCGAGCAGTAGAAGATCTACACGACTCTCAAGAACCCCAATAGTGAACACACACGAATGATAAACATGATCTACAATAATAGCATCCCCCACAGGTATGGACACATACACAGGAGCACTCAAAGAATCACGAGGCACAACCAAATATGATGCAAAATAGGATGACACATAGGAGTAAGTAGATCCCAGATCAAATAGAACTAAAGCATCTCTATTGCAAACTGAAATAGTACCTATAACAACATCATCGGATGACTAAGCCCTTGGCTTGGATGGAAAAGCATAAAATTGGGGCTGGGCCCCACCACTCTGAACCACGTCCCTGGGACGGCCTATAGCTGGCTGGCCTCCACCTCTAACGACCTGACCTCCACCTCTAACGGTCTGGCCTCTACCTATGGCTGCCTGACCCCTTCCTCTGGCTAGTTGAGCAAGCGGTGCAGCAACTGGTGCCAGATCCATGGCACGAGAACCCTGATGTTGTGGTGGGACGCCCAATAATCTCGGACAGGTCCTCCTGATATGCCCACAACCACCACACTCGAAACATCAATCCTGGTACTCTAGTTGTGGAAACTGAGACTAAGCCGAATGGGCCAGATGACCACGGTAATAACTCTGAATAGGAGGTGCACTGATAGGAGCTGGTGGTTAACTGTAGGCTGGCTGTCTAGAATAAGGGATGCTTGTGGGATGCCTGAAGCACTGTGGGATGCATGAAGCACTGAATGAAATGACCTAGGAGGATGGCCCCTACCAAAAGTACCTTTGCCTTCATATGAGGCACCGCTGAACCCACTGGAATGACTAGGTCACTCGTCAGACCCCTGGCCTCCCTATGCAAGAACCATCTCGACTCGCCTGGTGACATTGGAAGCCACCTGAAAAGAAATCGCACTCCCAGTCTCCTTAGCCATCTGCAATCTGATAGGTTGAGCAAGTCCGTCAATAAACTTCCTCACCCTCTATCTCTCGATGGAAAGCATAAGAAGAGTATGACGGGCCAAATCCAAAAAGCGGATCTCATACTGAGTAACAGTATACTGCCATGTTGGAGACGCTCGAACTGACGGCGATGCTCTTCTCTCAATGTGATAGGCAGAAACTTCTCTAGGAAGAGCTGAGAGAACTGGTCCCAAGTAAGAGCAGGCGACCCAGCTGGTCTGGTCAACAACTAATCCCTCCACCATTTCTTGGCGGAACCAGTCATCTAGAATGCAGCAAAGTCGACCCTATTGGTCTCCACTATACCCATGTTCTGTAGCACCTCATGATAGCTATCAAGATACTCCTAGGGATCCTCTGAAGTAGTACCACTGAAGTGAACTGGGAAGAGCTTGGTAAACCTGTCCAATCTCCACAAAGCCTCAGAAGACATAGCTGACCCATCATCGGTTTGTGCCACAACAACCGGCTGAACTACTCCGACTGGAAGCGCAGTTGGAGTATGATACTGCGGAGCCATCTGCTCCGGAGTGTGAGTAGCAGGCGTCTGGGCTCCTCCTCCAGCCTGAGAAATGGTTAGTGCCATGGTAAATGCGCCAGTCTGGGCCACACGCTCCATAAGGCCCACCAAAGGACCAAAGCGCCCTGAAGAACTGGGGTGGCAATGAATCCCTCCGGAACTTGAGCTGGTCCGGCAGGAATAGTCTGGGATGAAACCACCTCATCAAACTCTACTTGAGGCTCCGCTTCTTGGGCTGCTACTCGGGCTCTGGGCTGAGCCCTGTCCCTACCTCGGCCTCGGCCTTGACCTCTACCCCTCGTAGGAGCTTCTACTGGATGCTCTGACTGCTGCTCATCTGAAGAAGCGGTATGTGTTCTCGCCATCTGCTAGAAGATAAGTGAAGAAGAGTTCAATCAGTATTGAGTAAACAAAATCGCACGACAGAGAAGAATAGAAGTTAAATTTATTCCTAAACTTCATAGCCTCTGGGAGATAAGTACAGACGTCTCCATACCGATCCCCCAGACTCTACTAAGCTCGCTCGTGAATTGTGAGACCTAGGCAACCTAGTGCTCTGATACCAACTTTTCACGACTCGAAATTCCCACAGTCGGGACCTTGATGGAGCCTAATATTTCACTTGATAGGCAAGCCAACGTTAGAGAATCATTAAGCCACTTCTTCTACATTTCAGTAAATAATAGAAAATAAGCTATAAGAGTTTAAAATGAGTGCGGAAATATATAATAGCCTCAATATATATACTACCCAGATTTGGATTCACAATTCACGAACTTCTAAGATATTTCTACAAGTAAATGTCTGAAAGAAATACAACTGTTTTCGAAAGGAAAGAAACAGTAAAATGCAATGGCTAGAAGGGGACTCCAGGGTCTGCGGACGCCGGCAGATCTACCATGGGTCTCCTATCGGATGAATCCAGCAGCTAACCTCACGATCAACTCGGACCAGCACCAAAATCTGCATAGGAAGTGCAGTATCAGTACAACCGACCCCCCTGTACTGGTAAGTTACTAGCCTAACCTCGACGAAGTAGTGACGAGGCTAAGGCGGATCACTCACACTACAACATATACGCTATATATATAATAAAAGTAGAATAGGAAATACAAAATAGAAGAAAGTAGTAAATTGCAAGAAATACAACAACTCCCAGAGATATATCACCAATGTTCAGAAATTACCGATCCTTAAGTGCAAAGGAGAATACTGTAAGGCTAACACAACTCAGGGAAGTATAAACACATAGGTTGTTGTGGCGTGCAACTTGATCCCACCATATCACAATAACACAATCATAGTTCTCCCTTATTCCACCTAACAATCCACCTTTATTACACCTGTTGTGACATGCAACCCGTTCCCACCGTACAATATAAATTCACCCTTATTCCACCTCAATATACCACCCTAATTCATCCTGTTGAGCAAAACGATCCCACCATATCAATGTTAATTACTCAGTATATACAGAAATTTCACAATTTAAATCACAGAAACCCGTCACAATACTTAAACTCCAAACCGAAACAAATAGGAAACTTGTACACCATGAAAATATACATAAGCAATACTACACTGCGAGACCAGTTTAGAATCTACAACAGAAAGGTACTGGTAAACCAGCTTAAGCAAATAACATGAGAAAATGAAACTATGGAAGAACTAATATCATTAACCAGAGGAAACTATGTCTAACACGTAGCAATTAGGCATGGGAACACAAGTAGAGTATGTAACAATTAAGACAGGGAAATAGACAATATGAGAAAAATGGGAGAAAAAAGGAAAACAGAAAAATTGGCGGCACACAAGTACTCGTCACCTCACATATACGCCACTCACATTAATTTCAACTAGCAAATTGTCTGAGGGTTCCTAATTCCCTCAAGTCAAGGTCAGACACAATAGTTACCTCGCTCTGCCATTCAATGTTCAATTACCTCTTTTTCTCTATAATCCACCTCCAAACCACTCGTATCTATCCACAAATGACTCAATAATATCAAATATTGCTAAAGAAATCAATTACAATGCATAAATTTAAATTTCTCAAACTTTCCCCCAAAAAGTCAAAAATCGACCCCGGCCCCCTTGGTTCAAAACTCGAGGTTCGAACCAAAATTCATTTACCCATTCACCCCCGAGCCCCCCCCCATCCTAATTATGTCATTTTTTCGAAATACGACCTCAATTCGAGGTCTAAATTCTAATTTTACAAAAATTCCTTATTCTACCCATACCCCCAATTTCCACCATGAATATTCTAGATTTTAGGTTGAAAACCCATGAAATGTAATGGGTAATTGAAAGAAAGTAGGTTAGAATCACTTACCAACAAATTGGGGAAGAAACTCTCTTGGGAAAATTGCCTCTAGGTCTTCTAGTTTTGAAATTTTGAACGAATGGCAAAAATCTTGTTTTGGTTCTATTTTTAATAACTGGGTGTCAGGTATTCATCGCGTTCGCGTGAATCCTGACGCGTTCGTGAAGAGCAGTGCCTGTTAGGCTTATGCGATCGCGAGTCCCTTAGTGCGTTCACGAAGGCTTCTCCCCCTAGCATTCGTGTTCGCAAACCCGTGCTCGCGATGAAGAAATGACTGACCCTTCCCCCAGGTGCCTAAAGCTACGCGTTTGCGATGAACTAGTCGTGTTCGCGAAGTGTAAGGCCCCCATCGCTCCGTGTTCGCGACCCAGCCTTCGTTCGCGAAGAAGAAAACCTTCCCCAACCCAGTTCACTCTTCGCGTCCGTGAGCGTACCTTCGCGAATGCGAAGAAGAACACACCCGATATCAGCTGAAGCACAAAACCTAGATTTCTAAGTGCAAAAAGCTTTTGTAGCCTATCTAAAACTCACCCGAGACCTCGAGGCTCAAAATCAGACATGCACACAAGTCCTAATACATCATACGAATTTGCTCTCGCGATCAAATTGTCAAAATAACACCTAGAACTACGAATTGAACACCAACTCGAATGAAATTTTCAAGAAAGCTTTAAAACTTCTATTTTTACAACTGAACGTCCGAATCACGTCAAATCAATTTCGTTTCTCACCAAATTCAACAGACAAGTCATAAATATCATAATGGACCTATACCGGGCTCCAGAACCAATATATGGACCCGGTATAAGCAAAACCAACCCTTAGTTAATTCTTACAAACCATTAAACTTTCAAATATTCAATTTTCAACAAAAATTTATAACTCGAGTTAGGGACCTCCGAATTCGATTTCGGGAATACGCCCAGGTCTCAAATTTCGATATGCACCCACCGAGACCGTCAAAATACAGATTCGGGTCCGTTTACTCTAAACGTTGACCGAGGTTAACTCAAATTAATTTTTAATGCAAAAATTCTTATTTGTATAAGTTTTTAACATATAAGCCTTCCAGAAGAACACCCGGACTGCGCACGCAAATTGAGGAAGGCTAAAATGAGATTTTTGAGACTTCAAAACAAAGAATTAGATTCTAAAATATAAGATGACCAAACGGGTCATCACAATTCATCCCAAATCCTTATACAAATTTCAAATTCAAGCTCAAACCCAAAGCTTCAAACTTGTTAATGGTGTTTTTTGAATTTTATCTAAATTAATCACCAAATTTTCAACATATTTTTAGTAAATTTCTACTCAATAATAATCACGAATTCAAACTAATTTTCTAGGTCATGAAATACCAAAATCAACAAGAACCGATTAAATTTTCAAGCTTTTTCAAAAGGTCAATAATAGTGATTTTTACAAGACCCAATAACTCCTCTTTTCTTATTCTTTTTCTTTTTCTTCTTAGTCATGGGGTTGGAGAGGCAAAATATGAGTCGGGTAGACAAAACTAGGATGGGGTTGGGGAAGAAGACGAAACGGGAAGGGGGGAGAGGAAACCACTGAGGTTTGGGGAAGAAGACATGTGTTATATTTGTTTATATAATTTAAAAAGAAAATAGTTAAAAAGGGGAAAATAGAAAAAAAACTTAAATTCAGATGAATTTTTTAGTTTTCACGTGCCTCTTTTACGCGTAATACACGCGTGTGACACATGGCAAAAGAGGTGTGTAATTGACACACTTTTAAAAGTTTTGATATGTAATATTATTCCCGTGTTTAACAAGTGTGTAAGAGGGATTTGAGTACAAGGTCGTTGGGTAAAGTATGTATTTTTCCAAACATATATTATAAGGTGAAAATTACCCATACATGTGGACGTACCGGGTCTAGTCACGTGAGATCAAATTGAACTGATTGGAGTGAACGAACTTGGGCTGGAACTGAAACTTAAACTTGGGCTCCAACATGAACAGTCTATAGTAATCCGTAGTTTCTCTTATTCTATAAGAGAGAGTTAAGTAGGTCTCCGTCTTATGCTCTGTGGGTATCTTGGTCATTTTATGTTACAATTGTGCATTATTTGGTCGCTTTCTTATGGATTTCAATTACGAAAAAACCGAAAATATTCAGCTCACAAGTACGCAACCTTTTGGAATTCCGTTTCACTCTTAAAGATCAGGTTTATCAAATTGCTCTTACTCGGTCTGCTGACTCACACTCTTGAGAGAAGACTATCTAGTGTTTTCGCTTTTGGGTAAACGGTGGGCAATATCAGATTTCACTTATCTTCCCCGTAAACTTTTCATTCAGGTCAAACTCTATTTATCTTTCTGTTTAGTTTCACTCTATTCTTCGACTTTCTTGCTACTACTAATTTGCGTTTGATCACTTCCGGGGTGAGATCAGTTTATACTGTATTATTGTCATTGGCTCCGTGCTCTTCTCTTTCTGTGTGCGTAGCTTCTGTGTTTCTGTTTTAGCCTCTGTCCTTAGGTGTCTGTCAAAATTATTCAATGAATTAGGCTTTTCTCCTGTAGCGGGGGCAATGATCAAATTTGAGGCGAAGCATTTAGACATTAGCAAGTAATCATGTTGAACTATCATCTAGTCTCTCTCCTTCTCTCACTCAATTCCTTTTGATTCTCTTTACATCACTGTTTTTCTCTTCACTCAATTTGCCAAAGTGGAAGCATAAGGGAGAAAGTGGTGGGTATGATTACACCTTAAAGAAGCAGCAACCTTGATACACAAATATAGCTTTACAAATATAGCTTCCGGAATTCTGTTACAGTTAGTTACACAAATGCCACATCGGCAGAGTTGTATAAATCAATGTATCTTACATACTACAATAATCAATATACACATATTACAATTTCTCTCTCGAACCCTCTCATTTCTCTCAAATTCATTTTCTTCTTCCTCCGTCATAGCTGACTCTCTCGAGCTTCTCAGTAAAGCTCCTAGCTCAGCTGCTTATTCCTCGAATTCTTCAGTGAATTCCTCTAATTAAGCTAGTATTGGTATCAGAGCTGATTGTCCTTGACAAACATGGCAAAAGGCACTCGAACAACTAAAAATTTGGCTGAAGAACCAGTGTATATTCGTGAATTGATGCAAAAATTGATAGCAGGGGAAGTCTCCAATCTGAAACGCCTAGATCAAACAGTACGGGAACTAAAGGAGCAGTTGGCAAATTTTAGTGAAAATCGAAGAGAGAAAAGTACAATGTTGAATGTAGGTGAGCCATCTGATGAAAGGTTACCAAGGGAAAGATGCTCTTCTAGCTATAATCATCCTTATTCCAATTTTTCAAGATGGTCAAGGATGGAATTTTTGTGGTTCAATGGAGATGACTTAAAAGCTTGGATGTTCAAGATTGAGCAGTTTTTCTATATGGAAAAGGTTCCTGCTGAAGAGAAGATAGAAGTGGCTACGATGCAGTTGGAAGGGGGAAGCTATCCAGTGGCATTTGTCATTTATGAGATACAGACAATATTTGCAACCAACTACATGGACTAACTATGTGATAGCTATGGTTGAAAGATTTGGGGTGGACTTTGATGACCCAATGGAGGAGATTAAAAAGGTCAAATAAACTGGTAGTGTAAGGGAATACCAAGCTGTGTTCGAGAGGAATCTTACATGGGTTAATTTGTCACAAGAAAATGCAATTAGCTATTTTCTTGGTGGTTTGAATATGAACTGAATATTGTAGTGAAGTTGACGAATCCCACCTTCTTGTCTCAGGTCTACAAAACTGCTAGAATACATGAGGCCTACTTAGCTATTACCAAACAAGTATGACAAGAAGATTTGCAGACCAAAGAAGTAGCAGCAGGCCATTATTACCAATTCCTAACTATGGTAATATTGTGTCTTCCAAAGGATTCAGTAAAATGACCTTAAGTTTGGATGAGATGATTGAGAAGAGGTCTAAATGACTATGCTACTTTTGCAATGAGAAGTATATACCTAGTCATAGGTGTAAGAATCTGAAACAACTGTATCTTCTGGAATTAGAAGAACAAGATGAAGAACATTACCAAGAAGAGGAGATACCTGATGATATGAACCAGTAAAGCTTGGAGTTAACTCAACCTCTGGAACAAATAAAAATCTCCATTCATGCCTTGAATGGATCATTGGGTTACATGACATTGAGAGTAACTAACTACCATTCAAAAACGCCACTGCATATCTTGGTAGACATTGGGAGTTCTCAAAACTTTATTGATCCAGAGTTGGTAGAGAAGCTACGATGTCTTATCATGTCAACTTCCCCTCGATTGGTGGCTGCAGCCAATGGAAACATGATGAAGGTAGACAAGGTGTGCAAAATTTCTTGGCTGCTACAAGGGGCTGAGTTCTTGCTGTTACCTTTGGGGTCTTGTGGAGTAGAATTAGGGGTCTAGTGGTTGCTAACTTTGGGTGACATCAAGATGAATTTCAGAATTCTAACAATGGAGTTCTATTATTAGGGAAGAAAACATGTACTCAGAGGATCTGGGAGGCAAATATTACCCTCTAGTGCTGGGAAGATAGCTAGAATATCAGGTAACTATCATTCTCAACTCTGTATGATTCAAGTAGTACCTGCTATGTGTAATGAGTTGCAGTGGTATTCATTAGAATCTAAAGTGGAACTTAATCAAGATCCTAGGTTGCTAGCCCTATTGAATAAGTTTAAGGAACTGTTTGCTGAACCTACACAACTACCACCTTCTAGAGGGTTGTTTGATCATAGAATAGTACTACAAAATAGGACTGAACCAATAAACAAGAGGCCTTACAGATATCCTTCAGTAAAATGGATGTGATCAAATCCTTAGTCAAATAAATATTAGATCAAGGGATAATACAACCAAACTGTATCCCTTTTGCTGCCCCTATGGTTTTAGTTGGTAAAAAAATGGCACTTGGAGGTTGTGTGTAGATTGCAGAGAGTTGAAATAACATACTGTTAAGAACAAATTTCCCATACCAGTGGTGGAAGATTCGTTAGATGAACTGGGAGGATCTAAATCTTTTCAAAGATAGATTTAAGATATCGTTATCACCAACTAAGAATGGCAATAGAAGATGTACCAAAAACTGCTTTTAGGACTCAATCGGGTCATTATGAATACCTAGTGATGCCCTTTGGATTGTCAAATGCCCTAGCTACATTTCAAGGCTTGATGAACTCAATTTTTGCATACCTTCCTTAGGAAATATGTATTGGTGTTCTTCGATGATATTCTCATCTACATCAAAAGTATGGAAGACCATTTGTATCATCTCAGATCAATATTCCTCAAAATGGAAGAGCATCAGCTCTTTGCCAAGGAGTGCAAATGTTTATTTGGAGTACAAAGGTTAGAATATTTAGGCCATTTTATCACTGAAGGAGTGTCAACTGATCCTCAAAATGTTGAAGCTGTAAGAAACTGGCCTACTCCTACTACTGTTAAACAACTAAGGGGATTCCTTGGTCTAGCTGGTTATTATAGAAGATCATATAAGGATTTGACATCATATGCAAACTCGTAACAGATCTTCTGAAGAAAGATAGATTCAAGTGGTCATCTATAGCATCACTTGCTTTTGATCAGCTGAAGGAAACTTTAATCAAATCTCCTGTCCTAGCCTTGCCAGATATCAGTAAACCTTTTATTGTAAAGACAAAAAGGACATCCCATAGCCTTCATCAGTAAAGCACTTTTACCTAGACATGCAACTCTCTCAGTCTATGACAGAGAATTATTATCTATATTTCATGCTATAATCAAATGATCAGAGTACTTGCTTGGTCAAAAGTTTATCATCGGAACTGACCAAAAAACCTTAAAGTTCTTAATGGAGTAGAAGTTACACACAAACTCTCAACTGATGTGGCTGACAAAACTTATGCCATTCGATTATGTCATAGAATACAAGAAAAGAAGCACCAACAAAGTAGCATATGCTCTTTCAAGAGTATCTGGAGCTGAACTATTTGCTCTAGTGATTTCTACTACATGTTCAGAATTGATGAAAGCCATAACCCTCAGTTGGGATGCAGACCCTAACTTGAAGGCTCTCATTGAACAACTACAAGCCAATCCTACAACTCACGCTCACTTCACTTGGTAAAATAACCAACTGAGAAGGAAATGAAAGTTAGTAGTAGGCAAGGATCAACAATTGAGGAAAGATATCATTACTCTGTGGCATTCCACACCACAAGGAGGACATTCTGGTACTAAAGAAACACTAAAAAGAATAATGATACTCTTCTATTGGAAGAAAATAAGAAATGATGTGAAAACCTTTATGCAGAAGTGTGATACTTGCCAAAGGTGTAAAGCTGACTTAGCAACTTATCCTAGTCTCCTACAACCACTCTCCATACCTGATGTGGTTTGGTCTCAAATCAGCATGGATTTCATTGATGGACTTCCAAAATCTCATGGCTATAAAGTCATACTGGTGATAGTGGATAGGCTAGGCAAATATGACCACTACATTCCTTTAAATCACCCTTATACAACTCAATCTATAGCTAAGGTGTTCATGCATACCATATTCAAGCTACATGGTCTTCCAGAATCCATTGTCACTGATAGCGATGTAGTTTTTCTGAGTTCTTTCTAGCAGGAACTCTTTTCCATATAGGGTGTGCAGTTGCATACTTCCTCAGCTTACCATCCTCAATCTGATGGTCAAACTGAGGTCTTGAATAGGTGCTTAGAAACTTATTTGAGATTCTTTTGCAATGAGAAAATTACTGACTGATTTTCATACCTAGCTATGGTAGAATATTGGTATAATACATCTTACCACTCTGCTATGAAAACTACTCCATATGAGGCACTCTATGGAAGACCACCTCTCCTACACTTTCCCTACTTACCAGGTGAATCTGCATCAACTGATGTTGATCATATATAGATAAATAGAGAATTCAAATTACAGCTGCTGAAACATCACTTAATCAAAGCCCAACTTAGAATGAAACAACAAGCTGACTCTCATAGCAGTGATAGGCAATTTGCAATGGACAATTGGGTGTACTTGAAGGTCCAACCTTACAAACAGGTTACCCTATCGACTCAACCATTTCATAAACTGGCTGCTAAGTACTATGGTCCTTTTCAGATCATTAAAAGGGTAGGATCAGTAGCCTACACTCTTCTTTTTCCTTCTTCAGTCAAAATACATCCTATTGTTCATGTGTCCCCATTGAAAAAATGCTATGAAGTACCAGCTCAAATCTCTTATCCTCTGGGTCACTGCAAACATACCAAGTTTGTTGCTTTATACAGCAAGATACATCTGGACTGGTTCTTTGCTGCTCTACCAATCGATGATGATAGTTATTTTAACAGGATACATATTATGGTGTGCTCCAACGAATACATCAGTAGCATATCAGTTGACAGGAAACTAATGCAACATTGTGTATTCATGTCAATTTTCGATAGGCATTATGCTAACTACATAATATTCTTCTCTACTGGAAGATTACAGCAGTACATGAGTTGTGACAAAGTGCTACAACCTGGGGGTTTACCAAAGGTTTGTTTCGTGGGGTGCAGGAAATGGAATATTTCAGTAATTGAGACAAATATAAATGGGAAGATACTTTCCAGCAATTCCTTCATGAATATACCAGGCAATTATTGGTTTTTGTTACAGCCACTTATGCACAAAATCATACCAAAGTCTCTTGGCAACTGATTCTCTATTTATGCTGACTACATCACAATCATGTCCATCAACATGACAACCATGCTACTCATGTATAACTGGACAACTGATTTTATGGTCTGGGAGGTTGTAGATTTAATCTCAGTTTTTAATGCATCAGAATGGATTGTTTAAGCTGCATCTAAGAAGGATCTATATCATAGTCTGGAGTTTAAATCAGGAAAGACCATCTAAAGATAAATCAAGATTTTTGAAGTATCGGCAGATCGTGATTCTTTCAATCTATTGATACTGTACACTACACCCTGTACCAGGTTAAATTGGTGGAGATCAAGTACGACTGGAGCAGGGTTTGAGAACCTGGAAACCACAACAATATGGAACAGTACAGTTGATTTAATGACTGGTTGTCTCTTGTTTTTTCATTTTCGAGTGATATTACCAGGTTAAAATGCTCAGTATGGTGTTGGTGAACAAGTTACAACATCAATTCTTGGGTTGGACAGCACTCTGATATATCTACACAGACAGTTATCACATGGCCTGAGGTTGACTACTGTGTAATATTTGTGTGGTGTTAGACTATCTCTCAGTGGTATTAACATGGTATCATGCTCATTCTGGGGGTGGTTTAACATCATACAGAACCATAGAGTCAAGCAGGCATCTCATAGAGTCCAACATGAGTTCAAAACCCCCAAGTTCACAATGCCCAAAATGCTTTGTTTTACAACTCATGGATTTAAACATACCTTACTCCTTTGAATTGCAACAAATGGCATGTGGTGAGAGTTTTGTAGGTGCTACAATAAATTGTTGGCAACTAGTGTGTGCATTCATGGTCGTCGGCAACAATTGGACATTTCAAATTACTAGCTTTGTATTTTCCATCTTTCATTACGCTACTGCTACATTGTATTTGGTAGCAATAGCCATTGGATTTCTTTGTCATATTGTTTTCTTGTAGTTCACTTGGACATTTTGTAACTTTGACCCAATTTGGAATTTATATAATATATTAGCTACTGGGTGAGTAGCCTAGTAGTATATTTGCTAAAAATAAATATATCATATCCTCTTGTCACTGATATTGCTAGCCCATATTGTCCAGATCTTGAATTTATTCTACAAAGGAATATGGTAAATAAGGGTAATATGGCATTCGCACAAGTGTTAGTCAAATGGGCAGGTTTATTAGCAGACCATGCTATTTGGGAATACTTTACTTTGCTCAAGACTAGATTTC
This sequence comes from Nicotiana tomentosiformis, assembly GCF_000390325.3. Taxonomy (NCBI): domain Eukaryota; kingdom Viridiplantae; phylum Streptophyta; class Magnoliopsida; order Solanales; family Solanaceae; genus Nicotiana; species Nicotiana tomentosiformis. The sequence goes on from NC_090823.1 coordinate 18,361,678, forward strand.
CAGCCTTCGATCATTGTGGTCAAGGATATTCTGCAGGGGGAGTATTGATACACGAATATAGCTTCCAGAATTATGTTACAGTTAGTTACATAAGTTCCACGTCAGTAGAGTTGGTAATTGTTAGTTAAAGCTAGTTATGGTAGTTAGTAAATCTGTTAGCTAGAAGAGAAGAGGGAATCAACTGAATTGTGTGAACTTGTATAAATCAATGTATCTTTCATATTACAATCAGCAATATACAGATATTACAATTTCTCTCTCAAACCCTCTCATTTCTCTCAAATTCATCATCTTCTTCCTCTGCCATAGCCGACTCTCTCGATCTTCTCAGTAAAGCTCCTAGCTCAACTGCTTAGTCCTCGAATTCTTCAGTGAATTCTTACAATTAAGCTAACAAACCTTTCAATCACTTAAATATCTTTATTAATAACCCATCCAACTTCTGTGATTCGTTACTTTAACTAAATTACCTTACCCAAAGACTTGTAATAAGTCGTTGTTGCGACTATTTTGTGGGGATTGAGATGGAAAAGAACTTGAATGATTATGAGTTTTGTCTTCCTTCACAATTTCTCACTGATGCATGCTTATGCTATGTGGGTATCTCGGTCATTCTATAAGAGAGAGTTATCTCTAGGCTTCCTTGTGGATTTTAAATGACGAAAAAGTCAGAAATATTCAGCTAAAGATTAGGTTTACTAAATTTCTCATACTCGGTCTGCCGACTCACACTCCTGAGAGAAGACCATCTGGTGTTTTCTCTTATGGGTAAATGGTGGGCAATATCTGTAATGACCCGGATGGTCATTTTGTGTATTACATCCCCATTCCCCCATTTTGTGCTCTATTTGTGCTTTATAGCTGTATTATGACCTATCAGATTAGTTAGTCCGGGTCCGGAAGGCTTTCAAAATGAATTGAGACAGTTAGTCTCATAATGGAAAGCTTAAGTTAGAAAAATTGACCGGATATTGGCTGATGTGTAAATGACCTCGAATTTGAATTATGATGATTTCAATAGCTCCGTATGGTAATTTTGGACTTATGAGCGGGTCCGAAATTTTTTTAGAGGTCCGTAGAAGAATTAAGTTCGAAATGGTGAAAGTTGAATTTTTGGGAAGTTTGACTAGGGTTTGACTTTTTGATATCGGGGTCAGAATCCGATTCTGTAAATGAGAATAGCTTCGTTATGTCATTTATTATTTGTGTGTAAAATTTGAAGTCATTCTGGATTGATTTGATGTGATTTGACGCCTCGAGTAGGTCCATGGTATGTTTTAGGACTTGTTGGTGTATTTGGTTGGGTCCCGGGGGCCTCGGCCGCGTTCTGGATGATTAACGGATCAAAAATTAGAGTTGGGAGGTTGCTGAAGCTGTAGCTCTTCTAGTGTGATCGCACCTGTAAGGGTCTTGGCCGCAGGTGCGATCGCAGGTGCGGTATCTCGAGTGCATGTGTGGAGTTGGAGGGTGTCAGCAGAGGTCGCAAGTGCGATGGGATTTTCGCACATGAGATTGCACAGATGCGGGAAGGGATTCGCAGAAGGGGAAAATGGTGAGGAAGCCGGGCAACGCAGGTGCGACTCTTTTCTGTAGAAGCGGGTGCACAGGTGCGAGCCCAGGCTCCGCAGCTGTGAAAAGCCTGGGCAGAGCCCTTTAAGTTCGAGGGCTCGATAATTTCACCCATTTTTGGATTTTGGAGCTCGGTTTGAGAAATTGTGGAGAGGAAATTTTCCAAACAACTTGGGGTATGTGTTCTTGACTCCCTTATGATTATATTTCATGAATTAATCTTTATTTTTGGTGTAATATTATCGAATCTTCAAGATAAATGGAAGGAAATTCATATAATTTCATAAAACGAATTTTTAAGTTTTGAACATCGATTTGGAGTCGGAAGTGAGTGAAATTAGTATGGTTGAGCTTGTAATTGGACGGGTTGTCGGATTTTGTGAGTTTCGTCGGATTCCGAGACGTTAATTTTTAGAGTATAATATCGAATTTTGTGGGATAATATTAGTATTTTGATATGGAATTAAATCCTATAAATTGTGTGGACAGAATCAAATTTATTGTGGCTAGATTTGAGCCGCTTAGAAGTTGATACGCGCAGAATGGAATTTTTGGAGCATTTTGATCTTGCTCGGAATTGTATTCATCTTGTTCGAGGTAAGTAACTCTTCTAATGTTGGAGCTGAGGGTATGGACCCTGAATATATGTATTATGTGAATTGTTGGGAGGTGACACACATGCTAGGTGATGGGCGTGTAGGCGTGCACCATAGAAATTGTGACGTAATTGGTTCCGTGGAATTTTGTAGTCATAATCTTGGCATTTTCTATGTAGTTTTATGTATTAAAGAAATTGAGCTGAGAATCATATTAAAAATCATGTTGAGGCTATGTGTCAGTATTATTGAGACCCACAGAGGCCATATTGATGTGAATTATTTGTTTAAATTGAAATATCATACTCAGTCATATTCATTTCATTGCATATCATATCTTAGTCTCTATTGTTATTTATCGATACATCATATTAGCATTTGCAAGCCATTTTCATGACATTGCGGGCCCATGAGAGAGATACTGGAGGGATTGATTACTGAGTGAGGCCGAGGGCCTGATTGATTCTGATATTGATACTGATTTATGATAGCGCTTGGGCTGAAGGATCCCCTCCGGAGTCTGCACACACCCCCAGTGAGCGCGGTTGATATTATTTGGAGATGGATCTTCTCCACAGGGCAGGATTGGCCTTCCTCAGTATTGGGTGACTTACAGTCAGTGATGTATATGTTCTGTGATGGATCTTCCCTGGGCCGTATGGAACATATACAATACCGAGTGGTTGAGTATTTGAGATTGTGAACCTGGAGCTCCACAAGGTTGGATTGGCCTTCCTCAGTAGTGGGTGACTTATAGTCATGATGTATATGTTCCGGGATGGATTTTCCCTGGGCCGTATGGGCCATATACAGTACCGAATGGTTGAGTATTTGAGAGTGTGAGCACGTGAGGCTGTCAGCATAGTGCATCACATATAACATTGCATTGACATGCACACATGACATACAAGCATAGAGATGTATTTTCCTCATGCTCTACGGTATCACGTCATTCATGATTTCTCACATGTGTTGACATATGGGTATAGTGATGCATTTGTTTTACACCGGTTATCTGGAAAGAAAATGAGACATCTTAATTACCATTGAAAGTATTTTTGGGAAAATTACTGTTTTCAAACTTGTATTTTTGGCAACTTCGGTAAACGATTTGGGTTTTCACTGATGTACTTGAAAGGAAGAACTACTTTTAGAAATCATGATTTAGTTGAGCATTTTATCTTTGAGTTGCTTCTTGTATTACTTGCTTTGCGTTGATATGGACCGTTGTGGACTATTGGTTTCGGACCTGTCCTTGGTACAAGCTCGTCACTACTTTCAACCTAGGGTTAGGTTTGTTACTTATTGAGTACATGGGGTTGGTTGTACTAATACTACACTTCCGCACCTTGTCACGCCCCGTTTTCTCGCGAAAGCGGGTTTCGACCTCTGGCAACTCTTTTAAATGAAGGATAGGTATTAAAAGAGAAGAATCACCACCTAATGGTTTTTAAGGTGCGTTAGGGCACCTATTATGTAAATGACGTTTTTTGACTAGTCAGCATCATCAAATATCGGGTAAGGGCTCAGATTACCTCAAAGAGAAGGTGTCAGGCACTCTTCGAGGTCCACAACTGTGGGTTCCGGCCGAACTTAAGATTATGTGATTTATAATTAGGCAAGATGATTAAATAAACAAAGAGAATAAAAGGTCAAAGAGTTTCAATATAACATAATGAGAATTGGTACAAATCTTAAGGACTACAAGGATACAACTATAACGGTCTATATTAGACGACTAAGTGTATAAAGAGAAAATGGGGGTCCTAAGATTTTTATCCTAAAGTATCACCTCGTGCAATATAAATAATACTTCGCAACTCCTTTTAGATAGGAGTTGCTCATATTATTCAGCGGGCACAGACTATCATCACCTGCTACCGGATTAGTACGTTAAAGTGGTTACCTAAAAGCATTCTAATTTAATTCCAAGTCGTACCCTATACGTGCACTACCCGTCCCATACCTATGGACTCGGAGGTATTAGACCTCTATTTGGGTGGTTCTAGACCTCACTTAGGCTGCTCAGAAATGTCAAAACTAGGCGACATATAAAAACATATTGGACTTCACATATAGGCTGTTAAGGTTCAAGTTTGCCTCCACACTTAAGCAACAAATGCACGTAAGACAAACTTCATGTTAAGCAATTTAGAATTAAGAAACTTAAATCCCTATAGACATGATTTCTACATGACAAGGCACTAGGGCTTGCAAACAGTTGCAGAGGCCAAGTGTTGCTCATAGACAGGATTATACGATTTACATGCTGATTAATGAAATTGCAGATTTTCGGTTATTAAGCCTCCTGTGTCTAGGTGACTCGTGCAGTAAGGAATAATGAAAGGACCATTGGGGAGATCCCAGAAGTGCATAATAAACCATATTGAGAGGTGCATCATTGACTCTTATTTAGACGAAACAGTGTTGTCCTATAGACATGATCTCTAATGTTTAGCACTTGGAGCTGATTTTATCATTACACTCAACCCTATAGACATGTTTTCTAGGAGAACAGTGCGATGCAGTAACGAATGAGATAATAGCAAATGAGGTGATCAAAATCCTATAGGCATGATTTCTAATGAATATGCTGAAATGAATTGAAAGAAAGTTCATTGACATTTGTTCCTATAGACAGGTTTTCTAGTAACACGTAGTAGTAAGAATAATTGCAGCATTTGAATTCATGTTTGCCAACAGACAGTGTGTGTGTGTGTGTGTGTGTGTGTGTGTGTGTGTGTGTGTGTGTGTGTGTTTATCCTAATGACATGGTTTCTACAGTGCACATATAAATTGAATGGCACATATAGCAAGTGAATCACTGACTCCTATAGGCATGTTGTCTACCCCTTTTACACAAACATTAAGAATATACCCCTTTCCCATTTTAACTAACACTCCAATCATTTATACAAAAGTTATTACATGCCTAATTATGAGTAAGATACAAAATGTTATACAAATAACGACAATAGGCCCACAGCTAGCCCGAATAAAATACCCAACACTTTCTGGACCTTCAGCAATATACCCAGAATCCATAGAAGAGCTCGAAGCCAAATCACACATTTATATTGCCAAGCATTGAATTACTTAAACCAACCAGCTTACATGTTCATGGGACAATAAGAAGAAAGAACCGGTATAATTCAGGTTCCAGTATTAGGAGAAATGATTAGGGACCCAAATCCTAGTTTATATGAGTTTACAAGGGCCTCAAAAGGACCCCGAGTAGCGCTCACAATAGGGAGGTCAGCAGTAAAAGTCTTGGTAGCCTTGGCTTTCAGCTGGCTAAGAATAAGAAGTTAAGAGAGCACAAGTGACAAGTGAAGGAGAGTGAACTAAGGTTGAGAGACAAGAATTGAGGGACGCAGACATAGTCAAGTTGAGCATATAGAGGAGATAATCGAACAAGTCACAAGATTTAAGAACAAATTTAGTAAAGATTTAGAAACAAGTTCAACACTTAGCGCATAGGCAGTCACGCATTAGCAGAGTTAAGGAAAGAACAAGTTTTCAAGATTGGAAAAAATTATCATACACAGATTCATAATACCAAATAAGTGAAAACCTAAAAGGCCCAAATTATGCTAAGTATAGGTCCTAGTGTTACAAAATAGTCGTGTTAATTTAAACATGATAAGGAAGAAGGTTATGACAATTACTGGTGAATCAAGGGAGCCAAAAACATGCTAAATGGCATATTAAGAGAGAACTAGTCATGGTTGATAAAAAAAAAAGATCTTGATACAGGATTAAAACATGCTACATAGGCAAGATACCATTATAAAAATTCAGAATATAAATAGGAAGAGAAACTCGTGCCATATAGCAAATGCAAACACTCAGGTTTTGAACACAATTGACTAGTTAAACTAAAGAGAGTACAAATTATGCAGATGAAGCATTTTCGAATAACAGAATTGGCATTATTAGCAGAACTAAACACTAAAAAGATGCTAACTTGGGCAAAAGTCACACACCGTAGTGGTTCAAAACATATTGACTTAGAAGAATCTAAATTAGTTGAATCAGGCTTATGCACGTTTCGACTAGCAACATTATGAAGTTAAAGGGTTAAAGAGACCTAAAACTGAAGTAAAGCAAACAAGAATAACCCATACAACACATTAAGCTATGAACCTCAGAAATGAAAACATATGCGAATTTAAGATATATAAGAATTGAAATTGCAAAAGTCAGTAACTCACCAGTTAAACGAATAACAGTAAAGAATCAAAATTCCACAAGAATCCAGAATCGCAACGTGTCAAAGTTCCCAAGAGCTTCGAAAGAACTCCGGGCAATGCTCGCACCAAGAGGAGGTTGAGTAACAAGGTCTTAGTGGCCTTGACTTTCAGCCGGCCAAGACAGAATATAGAGAATAGCAAAAGCCCCCAATTGTAGTGAAGAATAGGTCAATTTAAAAAATCTATCTCAAAGGGGAATGGGGAGGGTTTATATAGCAGTAAAAATTGAATGACCATTCAAGGAAACAGAGTAAATCAAACAACAAATAAGGAAAGAATTCATGCACAATCAGTTCAAAATCAATTTAGGAGAGAAATCGGGTAAACCCTAGTTTTTTCAGGAAAGTGTAAATCAACAGAAATCTAAATAAAATCGGACTCACACAATATGGTAGACGAAATAATAATCAAAATCAAAGATTCGAACCACTTTGGTTTGATTTCAGAAGGTATTTCTTGCCATGTTTAGGCAAGAACCTAGGTAACACTACAAACGGAAAACCAGTACCAAAAGGTTTTAAATATGGCAAGAGTATAGTAGTCGAATCCCATTATTAGTGGGATTATGAGAGGGGTTAAGGGAAGGCGGCTAGGGTTTAGTGAAGAAGAGATGAGTGACAGAGGGAATAGAGGCGGCTATCTTTAGGAAATGGGGTTAGGGTTAGGTTTTGGGAGTATAAGGAAAGAGAGTGAGGTGTTGTGGGCCGTTGATCGCTTTTGATCAACGGTTGATATTAAAAATGAGTTGGGTCAGATTTTGGACTGGGCAGGGTTGCTTGGGGTTGGGCTTGAGGATTGGGCCAGGGATTTGGGTCTGTCTGGTCCGACACATAACTCACAAATTGGGCCAGCTTTTAAATAAGAGATTTAAAGGGAAATAATTTAATAAAATAGTTAAATAAACATATAAAGAATGCTATTTATGAAAATTAATACTTTAAACAATGGTAGGAGATTATAAAAAATGTAAAAATATCATTTTGACCCTGAATAAAATGATAAATGCAATATAAATGCGAAATATAGGCTATCATTGCAAGATTGTGCAAATAACCTAAGAATACCAATATAATTATATAAAATAAGTAAAAATATTTGAAACATGTATTATGGATACAAATAATAATTTTAGATGGTTAGATCATCACAAGAATAATTTAAAGGAATAATTATTAAATATTTATATAATTTAAATGCAACAAAATTAATTTAAAAGATCTACAATTTATGGAAAATTATAGAAAATGCTTGTATAAATTTGTAAACTAAATAATGATGCAAAAAATCCAATTTTGAAAGTATATATATATTTTGAAAAAATATGAGTGCAAAATTGGGTATCAACAGGTGCCCCTCTTTACCCGGGAATAATGAAAGAGTTGTCGGGTAAAGAAAATGATGATCAATTTTGGCCGAATGATGTGATTTTGAAAAAATGGAGGTCGAACCCTGATTCCTGAGTTGCCTACATATCCTTGGTGTTACGGGAATCAGGCCGCATGTAGTTCTGGATCCAACGGTGAACTGAAACCAACGGAGTTGTTATAAGAATGGTCGTATGTTTCGAAAAGGTTCTTTCGAGTAAGACAATGTTGTAAGTAACGAGCAATTTTAATGGGGTCATGAATGCGAATTTTGGATGTTACGAGTGTATGAGGCAAATGTTCGAACTGTAGTAGATTAAAAGGTAGTCAATTACTGGTAGTCGGTTACATTTGAAGCAATCAAAGGATGTGAGCACTGTGAACGGAAACCAGAGCGAAGATTTCTCCCATTTGTAGAATAGTTACTCCCGAGTTGCCTGCAAAACATAAAACACAGTGCATGCGAATATATATGGGTTATTGCAAAAATTTAAACATGATGCAAATTTCATTTGGACCATGAAGGTTGTCTTTGGACAAGGAGGATGATGTCCTTGGACCATGACGCATGGGCCATGAAGCGTATGACAAGGGATTCGCAGGCCATGAAATGGTGTCCTCGGGCACGGGGATGGTACCTCTGGACTATGAAGCCTTTGAATAATGATGTGCAGTTTCGAGAGATCCTCAGGCCATGGAATGGTGTCTTCAGGCTATGAGGATGATGACTTCGGACTACAACGACTTTGGACAAAATGGCGATGTTTCAGCCTATGAGATGCAGAGATATGGCGAAATCGATCATTTGATAAAAGAAATAGGTAATGCTTGGTTGTATGCGGCGACGACACAAGACAAGGCTTAGTCTTGTTTGAGATGAGGGCAACGCTTAGCCCTAGGTGAATAAAGAAATAGCGCTAGGTCTTAGGTAGCATAGTGGAGATAGTATTTAATCTTATACAAGGAAAAGGCAGTGCTTAGCCTTATGCCAAAAGGGAAGACAATGCTTAGTCTTGTGAAGGGAAAGGTAGTGCTTAGCCTTATGGAATTAGGGAGGCAGTGCTTAGTCTCATACAGGAAGAAGAGACAATGCTTAGTCTCATGCAAATAAGGGAGGAGGTGCTTACCCTCATGCAGTAAGAGGAGACAATACTTAGTCTCATGCGAGGAATGGCGTCGCTTAGCCTTATGCAATTATGGAGGCAGTGCTTAGCCTTATGCAAAGAGGAGACAATGCTTAGTCTCATGCAGGGAAAGAAAGTGCTTAGCCTTATGCAATTAGGGAGGAAATGCTTATCTTGCTTAGTCTCATGCAGGGTAAGGTAGTGCTTAGCCTTATGCAATTAGGGAGGCAATGCTTATCTTCATGCAATCAGGGAGGCAATGCTTAGTCTCATGTAGGGTAAGGCAGTGCTTAGCCTTTTGCAATTAGGGAGGCAATGATTAGCCTCATGCAATCAGGGAGACAATGCTTAGTCTCATGCAGGGTAAGGTAATTCTTAGCCTTATGCAATTAGGGAGGCAATGCTTAGCCTCATGATGAGTGATAGTGAGAAAGCAAAGTATTTCTTCACTGGAGATGACTGCGCTAGATAATTTGTTATTTTGAAGGCAGTGACTTGATGTGTCTGAGGATGTCGTTGTCTTATTGTGCCTGCATCCAAAGAAAAATTGTGAGTTCTATGAGGGGAGGTTGGTTTACGCTTTTGTCTTCTGTTTTTCCTTTTCTCCTGTCTTAAGGTCCTGTTTGAGTTGCCCTGGGTAGCATCTGGCTGTCTTAGAAATAAAGTTTTCGAAAAATGTGCATGCATTTGATAAATATAGTTATTTAAAATGTAGTAGTATGCGATTTCAAATAATTTAGATGAACCGGTGACTGTGACATATTTTAGAGACATTGCGACCTCTTTGCTATAGAATTTTGAGGGTTCCCCTCAAAATTTTGCCCCAGTTTAAATGCAATACTTTGGTTGTTCCATGTATGATGATGTCGGCTGAACTTTCTTTAGAAGTTTGAGGGCCCTCCTCAAAATTCTGCCCTAGTTTTCTGATCATGGCAAAATGAAGATTTTATTATGATGTGACCGAACCCACAGGGCTGCCTACGTATCCCCTCTTAAATGGGAATCAGGTCAAGCGTAGTTCAGTTACATCAAATGAAGAAATGTAAATAATCCTAAACATAGTATCTCTTGACTGTGTCTAAGTTGATAGGTTTAGGCCAAATTTCTCCATCCATTTCTGCAAGTATAAGTGCGCCTTCTGTTAGTACTCGATAAAGCATGTAGGGACCTTACCAATTGGGTGAAAACTTCCCTTATCTTCATCTTGATGCGGGAAAATTCGCTTTAGCATTAATTGCCCCGGTGTGAATTGCCTTGGTCTGACCCTTTTGTTGAAAGCTCTTGCCATTCTGTTTTGGTAGAGTTGACCGTGACATACTGCACTCATTCTTTTTCCATCAATGAGGGCCAGTTACTCATATCGGCTCTGTACCCATTTCGCGTCGCTGAGCTCGGCTTCTTGTATGATTCTCAGTGAAGGGATTTCTATTTTGGCAGGGATATCTGCTTCAATACCATAAACTAATTAATAAGTAGTTTCCCTAGTTGAGGTGCGAACCGTGGTACGATATACAAGCAAAGCAAATGGTAGCTTCTCTTGCCATTGTTTGTAAATACCTACCATATTCCTCGATATCTTCTTGATATTCTTGTTGGAGGCTTCTACAGCTCCATTCATTTGCAGCCTATATGTTGTGGGATTCTTATGCCTGATCTTGAAAGTTTCACACATAACCTTCATTAAATCACTGTTAAGATTGGCGGCATTGTTGGCGATAATTGACTCTGGAACCCCGAACCGACAAACAATGCGATCCCGAACAAAGTCTGCGATGACCTTCTTAGTTACAACTTTGTAAGACGCAACTTCAACCTATTTTGTGAAATAGTCTATATCAACTAGAATAAATCTATGCCCATTTGAAGCAGCAGGTTCGATTGGACCGATAACATCCATACCCCAAGCGGAGAAAGGCCATGGTGCACTTGTTGCATTGAGTTTATTGGGTGGCACTCGTATCATGTCAGCATGTATCTGGCATTGGTGACACTTCTGGACATACCTGATGCAGTCTGTCTCCATGGTCATCCATAAATACCCTGCTCTTAGTATTTTCTAGGCAAAGACAAAACCATTCATGTGTGGCCCGCAAGTTCCGGCTTGTATTTCCTCAAGCAAACTGGATGCTTCCTTGGCATCGACACAACGTAATAACCCCAGGTCACGAGTCCTTTTGTACAGAATCCCTTCGCTTTGAAAGAAGTGGTTGGCTAACCTTCGGAGTGTGCATTTTTGAGAATGAGTTGCGTGCTCCGAAAATTCCCCTTTTGCCAAGTATTCTTTGATGTCATGGAACCATGGATTTCCATCACTTTCTTCTTCAACATGAGCATAATAAGTTGGTTTCTAATGAATTTCTATTGGGATATGGTCGATGAAATTCTTGTCTAGGTGTTGTATCATGGAAGATAGGGTGGCCAATGCATCTGTGAACTCATTCTAAATCTTCGGAACATGTTTGAATTCTATCTTCGTGAACCTCTTGATCATCTCTTGCACACAGTATAGATATGGTAATATTTTAGTGTTCTTCGTGGCCCACTCTCCTGAAACATGATGTACCAAGAGATCGGACTCTCCAATCACTAGCAACTCCTGAACTTTCATGTCAATGGCCCACCTGATTCCTAAGATGCCAGCCTCATATTCTGCCATATTGTTGGTACATGGAAACCTGAGTTTTGTGGATGCCGGATAGTGTTGGCCGGTTTCTGATACTAAGACAACTCCAATACCTACTCTTTTGAAGTTCGCAGCTCTGCAGAAGAACATCCTCAAAGCATCGTATGCTTTAGTGATGTCTTCTCCCACAAATGATACTTCCTCGTAGGGAAAATACGTTTTCAATGGTTTGTATGCTCCGTCTACAGGATTTTCATCCAAATGATCTGTCAATGCTTACCCTTTGACTGCCTTTTGAGTTACATAGATGATGACTAACTCACTCATCAACATTTTCCATTTCGCTAACTTTTCGGTAGGCATGGGTTTCTGGAAGATGTATTTCAATGTGTCCATTCTTGATATGAGATATGTGGTATAAGCACAGAAGTAGTTCCTCAACGTTTGAGCTATCCATGTCAAAGCGCAGCAGATGTGCTCCAGCTAAGAGTACCGTGCTTCATAGGGTGTGAATGTTTACTTAGATAATATATAACCTGCTCCTTTCTTCCCGTCTCATCGTGTTGTCCCAGAACACAACCAAAAGCCCCATCTATTACGGACAAATAAAGCAGCAAAGGTCTCCCTGGTTCCGGTGGGACTAGAACAGGTGGTTTAGATAAATACTCCTTGATTTTGTCGAAGGCTTTCTAGCATTCTTCAGTCCAGCTCGTTGTGGCATCTTTCTTCAACATTTTGAAAATCAGTTCACAGATCACAGTTTATTGTGCTATGAAACGACTCGTATAGTTGAGACGCCCTAAGAAACTTATCACATCTTTCTTGTTCTTTGGAGGTGGCAAGTCCTGGATGGCTTTGACCTTTGACAGGTCCAATTGAATCCCTCGGCGGCTGATGATGAATCCTAGCAATTTTCCGGCAGGGACTCCGAAGGCACACTTTGCAGGATTTAGTTTCAGCTTGTACCTTCGAAGCCGATTAAAGAATTTTCTCAAGTATGCTACATGATATGTGCTTCTCCTGGATTTGATGATGACATCATCCATGTACACCTCTATTTCTCTGTGTATTATGTCGTGGAAAATGGTTGTCATGGCTCTTATGTAAGTGGCTCTAGCATTCTTTAGTCCAAACAACATCATTTATAGCAGTACATCCCCCATGGTGTGATAAAGGCTATTTTTTTGACATCCTCTTCATCCATCCAGATCTGATGATACCCCGTGAAGCAATCCACAAAAGACTAGAGTTCATGCTTGGCACAGTTGTCGATTAGTATATGTATATTGGGCAACGGGAAATCATCTTTGGGACTTACTCTGTTTAGATCCCGATAATCGACCCATACTCTAACCTTCCCATCCTTCTTCAGAACCGACACAATGTTGGTTAACCAAGCTAGATATTCAACCACTTTGAGAACTTTGGCTTTGATTTGCTTAGTGACTTCCCTTATTATCTTCAAACTCATATCTGGCTTGAATGTTCTGAGCTTTTGTTTCACTGGTGGACACGAGGGATCGGTGGGTAACTTGTGAGCCACTACGGATGTGCTCAGACCAGTCATATCATCGTAAGACCATGCAAAGATGTCTTCGTTCTTAGGCGAATACTTACAGTGATAGGTGAATACTTATACGGGTTTCCTTGACTGTTTCGGAATCCCCTAAGTTAACCGTCTCGGTCTCGTCCAAATTATACTTAGGCTTGTTTTCAAAATTTTCCACTTCTCTGACAATTTTCTCAGGTATTATATCCTCTTCCAGATTCTCTAGATCACTATCCTTACGTTGCGTTGTCTCATTACATGTTACAGTCGTAGGTTCATCGGGATAGGTAATAATAATGTTGTAGAGAAAATATGTAAAGAATAATAATAAATACTAAAATAAAAATGCATTAAATAATTCTTGAAAACTTCAAACAAGTATGGCTCGATGACTCGAGCAATTATATCAAAACAAAATACGTTTAGAAGAAAATACTGAAAATGTCTTAGATGCTCATAAAATTTCTTTAAAAATAATTGATGATAATTGCCAGGCTACACAGGAACACGACGGGCCCGGCATGGTGAAACAGTCCAGTTCTTGAGAACAACTCCTTTCTCCATGGTCTGAATAGTAAGGTCTTCCTCCTCCTCCTCCTCAACTATCACACTGTAGTGTATGTCTTCATCATTCAGAAATAATGTCCTTATGCCTGCTAGAGCTTCATATTCTTCAGATCCCCACATCATGTCGGCTTGATGAAATGTCTAGTGTAAATGTGGTACCGGTTGTTCCATTGGATAATAAGGACCACTCCATGGTGGCGACAAATCTTGATTCTCTTGCCAAGTGTATTCATACCCAAGCCCAAAGGTTGTACCATGATGCTTCAACTGTACTAGTTTGGTAATCCCTTGGAGATTCTTACTGAGACCCTTGCCAGGCTCGTACCCTGTCCATAGCAATATACTTTCTATCTTGTTGCTCCCCCATTTGTCCTTTTAAATTGCGTTGACGTGCTCAATACGATGGTATGTTTCTCCACCCAGCTTCCTCCTGTTCTCGATGACTGGAACAATCTGATTGGAATAGATGGGATTAGTCCCGTCTCCATGGATGATCACTTCTTGATGATTCCATTCAAACTTCACAAGGTGATGCAGAGTAGAAGCTACGGCCCCAACAACATATATCCAGGGTCGTCCCAACAGTAGATTGTAGGTAGCAGATATATCCAGCACTTGAAACTCAACATCAAACCAGGTTGGGCCCATCTGTAGGCTAAAGTTAATTTCCCCAATTGGGCCCTCTGTGATCCATCAAACATCTTCACATTCATTCTTCCTGCTCGTATCTCGTGCAGACCTTTACCCAGCCTCTTCAGAGTAGTCGGCGGACATATATTGAGACTTGAACCCACATCTGTCAAGACCTTGGCGATGAATTTAACCTCAAATTGCATTGTAATGTGTAGTGCCCTGTTGTGACTAAGTTCTTCTAGTGGCAACTCATCTTCATGAAAAGTAATTGTGTGGCTTTCCAACACCTGCCCGACCAGGTTGTCCATTTCTCCACTGGTGATGTTTATGGGTACATAGGCTTCACTCAGCACCTTCATCAGGGCGTTCCTGTGTGTCTCTGAACATAGCAGGAGTTTTGTTCAAATGGTCAACCACAGAGTATTCTCTTGCTTTCACCTTCCTCCGAAGATCGTCAGGGCCAGTCTCGATGACAAGTGGCTTAGACGTAGCTTCTTTGCTTGTTCCTCCCAAATGCTCGGGTGTATAAACCCTACCGGTTCTAGTCATGCCTTGTGCTGCACTTATTTCTTCCATTTTCTCTTTTCCTTTCCTTCTTGCCTCCGCAACATAATCCCATGGTATAGCTTTAGACTGGTAAGATGGAGTAGGTGCTACCATCACAGTGAAGGGTGTGGTTACCTCAACTTTAAATGGTATTGGTGCGGCTACTTCAACTTCAATTGTTGCCTGAGCTTGCACTATAATGGGTGTGAGGGTGACTGGAGATGTTTTAGGATCACCCCCTCCCGAATGAGTCTAATTGACCCTTCCAGATCCTATTCTTCATCGATCTCTATCACATTTACTCCCTCACCTTTGTGATCTGGGAGAGGATTGGTACGAATATTAGGTGCAGTCTCCTTTGCCTGTATGACTTTAGTGTAAATTAATGTATCAATCTTGTCCTTCAGAGTGCGACATTCCTCAATAGTGTAACCCTTCATGCTTGAGTGATAGGCACATGTCTTGTTTGGGTTTATCCACTGAGAAACGTTTTCCATAACAACAGTGGGAATGAGAGTGACATAACCGGCAACCTTCAGTCTCTCATAGAGTTGGTCTATAGGTTCATCAATCGGAGTGTATTGTCTGGGTGGTCTGTAGTCGAAATTTGGCCTTGGTTTTTGATCATTCTGGCGGGCTGGTGGTGGTGAGTTGTAATATGCTAGTTGGGTGTTATAAGTATGGTAGGTGGAAGCAGGTTGTTGGTATCTGAGGGGTGAAGGCTGGTATGTGGGTGGAGGTGTTTGGTATGTGAGAGGAGACTTCGGACCTTGGGCTACCATTACTGCACCCACTTCTTTCTTCTTAGAGATATTTCTCGACTGCAAAGCTTTATTTGTGGCCTGGAGTGCTTTAAAATTCTTCACCATTTCGCTTTTGATCCCTTTTTTCTATTCTATCTCCCAGCTTGATGATGTCAGAGAACTTATGATTTTCAATAACCATCAACCTTTCATAGTATTGCGGGTCTTGAGCTCAGAAGAAGAACTTATTCATCTATTCTTCTTCAAGTGCTGGTCTTACCTTCGCAGCTTCAGACCTCCATCGAGTTACATACTCGCTGAAGGTTTTCGTTGGTTTCTTCTTGAGATTTTGAATGTAGAAAACATCTGGTGCGTTTTCTGTGTTGAACCTGAATTGATCCATGAAATCTGATGCCATGCTCACCCAATTAACTCACTTCTTTAGGTTCTGACTGATGTACCAAGACAAAGCATCTCCAGTGAGGCTCCTCATGAACAACTTCATACGGATTCGTTCATTTTTGCCAACTCCTACCAACTTGTCACACCATGTTATTAGATGCCCTTTCGGATCACAAGTTCCGTCGAACATTTCGAACTTGGGAGGTTTGTAACCCTCCGGAAGTTCTACATCTGGTTGTATGCATAGGTCCTCATAATTCAAACCCTCAATGCCCTTTCCACATTCGACACTCTGAACTCTGCCAGTGAGCTTCTTGAGTTCTTCCGCCATGTTCTTGATGAGTAGGTCCTTCTCGGTGGATTCCGATATATATAGGGCTTGTTGTGGGATGTGGGTTAAAGTTTCCACATATATGGGATTTCTTTGGTGGACTCCGAGAATCTGGGCGTAATGGTGGTCATTGGTTGAGTTTTGTGGATCAGGAGTAGGTTGTGGTGCATTTTGAGGGGTATGGTATCTGGTTGTTTGTGGGTATTAAGTTGGATGGTGATGGTGTTGTTGAGGAGTAGATACCAGTGGAGGGTTGTGGTTCTGAGGAGGTGTGGCGTATTGATGTGGTGCGAGAGGATTTGGTGGTGGGTTTTGATTCTGTATGTTTTGGGGATGTGTCGGGTTTTGGGCGTTTGTGTTTTGTTGGTTGATGTCAGGGACGTTTAAAGTGAGGGAAAGGTTTGCCAAGTTCTGGACCTGCTCAAGTTCCCCTTGTAGCTCCAATATTTTCTACCCCAGACGTAGGACTAATTCAGTTTGTGCTGGAGTACTCCGACCGTCCGAAGTTTCAACGTTCTCTATATTGTCCTTTCTGATACCGCTTAAATTGTCCATTTTTCCCTTCCCTTTGCTTTTGCCTTTAAGATCACTTGGTGGAGGAGGAGGTAGAGGACCTCTGAATCTAGTATGATATGCGGATGATGCCAGTATACACGAACCAACCTTGGGGAATGGGAATAATCAAAAGAAAGAAAAACAAAAGGTAACCAAGTCAGTAAGGGATATTGAAAGAATGTTTACAATATTAAACATGCTTTGCAAAACCAAATTCACGTCCTAATTTGGGGGACCTTGTTATGCCTGAGGTATGCCTAAGCAACACATAGACTTGGAGAAAATTGATGCCAATAATTGTGTCATTTCATTAATGCTAAAATGAATCAAATCCTTACTAAAACTACAATAATAAGAAAGTTACTAATGACATTTGCCTTATTACAATCGAAATCTAAAACTAAGCTGAAAAGCAGTAAAGAACATCATTTCCTAATCTACTTGGTCCTAGAAGGACCTTCCCCATGCTTGGCGCTCTTGACTCCATAAATCAGATTCCCCAGGTCGCGCATATCCAACAAAAGGTAAGCCTTTCCTAGATGCCCCCTTCATTGCCATCCGTGTTCTGACAATGTGAAAGCCTCTTTCTCATTTTTCCCTCAAGCTCCATCAACCCTTGCTCCAAAAATTCTAATATTTTAGTTGATTTAGTGGCGGTTTCCCTCCATTCATTGATTGCTTCCATATCCACTTTGTGTTGTTCTAGATGACTATCTTCAGACTCGAAGGCCCTTTTGCGTAACCTCCTATACTTGACTTGTGCTTCAGCAACGCCATCTATGATCCTGTTTTTTAGATTAATTCTCGGCTTGACGTCTCCTGCTATATCGTCTAGTAACCATGATGGGTAGAAATACACTTGGCCAGCATGATACCTATCTGGCTCAATAGTATCCTTTTTCACAATGACCTTCTGATTCCACATATGTTGTGCCTCGAACTTGAATAGAATAACGTCCCCTTTAAAATCTACTTTGTACTGGACCATGTTGGAAATCCCAGGTATAACTTGTTTTCTTCCCGCTTGTCTCATTACCGTTATAGGAGCATAAGGATAGATTCCCCTCAACCCGATTAGTATTAGGTGAGTAGTCTCTCTTGACCTGATGATGAACTTACTGCTAGGAAACCATTCAGACATCCAATGTACCTACTCGTCCGTCAGACTACTGAAGAAACGCACCCAGCTCACAGCATTTCTAGGTTGTGCCAATCTATCTGGGATAAATGCCATTCTCTTTGGGTGATGGTAAGCTATGTAGTCATTCAATGGTCGATGCAGAAGCTCTTGGTAATATTCTCCTTTTTGAAAATGCTCTAATAACCAAACTTGTAGTAACATTTTACAACCTTCGAAGTGCCCGAATCCCTGCTTGCACCGATCTAGAGCGTGATACATCTCGGCTAGGATCATGGGGATGATGGTATAAGTCTGTCTCTCTATGCCTTCCATCAAAGTCCTGGCGACCATGGCTAAACGGGTATGAATCCTTCCCCATTTCATTGGAAATATCAACAACCCCAAGAAACAGACAATGAACACATAAACTCAACGGTGCATCCAACCCAAGGAAGTAATGGAAAGTTCATAATGATGAAGTCGATATGACTTGCTATGCCCATAACTCTCACAAAGGAATTCAAATGGGATGTATGACTTCTTTAAATAAAGAAACTCATCATGTTTCTTGAAATCCAGAATTTTCAGAAAACCGCAAGGGGTGCGATTCTCTGGCACTAATAACCCTGGACTATCCCACGACAACTTAGCGAGACCTCCTACTTCCTCTAAGAGAGGAGTCATTTCTATGTCACCGAAGCGGAAGACGACCCTTTTCTCATCCCAAAATAAAGTAGCGGCCTCAATCAATGCTATATTCGGTTGGATGTCTAACAAGGACGGCAAATTACCAAGGACCTTTCTCACATGACTCTTGTTGCTAGGCGCGAGAGTTTTCTACAATCAAGTAGCATAGGTGGGATGTTTTGGACCATGCCGAACCTAGGGACTTCGTGCTTCATTTTTTACAAACAAAT
The DNA here is from genome assembly GCF_000390325.3 of Nicotiana tomentosiformis. Lineage (NCBI taxonomy): Eukaryota > Viridiplantae > Streptophyta > Magnoliopsida > Solanales > Solanaceae > Nicotiana > Nicotiana tomentosiformis. Next base: position 18,380,570 of record NC_090823.1, read on the forward strand.
AGAGTTAGCCCTTTCCCCCTCCAGATTCGACTATTTACACACTAATGATCAACATATTGGCCTAATTTTCTCCAAGTAATGCACATAATGTGACGGTGTCCATTGGGATTGTGGAAATTCCGTCGGACTTTGGATAAGGCTTATCTTAGCGGGCTATCACGTTAGCAACGTTCTAACCAGTACTAGGTTTAACATGATGAATGTACATTTAATGTTGGAGTGAGGTTTCTAGAATGGCTTAGACTGGTACTCCCAAGTGGACAACTTGAGAGGGAAAGGAACGGGAATGTCGACTGCACCGTTAATCGACTAGTCTACCGCAAATAAGCCTTTCCGATTTAAAAGGGCAATTTTGGAAGAGCACGGACACTTATCAAGTGCCGCTATGTTGATAATCGGCACGAATGGAGTATGATGTGTAGCATGCTTTATGAATAGATAATAACACATTGCCAAGTATTTGCATGATAAATATGTAAAAAGAGGTAAATACAGTATTAAGGTAAAACATGAAAAACATAAAAGAAAGACAAAGGAAGAAGTTAGTCCGTGGAATATATGCGAGAATGTAATAAAGCAAACAAGGGAGTAGGGACGGGAGAGGCATGATATAGCTAATGAAGAGCAGTTATAGCAACTAAGGGCGAATAGGTAATAGGATGTGCATGTTATAATAAATTTAAGCAAATAAAGGTGGAGAAGGGAAGTGATGTGCATGTTATAACAGGTTTAAACAAGTAAAGGTGAACGAGAAAGGGATATGCATGTAATAGCAAAATTTAACAAATAAAGATGGAAATGTAATGTGCGTTTTATAACAAAGAAAACTAATCCACATAAGCTAAGTTCATTATGGTAAGAGCCTATGTTTCCCCAACAGAGTCGCCATGCTATCGTGCCCCGTTTTCTCGCGAAAGCAAATTTCGACCTGTGACAAATATTTTAAATGGAGGATAGGTATGAAAAGAGAAGAGTCGCCACCTAATAATTTTTAAGGTGCGTTAGGGCACCTATTATGCAAATGACTCTGTTTGACTAGTCAGCGTCATCAAAGATTGGGTAAGGGCTCAAATTACCTCAAAGAGAAAGTGTTAGGCACTCTTCGAGGTCCACAACTATGGGTCCCGGCCGATCTTAAGACTATGCGGATTATAATTAAGAAATATGATTAAATAAACAAAGAGAATAAAAGGTCAAAGAGTTTCAATATAACACAATGAGAATTGGTACAAATCTTAAGGACTATAAGGATACAACTATAACGGTCTATATTAGATGACTAAGTTTATAAAGAGAAAAGGGGGGTCCAAAGATTTTTAGCCTAAAGGATCACGCAGTGCAACATAAATAATAATTCGCGACTCCTTTTAGATAGGAGTTGCTCATATTATTCAGCGGGCACAGACTATCATCTCTTGCTACTCGATTACTATGTTAAAGCGGTTACCTAAAAGCATTCTAATTCAATTCTAAGTCGTACCCTATGCATGCACTACCCGTCCCATACCTATGGTCCCGGAGGTATTGGACCTCTATTTGGGTGGTTCTAGACCTCACTTAGGCTGCTCAGAAAAGTCAAAGCTAGGCGACATACAAAACCACATTGGATTTCATATATAGGCAGTTACGGTTAAAGTTTTCCTCCACACTTAAGCAACAAATACACGCAAGACAAACTTCATGTTAAGCAATTTAGAATTAAGAAACTTAAATTCCTATAGACATGATTTTTACGTGACAGGGCATCAAGGAGAGGCCAAGCGTTGCTCATAGACAGGATTATACGATTTGCATGCTGATTAATGAAATTGCAGATTTTCGGTTATTAAGCATGTTATGTCTAGGTGACTCGTATAGTAAGGAATAACGAAAGGACCATAGGAAAAATCCCAGGAATGCATAATAAACCATATTGAGAGGTGCAACATTGACTCTTATTAAGACGAAATTGTGTTGTCCTATAGACAAGATCTCTAATGTTTAGCACTTGGAGCTAATTTTATCATTACACTCAACCTTATAGACATGTTTTCTAGGTGAATAGTGCGATGCAGTAACAAATGAGATGATTAAAATCCTATAGGTATGGTTTCTAGTGAACAGTACGAGATAATAGCAAATGAGGTGATCAAAATCCTATAGGCATGATTTCTAATGAATATGCTAAAATGAATTGAAAGAAAGTTCATTGACATTTGTTCCTATAGACAGATTTTCTAGTAACACGTAGAAGTAAGAATAATTGCAGCGTTTGAATTCATGTTTGCCAACAGACAGTGTGTATGTATGTGTTTATCCCAATGACATGGTTTCTACAGTGCACATATAGATTGAACGGCACATATAGCAAGTGAATCCATGAGTCCTATAGGTCTACCCCGTTTAGACAAACATTAAGAATCTACCCCTTCCCCGTTTTTACTAACACCCCAATCATTTATACAAAAGTTATTACAGGCCCAATAATGAATAAAATACAAAATGTTATACAAATAATGACAATAGGCCCACAATAGGCCCGAATGAAATACCCAGCACTGTCTGGACCTTCAGCAGTATATCCAGACTTTCAACAAAGAGCCATTTTCATCAACACAGCCCAGAATCCATAGAAGACCTCGAAGCCAAATCACACAATCATATTGCCAAGCATTGAATTACTAAAACTAACCAGCTTATATGTTCATGGGACAATAAGAAGAAGGAACTGGGATAATTCAGGTTCCAGTATTAGGAGAAATGATTAGGGACCCAAATCCTAGTGTGTGTGAGTTCATAAGGGACTCAAAAGGACCCCAGGAAGTGCTCACACTAGGGAGGTCAGCAGTAAAAGTCTTGTTAGCCTTGGCTTTCAGCCGACTAAGAATAAGAAGTTAAGAGAGCACAGGTGACAAGTGAAGGAGAGTGAACCAAGTTTAAGAGACAAGAATTGAGGGACGCAAACATAGTCAAGTTGAGCATATAGAGGAGATAATCGAATAGGTCATAAGATTTAAGAACAAACTTAGTAAAGATTTAGAAACAAGTTCAGCACTTAGCGCATAGGAAGTCACACATTAGCAGAGTTAAGGAAAGAACAAGTTTGCAAGATTGGTAAAAATTATCATACACAGATTCATAATACCAAATAACTGAAAACCTAAAAGGTCCAAATTATGCTAAGTATAGGTCCTAGTGTTAAAAAATAGTCATGTTAATTTAAACATGATAGTGAAGTAGGTTATGACAATTACTGGTGAATCAAGGGAGCCAAAAATATGCTAAAGGGAATATTAACAGAGAACTAGTCATGGTTGATAAAAAAGATCTTGATACAGGATATAAACATTTTACATAGGCAAGATACCATAACAGAAACTCGTTCTATATAGAAAATACAAACACTTAGGTTTTGAACACAATCGACTAGTTAAACTAAAGAGAGTACAAATTATGCAGATGAAGCATGTTCGAATAACAGAATTGGCATTTTTAGCAGAACTAAACACTAAAAAGATTCTAACTAGGGAAAAGGTCACAAACAGTAGTGGCTCAAAACATATTGACTTAGAAGAATCTAAATTACTTGAATCAGGCTTAGGCACGTTGCGACTAGCAACATTATGAAGTTAAAGGGTTAAATAGACCTAAAACTGAAGTAAAGCAAACAAGAATAACCCAGACAACCCATTAAGTTATGAACCTCAGAAATGAAAACATATGCAAATTTCAGATATAAAAGAATTGAAATTACAAAAGACAGTAACTCACCAATTAAACGAATAACAGTAAAAAATCAAAATTCCACAAGAATCAAGAATCTCAATGCGTCAAAGTTTCCGAGAGCTTCGAAAGAACTCCGCACAATGCTCGCACCAAGAGGAGGTTGAGTAATAATGTCTTAATGGCCTTGGCTTTCAGCCGGCCAGGACATAATATAGAGAATAGCAAAAGCCCCTAATTTTAGTGAAGAATATGTCGATTCAAAAAATCTTTCTCAAAGGGGAATGTGGAGGGGTTTATATAGCAGTAAAAATTGAACGACCACACAAGGAAGCAGAGTAAATCGAACAACAAATATGGAAATAAAGCATGTAAAATCAGTTCAAAATCAATTTAGGAGAGAAATCGGGTAAACCCTAGTTTTTTAGGGAAAGTGTAAATCAACAGAGATCTAAATGACATCGGACTCACATAATATGGTATTCAACGTATGTAGACGAAATAATGCTCAAAATCAAAGATTCGAACCACTTTGGTTCAATTTCAGAAGGTATTGCTTGCCATGTTTAGTCAAGCACCTAGGTAACACCACAAACAGACAACCAGTACCAAAAGGTTTCAAATATGGCAAGAGAATAGTAGTCGAATCCCATTATCAGTGGGATTAGGAGAGGGATTAAGGGGACACAGCTAGGGTTTAGTGAAGAGGAGATGAGTGATAGAGGGAATAAAGGCGATTATCTTTAGGAAATGGGGTTAGGGTTAGGTTTTGGGGGTATAAGGAAAGGGAGTGGGGGTATTGTGGGTCGTTGATCGCTCTTGATCAACGGTTGAGATTAAAAATGAGCTGGGTCAGATTTTGGACTAGGCAGGGTTTCTTGGGGTAGGGCTTGAGGATTGGGCCATGGATTTGGGTTTGTCTGGTCTGAAAAATAACTCAAACATTGGGCCAGCTTTTAAATAAGAGATTAAAAAGGAAATAATTTAATAAAATAGTTACAGTTTGACAATGGCTTTGACAAGAATTGGGCCAAATCAAATTTTCACAAGAATTCTATTTATTCAAATTAATACTTTAAACAATGGTAGGAGATTATAAAAAATATAAAAATATCATTTTGACCCTGAATAAAATGACAAATACAATAAAAATGCGAAATATAGGCTATCATTACAAGATTTTGCAAATAACCTAAGAATACCATTATAATTATATAAAATAAAGTAAAAATATTTGAAACATGTATTATGGATGAAAATAATAATTTTAGATGGTTAGATCATCACAAGAATAATTTAAAGGAATAATAACTAAATATTTATATAATTTAAATGCAAAAAAATTAATTTAAAAGCTCTAAATTTTATGGAAAATTATAGAAAATGCTTGTATAGATTTGTAAACTAAATAATGATGCAAAACATGCTATTTTTAAAGTATATAAATATTTTTGAAAAAATATAAGGGCAAAATTGGGTATCAACACACCTTGTGTGTAGATATTAGATGTTGATATTGCTGTACTCGAAGGGAGTTGGAATTGAAGACGTACCTTCATTCCGGTTGTAGCTGCCTCTTGTTCATGGTAGCCTTAGATTTATAAGAATTTGTTTATGTATATTTCGAGCAGATGATGTATTTATTTCATACCAACTTTGTATACTCTATTCTTAGAATCTCATGATTTGTACTACCAGTTCTTGGGAAAATGTATTAGTTATATATATTTTCTATTAATTAATTGCCTTATTAATTTTATTGTTGTTAGATAGTTTGTAATTGGCTTACCTAGCGGGTTGGGTTAGGTGTCATCACGACTAGTTGGATTTTTGGTTGTGACAAGGTGGTATCTAAGCTCTAGTTTCATAGGTTCTACAAGTCATGAGCAAGTGTCTAGTAGAGTCTTGCGGATCGATATGATGACGTTCATACCTATCTTTGAGAGGCTACAGGGCATTTAGGATATATACTTCCCATCTTTCTTTCCTTATCGTGCGAAATTGATTCAGCTTGAGACATAACTCTTTGAATTCCTTCCACGCATTCGTATGTGCACATGAGCGCTCGGTATTAGTTTTGCATCGCCGGCTTGTGATTCCATGAATGATGTTTGAGATGTGTATTCCGTGTTCTGGTGATGGGCCAGTTTGGAGGATTTGAGGCCAGGTTTAGACTGCAGATTAGGCTTGGTAGCTTTAGTTGTAACCTGTACATTTGGACTCATATATCCGGTAATGTCCCTATGAGTGGAATTTGTGGCACGATAAGCGGTGGAATGGACTTGTGATGAGTATGGCGGGATGTGTTAAGACGATTTGAATGTGACGAGAAGTGTTTCCTTGAAATGTAAAGAAAGGCCATTGGGTGCTTTATTTTCGTTTTGATGTGACATACAGTCTCGAGTGTGAATGTTTTGAATGATCTTTCACGTTGTTAAATTTTGGAATAAATTAAATTCTCATGACTGGTTAATGAGTTTGGACTTAGAAAGATTAAATGATTTCATAGTAATTGTAACTGTGAACGGGTATAACAAGGTACCAATTTGAGGCTCAGCAGGTGGGTTATCCCCTGCAGAGTAATCTACGTAGGTATGTTCCTTATAATGTGAGTGGAGAGTTTCTTTTCTTCCAGTGGGGCGTATGTGTTTAGATTTGAATTTGAATCTGGTTGAGAAAGTTGACTTGAGTGTTAAGAGAATGAATACGAGCTTAGCGGATGATTTGGGGTATTTTTATGGTTGGCGTTGCATGAGCTTAAGGAGAATTTTCTTTGTATTGACTACGATATTATGATAGTAATAGACTATGGATATTGTAAGTTATCGAGTGTTTAAATTTATGGCTTTGAGCCAAGTGGGGGAGTCTACTATTGACAATTCAATTCATGGTTATATGTCAAATTTTTGTTTTGTCCTGAGGCATACTTGGGAATCAATGATGACTTGTAGAGGTGGAGTTTGAGAATGATTCGAATAAGGAAAATCATGGATACGGGCTACATTACGCTTTATGAGTATACGAAAATCATGGGATGAGTGAGTTGTTATTTGTGAATGATGTAGTGTGCACGGAGTATGAATTTGATCGGTGGTCTTAAGGGATGATTACCTCTTTGAGTGATGTTGTGCTAATAAGGCACGTGTCTTTTAGCCCATTTGGGCGGTGTAATTTGGATTTGAACAAAGTGAGTGACTCTCGAGAAAGTTCTAATATGTTAGAGATTTATATATAACAATTGAGAATTTCTCCGGACTTGTGTATGGATAAAATCTTAGATTTGCATTTGATGGTGCCTGGACTTGCAGAAATTCTGTATGACTATGGATTCTACATTTTAGTATAAGGAAGGTAAGAAAAACAATTCTAAATTAACATAAGGTATTTTCAGAATGAGTGTTACAGTTGTGGTATTTATGGAGGTGCTTAAGAAGAATACCGCTGCTTATGGGCCGTAGGAAATTGTGGTTCTATGCTAAGGTTTGTGGGGTGAGTTGTGGTTAATGATTGTGGTGTTTTAGCAAGGAGAAGTATCAATCTAAAGACAAATTCGGAAGGCAGTCGGAGAAATAGGATGACTGGATAGTAGACCGGACCAGTATAGTAATGGTAAGATCGGTCCTTTAGGTAATTACGATATGGTAAGACTTTACAGATGTTTTGGTGGCAATATATTTGGGTTTGGTAACCTGCGTGGCCAGGTCAAGTTAGAGGAATTTAGTTCTAATAGCTTGGTTATGTAAAAATAGATTTCAAAGTGTTCTTGATAGTTTCTACCATGGTTTGAAATGGATATTTTCTACCGGTGTGGGGAACGTGTTGTGCATTGTGATTTCCACCAGGAAAGAAGCAAGAGAAAGGTTTCTAACTAATAGGGTATGCAAATTGTTGGTGACTCAAAGTTGATAATGAGATTCTTTTGCTTGTCACATGATGGCATGATAGATGCGGTGTATTGTGCGGGATTAAAATCTACATATACGAGGTGGTAGTTCAGTCTTGAAGGGAAGGTCCCGCATTTTGGACAACACGGTCAACTTTAGATATTTAGACGAATGTTATAACTGCTCGGTAATCCCTAAGAAAGGTGCGCATTTCAAAAAGCACAGTGTATTTTGATGTCATTGGTATTGCGGTACTCACCTGGTTGATAGACTGCTGATATTCAAATTATTACTATATGGCACGGAAGAATTATGGAAATATTCCAAGTGGGATGATCGTGCATTAAGGATGTGATAGTCATTCGGGTGGTGGAGATTGGATCAGAAATGGTGATTCGTGTGTTCTAGGGATTTGAAGACTGGGAGTTTTCAGGAGCATATTGTTTCATGGTTGTGGACTGTGAAGTAGTGGCCGAAGCTAGCCAGATGATAGTATGTATTGTGATTTCAGTTATTGTGGATTATTGGAGGGTTATTTATCTATTTGTGGGTAACTAGAACTGATTTGGGGGTCCATCGGTAGGCCCAATTAGGATGTGTATTCTACACCGAGTCGGATTGGTTGGCTCCATACTGCTATTGTTGAGGGATGTTCCATTCGGTTGATGTTGAGCTTATTCATATTCTGAACTAATCTGTGAGTTACTCTTTTATGATAAGAGGAGTTGTGATTTAGTGGTTATGCACACATGGTGCGGTTCTATTGGGGGCCTTATGGCGAAATTCGAGCGAGATGAGTATTTGGGTATTGCATGATCGATTGCGTATTGGTTATGTTCTTTCAGGTTTTGTATGGCATTGTGTTATTTGCATATATATGGTTATTGATGCTGAGCAGGGTGACTCGAAGTATATAATATGGACCGGCATTTGGATGGGGTCACGCATTGCAGCGGATTTATGTAAAGGTATGTACCTTGTGTTAGAATAGTATGATAGTTCTACAGTGTGTGATGGATTTCCAACATTTCATTGTGGCAGTACGTGTTAATCTTGCAGGGCAGTTCTCTCATTTGAGTCATTTCTCATGACTTAGTACATTTGAATTGTTGCGTATTGGTGCACGGATGGCGTAGTTTGTGGATCTGAGTTATATTGGTGTGGCATGTTTGTGGGATAGTTGTGTTTAATAATATATGGTCATTGGACCTAGAATGAGTACTATTAGGTTTGAAACGGTATATTCGGGAGGATAATATTGAAATTCGTCTTAGAAGGTGATTATGGTTCTGGTTGGGGTGAGAGAGCTCCATGACTTGTTGATCTGATAAGAGGTCCTGAGATTTCTGCGTGCTTCTTTCATTATCAGCAGTATATGAAGGTTTTGGAATGAGGTTTTGTTTGATATGAGGTTTAATACCAGTGCCGGGTTAGCTGGAGTAGTTATTGTGATCGAGGATGGTACTGCGAGCATGCGAGTTGTGTAGTATGTTATGTGATTATATCTGGGGTTATGGTCATGGCTCAATGCAGCTTGTTCAGACTTATACAGTGTGTAACTATGAGATTCGGGTCTTGTAAGAAATTCCGAAGGTTGGGAATTGAATTTTAAGGTTTTTGGGCAAAGGTTAAATTAAGGATTTTCAGTTGTATTGTGTTGACAGGCCTATGTGGAATAGGGTGACGTGGGATCACCCCCGGGTACGTGTGTGGAAATACGTAATAGTGATTTTATGGCTTGGAAACAACTCTTGGCACATTCGAGGACAAACATATGTTTAAGTGGGGGAGAATGTAACGACCTGGCTGGTAGTTTTGAGTATTACAGCCCCGCTCCCCCATTTACTGCTCTATTCGTGCTTTATAGATGTATTATGACCTATCGGATTAGTTAGTTCGGGTCCGAAAGGATTTTGAAATGAATTGAGACACTTAGTCTCATAATGGAAAGCTTGAGTTGGAAAAGTTGATCGGATGTTGGCTTATGTGTAAACGACCTCGGATTTGAATTCTGATGATTTCAATAGCTCCGTATCGTGATTTTGGACTTAAGAGCGTATCCGGAAATTTATTTGGAGGTCCGTAGTGGAATTAGGCTTGAAATGGATAAAGTTGAATTTTTGGGAAGTTTGACCGGGGGTTGACTATTTGATATCGGGGTTGGAATCCGATTCTGGAAATGGGAATAGCTTCGTTATGTCATTTATGACTTGTGTGTAAACTTTGAAGTCAATCCGGATTGATTTGATTTGTTTCGGCACAAGATATAGAATTTGAAAGTTCTAAGTTTATAGATTTTGAATTGGGGTATGATTCGTCGCTTATATATTGTTTGATATGATTTGAGGCCTTGAGTAGGTCCGTGGTATGTTTTAGGACTTGTTGGTGTATTTAGTTGAGGTCCCGGAGGCCTCGGGCGAGTTCCGGATGATTAACAGATCAAAAATTGGAGTTGTGAGGTTGCTGAAGCTGTAGCCCTTCTGGTGTGATCGCACCTGCGAGGGTCATGGCCGCAGGTGCGGAGTTGGAGGGTGTCAGCAAAGGTCGCAGGTGCGATGGGATTTCTGTACCTGCGATTGCTCAGATGCGGGCAAGGATTCGCAGAAGCAGAAAATGGTGAGGAAGCCTGGCAGCGCATGTGTGACTTTTTTTCTGCATAAGCAAGTGCGAGCCCAGGCTCCGCAGGTGCGAAAAGCCTGGGCAGAACCCTTTAAGTTCGAGGGTTCGATATTTTCACCAATTTTAGAATTTTGGAGCTCGGTTTGGGCAATTGTGGAGAGGAATTTTTCCACACAACTTAGGGTAAGTTTTCTTGACTCCATTGTGATTATATTTCATGAATTAATTTTCATTTTTGGTTTAAGTTTATCGAATCTTCAAGAGAAATCGAAGGAAATTCCTATAATTTCGTAAAACGAATTTTTGAGTTTTGAACATCGATTTGGAGTCGGAAGTGAGTAAAATTAGTATGGTTGAACTTGTAATTGGATGGGTTGTCACATTTTTTGAGTTTCATCGGATTCCGAGACGTGGGCTCCACAAATAATTTTTGGAGTGTAATTTCGGATTTTGTGGTAAAATATTAGTATTTTGATATGGAATTAAATCCTATAAATTGTGTGGACTGAATCAAATTTATTGAGGCTATATTCGAGCCGTTCAGAAGTTGATATGCGTAGAATGAGATTTCAGGAGCATTTTGATCTTGCTCAGAATTAGATTCGTCTTGTTCGAGGTAAGTAACTCTTCTAATCTTGGAGCTGAAGGTATGAACCCTGAATATATGTATTATGTGATGTGTTGGAAGGTGACGCACATGCTAGGTGACAGGCGTGTGGGCGTGCACCGTAGAAATTGTGACGTAATTAGTTCCGTGGAATTTTGTAGTCATAATCTTGGCATTTTTTATGTAGTTTTATGTGTTAAAGAAATTGTGTTGTGAATCATATTAAAAATCATGTTGAGGCTATGTGCCAGTATTATTGAGTCCCACAGAGGTCATATTGCTGTGAATTATCTGTTTAAATTGAAATTTCATACTCAGTCATATTCATTTCATTGCATATCATATCCCAGTCTCTGTTGTTATTTATTGATACATCATATTATCATTTTCGGGCTATTTTTATGATATTGTGAGCCCATGAGAGAGAGACTGGAGGGATTGATAACTGAGTGAGACCGAGGGCCTGATTGATTCTGATATTGATACTGATTTATGATAGTGCTTGAGCTGAAGGATCCCCTTCGGAGTCTGCACACAACCCCAGTGAGCGCGGTTGATATTATAATGAGATAGATTTTCTCCACAGGGCTGGATTGGCCTTCCTCGATACTGGGTGACTTATAGTCAGTGATGTATATGTTCTGGGATGGATCTTCCCTGGGCCGCATGGGCCATATATACAGTACCGAGTGGTTGAGTATTTGAGAGTGTGAACCTTGAGATGGATCTTCTCCACAGGGCTGGATTGGCCTTCCTTGGTACTGGGTGACTTATAGTCATGATGTATATGTTACGAGATGGATCTTCCCTGAGCCGTATGGGCCATATACAGTACCGAGTGGCTGAGTATTCGAGAGTGTGAGCACATGAGGCTGTCACCATGGTGCATCGCATACAACATTGCATTGACATGCACTCATGACATACAGTCATAGAGATGTATTTTCCTCATGATGTACGATATCACGTCATTCATGATTTCTCACACATGTTGACATATAGGCATAGTGATGCATTTGTTTTACACTGGTTATTTGGAAAGAAAATGAGACATCTTAATTGCCATTGGAAGGATTTTTGGAACAATTAATGTTTTCAAACTTACTCATATTTTTGGCAACTTCGGTAAACAATTTGGGTTTTCACTGATGTACTTGAAAGGAAGAACTACTTTTAGAAATCATGATTTAACTGAGCATTTTATCTTTGAGTTGCTTCTTGTATTACTTGCTTTGCGTTGATATGGACCATTATGGACTATTGATTTTGGACCTGACCTTGGTACAAGCTCGTCACTACTTTCAACCTATGGTTAGGTTTGTAACTTATTGAGTACATGGGATCGGTTGTACTCGTACTATACTTCTGTACCTTGCGTGCATATATTGGATGTTGATATTGTTTTACTCGGCGGGAGCTGGAATTGAAGACGTACCTGCGTTCCTGTTGTAGCTGCCTCTTGTTCATAAGAATTTGTTTATGTACATTTCGAACAGATGATGTATTTATTTCTACAGGTTAACACTGTCAAATACTCAACCACTCGGTACTGTAAATGGCCCATACGACCCAGGGAAGATCCATCCCAGAACATATAAATCACTGACTATAAGTCACCCAGTGCCGAGGAAGGGCTGGATTGGCCTTCCTCAGTACTGGGTGACTTATAGTCATGATGTATATGTTCCGAGATGGATCTTTCCTTGGCCGTATGGGCCATATACAGTACCGAGTGGTTGAGTATTCGAGAGTGTGAGCGCATGAGGTTGTCAGCATGGTTCATCGCACACAGCATTGCATTGACATGCACACATGACATACATGCATAGAGATGTATTTTCCTTATGATGTACGGTATCACGTTATTCATGATTTCTCACACATGTTGACATATATGCATAGTGATGCATTTGTTTTACACTGGTTATCTGGAAAGAAAATGAGACATCTTAATTACCATTGGAAGGAATTTTGGGACAATTAATATTTTCAAACTTACTCATATTTTTGGCAATTTCGGTAAATGATTTGGGTTTTCACTGATGTACTTGAAAGGAAAAACTACTTTTAGAAATCATGATTTAGCTGAGCATTTTATCTTTGAGTTTCTTCTTGTATTACTTGCTTTGCGTTAATATGGACCGTTATAGACTATTGGTTTTGGACCTGACCTTGGTACAAGCTCGTCACTAGTTTCAGCCTAAGGTTAGGTTTGTAACTTATTGAGTACATAGGGTCGGTTGTAGTCATATTACACTTCTGCACTTTGCGTGCAGATATTGGATGTTGATATTGTTGTACTCGACGAGAGCTGGAATTGAAGACGTACCTGCGTTCTGGTTGTAGTTGCCTCTTGTTCATAAGAATTTGTTTTTGCACATTTCGAACAGATGATGTATTTATTTCATACCAGATTTGTATACTCTATTCTTAGAAGCTCATGATTTGTACTACCAGTTCTTGGGGAAATGTATTAGTTTTATATATTTTCTTTTATTTAATTGCCTTATTAATTTTATTGGTATTGAATAGTTAGTAATTGGCTTACCTAGCGGGTTGGGTTAGGTGCCATCACGACTAGTTGAATTTTGGGTCGTGACAATATCAGATAATACTTTTCTTTCCGTACAATTTTCAATCAGTTTACACTCTGTTTATCTTTCTGTTTAGCTTCGCTCTGCTCTTCGACTTTCTTGCTGCTACTAATTTGCATTTGATCACTTCCAGGTGAGATCAGTTTACACTGTATTATTTCCATAATCTCTGTGCTCTCTCCTCTTTTTATGTGCATAGCTTATGTGTTTCTGTTTTAGCCTCTGCCTGTAGGTGTTTGAGAAAATTATTCAATGAATTAGGCTTTTCTCCTGTAGCGGGATGTACTTATCAAATTTGAGGCAAAGCATTTAGACATTCCTTAAATTTTTGAACTAAAAATTAGCAAGAAATTACGTTGAACTACTATATATTAAAATCTTGGAGGAGAAAAAATAAAGATAAAAAATATGAAAAAAAACTAAAATTGCATAAAGAAAATGATAGAATAATTTGTAGGAACCTTTGATTATGTGATACAGTGCATTTGGACTGATGTTCCACCTTACCTATAGAGAAAATGAGTTTGACTTTTAAAATTTCCATAATTAGTTAAATTTAACTACTTTATATTGGAGAAATTATTTTACATGGTGATTTCCACCAAACTCGTCTTAAATTATTTGAACGAGTAATTTTTATAGTTCAGATGATCATTGGCTTTTAGCTCTGAGTGGAGTGACATTAACTTGAAAGCTTTTATGAATATTCGGACATTGGAGTTTTAGCGAAAACAGTGGTTTGCCTATTTTGCTTTAATGACTGACGCACACTATCTGCAGGTTTCCGGAATTAACGTCTGACTACACCGTCTAACTATGTTGGCTTTGCGAGGTAAGCTAATAGAAAGCATCAGCTCCCCACAAAATTATTAAATTTTGCCTTTCAGTTGATATCTTTTTGGAGAAAGGGTGTAGTTTGTTTTTTAACACTGGTTACATTGCATGAGTATAGACGTCGGGTGATGAAAAAGGTGTGCCTATATCACGTTCAGGACAAAAGAACAAAAGTCCATGACTGGCAGATAGAAGTGCTGAAATGAAACTCAATCGTCGTAAAAAATATAAGGAAATATCAACGGATAGAAAGGAAACATTATTGTTAAACTGGCGTACGAAAGAATTCGATTCAAGAAAACGTCTTGCGAAAAGTTGTACCCTGGATAACTCAGTCAAATCAACATCTCTAAATAATTTGACGCTTCAAAGGTAGAGTGCTCTCATAATAAGAGATTTTGCTCTTTCTTCAAAACAAGGTTAGCAAATTAAACTTTCGCTCTTTCTATTTAAACGAAGTCAGTTTAAACTAAACATGTTTAGTTGCTAAAAGTAAAGTTAGTACTTTACCTGCCGCTTATGCGAAAGGAAAAAAGTTTAGTTGGTCGTTTTTCCATCTTCGAAACAGGCGAATTTAAGAAGCATATTATTTTAATAAAATTTCTACTGCCCTAAAATATTTACTTATGTAATTCATAATTGCGTCTATATGAGGATCCACATCAGGTACATCTAATGAACGATGTCGTGTTGGTTTAAAGAATGTAGCAAATATAGGTTTGTACCGGTCTCAAGTTAGAATAGTATTCGTTATCTTCCTTTGGAGTGAAAATTAACTTCTAATCATTTCCGTAATATTCAGGGGTTAGACTACATAGAAGAGCCCCGCTGCACGTCACTGGTTCACAAACCGAATAAGTTGCTCTCAAAGTTGTCCCAAATTGAAAATTATGTGCTGCAAAAAGATTTCAATATGAACCCCTGGATTCTGTTGCAATAAAGGTTCAATCAAGCTTACTTCACATGAAATGCCTACTAAGCTACGAAAATTATTTCTGGGTACTACTGAAGAGTCTGACCATTTCCGAACGTATGTTAGGACATACAATAACATGTTTGCATTTACTTCGCTCCTCGTAAAATATGACAAAGACTTAGATAAGAAAAATCATGGTATCTTTACATTTAGAGTTCAAGAAAAAATATACCACTTTATAGATGATTTATACCCTGTTAGTGAGAAAGGAAGAAATTTACAGTTATACTTCTATGGAAATGAAAATGAGGTAGCAATCAGAATTTCTTGTTCAACTAGAGTACACGAGTCGATCAAAAGAAAATTGATGAATACACTACAAAATAATCCGTATAGTGTTTTCTTGAAATCTTTGGCAGATGTTCCAGAATTATCGAACTTTTATATTGCGCTCAAATGTGACTCAGGTTTAGATTAGCGAGTATATAACCTACCTACTGCATATTAAGTTTCAGCAATAATGGTGGAAGAAGGTGTTCATATTTCCACACCTCACATTCGAATTTATACTCGCAGCAATAAAAAACAATTAGTCAACTATTACTATGGATGTTATGATATGTTGCAGTACCCACTATTATTTCCATATGGTCAAGGTGGGTGGCACTGTGGTATAAAGAAAATAGTACAACCAAAGAATACTACTAGATGTTATGTCTACTGTGAAGCGGAAAATTTACCAAGTGTTGCAAACATGTGTTCAATTGATAATTTTCTTGATATGGAAGCTCAGGTACTAGAACAACAACGGACAAAAAAGAAATATTGTCTCTTGTCGTGAATATTATTGTAATAAAATTCAAATAAGAGATGATGAGACAGATAAAATCTTACATACTGGAAGGATATTCCAACGATATCTCGTAGATGTATTCATAAAACTTGAAACACAACGACTAGACTTTTTCTCCTTCAATCCAGACTTGTTTAGAATTGAAGTTTTGCAGGGTATTCTGGATGTCTTAAGACATGGTGAAAGATATGCTTCTAGAGTTGGAAAACAAACTTTCCTTCCTGTTACATTTACAGGGGGCCAAGAGATATGCGCCGACGATATGTGGATGCTATTCCTTTGATACAACATTTTGGAGCACCTGACTTGTTGCTAACGATGGCATGCAACCCATTATGGCCAGAAATAAAAGAACATTAGTCATCTACTGATGAGTCACAAAATAGACCTGATTTAATTAGTCGAGTATTTAGAGCAAATCTGAAAGAGCTAAAAAATAATAAATTAAAAAGAAATATATTTAGAAAGGTTGCTGCTTTTATGTACACTGTAGAATTTCAGAAACATGGTCTTCCACATGCACATTTCCTATTATTCCTGCTAATAAATACAAATTATTGACACCTAAATCTTACAACAGAGTTGTTTGTGCTCAATTACCTGATCCTGATAAAGAGCCTTACTTATACTCACTTGTTATACATCATATGATGCACGGTCCTTGTGGTCATTTGAATCCTACAAATTCATGCATGAAAAATGGATATTGTAATTCAACTACCCTAAAGATTTTGCTGATCGAACATCAAAAGGAAAGTATTTTTTATCCAATTTACAGAAGACGATATACAGGTGAAGCAATAAAAATTAGAGAACAATTCCTCGACAATTCATGGGTGGTACCATATAATCCTTTTTTACTTGAAAAATTTAATTGTCATATGAATATCGAGATATGCTCAAATATTAAAGTTGTCAAGTATCTTTACAAGTACATATGTAAAGGGCACGACAAAATTTCTTTTTTGTACATGACAATGATAAAGACACGTAGATTGATGAAATAAAAGAATATCAGTCTGTTAGATGGGTATCTCCACCAAAAGATACATGGCGTTTATTTGATTTTTCTATTAGTGAGATGATACCAAGTGTTTATCATCTTCAATTACCCCTTGAAGAACAACAATATGTTTCTTTTAAAAGAATTGAAAGTATAAATGCAATTTTAAAAAATCTTTTGATTAAAAAAACAACGTTGAAAGAATTTATTGTCATGAACCAAACATATGATTATGCTATAGAACTTAAGCTACTATATAAAGATTTTTCAGAATACTTTATCTGGTCAGTTACACACAAGACGTGGACACGTAAAAAATAACGTAGCGTTATTGGACGTGTTGTGACATGTCATCCTATAGAAAGTGAGAGATATTATCTCGGACTATTATTACTGAATGTGAGACGACCAACATCATATGAAAATGTTCGTACTATAAATGGAAGATGTTATATTACATTTAGAGAAGCTGCTGAAAAAAGAGGATTATTACATTCTCACAATTGTTTGGTTGATGTATAATTAAAGCTGCAAGCTATCAATTGCCATATAGTATAAGACGATTATTTGCTACGCTATTGGGAACAATTTGAAGACTCAATGTCAGAAGACTTCAAACGCTTGTCAAATTATGGATTTAAAGATGTTCATGATAGAGTCCTGTACCAGATCAATGACGAATTACACTCAATGGGACAAGACATTAACGAGTAAAAGCTTGTTGCAGAAAATATTAGAGCTTCTGCAACTGCAAAAAAGGAAAAACAAGTTCATTTTGAGAAAAGCTTAAGAGTTTCTGAATAAGATTTGTAATTAGAAAAAAGGGATAAGATTTGTACATGACAATGATAAAGACACATAGATTGATGAAATAAAAGAATATCAGTCTGCTAGATGGGTATCTCCACCAAAAGATACATGGCGTTTATTTTATTTTTCTATTAGTGAGATGACACCAAGTGTTTATCATCTTTAATTACCCCTTGAAGAACAACAATATGTTTCTTTTAAAAGATTTGACAGTATAAATACAATTTTAAAAAATCTTTTGATTAAAAAAACAACGTTGAAAGAATTTTTTGTCATGAACCAAACATATGATTATGCTATAGAACTTAAGCTACTATATAAAAATTTTCCAGAATACTTTATCTGGTCAGTTACACACAAGACGTGGACACGTCAAAAATAACGTAGCGTTATTAGACGTGTTGTGACATATCATCCTATAGAAAGTGAGAGATATTATCTCGGACTATTATTACTGAATGTGAGACGACCAACATCATAAGAAGATCTTCGTACTATAAATGGAAGATGTTATATTACATTTAGAGAAGCTGCTGAAAAAAGGGGATTATTACATTCTCACAATTGTTTGGTTGATGTATAATTAAAGTTGCAAGCTATCAATTGCCATATAATATAAGATGATTATTTGCTACGCTATTGGGAACAATTTGAAGACTCAATGTCAGAAGACTTCAAACGCTTGTCAAATCATGGATTTAAAGATGTTCAGGATAGAGTCCTGAACCAGATCAATGACGAATTACACTCAATGGGACACGACATTAACGAGTAAAAGCTTGTTGCAGAAAATATTAGAGCTTCTGCAACTGCAAAAAAGGAAAAAAAAGTTCATTTTGAGAAAAGCTTAAGAGTTTCTGAATAAGATTTGTAATTAGAAAAAAAAAACTAAATACAGATCAATGAAGAGCATACAATATGATTGTTGATATAATATTTTCCAACAAATCGGGAGCTTTTTTTATTGACGGGCTAGGAGGAACTGGTAAACCTTTCTTATATCAAAGTTTGGTCGCTACTGCAAGATCTAAGGAATTTCTAGCACTAGCAATTATAACGATCCGACCGGTCTTTTTGAGCTCTAGTGCGTCGTTCGGGGGATTAAGACCTTAAGTAACTTCACTTCGGGTATTATAACTTGTACGTGTGGTCGGAATTGAACTTTGGGAAGTTCAAAACTGATTTGGAAAGAAAATTCTAATTTCGGAAGCTTTAAGTTAGAAAAATTGGCTAAGGTTTGAATTTTGAGTAAACGTCCACCAAATAGGGGTTTGAAGGTTCCATTAGGTTCGTATGATGATTTCGGAGTTGGGCGTGTGTTCGGGTCATTTTAAAAGTTTGAGAATTTATTAAGTTTATTTTGATGTGGATTATGATGTTATCGATATCTGTTTGAGGGTATTGAGCCTTGGAATAGCTTAGTTATGTCACTTATGACTCGTGTGTGAAATTTGAAGCCATTGCGGATTGACTTGATATGTTTCGGCACAAGATATGGAATTTGGAAATTTAAAAATTTATAAGTTTGATTCGAGGCATGATTCATGATTTTGATGTTGTTTGACGCGGTTTAAGGCTTCGACTAAGTTCGTAATATATTTTGGAACATGTTGGTATATTTGGTCAGGGTCCCGGGGGGCCTCGGGTGCGAATCAGATTGAAAATGGATTGAGTTTGGACTTGGGACAAATGCTGAGGCAGTTGGGATCTGGTGCAATCACACATGCGTGCAAAGGGCCGTGGGTGCAAAACCGCAGAAGCGGCCCAGGAGTCGTAGAAGCGAAGAAAAGCCAGCTTGGGAGCGAGCCGCAGGTGTGGAGCTTTGGCCGCATCTGCACAAGTGCATAAGCGGAACACTGGGTGCAGAAGTAGGTAAAAGTGCAGAAGCGGAGGAATCTCGCACCTACAATGCCGCAGAAGTGGGGTGTGTTTCCGCATGTGCGAGGCATCGTGTTGGGGGATTTTCCGCAGAAGTGGAAGAGTGGCCGCAAAAGTGAGGCCACTGGTGTGGCATTTTGTCCGCATAAGAGAACTTGGCTGGGTCTAGTGAAAACCACACCTACGATGGAGATTTTCGCAGGTGCGGAGCCGCACAAGCGGCTAAGGGACCGCATGTGCGATAGGTCGCTGGGAAGTGTGTTCTTTTAAGAACGGGGTTTGGCCCATTTTCTCTCATTTTATACTTGGTTGGGGCGATTTTTGGAGAGCTTCAAGGGGAGATTTTCATCAAGCAACACTAGGTAAGTGATTCCCACCTATTACAAGTCAAATACATGTTTTATATATGGATTTGAACATGAAAATTAATAGGAATTTGGGATTTTAGTAGAAAACCTAGAATTTGATATTTTTGGATTTTGACCACTAAATTGGACATGGAATTGAGAATAATTTATATATTTGAGTTTGTGATATTATGGGTAAAGTTTATCTTCGAATATTTTTGAAATCCGGGCATGTGGGCCTAAGGGTTGACTTTATCGACTTTTCGAGTGGAGTTGGGAATTGTTTAAATTGATTAATCATGGTAATTAGAATATATTTTGTTGGTTTGCACATTGTTTGAATAGTTTTGGATTGACATGCATTGGTTTGAGGTGATAGAGAGGCTTTGGTGATGTATTTGTTATTTGTTATGTGCTACTTGTTGCAGGGGCTACGTACGCACAAGGTGATGAGAGTCCCTACGTAACTAGATTCATGTTATGTATGGGTAGACATAGGTTCCCGCCATGCTATAATTGTACTATTTGAGTTGTCTATTGCTTATTAAATTCCTTTATTTTACATTACGACTTGAGACTAGACTTGTGTAGAGTGATAAACTTGCTATTGTAGAGATTTGACTTGCTTCATGATAAGCCGCAGATTAATTGTTCTCTCCTTACGAAATTCTTCCTTGTTATGCGTTCTCATCGAAAAATTCCCTTAAAACCCATAATCAATAATTATGCATGATTTCATAAGAGAAATTTATAGAAATGTCGGGTTGTACGGCCCGATCCATCATGATATTTCTGAACCATAGATACATCTATTATATTGCTGAGGCAAACGGCCCGCTCCCATGAGAGTGTGGTACAAAATCCTGTCGAGGCGTACAACCCGATCCATCATAATGTGTATATTGTCGAGGGTCGAACGGCACAAACCATAGATGTATCTATCCTGCTGAGGCGAATGGCCTAATCCCATTAGCATAAGAAGCTTTGACAGATCCTCGATGCCACTCACGTGCACGGATTGCGTGGATTGTAGTTTTAGGTTGTATTAATGTGGCATATCACTAGAGTTGTTGCATGATGAGATGAGGTCATATTACCTAGAATAGGTGCTATCGGATTTGTTTGCGGTATATTTGGAAGGATAATGTCGTTGATCGGCTTAGAAATTGGCTATAGTTCTTGTCGAAGGAGAGGGAGCTCCATGGCTTGTTGGTCTGATGAATGGTTGTGAGTTTCTGCTTGTTTATTTAATCATCGGCAGTGTACGAAGGTTTTAGAATGAGGTTTTGTTTGATTTGAGGCTTATTACTCGTATTGGGATGTTTTGAGCAGCTACCGTGATCAGAAATTTTGCTACTAGTATGTGAGTTGTGTGGTATGTCATGTGATTTCCTCTTGGGTTATGGTTATGGCTTGATATAGATTGTTCAGACTTATACAATGTGTAGATGTGAGGTTTTTGTCTTGTAAGAATTTCGGATGTTGGAAATTGGATTATGTGGTTTACGTGCTAAGGTTGAAGTAATGATCTTCAGTATGTTGTGTTTTCGGGCTTATATAGAATAGGGTGACGTGGGATCAACACCGGGTATGTGCATGGTAAGGGTACACAATGATTCGATGGCTTTGGAATGATTTTGGCACGTTCATGGACAAACGTTTGTTTAAGTGGAGGAGGATGTAATCACCCGACCGGTCGTTTTGAGCATTTGCACTTTGCTTAGTAGTTTGAGGGCATGAGTAGTTTCGTATTATATATTACGACTTGTGCAAATCATCAGTTTTGGTTTTCAGGTTAATCGGAATCGATTTGGAAGAATGAATTTTATTATTTAAGCTTTACGTTGGAAGAGTTGACCAGGTGGGACTGTTGTGAATTTGACCCCGGAACGGAGTTTTGATAGTTCTGTTAGCTCCGGATGGTGATTTGGTTTCGGGAGTATGCCCGGATTTGCAATTGGATATTTCTAGAAGGATTCAGCGCTAATTGGCGAAAGTTGGAAATTTGAAAAATTGGAAAGTTTATGAGTTTGACCAAAAATTAACTTTGATGATATCGGATTTTGATTGTGCAAAATTTGAGTTCATTCCGGGTTGATTTGATATGTTTCGGCCCGAGTTTTGGAAGTTTAAAGTTGAAAGTTTATTATATTTTTATTTGAGATGCGATTCGTCATTTCGATGTTGTTATGTGTGATTTGAGACCTCGAGTAAGTCCATGTTATGTTCTGGGACTTGTTTGTATATTCTGAGGGTGTCCCGAGGGGCTAAGGTGCATTTCGGACGGGATTCAGATCATTTTGGAACTATTTGGTTAAGGCTGGATTGGCAGGGATTCTGGTGTGACCACGCCTGTAGAGCTATGGGCGCAGGTGCAGAGCCGCAAAAGAGGAAGAGTGGTCGCATGAGAGAAAAGGGGCGGAGTTTGGAGTCTTCGTAGGTGCATAAATTGGGGCGCACTTGCGGCCCCGCACAAGCGATGGTCTGGGGTGCAGAAGCGAGCTCGAGCGCAGAAGCGTGTTTGGCTTTGCGCCTGCACTTCCATAGAAGCGTATGGAGATCCGCAGGTGCGAGGGGTTAGCTGGCTAGTGGAGTTCGCAAAAGAGGGGTTCGTGTCGCAGAAGCGGCTCATGTGTTCGCAAAAGTGGAAATGACTGGGCAGATGCTTTTAAATCGAGGGTTTGGTCGTTTTATTCATACATGGAGCTATAGACCTCATATTGAGATGATGCTTGAAACAATTTTCACCATGTGACTTGGGGTAAGCATTCTTGACTCACTGGTGATTATATTTCATGATATTATCTTCGTTATTGGGAATTGGATTATGGATTGTAAAGAGAAATTGGGGGTTTTAGCCTAACATTTCATAGAGTGCGTTTTTTAGTTTTGAATATCGATTTGGAGTCAGATTTGAGTAAAACTGGTATGGTTGGACTCGAAATTGAATAGGTTATCGAATTTTGTAAGTTATGTTGAGCTCCGAGGTACGGGCCCAGGTTTGACTTTTGGTTGATTTTGTGCTTTTGAGTAAAGATTCGATCTCTATCAATTGGAATTATTTCCTTAGACTTTATTTGATGTATTAGAGTTGCTTTTGGCTAGTTTCTAGCCGTTCAGAGGTCGGTACGCGCGGGATGACATTTTTAAAGCATCGCTTAGCTTGCTCAGTATTGGATTTGGCTTGTTCAATGTAAGTAACACTTCTAAACTTGGAGCTGAGAGTATGAACCCTGATTATACGTGTTATGTGATTTGTTTGGAGGTGACGCACATGCTAGATGACGGGCGTGTAGGCGTGTACCGTAAAAATTAAGACTCGGTCGATTCCGTAGAGTTGTGTAGCAAATTGACTTGTATTTTCCATGTGTTAGAGAAAATGAGTTATGACTCATGTTAGAAATAATGCTTAGGCAAAAGTTGGTATTATTGGGACCTATTGAGGTCATTCATGCTGTCTAATTATATGTTTAAATTGTAATTTCGTACTCAGTCATGTTCATTCATTGTATATCATATCTCAGTCTCTGTTGCTACTTGTTGATACATCATATCATTATTTTGGACTAGTTTTATGACATTGTGAGCCCGAGAGACTAGATAGACTGATGATTGAGTGAGGCCGAGGGCCTGATTGTGAGTGATATTTATGGGATCGGGCTGCACGCCCCAACATTTTTATTGATTTATTCATGGATTTGGTTTACTATAGCGCTTGGGCCGAAGGAGTCCTTTCGGAGTCTGCACACCCACAGTGAGTGCATTTGATATTATATTGAGGGATGGATCTTCCATGGGCATGGATCTTCCCTAGGAACGGATCTTGGCTAATTATTTATATTGAGGGATAGATCTTCCCTCGTCTGATTAGACCTATACAATACTGAGTGATTGCATGTTAGTTATCGTATATATATATATATATATATATTTAGGATGGATCTTCCCTAGGCTTGATTGGCCATATATAGTACTGAGTGACTGTGCGTGAGTTGTCATTTATATTGGGGCTGAATTTATCCTGTACAGTGCCGAGTGACTAAACGTGAGGAATATTGAGTATGATGAGTGGAAATGCGAGACAGTGAGATTGTGTACTTTGAGAGTGTGAGTACATGAATTCATCAGTGTGCTACATTACATTAGACATGCATACTTGATATGTAGGCAAAAAGAAGTATTTTTTCTCATGCCATCTAATAATGGAATTTCTTATCTGTTGTTACAGGTTTTGAGAAAAATCACACATTTCAGACTTACTCATATTTTCGATGATTTCGGCAAAAGATTTGACTTTTACTGTTATACTTGAAAAGAAAATATTTATTTTTTTTGGAATTGTATACGAGCTGAGCATTTATTTATTGAGTTATTTATTGTACCATATTTATTATATTGTTATGAATCGTTACTATTTTTTGGAGTTGGACTTTGACCTTTTGTCCCAGCTCGTCACTACTTTCAACCTAAGGTTAGGTTTGTTACTTATTGAGTATATGGGGTCGGTTGTACTTATACTATACTTCTACACCTTGCGTGCAGATTTTGGACGTTGATGTTGATGTGTATGACGGAAGCTAGCATTGAAGACGTACCTGGGTTCCAGTTACAACAACCTCTTGTTCATGGTAGCCCTAGACTTGTGAAAATCGGTTGTACATTCGGATAGATGATGTAATTATATCATACTAGCTTTGTAAACTCTAAATCTTAGAAGCTCACGATTTGTACTACCAGTCCTTGGGAATTCTTCTATAACATTTTAGTTGTATTATCATTTCTTTTCTTAATAAATATCATTTGAACTAGTTTGTTGTTAACTGGCTTACCTAGCGGGTTGGGTTATGTGCCATCACGGCTAGAAGAATTTTGGGTTGTGATAGGGCGTTAAGAAGGTAGCCCCGACAGTGAAGAAACGCGTATACGAGCTGACTTTGGACTCTTCAATCAGATGCAATATAACTGGAATTGGGCCTGAGTTCATCAAGAACTTAGAGGCCCAAACAGATGTACATGTGAAAAATAAGAAGGTCATTAGATATACATCCAATACATTTAACATATTCTAACTACAGAACATATTTTGATATGCATTACAAATACATAAACAAATAATTGAAGAAAGAATAAGATTCATATGGTAGAGGAAATTATATATTAATGTTGAGGCTTTAGTTAGAAAATAATTCACATTGGAAATCTTTCGTTATTATTGAGCACTAAACCCTTAAAGAACTGAATGCGTCAATGAATTAATAGCTAAGGAGGGAACCCCACTCAAGGTCGATGCTCCCTTTGGATCCCCCGACACTTCAAAGTTCCCAAGGGACTCAAGGCCCAAGGCAATTTTTGTGTCGGGGAGGGCAACCCAACCTAGAGTCGGACTCTGCTCCCAAATACCCTTAATCACTAACGTCATGTTTTCCTTATGGGTTTAAGTGCCAATGAGGCCCTTCCAATACAAACTAAGTACTAAAGCATTACTTACCCCAAAATATATACCTTCCTCTTAATAAAAGTAACACAAGAGAATACATACTACTATGATACTAAATAGTAACACATATCTAGGAAACCTAAAGGGAGAGGGGCTAAGTTTAGAATAAACACAGATACAAAGAGGTTTCATAATCAAACCATTGCATGGATGAATTACTAATGCATAACATATTCAAACATGTATTGATAATATTACTTGGTACCTTGAAGACATCAAAGAAGATTCAAACCAACAGTCATAGTCAGCAACTATTACAGAGATATTATCAAGGTTGTGGGATTGAACCTTCATCATGACTACAAACTTATAGATTTAAACATGGGATCCCTAAGGTCTCAACAGGATCATGCTTCTAACAGTATTAACAACTCAATATGTTCAAATAATATCAACAAATGAACTTCAATAAGGTTTGCGATCAAAGTTCAGCTTCAGGTGAATAATAAAGGGCATTACTAAGCATAACTCAAAGTAGAGCATGGCGTTGCAGAGTTAGAGAAGGGACACAAGTAACAATTAATCAACTATACATGGGCAAGATGAATGAAACTCAAACATAGATCTAGTTAATCAACTAACAATTAATCAACTTTGCACATTACAGAATACATTACAGAACCATACCAACATGTTGATAAAGAAAGGATATGGAAGACATTGTATCAAAACAAGTTCAAACTCAAACATATATCTAGTTCAGCATATAGGTATGAAGTGATCATGTTTCAGTTCCCAAAACTATCAATTAGTTATGGCAATATGTCTAAATCCTATTTTTATGGAGGCTAAGTTAATGATAGATGCATGCAAACTTCACATAAACTCAACAGTGACTCAAAGAGATTAAGGACATTGATGTATTGTACCAATTTTAGAATTACACATATATATGAAGATCTGAACTGACTATGGAACAAACAATCTCAGTTGTGCAACAATTACTACTTGACTTTGTCCAAACAAAATCATAACTTACACTAAGAATAGTTTAACCTTACAGAATATATATGCAGCAAAGATTCATGAGAAGAAAACATCTAGGTGCAAATAAGGTAGTTTCCTATGCATACAACAGTTGAGCATGGTCATGAGAAAAGTTATAGTTATAACTTAGATTCTTTCAACTTAGTTGAATGACATGGACATACTGTATATCATGTTAAGATTACCAAATAATGAACTCAACCATAAGGCAAATAAGGTACAGGGCAACAAGATGAAATCTCAGCAGAATCATCAGTGACGGAAAATGCATGAAGTTCAGATGAGCATGATTGGTTCAACAATAATGATGTCTAAGACAAAGTAGAAGACAATAGTAATAGCTCAGTAAGATCGTTGGACAAACACAAGAACAGACAAGAAAGAATTTAGACATTGTAAGTTCAAACTTAAGGTTAAGGAACATGGATACAATTCTTGACCAAATTCAGGTTTCAATTTAGCAATAACTATCAAGTAGCAAACTTAGCTTCTAAAACTCACAAAATTACAGAAGTGCAATAAAACATGAATGAGTTCATTGTAAGTCACTGAGAGCTATGAAGTTTACATTGAACATAAACATATAAGAAATTAGGCATGGAAAATATAAGAAAACTCATAACAAAGATCAATAATTATCATTTACCTAATCGATTATTATTCTAGAGAATCATAACAGAACAAGCTAATCATAAAAGGTTGTCAAACTAACAAAACATAAATATCAAATGTCAAACACATAAAACATAATATTAATCTATAGAACTTAACGTCGACATATCTAAATCATTCAGAGAAATGAATGAAAGAAAGAGGGAGAGAAAGATGTTGACCTTCTTAAAGGCAGCAAACCAAACGAATTCCTTTATTGCTCAAAGATCTCAGAGCTTTCAAACTCAAACCAGTAAAAGAAACTTGACAAAAGAGAGAAAAATAGTAAGAGACCTAATATCAGAAACCCTAATTTTCTTAGTGTTTGGGACTATATGCGTTCAGTATTAGGTTGTTCTGGTGTCTTGGTGTTACATTTTGTGTTGGTGAGAATATTAAAGACCCCTTTAAATAGTGGCATTCAATGCTTTAGGGATTCACGAATTCAAAACCAGTAGTAGAGAGTGACGCATGATAGATGATGATAGCTAATCGAGTGAAAATCAGAAGACATAGGGGGGGAAATCCAGTAATGATTTTACCTGAGTACTGGAGTGGAGTGAGTCGTTGAACGTTGAAGAACAAGAAACCATCAGTCAGAATTGTAATACCCAGAGGTCATTGCATTTGACTTATGAGTGTCGAATATTGATGATAAAGCCAGCTAACACCTCCTACTCGCTTTGATTTGAAAGAACGAAAGAAGAAATCAGGCGAGTTTGCAATTTCATCCTTTTGGTCTGATTTCTTCGACTAGGGTTTTGCATTCCATGGATTTGAAAGGTCAGTATTGATTTGAAGTTTCATCTCTGAGATTAGGGTTCATATTTTTGGATATTTGATTTTTGGTGATGAAATAGGCAATGGTTAAGCGGGAATCCTGGATATGGGAGACAAACAAGATGATTTGAGGTTGATTTCACAACCTTGCACTAATCTGTGCAAGGCCTGTTGATTGATAGCATTAGGGCAGATGAGAGAAAAGAGAGAAGAAGGGGGAAGAAGGGTGGCTGGCGGGTAGGAAATGATTTCGGATTTTGGGGGTGAGACCAAATGGTCTCTGAGTTATAACGGGGGTAGAGATCTGGGCCGTTGGATCATTTGATCAACGACCTTGATAAATCGGGGCGTTACATATTTTAGAAAATCAATTCCGGGAAATTTTGGGGACCATTGGATCTGTATGATCCAACGGTTGAGATAATTTCTAATAGTTGGTCGAGATATAAACAAAAAATAGGGATAATTTTTGACCGTTTATGATTTGAATCAACATCCCAGATTTCTTGTGTTTGTTTTGTGAGTGGGATTTAAGGGTGACGTATCAGGTCGTGATTGATTGAGAGGTAATGGCAAGGATTGCCAAGATGGAAAGGAATGGGGTATGCTTGGATTTGGTTGTTTTCTGTTTGGGCTTGTACATTTGGGCCGAAAATGATTTAGCTAATAGCCAATTTGTATTTGGTTAAGAATTGCAATGGTAGTCTTTTTGTCTTAAATCCTTTTTTAAAATAAATTAATTTAAATAGACCTAACAATTTCCAATAAAATGTGGCAAAATTATAAATGTTATATGTACTACTAATTATTGATTAATTATCTATAAATGACACATATTTCGAATAATATCACTAATTTCAAAATATTAATATAGTAACCTAATTAATTGAAAATTAAGGAGTAATTTTGTCAAATTATAAAACATATATAATGTATATACAAAAGTTAGTTTATAATAGTAAATACATTTGTAATTACACAATATTAGTACTATGTGATTAATTTTGAAACTAATACATAATTAATTTTTAAAATAGATATTCATTAATTAAAAAATACTTTTAAAGTATTTATTCTTAATTGTTAAGTGTGAATAAATTAATTTTAAAAGGGAGGGTCAAAATTGGCCGTCAACAAAAAAGATTAAAGCTTTTGATTTACTTATGATGGATCTAATGGATACTAAGATGCTCTTTGGTGAAAAGTAGTTATTTTTGGAGGTGATTTTAGACAAACTCTTCTAGTTGTTCGAAATGGGATAAAAGAAGACTTTATTTCTGGAAGTTTACTTTACTCTGAAATTTGAAATCAACTGGAAAAATTATAGCTGTCAGAGAATATGAGTGCAAGAAAAGATCCTTCCTTTTGTGAATACTTGTTGAGGATTGGAAATGGAAAAGAAAAACTTGACGCCCATCATAAAGTTCAAATTCCTAACTCTTTGATCATTTCCTTTACGACTGAAGAAGAATCCTTGAATGAGTTATTTGAGGTAACATATCCCAATAAAAATTCATTATTTGACGATTCTTCCTCCATAGCTTCTCATGTGATCTTGACAGCAAACAAAATAATTTTGTTCATGAAATAAATGATATGCTCATATCTAAATTCCCAAAAGATGCTAGAATATTTATTTCAATTGATGAAACTGTTGAACTGCATGACCAAAGTCAATTCGAAGATTATCTGCATACTTTAAACCCTGCTGGTTTGCCTCCTTACAGATTGACTTTAAAAGAAAATTATCCAGTAATGTTACTACAAAATTTAAGTTCCTATGAAGGTTTATGTAACGGCACACGGTTAACATGTTGTAGTTTTAAAACACATGTTATAAGTGCCAAAATTACTATCGGTGATTTTCAAAATAGGCATGTTTTTATTCCAAGAATACCATTTAGCATCACAAGATTAAAAAATTCCAATTGCTTTTAAAAGAACACAATTTCCAGTACGATTGTGCTTTTCTATTACTATAAATGTCAAACTTTGACTTTTGTTGGAATTTATTTACGTGAACTAGTTTTTTTCATGGTCAACTTTATGTTGCTTTATCGAGACATAAAGTTCAGAAGGCGTAAAACTATTAATTCGACCGCTGACATCAGACATAGAAGATGATCACTCAACGTATAACATAGTTTATGATGAAGTTATTCAAAAAGCATTCAATTAACTCATGCCAGGTAATAATTTTTATGCTTCACATGCCGCAAAAATAATTGTGATGTTCACTCTATGTGTATCTGTTAAATTCTAAAGTCATTTGTATCTATTTGACACTTTCTGTTTCAATAATTGTTATTGTTGACGGTTTAGGTGTATTATTTGGTGGAAAACATGTGATATTTGTAGAAAAAATACTCAAGTAAGAACTCTAAGGGGCAACAGCTGAAAGAGCAATAATTTTGGTCATTTTGCTGATTTTCTCTGTAGAGAACTACTTGGTTCTTTTAAAAGAAACTAAAGGTTTGATTCTTTGTCAATAAGAATATAGCTTTTTAACTTGGTTCTTGGTGAAATAAGAAAGTCTGTGAAAAAAATGAATAATATTTTCTCTGATGTCTAGAGTTACCACTTAGCCTTGCCCTGCTATTATCTATTTTATTGCTCTTATTACTTATAGTGGGATTTTCTTATTTATGTTTCTTCTGATGTATTGCTCCAGCGCCATCCGCACCACTGTTCATTTTTTCTATGTTTTACTCCTCATTTCAGTACCTAGCAATGCCATCCTGACCACTGTTCAATTGTGTAATACTTCATCATTTGGAGTCGAGATATCCATCAGTTCAGCAAGACAAACATGAAGGTCAGTTTCCCTGTTAAAAGTTGAATTATATACTCATGCTTTCTAGCTTTTGATATAATTTCTTCATTAGTTGCCTACACGAGGAATGTTTCTCTGTTATTCCCTTGGACACATGATTTTAAAAACAAAGTCTTGCTTTAGACCATATAACCATCAACAAATAATACATTTGAAAAAAGGATGAAAGGAAAACAAAGAAATTAGAACAGCTTGGTTCATGCTATGTTGTATGCTTTGGATCTCTGATTTACAGATAAATTTGTGTTTTACTAGTTTTTTATTTGGTGATGTGCTATACGATAAATTTTCTCTCATTATTGATGATCGCTATCTGCTACTGAGATTATTTTAATTTGGAAGGATCTATGTTACAAGATCATGGCTATCTACTGAGAATATGTTGCATCTCTGGCTTTTTCTGAAATTGTTCTTGATAAATAAAAAAGCTTATTAGTGGATATTTATTTGATGAGTAGTGCAAAACGAATCAGTCACGAAAAATTGGTAGGTGCTGCAACCTACAGGTGAGAACTATACGGATAAATTTGTTCTTGTCAATAGCTAGAATTAACTATGCATACTTCAAATTTGACAGCAATATTAGCAAGAATCTCAGTCTCCTCTGTTTATAGTAAATAACTATGACATCGACTGTGAAATCTTCACAATTATATGATGTTCTAACTATTACATTATCACCATATGAATTTTTTTTAATCGATGTATTCCGCGAGGACGGACCACTCCTGTAAGTTAATACGTTTTCAATATTATTATTTCTTTTGTTTTGTTTGTTTACTCTTTTAACAACTATATGTATTTTTCATAAGTTCATTTTGTTGGTTGTCTCTTGTTTTATTTCCATATGTAGTGGTAATAGTATAATTTGGAACCATCGGAAAAGGATATTATTTGTAACTTCTTGAGGATGATGTGATCTATAACATTTATGCTCAAATCAGTTTGCAAAACCTATATTAGTTCTGTTATATGGATTTGCAAGACAAATTTCATGCTTTGAATGTTCCCACTCTTGAACTTATACTGACATTTCTGTCCTCATCTGATGCTTGTGTCTAAACCTGCTTCACTCGTTCCAACCACTCCCCTCATCCATACCCTCAAAGAAAGGGATGCGTCTTTTTTGTACCTATTGAAAGTGCAAGAGGAGGGGGTGAATTATAATTTTTCTTTTCGTTTTTTAGGTAGTAATATAAAAGATAAATTGCAGAAAGTAAATAACACAGTATGTTTTTATACAGGTTCAGATTCAGAGTGAATCCTACGTCTAGTCCTCTTGGGTTGCAAGGGTGATCTCTTTCAAGTATGAAGTTGCTTAGTACAGATCTGTTGATGTTGTTATACACCAACAACTTTTGTCACTTTGTTCTTCTCTCTATAATTGATACAATGCCTCAACAGTGTTCTTTTCTCTCTCTCTGCTCTTCTTTGTTACACAAGAAATCTAAAGCAGACTACAATGTTTTGTTTGAAGTAGAACAAAGAGATTGGAGTTGGTTTGATCAAAGTATATTTTTCCAAGGCCGGTGCAATAGGTATTTATACTTCTTAAGGACTTCAAGTTTTGTACGTCTTTTTGAGAGATTGCAAACCCAAGGGAGTTGTATTTAGAAGGAATTGATTCTTTTGCTGACTTGCCTTGACTTGCGGTCTTGAATTATTTCTTCTTTAAATGAGAGAATATTCCCATTACCAAATCCCTTGATTGATGCTTCGATTGATGTCTTTATGTGGGAGAAACTTTAGCGGATGATTTCGTACCCTTAATCTCCTTTGATTGATATCCTTCTTGTAGAATCACTTTTAATTGATTTTGCCATCTCCCTTGATTAATTTTTCCGCTTCTCTTTCCTTTTTTCGTTTGATTCATTTTTGCCTCCATTTTATTGCTCAGAATCTGTTCATGCACATAAGGAGTAATTGGTTATTTTGCATCATTGAAATTAACTAAGATCTAACAATCTCCCCTTTTTGATGATGACAAAATAATAATAAAAATACTTCCCCGTTGATCAACTGCCTTGAATGTGTAGTTGAATTGTGCCTCAGTTGTAGTCGACTCCCCCTTAGTTGTAGTCGACTCCCCCTCAGTTGTATACCGTATGATGTACGTGCAAGTTGAAAACAGAGCATAGAACATAGAGAACACAGAATCAGGGAATACATAGAAACACATGCCTTAAGCTTGCTTACTATTTCTCCCCCTTTATCATCAACAAAATAAACTGGCAGAAAATTAAGAAGTATTTGTCCTAAGAGTACAACCCCATGTCTGAATCATCAGTCGCAAAAACAAAGCATAAAGAAATTGTCTTAAACAACCAAACATTAGCGATGCAGAAAGTAGGTAAGGGTATTACAAACTGCCTCCTTGAGGCGATCAAAGCTGGCATTCACTGTGACAGAGACCCCATCAATTATGTCGTGCATCTCTTTGAAGGCCCTTACCGATTATTTTGCTATCTTGAGAATCTGCACTCGAATCTTGGACACGTCAGACCCTATCTCCTTTTCCATTCCATGGAAATCTTCAATCTTGCTTTGCATAGAACTTAAGGAGTCATTGATGACAGACAATGTTTCATTGATGCAGACAAGCTTTTCTAAGAGGTCAAGATCACTTGAACTGGGGTGAGACACATGAGATTTTTCCTTGGAGTCGGAGAGGACATTCTTGGTTTCACCTTCTTGTTTCTTAATCCAGGCTACCTTTACAGAAATATAACCCATGCTAGCGAATCCCCTGGAATTGAAATACATTGTGACAATGATGTAGGGATGGTCAACAAAGGATATGTTGTTGTCTTCTAGCAGATAGGTGATAACCATACCATAAGGAAGACTTGTGGGATCATCGGCACTTTCTATCATGAAATTGATGACCCAAGAAGATAAATTGACCTTGTGTTTTGTCAGAAGATAGTAAACTACGAAGGTATCACGCTGTCACGACCCAAAATCACACCTGTCGTGATGGACCCTATCTCAGTACTAGGCAAACCGATAAGATCAATAACCCACATTTTTTTCTCTTAAGTTTGAAAACATAATAATTTAAATTTTATAAAAAAACCTCACAATTACAGATACAAATATACTCCCAAACCCCGGTGTCACTGAGTACATGAGCATCTATACATTACAAGTCTGGAAAATACGGTCTATAATAGTGTGAGACCAAATACAGTAAACAAGGAGATAGGGAAGGAAAGACAAGATCTGCAAAACACGGCAACTACCTCTGAATCTCTGAAAAATCAATTGTGCGAAAGAATCAACACCCACTGTGTCCGGAATTACTTGGATCTGCACATGAAGTACAGGGTGTAGTATGAGTACAACCAACTCAGTAAGCAACAACCTAGTCTCTTAATTGAAATCTTAAGTTGGAAAAGTCGACCGGATACCGACTTATATGTAAACAACCTCGAATTGGATTTTTGATGGTTTTGCTAGCTCTGTTGGGTGATTCTGGACTTAGGAGCGTGTCCGGATTGTGATTTGGAGGTCGGGAATAGAATTAGGCTTGAAATGACGAAAGTTGAATTTTTGGGAAGTTTAACCAGGGGGTTGACTTTTTGATATCAGGGTCGGATTCCGATTCCGGAAGTTGTAGTAGGTTAGCGGGGTCATTTGTGACTTTTGTACAAAATTTTAGATCAATCGGATATGTTTTGATAGGTTTCGGCGTCGTTTGTAGAATTTGGAAATTTCAAAGTTCATTAAGCTTGAATCCGTTTGTAATTTGTGTTTTTGACATTGTTGGAGGTTATTTGAAGATTCAACTAAGTTCGTATGATGTTTTAAGACGTGTTGGTATGTTTGGTTGAGGTCTCGAGGGCCTCAAATTGATTTAGGGTGATTAACGGGTAAAGATTTGAAGTTGTAAGGCTGCTGAAGTTTGGACTCAGCTGGTGTAATCGCACTTGCGGAAATCTCATCCTAGGGGCGTGCCCGCAGAGGAGAAGCTTTATGCCAAGTTCTCCAAGTGTGAGTTTTGGCTCGGTTCAGTGACTTTCTTGGGACATGTGGTGTCCAGTGAGTGTATTGAAATGGATCCGAAGAAGATAGAGGTTGTTCAGAGTTGGCCCAGACCATCCTCAGCTACGGAGATTCAGAGATTTCTCAGCTTGTTCGGTTATTATCGTCGCTTTGTGGAGAGTTTCTCGTCTATTGCATCGCCCTTGACCAAACTGACCCAGAACGGTTCTTCTTTCCGGTGGTCGGATGAGTGTGAGGAGAGTTTTCAGAAGCTTAAGACTACTTTGACCACAACTCCAGTTCTAGTTTATCCATCAGCTTCAGGCTCATTTATAGTGTATTGTGATGCTTCTCGGATCGGCATTGGGTGTGTGTTGATGCAGGAGGGTAGAGTGATTTCTTATGCTTCACGCCAGTTAAAGCTTCATGAGAAGAACAACCCTCTTCATGATTTGGAGTTAGCTGCCATCGTTCATGCATTGAAGATTTGGAGGCATTATCTCTATGGTGTGTCTTGTGAAGTATTTATTGATCATTGTAACCTCCACCACTTGTTCAAACAAAGGGATCTAAATTTGAGGCAGCGGAGATGGTTGGAGTTGCTAAAAGACTACGATATCACCATTCTGTATCATCTCGGGAAGACCAATGTGGTGGCCGATGCCTTCAGTAGAAAGGCGGTGAGTATGGGTAGTCTTGCATTCATTCCCGTTAGGGAGAGACCTCTTGCAGTTGATGTTTAGGCTTTGGCCAACCAGTTCGTGAGATTGGATATTTCGGAGCCCAGTCAGGTTAATATTTCTAGGTCTTCCTTATATGATCGCATCAGAGACCGCTAATATGATGAACCCCATTTGCTTGTCCTTAAGGGCACAGTTCATCAAGGTGATGCTAGAGATGTGACTATTGGGGATGATGGAGTATTGAGGATGCAGGGTCGGATTTGTGTGTGCAATGTTGATGGGTTACGTGAGTTGATTCTTGAGGAGGCCCACAGTTCGCGGTATTCCAATCATCCAGGTGACGCAAAGATGTATCAGGACTTGAGGCAGCACTATTGGTGAAGGAGAATGAAGAAGGATGTCATGGGGTTTGTAGCTCGGTGCCTTAACTGTCAGCAGGTGAAGTATGAGCATCAGATACCGGGTGGATTGCTTCAGAGGTTAGAGATTCCAGAGTAGAAGTGGGAGCGGATAATCATGGATTTTGTAGTTGGACTCTCACGGACTTCGAGGAAATTCGATGCTAGTTAGGTGATTGTGGATTGGCTGACCAAGTCCGCACACTTCATTCCAGTTGGACTACCTATTCTTAGGAGCGGTTGGCTAAGATTTATATCCGAGAGATTGTTCGCCTTCATGGTGTACCAGTTTCCATCATTTCAAATAGAGGTATACATTACATCGCAGTTTTGGAGAGACGTGTAGTGAGAGTTGGGCACCCAGGTTAAGTTGAGCACATCATTTCACTCTGAGATGGACGGCGGTCCGATCGCACTATTCAGATATTGGAGGACATGCTACGCGCTTGTGTCATTGATTTTCGGGGTTCTTGGGATCAGTTTCTGCCACTCGTGGAGTTTGCTTACAACAACAGTTATTAGTTGAGCATCCAGATGGCTCCGTATGAGGCTTTGTATGGGTGGCGGTGTAGATCTCTGGAGGGTTGGTTTGAGCCCGGTGAGGATAGGCTTTTGGGTACAGACTTGGTTCAGGATGCATTGGACAAGGTTAAATTGATACAGGAGTGGCTTCTCACGGGGAAGTCCAGACATAAGAGTTATGCCGAAAGGAAGGTCCGTGATGTTGCTTGCATGGTTGGGGAGAAGGTTCTGCTGAAGGTTTCACCCATGAAGGGTGTTATGAGGTTCGGGAAAAAGGGCAAGTTGAGCCCTGGGTTCATTGGGTCTTTTAAGGTACTTCAGAGGATTGGGGAGGTGGCTTACAAGCTTGCCTTTACACCTATCTTGTCAAGTGTGCATCCAGTATTTCATGTTTCTATGTTCCGGAAGTATATCGGCGATCCGTCTCATGTTTTGGATTTCAGCACGGTTCAGTTGGATGGTGATTTGACTTACGATGTGGAGCCGGTGGACATTTTGGATCGGCAGGTTTGGAAGTTAAGATCAAAGGATATAGCTTCAGTGAAGGTCCAGTAGAGAGGTCAGCCCGTGGAGGAGGCTACTTAGGAGACAGAGAGGGATATGTGGAGCAGATATCCACGCCTATATGAAACTCCAGGTATGTTTCTAGACCCGTTTGAGGACGAACATTTATTTAAGAGGGGGGATGTAACGACCCGGCCGGTCATTTTGAGAGTTGTACCTCATTCCCCCATTTATTGCTACATTTGTGCTTTATAGCTGTTATATGACTTATCGGGTTAGTTAGCCTGGGTCCGGAGTGAATTCAGAGTGAATTGAGACACTTAGCCTCTTAATTAAAATCTTAAGCTAGAAAAGTCAACTGGATGTCGACTTATGTGTAAACGACCTCGTATTGGAATTTTGATGAATCAGTTAGCTCCGTTGGGTGATTCTGGACTTAGGAGCGTGTCTGGATTGTGATTTGGAGGTCGGGAGTAGAATTAGGCTTGAAATGGCGAAAGTCGAATTTTTGGGAAATTTGATTGGGGGTTGACTTTTTTATATCGGGGTTGGATTCGGATTCCAGAAGTTGCAGTAGGTTCGTGGGGTCATTTGTGACTTGTGTGCAAAATTTGAGGTCAATCGGACGTGATTTGATAGGTTTCAGCGTTATTTGTAGAATTTGGAAATTTCGAAGTTCATTAGGCTTGAATCCATGTGTAATTCGTATTTTCGATGTTGTTGGAGGTGATTTGAAGATTGGACTAAGTTCGTATGATATTTTAAGATGTGTTGGTATGTTTGGTTGAGGTCCCGAGGGTTTCAGGTTGATTTCGGGTGATTAACCGGTCAAGATTTGAAGTTGTAAGGCTGCTGATGTTTGGACTCAGCTGGTGTAATCGCACATGCGGAAGTCTCATCGCAGGTGCGTGCCCGCAGAAGTGGGAGGTAAGCCGCAGAAGAGGCCAAGGGAGTGAAGCAGCAGAAGGTCACAGGTGCGATGGTGTTCCCGCATCTGCGTGACCGCAGATACGGCAGAAGGACCGCAAAAGCGGATTTGGCCTTGAAGTTTGACTCTACAGAAGCAGAGGTTTGTCTCGCAGAAGCGAGTGTGCTGGTGTGGAAAAATGGGGCACAGGTGCGTAGTTTGGCGCAGAAGCGGGCTTTGGGGGCACGCCTGCGAGACCGCAGAAGCAGCCAAGTTGCCGCAGGTACGGAAGGCTTGGGCAGAGTCTTTAAATGCTGGACTTTTATATTTTTCACCATTTCTAACATTTTGAACTCGGATTTTGGAGGTTATTGAGAGGAGTTTCATGGGGATTCTTGAGGTAAGCTCCTTGTGTTCATTTTTCTTCAATAATTATGTTTCCCCACTGATTTCCCACTTAGATGGTGTGTTTTTTAGGTGTAAATTGGGGATTTGAGGTTAGAGATTTGGAGAGTTGGTTTTTGAAGATTTGAATGACCAATTAGTGTCGGAATTTGATGAATTTGGTATGGTTAGGCTCGTGAGTGAATGGACTTTCGGATTTTGTAACGTTTTTTGAATTTCGAGACGTGGGCTCGGGGCCCGGGTTTTGGCCGATTTAAGATTTTGGCTATAATTTTGTATTATATTTTTGGTGGAATTGATTCCTTTAGCCTGTATTGATTGTATTGTACTGCTTGTGGCTAGATTCGGGACGTTTGGAGACCGATTTGAGGGACAAAGGCATTTTGGAGTAGAGTTTAGCTAGATTGAGGTAAGTAACACTTTCAAACTTGGTTCTGAGGGTTCGAAACTCCGAATTATGTGTTATGTGATTGGTATTGAGGTGACGCACATGCCAAGTGACGGGCGTGCACCATGAGAATTGTGACCTGGTCGATTCCACATCACTGTCTAGTGGTTATATCTTGTTGATATCCGTGTTTTCATCATGTGATAAAGTAATTGAGTTGTCACGCATGCTAGATATCATGTTTAGGCTTTATGCCGATACTGTTGGGACCCATAGTGGTCGTTTCTTGCTGTCGTCTTACTGATTTTATTGATATTTTGTACTCAGTCATATTCATTCATTTCATATCATGTCTCAGTATCTATTGTTAATTATTGATACATCATATCATTATTTTTGGGCTAGTATCATGACATTGTGAGCCCGTGACTGGAGAGATTGATGACTGAGTAAGGTCGAGGGTGTGAATAGGAGTGACATTTATGGGATCAGGCTACACGCCACAGCGGTTATACTGATTTATGATAGCGCTTGGGCTGAAGGAGCCCCTCCGGAGTCTGCACACACCCCCAGTGAGCGCGGTTGATATTATTGAGGGATGGATCTTCCCTGGACATGGATCTTGTCCGAAGCATTTTATACCTGGAGATGGATCTTCTCCACGGGCTGAATTTTCCCTACTCGGTATTGGCTGACTGATGGTCAGTGATGTATATATTCCGGGATGGATCTTCCCTGGGCCGTTTGGGCCATACACAGTACCGAGTGATTGAGCATTTGAGAGTGTGAGCACATGAGGCTGTCAGCATGGTGCATCATATACAGCATGTGCATTGGCATGGTAGAAGTAGAGGAGTTATATTTTTCATATCATTCAGATTTATCCATTTTACTGTTTTAAGATATCTATCGAACTTGAAAGCATGTCTACATTTTTGCACTATTATTTTCTATATTGAGTTGTGCCAATTGAGTTCATCACTACTTTCAGCCCACAGTTTGGGCTTTGTTACTTACTGAGTTAGTTGTACTCACGCTACACCATGCACCTCATATGCAGATCCAGGTACTTCCAGTTACGGCAACTGCCGATTGGGGAGACGGGATCTCGGAGACTATCGAGGTAGCTGCATGGCGTTCGCAGGCCATAACTCTTCCGCATTATCTTTATCTGTACTTCAGTTTTTACTCCTTAGACATTGTAGTAGACTGTATTCTGACATAGATGCTCATGTCCTCGGCAACACTCCAATTTTTGGGAGGGATTGTTATTGTGTTGTTGTTTTATTTCACTTTTTAAATGGTTTCTTAAATATTAACTGCTTCCATTTTATTTTAAAGTTTTTACTGGGTGATCATGGCTGAGTAGTTGGCTTGCCTAGTTCCACAATAGGCGCCATCATGACGGTTGGTTTTGGGGTCGTAACATTTCCAAAACAGTGATATATGACAACTGAAATGCAGCAATAATGAAATCAATGCATCCTCTCAGAGTAACAGTCACTCAGTCCTCCCATTCACTCCAACCTCACAGTCACTCTTTCCTCACAGTCACTCATTCCTCTCAATCACTCAGCACTCAGCACTCAGCACTCAGCACTCGGCACTCGGCACTCGGCACTCAGTAGGTACATACACTCACCGGGATGTGTACAGACTCCGGGGGGGGTTCCTTCAGCCTTGCGCTATAACAAGCCAATCATGGCATAAATTAATGAAATATGTTACGACGTGCAGTCCGATCCCATAAATATCCTCACAATTAGGCCCTTGGCCTCACTCAGTCATTAACCTCTTTAGTCTCTCGGGCATTCAGAATCATGATAAACAGCCCAACATCAACAATATGATGTATCAATAATGAATAAGAGAGAGTGAGATATAATATGCGAGTAAAAATCGTGACTGAGTATGAAACAATAATTTAGCAGATAATTCAACATGTACACGACCTCTATAGATCCCAACAATGTCAACACATAGTTTAAACATGATTTATAGATTAATTTCTCTAAATACGTGGAAGAATATAGGGATATCAACAGATTATTCAACTACACAGTTCCATGGAATTGACCAAGTCACAATTCCTACAGTGCATACCCACACGCCCGTCACCTAGCATGTGCGTCACCTCAAAACCAGTCACATAACACATAATCCGGGGTTTCATACCCTTAGGACCAAATTTATAACTGTTCCTTACCTCAAACTGTATAATTCTTTACTCTGCAACGCCTTTGCCTTGCGAATCGGCTTCTAAATGCGTCGAATCTAGCCATAAATATTTCAATTCAGTCAATAAAAATTAATTCCACATGAAAATATAAATTTTCCATCAATATCCAAACTTTCACCCAAAAAAATGTCTCGGAACACGAGAAAAGTTACAAAATCGGAAAGTCTATTCAACCACGAGTTTAACCATACCAAATTTAAAAACAAGAGGGTTTTCTAAACAAAACCAAGAGGGTTTTCTAAACTTTCCAACTTAATTCACCCATTAAATATTAAAAATAATTATTGATTTGGGTATTTTGACCAATACTGAGTTAAGAACACTTATCCCGTTATTTTCCTTAAAAATCTCCCAAATATTACCTCTTCCCAAGCTCCAATCCGTCAAAAATGAAAAATGGGATTTTCAGAACTTAAACATTCTGTCTAGGCTATCCTTCTTCGCGAACACGACAGGTCCCTCACGTTCGCGAAGCACAAAATTATGTTGTCCAAACATTTCCTTTCGCGAACGCGAGACACTGCTCGTGAACACGATGCTTTACTGAGCTACTCTTCGCAAACGTGATCTCCCCTTCGCAAATGCGAAGGACAAAATCCACCCGAGCTATTTTCCCTTTTGCGAACGCGATACCCCATCGCTAAAGCGATGAACAACCTCACCTGACCCCAGCTCCTCTTCGCGAACACGAGATACTCTCGCGAATGCAAAGAGCAAATCTTGCCGGCCTCAAATTCCCCTTCGCGAACGTGAGAACCCACTCGCGAACGCGAAGAAGAAACCAGACACAGGCATCAGAAAATTCGAGTAGCTGTTTAAGTTCAACTTTTGATCCGTTAACCATCCGAAACTAACCCGAGGCCCCTGGGACCTCAACCAAATACACAAACAAGTCCTAAAAGATCATACAAACTTAATCAAAACCTCAAATCACATCAAACATCGCTAAAATTACCAATCACACCCCAATTCAAGCTTAATGAAAAAACTAACGAATTCCAACTTCTACATTCGATGCCGAAACCTATCAATCCAATTCCGATTGACCTCAAATTTTGCACACAAGCCATAAATGACATAACGGATCTATAAAAATTTTCAAAACTGGATTCCGACTCCGATATCAAAAAGTCAACTCGTCCGTCAAACTTTCAAACTTAACTTTCTATTTTAGCCATTTCAAGCCTAATTTAGCTACGGGCTTCCAAATAATTTTCCGGACATGCTCCTAAGTCCAAAATCATCATACGGAGCTATTGCAATCATCAAAACTCTATTTTGGGGTCGTTTACACATAAATTGACATCCGATCACTATTCTAACAAAGTAATAACTTCCCCTAATCCTTTTGAAATACGTCAAATGTGGTTGAAATCAATACAATCACTTCTCCCGTTAGTTTCGAGACATGTCAAATGTGCTCGATATCAATACGATCAAAGTCAATTTTCCAATTTATTTTGAAACATATCAAATGTGGTTGATGTGAATTCATCTCTAACATCAATGGACAAACGAAGCGCAACCTTTAAATTAAAGATTGTGGTCAATCATGTCTAAAGTGGGAGTTGTTTCTTCTTATTTTTGTTTAAGTTTTGACAAGCAGAATTACCTGATATATATCAAGGTGAGAAGTAGCAGAAATTTAGTATGCATAATACCAGTATTACCGAGCTCGCCCAAACACTATTTCTATAAAATAATAAAATAAAATACAAGTTAGAAGTGGAATTTTGAATTGAGAATTGAGTTGCATTAATAGGTTGGGAAACTACTTTTGATAAATTGATAGGGAAAACCCTTAATTTGATGCATGTCCATAGCAATCGAAAAAGTCCAACTATACCCTAAAAAATTAAAAATATCCAAATATACCCCATCGTTAGTGTGAGGAGCACATATTTGAACCTTTTTAATTGTTCAATTGTATATTTGAGACTGCAGGGGCTTCTATGAGCCGATAGGTTAACGAAAAGTATATATAAACCAAATCGAATAAGTTAAAAGCATTTTGGGCCCTTTTTCGATTTCTTAATATAGTAGAAGAGCTTCTCTCTTTTTTTTCTTTTTTTTTTTAGCATGAAAGGTCGAAAATATGCTTAGATATCTTAGCAATTGTAATCCAAAAGAATGAAGAAAATATCAAATAGTTTAAGAGTCTTCACCTTTGCGTGGTTTCGAGCAGACGAGCATTTCAATATGTCAAACTTGCAATTGCGCTAGGTTCCACGAGAATCCGCAACATCAGGAGCCAAAATGTTCTTTATCTGAATATTTTTAAAGTAATAAATAAGCAAAAAACAACTTTTTAATGGG
Organism: Nicotiana tomentosiformis; assembly: GCF_000390325.3. Lineage (NCBI taxonomy): Eukaryota > Viridiplantae > Streptophyta > Magnoliopsida > Solanales > Solanaceae > Nicotiana > Nicotiana tomentosiformis. Next base: position 18,423,711 of record NC_090823.1, read on the forward strand.
CAAGATTGTCCTCATATATATATATATATATATATATATACTGATGTAAACTAAGAGTACACCAAACTGTATAGAGAACATGTTCTCTATCAGTACATACAGCATCAGTAAGTAAATGACACAACAATATTTTACGTAAAAAACACCCAACTCGCGGGATTAAAAACCACGATCTACACTCGTAGGATTTCAGTTTTACTGACCGAGCAAACCTTAGATTATAACCTATTGTAACCTAGGAATTAAACTCTTAATCCCTCACCTACTTGCAATAAATCTATTGCAAGTCTCTTTGTAATAACTCTATTAGAAAGCGCACCACTTTGACTAACTATAGCCAAACACAAACACACGATTTATGGTTTACATAAGATATCCTACAAAATGCTTATAACTAAGATGAGTAGGAATTACAAGTGAATAACATTAAAAAAGGTACAATAATACTAAGGACACACGATAAACTTAGTGTTGGGATCTGGTCCTTTGTTCTGTTGCTGCTTTGTTCTTCAAGCTTTGGAGTCAATGAAGGCGGCAACACACTTGAGAGAGACTTAATGATTTAGGGTTCGGAAGTGTGTGTTTTTTCTTTCCTCATGTTGGTAATATATAAGTGAGGTAATTGGGATGATGTAATCAAGTATCCGGTACATAGCATGCTCCATAAAGTGACTGTTGCGTGTGTAGTGCAACAGTGCAACAACTTTAACAGCTGTAAGGAGTTGACTTGTACTGTGACCGGAGGAACTGATAACCTTCTATTCCCTCTGTCATTTCTTTGACTGATAATAATGGAACTTGTGCCAGGCATGTGACTTGTTGTTCTGAACACTTTGAGGTTGTGTAACAGATTCCCTATCTGGTTATCTTATGAAATTTGTTAAATTATTAAAATACGAAAGAACATAACTTATCAATTTTTTCCATTTTGATGATGACAAACTTAGACTTAAAGTTCCTCCCGAGAACCAGATCTCCGTACAATTCACCTAGCAAATTAGTTTTATTTTCCCTGAGAACCTATTTCCCTTTCTGTCCCCCCTTCAATTTTTTCCCCCTTTTGGCATCATAAAAAGAATATATGCAAGTAAACGCAAAAAGAAGTCCAACAAAGTTAACTCATCCCTTGTGCGCAAACAACATAGCTAAAAACATAGCACAAGAATATAACATGCATAGTAAAAGACTGAGATACTCATTAATTAATTTGAGAAGAAAACAGAGGCAGTAGTACCATTGTTATAGAACATCCACACAAAAAACAAACTTAAAGTATCACAGTCATAAAACAACAAGCCAAAAAGGGACACTGGGTTAAGACAAACATCGTTAGACTGGACACTAATAAGAAAACTATATAAGGGGCACTAGAAGAGGGAGGGAAGGATGAAGAGTAAAGGGCTTTGAGAAGAATATCCACTCGAGCATTTGCAGACCGCTCTCATTTATCAGCTGCTCTTTCAGGTCCTCAACCTGTTTCCTCAGGTCTGCATTTTCAGCAGTCAAGCGGGCAACCTCTGTACCCTGTGCACTGCTAGAACCAGATTCCTCCTTTGCTTGCCTGAGCTGTCCCTCAAGAATGGAATTCCTAACCTTCAGCCGCCTTATTTCTTCATTAGCAGAAGTCTGAGCATCGATTATCTAAGAAATAGTAGAATTATTTCCAACACCCCCCTTATTGTCTATACACTCGCACTCCTCCAGGGTTGTCATTGAGAATGTTTGCTTTCGAGTTCCCATTGCAGCTCTTCCCAAAGGAACCTTGAAATATTCAAACACTCTAGTGAGAAAGAACCCATAAGGCAAATCATGGTTCCCGTCCGTGAAATCTGCCGCCTTTTTCATATGTTCAATCATGATACCAGGCAGGTTGGTGGTAGTGTATGCATCCAGTGCTTCCATAAGCAACACATCCTCTTTCGAAGTAGTGGAATGCCTCTCTGCGCGTGGGAGCATGACCTTGTTCACCATCTCAAACATAAGCTGATATTATAGAAGTATGGCCTTCTTGTGCACCTGTTCCTCTCTCTAAACAACCTGAGCTTTTAGAATGATCTTACTAAAGTCAGGGGAATAGGTCCCTTCAACATATGTGAGCCCCCCAGTGGGCACACCCAAGATACTTCCTAGTACAGCTTCATCCATCACAAAATCCACTCCATTAACCTTCAGGCAGATATTGTCGTCTTCCACAGTGAACAGATCTGCGTAGAAACTGCGAACCTCCTCTTCATAAACTTTAGGACTCTGAATGGTAAACATATGAGTCCACTTTTGAAACTCGTAGATTGCAAACACTTGTCTCATGCCTGAAATTTCAAGAATGTTAGCATCAAACACTCTACCCCACAACACCCTTTGCTTCTTCAGGTTTTCTCCTCTCAATGTCAGACACTTCTACTTTGGCTTTCTTGGAGGAACCAGGTTCCTCTCTGTCACTTTCCTTCCTCTTCTGAGACTTCTTCACACTTTTCTCCTTCTTTTCAGACTTGCTTTTCTCACCAGACTCCTTTTCTTCAACACTCTTCTCTTTATCAATCTCCACCTCTTTCACAGACGCTCCTCTCTTGGGATTTGCAAGCACAGACTTCTTAGAGGATTTACGAACCAGGAAAGTAGATTCCTCATTCACCTCTTCATCTTCAACATCCACAATGTTTGCCGGAGGAACCCTCCTCATTTACTAACTTCCCCCCTTTCACCAACCTTCTTCTTTTCTTTTTCTCCTTATTTCTCTTTAAAGTACTCTTAAGAGCTTCTTTTTTCTACTGCCTAGTGGTGGGTCTTTTAAGAACGATTTCTTTGGGGATTGCCCTACCACTTGTAGCAGCAATAAAATTTGCCACAGTCATATCATCAAAGTCCTCCTCACTGTCATCATTCTTTTCTTCAGACAAAGGTTTCATCTCAGGAATTACAAAATCTAATGGCACTGCATCAAAGTGAGGAGAAGGAGCAGGGTCAGTACTGTCCATGGGCTCTTTTGTAGAGCATGGTATTTCATCCCAAGTAGGAGCAGAGTACTCTTCTTGGGAAGAGGGAGCAGATCCCTCTGTTGGTTCCCCTATAGTAATAACAGGCACCAAGTCATCACGAGGCACCAGTTCCCCACTTCCAACTCCATTTCCTTTTCCTTTCCCCTGAGACCCAACGGTCACATCACCACACTGATACTTCCCAAAAAACCCTCCTTTGGTAGCAATACACAACATATTCTCTATAGCTTCTTTCTCACTTATGCCTAATAGTGTAGAATCAATAGATGCAAGTGAGGCATTACCAAACAGAGAAACAACATTCAAATCAAACATTGGAATATGAGGAGTGATAGGCACTTCTGATGCTACACCACAACCAAACGTTGGTCCATATTATATACCTCGACCACCCTGCTCAAAATTAATAACCACGGAGAGGCAAATGACACAATACCACACAAAACCTGAAAGAACATAACCAGTACATAATCAATCATGCAATACCCAAATGCTCATCTCGTTCAAATTCTGCCATAAGCCCCCCAATATAATCGCACCATGTGTGCACATAATCAATAAATCATTACTCCTCATAGCATAAAGGAGTAACTCACAGATCATTTCAGAACACGAATAAGCTCAACATAAACTAAATGGCACATCCCTGAACAATAGCAATATGGAGCCAACAATTCCGGCTCAGTGTAGAATACACATCTTAATTGGGCCTACCAATGGACCCCCAAATTAACTTTGGTCACCCAAAGTAGATAAATAACCCTCCTAAAATCCACAACGACTGAGTCATAATACATACCATTATCTGGCTAGCTTCGGCCACGACTTCACCGTCCGCAACCATGAAACAATCTATTCCTGACAACTCCCAGTCTCCAAATTCATAGAACACGCGAACCACCATTTCTGGTCCCATCTCTACCGCCCGAATGTCTAACACATCTCTCATACACGATCATCCCACGAGGAATACTTCTCCCATTCTTTCGTGCCATATAACAGCGTCTTAAAATCAGCAGTCGATCAACCAGGAAAATGCCGCAATACCTATAAAATATCCATAATTCAAAGCATAGTGCGCCTTTTGAAATGTATACTTTACTCACGCAATACCAAATGGTGATAGCATTCATCTAAACATCAAAAACTGTTCATCCCCTCTAAGAATTTATGACCTCCCTTTCAAAGCTAAACCGTGACCTTGCACATGCCAACCTTAATCCCACATAACGCACCGCATCTGCCATGCCATCATTTGAAAAAATACGAGAACCTCATAATCATTCTGAGTCCCAGGTAGAATATATATCCGATCGGCCAGAAGCCTTCCATTTGATCCCATCCGGTATAAAATCACAATACTCAACATGCTCCTCAGACTGGTAGGAAAATATCCATCTCAAACCGTGGTAGAAATACTCGAGAATGCTTTGGAATCCATTTGCACATGATCAAGATATCCGAGTTGAATCTCTCTAGATCAACCAATCCACGCAGGTCGCCAAACCCAGGTATATTTCCACAAAGCACCTATAGAAACCCCCCACATCATAAGCACCCAAAGAACCGATCATATCCATTACCATACTAATCCGACCTACTACCTAGTTGTCTTATTTTCTCCGAGTTCTTTCCAAATTTGTCTTCAGATTGATACTTCTCCTTGCTAAAACACCATGATCTTTAACCACAACTCACTGTAAGACACCCTAACATAAAACCACACCGCCCTGAGGCACACAAGTCAATGTATTCTTCTTAAGTACCCAAAAAGCACCACAAACGAGACATCCACTCTGAAAAACCTTATGTAAATTTAAATTTGTTCTTCTTACCTTCCTTATACAAAATGTAGAATCCATAGTCATACAGAAGTTCCGCAAGTCCAGGCACCATCAAACGCAAATATCAGATTTTATCCATACACAAGTCTGGAGAAAATCTCAATTGCTATATGTAAACCTCGTACCCATTGGAACTCTCTTGAGAGTCACCCAGTTTGTTCAAATCCAAATTACACCGCCCAAATGGGCCAAAAGACACGTGCCCCATTAGCACAACAACACTCAAAGATGTGACTCTACTTTAGCACTACCTATCAAATTCATACTCCGTGCGCACTACATCATTCACCAATAACAACTCACTCACTCATACGTGCAATATAATCCGTAACCAGGAATTTCCTTACTCAAGTCGTTCTCGAACTCCACCTCTGCAAATCATAACTAACCCACAAGTATGCCTTAGACCAAAATTAAAATTTAACACATAACCATGAAATCAAATTGTCAGTAGAAGACTCCCCCACTTGGCTCAAAGCCATCGGTTAAAACACTCCATAACTCACAATACCAATACTCTATTACTGCCATAATGCCACAGTTAGTTCAACAAAACTTCTTCTCAAACTCATGCAACGCTAACCATAAAAATACCCCAAGTCATCCGCTAAGCTCGCAATCATTCTCTTGACACTCAAGTCAACTTTCTCAGCCATATTCAAATTCAAATCTCCACACATACGCCACATCGGCAGAAAAGAAACTCTCTACTCACATCATAAGGAATACACCTACGTAGATAACTTCGCAGGGGATAACCCACCTGCTTAACCTTAAATTAATATCTTGTTATACCCTTTCGTAGTCACAATTACTACGCAATCACTTAATCTTTCCAAGTCCAAACCTATTATCCAGACATGAGAATTTAGTTTGTCCCAAAACTTAACAACATGAAAGATCCTTCAAAACATTCATACTCGAGACTGCACGTCACATCAAAACAAAAATCAAGCACCCAATGGCCTTTCCTTTACATTTCACGGAAATACTTCTCGTCACATTCAAATCGGCTTAACACATCCCTCAGTTATGTCATACTCATCGCAAGGCCATTCCAACGCTCAGCAAGCCACCAATTCCACTCGTAGGGACATTACCAGACATAAGAGTCCAAATATTCAAGTTACAACTGAAGCTACCGAGTTTAAGCTGCGGTCTAACCATGGCCTCAAGTCCTCCAGGCTGGCCAATCACCAAAACACAGTATACACTCTCGAACTTCGTTCATAGAATCACAAGCCGGTGATGCACAACTGATACCGAGCGCTCACGTGTGCATACGAATACGTGGAAGAAATTCAAAGAGTTATGTCTCAAGCTGAATCAATCCTGCACGATAAGGAAAGAAAGATGGGAAGTATATATCTTAAAAGTCCTGTAGCCTCTCGAAGATAAGTATGGACGCCATCATACCAATCCGCAAGACTCTACTAGACACTTGCTTATGACTTGTAGAACCTATGAACCTAGAGCTTTGATACCACCTTGTCACGACCCAAAATCCAACTAGTCGTGATGGCACCTAACCCAACCCGCTAGGTAAGCCAACTTTCAACTATCCATTTCCAATAATAATTATTAAAGCAATTTAAGTAAATAAAGATCTTAATCTTATACATTCCCCAAGAACTGGTAGAATAAATCATGAGCTTCTAAGAATAGAGTTTATAAAGCGGAGATGAAATAAATACATAGTCTGTTTGAATAGTACATAAACAGAGCTTTTATAAATCTAAGGCTACCATGAACAAAATGCAGCTACAACCGGAACGCAGGTACATCTTCAAATCCTGCAACCATCAAGCACAGCAACAACAACAACCAAATATCTACACGCAATATGCAGAAGTGTAGTAGCAGTACAACCGATCCCATGTACTAAGTAAGTAACAAACCTAGCCTTAGGTTGAAAGTAGTGACGAGTGTTTACCAAGGTCGGGTCCCAAACCAATAGTCCACAATATTCCATAATAACGTAAAGTAAATAATACAAGAAGTAACTCAGAAATAAAATGCTCAGCTAAATCATGATTTTCTAAAAATAGTTCTTCCTTTCAAGTACATCAGTGAAAAACCCAAATCGTTTACCGAAGTTGCCAACAATGTGAATAAGTTTGAAAACAGTAATTCTTCCAAAATCCTTTCAATAATAAATGAGATGTTTCATTTTATTTCCAAATAACCCGTGTAAAACAAATGCATCACTATGCCCATCTGTCAACATGTGTGAGAAGTCATAAATGATGTGATACTGTACAACATGAGCAAAATACATCTCTATACCTGTATGTCATGTATGCATGTCAATGCGATGCAACTCTGTGATAAAGTCGTATGCATACTCTCAGAGTATCACAGTCACTCAATCCTCCCGGTCACTCAATCCTCTCAAATCACTCAGCACTCGCACTCAGTAGGTACCTGCGCTCACTGGGGGTGTGTACAGACTCCGGAGGGGCTCCTACAAACCAAGCGCTATAATCTGCACGGACAACTCACGTGTTGCACGGACAACTCACGTGCTATAATAATATCTGAATCTGTACGGACAACTCACGTGCTGCACGAACAACTCACGTGCTATAATAATATTTGGATCCGCACGTATAACTCACGTGTTGCACGGACAACTCACATGCTATAATAAAGCCTATAAGGCCTGCTGCAGGCGGGCAGCCCCGATCCATATAATAATCCTCACAATCAGGCCCTCGGCCTCACTCAGTCATCAATCTCTCCAGTTTCTCTCTCATGGGCTCACAATGCCATGAAAATAGCCCAAATATAATGATATGATGTATCAATAAATAACAACAGAGACTAAGATATGATATGTAATGACATGAATATGACTGAGTATGGATTTTAAATTTAAAACAACTAACTCACAGCAATATGACCTCTGTGGGTCCCAATAATACAGGCACATCGCCTCAACATAATTTTTAATAAGCTTTTCAGCTCAATTTCTTTAACACATAAAACCGCAAGGAAAATGCCAAGATTATTTAACTACAAAATTCCACATAAACAATTATGTCACAATTTCTATAGTGCACGCCCACACGCCCGTCACCTATCATGTGCATCACCTCCCAACAATTCATATAATACATATATTCAGGGTTCATACCCTCAGCTCCAAGATTAGAATAGTTACTTACCTCGAACAAGCCAAATCCAATGCCGAGCAAGCTAAACAATGCTCCAGAAATTCCATTATGCGCGTATCAACTTCCAATAGGCTCGAATCAAGTCACAATTAATTTGATTCAGCCCACAACATTTATAGGAATTAATTCCATATCAAAATACTAATATTTTCCACAAAAACCAAAATTACGCCCCAAAAATTGCCCGTGGGGCCCACGTCTCAGAATCCGACAAATCTTACAAAATACAACAACCCATCCAATTACAAGTTCAACCATACTAATGTCACTCAAATCCGACTCCGAATCCGTATTCAAACTCGAAAAATTCATTTTGTGACATTATAGAAATTTCCTTCTATTTCTCTTGAAGATTCGATAATCTTACACCAAAAATGAAGATTAATTCATGAAATATAATCACAAGGGAGTCAAGAATACTTGCCCGAAGTTGTGTGGAAAAATGCCTCTCCAAAATCGCCCAAACCGAGCTCCAAAATCCGAAAATGGGTGAAAATATCGAACCCTCGAATTTAAAGGTTTTGTCCAGTCAATCCGCACCTGCGGAGAGTATTTGCGCACATGCGCCTCCGCTTGCGCGAGAAAAACATCGCATTTTCGGACTTCACTTGCCTGCCCAGTTTGCGCATCTGCAAGGAAACCCTCGCATTTGCGAGAAAAATATCGCAGATGCGAAAATCCTCAGCTTCCAGCCATCTCGCTTCTGCGCGCATCCTACCGCATCTGCGCTCACGCAGGTGCGGATTTTTCCCTCGCACCTGCGAACAATGCCTCATAGCCCCCTGCCCACATCTGCGCTTGCCAGGCTCGATTCTTCGAGCTCGCACCTGCGATGGAACTTCCGCAGGTGCGATTGCATCAAATGGCAGAAACTTATAGCTTTTTCTTCTAAGTCTGAATTTGATCCATTAACCATCCGAAACTCATTCGAGCCCCTTGGGACCCCGTCTGAACATACCAACAAGTCCTATAACATAACGCGGACCTACTCGGGGCCTCAAAACTCACATAACAACATCAAAACGACGAATCACACCTCAATTCTAAATCATTGAACTTTAAAACTTCAAATTCTATATCTTGTGTCGAAATACATCAAATCAATCCAGAATGAATTTAAATTTTGCACACAAGTCAGATTTCATATTACGGACCTATCCCAATTTACAGAATCGGATTCGGACCCCGATATCAAAAATTCAAACCCCCGGTCAAACTTCTCAAAAATTTAACTTTCGACATTTCAAGCCAAATTCCACTACGTACCTCCAAATAATTTTCCCAACATGCTCCTAAGTCCAAAATGACCATACAGATCTATTGGAATCATCAAAACTCCCTTTCGGGGTCGTTTACACCTAAGTCGACATCCGGCTACTATTTTAACTTAAGCTTTAAACATTGGAACTAAGTGTTCCAATTCATTCCAAAACCTCACCGAACCCAAACTATTTACCCCGACAATTCACACAACAACTGTAAAGTACAATTTGAGTAGTAAACGGGATTGTAATACTCAAAACGACCGTCCGGGTCATTACACGGGCCTTCTTCATGTTCACGAAGGGACTGTCGCATTCGCGATGTGCAGCAGCCCAAGTGGCCTTAACGTTCGCGAGTCCTCCCACGCGTTCGCGAAGGCTGCTCCCTCCTAGCCTTCACGTTCGCGAGCCAATACTCGTGTTTGCGTAGAAGAAACAATGATTCCCTCTCCCCAGGTCACAAGCCTATGCGTTCGCGAGAAGCTGGTCGCGTTCGCGAAGAGTAAGGCCCCTCATTGCTCCGCGTTCGCGACCCAGCTATCGCGTTCGCGATGAAGACAATCCCCCGCCCTAAATTCCTCTTCGTGTTCGCGATAAAGGCTTCGCATTCGCGAAGCACATGACACCAGAAACCAGCAGAAGTCCCAAAAAATAGATTATTCAAAGAACTAAGGTCCGTAGGCTATCCGAAACTCAACTGAGTCCTCGGGGCTTCAAACCAAATATGCACACAAGTCCAAAAACCTCATAAAAACTCGCTCGTGTAATCAAAACACCAATTTAACACTTAGAACTATGATTCAGACATTAAATCAAATGAAATTTTTAAGAAAATTTTAGAATTTCTATTTTAACAATCAGACGTCTGAATCATGTCAAACTAACTCCGTTCTTGACCAAATTTGACAGTGAAGTCATAAACATAGTAATGGACCTATTCCGGGTTTCAAAACTAGAATACGGAACCGGTACACATTAGTCAAATCTCTTAAGTCATTAAATCTTTAAACCTCAAAATTTCGACAAAAAGCGATAACTCGAGCTAGGGACCTCCGAATTCGATTCCTAGAATGGAAGAATTATGGAAGTATTCCTAGTGGGATGATCATGCATGAAGGATGTGATAGTCATTCGGGTGCTGGAGTTGTGATCAATTACAGTGGTTCATGTGTTCTATGAATTTGGGGGACTGGGAATTCTCAGAAGCAAATTGTATCAAGGTTGCGACCTTGTTGGGGTGAGTATTTTATTTAAACTCAGTTGAGGCACTAATTGCATTAATTATTTGTGATAGCTGTGCACCACGAGTGCATACATATGGGAGGTTTGAGCCATGTTCGGGCATCGGGGCAAGTATTCATACTCGGAAGAATGCTTAGGCAAAAGATATGCCTAGAGTTGACTGTTAAGAGTAAAGTTATAATGTTTCTCATATTCGTACCTTTGTCGAGAACTATCTGGACTACACTTGAGGTTACAAAGAGGCTAATTTCCTGAATAAATTGGGTAGTTACTATTTCTGCGTTAACTTGTTGATTTGAGTGGTGATAGCACACTTTGCACTTGCCTACTCTATCGCTGTTATTTATACCAGTCCAGGAGCATGAGAATCTTAATTCATTTATCATATACATCTGTACTTATTTGATTGCTCCTGTATGATATGCTTGGACTGGAGGCCTGTGACCATGCCGGGCGGATTATATTATTGGCACGTGAGTTGTCCGTGCGGATCCATATACTGATAATATTAGCACGTGGGTTATCCGTGCGGGTCCATATATTGATACTATAGCACGTGAGTTATCCATGCGAGTGATGTTAATGCGAGCTCTAGAAGAGCTGGTTACTGTTATTAAATTCGTGTGTCTTGGTTCTACTATATATAATGAGCTTATAGCATTGCAGTTGTGGTTGTGCTTGTTGAACTTGCAATACAGTTCTCTTCTTTGAGACATCTTTCATTTTGGGGAAAAGGTTGCGCAGTTGTGGTTTGAGTTGTATTAGTGTGGCATGTCTGTGGGATAGTTTTGTTTAATAATATATGGTCATTGGACCTAGAATGGGTATTATCAGATTTTATTACAGTATATTGGAGAATAATATTGAAAGTCGTTTTAGAAGGTGATTATGGTTCTGGTTGGGGCGAGAAATCTCCATGACTTGTTGATCTGATAAGGGGTTATGAGATTCCGCTCGTTTCTTTTATTATCAACAGTGTACGAAGGTTTTAGAATGAGGTTTTGTTTGATATGGGGTTTAATACCAGTACCAGGTTGGTTTTGAGTAGTTACTGTGATCGATAATGGTGCTGTGAGTGTGTGATTTGTGTAGTATGTTATGCGATTATATCTAGAGTTATGGCTATAGCTTGATACAATTTCTTCATACTTATACAGTGTATAAATGTGATATTTGGGTCTTGAAAATAAATTCTAAATGTTGAAAATTAAATTCCAAGGTTTATGGGCTAAGGTTTTTGTAATGATCTTCAATTACGTGGTATTGTCAGGCCTATATAGAATAGGGTGGCGTAGGATAACCCCCGGGTATGTGCGTGATAAGGTGGAATAGTGATTCGAAGGATTAGGAACAACTCTTGGCACGCTGTTTACATCATAATTTTGGAGAGCAGTGCAGTGAGAATTAGGTACACAGGTTCGGTTGAGTACATCATTTCACCCTCAGACGGACGGACAATCCGAGCGCACTATTCAGATACTGGAGGATATGCTATACGCTTGTGTTATAGATTTTGGGGGTTCTTGGGATCAATTTTGCCACTTGCAGAGTTTGCTTACAATAACAGCTACCAGTCGAGCATTCAGATGGCTCCGTATGAGGCTTTGTATGGGAGACTGTGTAGATCTCTGGTGGGTTGGTTTGAGCCGGGTGAAGGTAGGCTATTAGGTACTGATTTAGTTCAGGATGCCTTGGAAAAGGTTAAATTGATTTTGGAACGACTTCGCACAGCGCAGTCTAGACATAAGAGTTATGCCAACCGAAAGGTTCGCGATGTTGCTTACATGGTAGGAGAGAAGGTACTACTCCGAGGTTCGCCTATTGAATGGTGTTATGAGATTCGGGAAGAAGGGAAAGTTGAGTCCTAGGTATATTGGACCTTTTGAAATACTTAAGAAGATTGGAGAGATGGCTTATGAACTTGCTTTGCCACCTAGTCTATCGGGTGTACATCCAGTGTTTCATGTATATATACTCCAGAAGTATGTTGGAGATCCGTATCATGTTTTGGATTTCAGCAAAGTGCAGTTGGATGGTAATTTGACTTATGATGTGGATTCGGTGGCCATTTTTGACCGGCAGGTTCGAAAGCTTAGATCAAAGAACATAGCTTCAGTGAAAGTGCAGTGGAGAGGCCAGCCAATCGGAGAATCTACTTGGGAGATTGAGCGGGAGATGCAGAGAAAATATCCACGCCTATTTGAGGCTCGAGGTATGATTCTAAACTAGTTCGAGGACGAACGTTTATTTAAGAGGGGGAGAATGTAACGACTCGGCCGGTTGTTTTGAGTATTACAACCCCATTCCCCTATTTACTGCTCAATTTATGATGTACACTTGTTATGTGACTCGCCGGGTTGATTGGTTCGGGTCCGGTGAGTTTTTGAATGAATTTTAACACTTAGCAGGTACAACTTGGTCCATCTGTCCAATAGCTTCTGCGGCTCGCCGACCGCAGCTAGTCTAGGCTCAGGTATAGCTGCTACAATTGGCTGGGCTCCCCTCACGGGTAGTGTGCCCGGGGTCTGATATACGGCAGCTACATGCCCAGGGTCCTGAGCGGTAGGGGTCTGTGCTCCCCCTCCCGCCTGATATGTGGTCGGGTCTGCTGGAAATAAACCACCCTGAGGCATAGAATCCATGAACTTCAGCATACAGCCCATGACCTCCTAGAATCCCGGTGCATACATGAAATCCACTAGGACCGGCTCTGTTGTAGGCACCTCTCCCTGCTCCTTAATGATAGGATCCTCTACCGGATCCACTGGTGGCATGACAGGAGCAACTCTAGGACACCCTCATCCTCTACCACGCGCTGGAGCCCTCCTTCAGCCTCTGCCTTGGCCTCTAGCAACAAAGGGAGCAGCTGCCGCGCACGTTCTCACCATTTGTGAGAGAATAAAAGATAGATACTTAGAACAACATCAACTGCACGATAGGAGATGAAGAAAGAGTAGTTTCCTAATACCTTATAGCCCCTTGAAGATAAGTACGGACGTCTCTACACCGATCCGCAAGACTCTATTAAGCATGCTCATAACTTGCGAAACCTACGTGAACCTAGTACTCTGATACCATGCTGACCCAATCCTCGGATAACAATAAAATACATAAATTCTAAATAAGCATGGGTTATATAAACAATAATAATAACTCAATAACACGCTGTAATTACATAATTCTTTCACTACTAGTAAATTCCAGGTCAAATTCTGTCTTTAATAATTATAACCTCTCAAGCCATAAGATAATGTCAAGTATAATTAGGATCCGAGTATTATTATCAACGATTTATGCCGAGGTCGTACGACCCGATCCAAAAATATACTGTGTGCACTACCTAGGGTCGAACGGCACGAATCATAGATGCATCTATTAACATGCCGAGGCGATTAGCCCTCTCCCATGAGAGTGAGAAGTTTACCTCGCTCGCGGAATACTTGTGACACGAGTGGACATGGATTTCTCAGAATTATTATATATTCCTCAATTCTTCCCAAAAATATGAAATCTAAATTGGAGAGTTTCAACCTCAAAATCCCAAATCTCCGCTTTAATTAAGACATTTAATATGCATAACAAAAATGACAGTACAATCAAGGCATGCTGTAAGTCTAAGACTACCCGGACATCTCATGGAATATAGCTACGCACACACTCTCATCATCTAGTACGTACGTAGCTCACCACACAAATAATTCACAACAAGGAATACACCTAAGGGGATGAGTTCCCTCTTACAAGGTTAGGTAAGAGACTTACCTCATTCTCAAGCTCACTTTCGATCCACAAATATGCGTTAAATCCTTAACTCAGTGCCAAACGACCCGAAACTAGTCAAATATTATATAAATTAATCAATATATGTTCAAAAGTTCATAATTTAACTATTAGAGTAATTACCCAACACGAATTGGAAGATTCTTAAAATTTACCCACGAGCCCACGTGCCCGGATTCCGAAAGGTTTCGAAGATAAATGTTACCCATAACCTCACAAACTCAAATATATAATTTTCACCCAATTCCGTAATCATTTTCTTGGTTAAATCTAATTTGTATCAAAACCTAGGTTTTTCGACTAAACCCATAATTTTCACAATTTTACATGTTAAAATCTACCCATAATCCATGTATTTAACTAATATTGGGTAGGAATTTCTTACCTTCAATAGCTAGGTGGAAATCCCCCTCTAAGAAGCTCCAAAATCGCCCAAGAAGTGAAATAAATGAACCAAAATGGCCTAAGTCCCGTATTAAATGGACCTCGCTGCCTATACCATTTTCGCTTCTGTGGACCTGGGGCCGCATATGCAGCATTGCACCTGCGAAAAATCTATCGCAGGTGTAGTGCGAAAAATCTATCCCAGGATGGCAGGCTCCACTTCTGCGGATGGGCTCCTGCTTCTGCAGTACCGCTTCTGCGGAAAGTGGAGCGCATCTGCGGTCCTGGCCTGGCCAGCCTCTTCTAGCACATGCGGACTCCTCATCGTAGAAGCGAGGTCGCTTTTGCGGACGTTCCTCCACTTCTGCGGATCACTAGCCACATGTCCAAAGCCGCTTCTGCGGCCAAGAGCTCGCACTTGCGGCCAAAAGCTCGCAGGTGCGGGCACACCAGAACTGGTGTACCAGCAGCCCCTTTCAAACTCTAACTCGATATGTGCATTGTCTGAGTAGCACCCGAGGCCTTCGAGGCATTGTACAAACATATAAAAAAGTTTGTAATCATGAGACGGACTCGCTCGAACCCTCGGAACACAAAAAACAACACCAAAACTAATAATCACGCCTCAAACCGAATCGAATCAACTTATGAACTTCAAGTTCTTCCAACTTGCTCTGAACGCGCTGAATCATATTTAAACTACTCGGAATGATACCAAATTTTGCGTGCTAGTATTAAATCACCAAATAGACCTAGATAACATCAAAACCTACTCCAAACCAAATTTAAAGAACTTTTAAACCTTAAATAAGTCAACTTTCAACTTTAGGCGCCGAAACACTCCCGGATCATCCAAAACTCGATCCGGACGCACGCCCAAGTCCAAAATCATCATAAGAACCTATTGGGACCATCAAATCTTGATTCCGAAGTCATTTACTAAAAATGTTGACCCAAATAAAATTTAACCCTTTAAAGCCAGTATTAAGGGACTAAGTGTTCCGATTTCAACCCGAGCCCTTCCAAACCCGAACTAACTATCCCTGCAAGTCACAAAATAGCAAAGGCACATATGGGGAGTCCTATTTAGGAGAACAGGGATCTAGAAAGCAAAATGACCGGTCGGGTCGTTACAGCGACGACGCCTAACAGTACTTGCTAGGCAAGCCAACAGTCATGCAACATAAACAAATTTGAGTAAACATAGTTTAATAAACTAAACAACAGAAATATCTTAAAATATCTGATGAAAACAACAACAATACTGCTACAACCATCCCAAAGATCTGGTGTCAATAAGCACATTAGCACTGGTGGATATCAAAATACAAGCCAAAATCCTCAATACAATTGTCTGATTAATAGAACAGTACAATGAAAGGAATATGCCCCTCCATAGAATCAGGTAACCATACATGAAGGGGGAATTGGGCGGATTTAGCAATTGCACCGGCAAATAAGAGAACAACACATAAAGTAACAAATAAAAAATAAATGAAAAAAGCTTCAAGGACTGCGGATGACATAGCAGCTACCTCATAGACTCCCAAAAGCTAGTAGCAACTCAACTCTAGAAATCACCTCGTCCTAAAGTACCTAGATCTGCACAGGAAGTGCAGAGTGTAGTATGAGTACAACCGACCCTACGTACTCAATAAGAAACAAGTATAACCTTGGGCTAAAAGTAGTGACGAGCTTAGAAGAAACAATCAGAGACCAATATTAATAACCAGTAACAGCTCAGATCATAAAGAAGATGGTATAAGCGAATAACTCAATAATATCATGCTCAGCTCGTTCTCATTTCAGGAATTTAGACATGCTTTCCAAGTATAACAGTTAAAGCCCAATAAAGATAAAATATTTTATTTACCAGCTAACATGAGGAAAGTACATTATATACCTATATGTAAAATATACATGTAAAATCAATAATATTACAAGAAAATCATGATGAATAACCACACAGCAACACTTAGCACTGTACGGGTGTCTGGTATAAATGCCAATCATCAAAGCACGCATATAAAATAATGTGTGTGCGCCCACTACTAGCATGTCAGACTCCGGAGGGGCGGATCCTACCTAAGAGCTAATCATAATCATATAGCCCAATAGTGAGTCCTGGTACACGCGTCACCCCAAATCAATAACGCTTAGCCTAATATGAGCATGGCATATCACCTCAAAACCAATACCAAATCAGCTCTATGGCCCAAATTTAGCCATCAACCAGTCAGGTCTCAATTAACCACAACTCACAGTACGTAATTCAACCATGTTACACATATGAAGCATCAACAATATGTGAGGAATCAAAAAAGAAATATCATACATGAATATAGCATCATGACTGAGAGTATGCGTACAATTAAGGCAAATGGCTTAGAAATAGCAAGAATAACCCTATCAAATCTCAAACAAACAGCACATAACCTACGCATGGTTTCTAATATGAATCAGAACTCAAATAATTAAACAAGTAGGAAAAATACGGATATAACAAAGCATGAAAGCAAAACAAATCTGATGCAGGAATACTCCTAATCAGGAATACTCCACTTCTAATCAGGAATACTCTGATGCATGCACCCACGCCAATCGCTTAGCACGTACATCACCCCAATACCTCTCATAACATAGTTCCTAGGGTTAAATATTCTCAAATCCAAGTTTAGATATGTTACTTACCTCAAAATGCGCAAATCCATACACTAACCCTTCCCACGACAATCGGCCTCCGAACGAGTCGAATCTAGTCACAAATAACCTAATATAGTCAAATAATGCCATAGGAAACAATTTCAAACAATAAAGCTTCGATATTTATCAAAATCAAAAAGTCAACCTCGGGCCCGCACCTAGACCCTGACAAAACTCATAAATTCTAAACATCCATTCAATTACGAGTTCAACCATACCAAAATCATTAAATACCGACCTCAAATCAACCTTCAAGTCCTCAATTTATGTTTTAGAAAAGTTTTTACAAAAATCATAATTTTTCCAATTCAAATCACTAATCAAACACTAAAGTCGAGGTTAAAATCATGAAATAATAATAAATCCGAGTCAAATATACTTACCCCGATTCAAATCATAAAAATCCCCTCTAAAATCACCCAATACCAAGCTCTATATCTCAAAATGTCGTATAATAACTCAAACTCTTAGTATTAAATAGATCCGCCTAGGCATATTCATCGCGAACGCGGGCCCCTCATCGCGTTTGCGAAGAACAAAAATAATTTGCCCCGAAAAAGGCTGTAGCATTCGCATTCTCCATATCGCGAACGCGATGAAGCAAATATCCAAGCCTTCACGAACACGGCATAGACCTCGCGAACGCTTAGGCTAAGCTCCTCTCAGCACTTGGCTGCTTCGCGAACGCGGAAGGGCGACTGCCCAACCCTCTTTAACCCTTTGTAAACGCGACTACCATGTCGCAAACGCGAAGAAGGAAACCGGACATGAGAATATCAACAGTCCAAAAATAAGGTGGAATGGTCTGTTACCCATCGAAACACACCCGAGGCCTCCGGGACCCAGTCCAAACACACCAACCAATCCCAAAGTACAACACGAACCTACTCGAGGCGTCACATCACATCAAACAATATCAAAACTATGAATCGCACCTCAATTCAAGTCTAATAAACTTTCAACTTCCAAACTCATGCCGAACCATATCAAATCAACTCTCAATGACCTCATGCAAGTCCCAAATGACACAACTCTATTTCAACTTCTGGAACCAAAATCTGAACCCGATATCAATAAAGTCAACTCCTGATGAAACCTCTCAACCTTTCAAACCTTCAACTTTTCAACTTTTTCCAAAAAGCACCAAACAAACCTACGGACCTCCAAATCCAAAACTAGATATATGCCTAAGTCCACAATCACCATACGAAGCTATTGGAACCACCAAAACTCCATTGCGGAGTCGTCTACACAAAAATTGAACTCCACTCAACTTCTATAACTTAAGCTTCTAACCTTGGGACTAAGTGTCCCAATACACTCCAAGACCTACCCGAAACAAATTCAACCACCCCAACAAGTCGCATAACCACAAATAAGCATAGACTAGACAATAGATAGGGGAACGGGGCTACAATATACAAAACGACCGGCCGGGTCGTACAGTTAAACTCTAAAAATAATGGTCGGTAAGGTTTTTGGAAATGAATAGTTGACTAGCTAATACTCACAAAATTTTGTCTTTTTTTTTTGTGTTCGGTTATTCCCTAATAAAGACGACTCCATACCCAGGGATCAAACCCATAATTTCTGGTTAAGGATGAAGGAGTACTTGCCACTTCACCACAAATCCTTGTTGGTCACAAAAAATTTGTCTTCAATAAATTTTTACTGTATTTATAGGTAAGTTAATATCGTTATGGGCCATTGCATTATTTTTCAAGAAAACCATGTGGCTTGTTTTAGAACATTAACTGAACTCATTGTGAAACCTCTTTATATACATAGCCAAAGGTGCTGTAACTTTTGTTACAATAGATTAAAAAGATTTCAGAAACCTTCATAACATTATATAACTAATTATTAAAGGAGCAGAAGAAAATCACATAAGAGCAAAATGTTCCTAATTTTTATAGTACTTCTTTTGACTGTTTCTCAAGTCAGTGCAGATTTTTTAATAGTCAATACGACTATACTTCACAATGCAATTGGAAAGGGAGCCGGTAAGAGTTCAATTTAATTTTTAAATTTGATTTTGAATCATAGAAAAATAAAACTTAAAACTTATTAATATTATTTTACTCTTTTGTATGGTAATAATTTCAGTTTGTTTGGACGGAAGTGCTCCTGCATACCTGATTGATAGGGGAAGTGGCTATGGAGTTAATAATTGGCTTGTTCACATTGAGGTTAGAGTTAAACTTTTCATTTTTTTTGTTTCTTTGGAATTAAATATATACGCTGACAGCGTAAAAATATTTAGGGAGGGGGTTGGTGTTCTACGATCTCAGAGTGCATCGAACGTACTGGTACCAGGTATGGATCATCAATACACATGGAGGATCAATATTATTTTCAAGGAATTCTAAGCAACAAGCCTAACGAAAATCCAGGTAGCTATTAGGTTACGTGCCAAAAAAATATTTTTTTTTTTCACGTTGAGATATTTTTAGAATTCCTATCTAATAAAAATGTAATTTTGTCAAAATTTTCAGACTTTTTTAACTGGAACAGAGTAAAGGTTAAGTATTGCGATGGGGCATCTTTTACCGGTGACGTGCAAGAAGTTGACCCTGTAAGTAAAAGTATTTTTTCATATTAACGCTAGAAATTTTGTGTTGATTGCAGTAACTTTTTTATACTGAAAATGACATTTTTTTAAATTAACTAGGTTACAGGACTCCACTTTAGAGGGGCAAGAGTTTTCCTTGCTATCATGGAGGATTTATTATACAAAGGAATGTGGAAAGCTGAAAATGTATATTCTTTACAAATTTATTTGGAAAAAAGAGCTCTTTTATTCTGAAATTAAATATGCTATTAATGTCAACTTATATGTCAGTCACGTCGACTTTGTCACTTAATTGGTACTATAATAGAAAGAGAAATCGACTAAATAACATATTGGGCGTTTGGGCATAAGAATTATAAAATTCCAGAAAAAAGTAAAAACAAATTTTAAGCGAAGATGATATTTGAAAGTTAGAGTTGTGTTTGAACATGAATATAATTTTGGGCTGTTTTTGAATTTTTGTGAGTGATTTGAAGTGAAAATTTTAAAAAAGGTCTTTTGGAGTTTTTCAAATTTTCGAAAAATTCTAAAATTCATCTTGAAGTTGAGATTGAAAATTTCATGGTCAAATGTTAGATTCAAAAAAAGTGAATTTCTTTTTTAAAAAATGAAAATTTTTGTATGGCCAAACAGTCTTTAACTTCTTCTTCCATTATATAATTTCATGTTAGGCTATTTTGAGTGGAACTTCAGCAGGGGGATTAACTGCAATACTACACTGTGACAAGTTTAGAAGTTTTTTCTCCCCGAGTGCTAGAGTAAAATGCATTTCTGATGCTGGTTTCTTTGTAAATATGTAAGTTTTATTCATGAAACGTGAGAACTTTTGTTATATATATATATTTAACATTCATGTTAATGCTGATTCTTAATTATATGAATTTATGGAGAAAAACAATCCTAGGGGAATCACATATTGAGCAGCTATATGAAAGAGTTGTTACATTGCATGTAAGACATTTTTTATTATTAATTTCACTTATTGATATACTTTCTGTAGATTAATATATATATATATATATATATATATATATATATATATATATCTTTCTCACTGTGTTTTGGGATTTAATTAGGGATCAAGCAAGAACCTGCCACGATCTTGCACCAGCTCCTACTTAGATCCAAGTTTGGTAAGATCATGCAATTTCTTTGTGTAAGAAAACTGGCCCCTTTATTTTTATATTTTGTATAACTTTTCACTAATACACAATACGATGATTTGGCAGTGCTTCTTTCCTGAATATGTAGTACAATATATTCGGACACCACTTTTCATTATTAATTCTGCTTATGACTCTTGGCAGGTTAGAAATATATATTCTTGTTACTAATATTTATTTATTATAACCAAATTATTTTTATTTCTTTTATTTCCCTTAGGATTGTAAATGGATTCGCCTTTTGATTGATATTTAAAAATATAGATAAACAACAGTTTGGTTCCTTATAATGAGTGGACATATTGCAAGAAAGACATAAATGTATGCTCACCAAGTCAAATTCAAACTTTCCAAGGTCAGTACCAATTCATGGGGTTAATTAATATTATTCTCTTTTAACCTTATTCATGTAATGAAATTAAAAGAGGGTAACAATTAATCCCCTCTTAGTTTAATTAAAGCGCTCTCTCTCTTGATGTTGAGTTATTGTTTTCAGATTTCAGGGTAATATTTATAAGGGCAGTTATAAATGGAATAAGACCAACTTCACTAAGTGGATATTTTATAACCTCATGCCATTCCCACAAAGGCATTGAAACACCCAGCTATTGGTTCTATCCCAACTCCCCTACATTGGCTAATAAGGTCATTTTATGTTTGCTTTTTACCATTAATCGTTAAATTTAATTTCCTTTTATTTTTCTAAAATTTCTCCAGGGACTTGCTCATTATATTATTTATTATACAGGCTATTGCTCAAGCAGTTGGTGAGTGGTTCTTTGTTGAGAGTATTAGATTCCAAGAAATATCTTGTCCTTATCCTTGTGGAAAATTTTGCCAAAGCTAGGAAGTTGGAGAGGATGTTCATATTCTACGAGTATTTCTGTTGGTTTCTTTAATTTTACGGTATTTTTAATGACTAATCCATATGTATAGTATGGTTTCATTTTGCAAAACGTTTTGGCGCACCTACATAAAGAAAACCGAGAGATCCTTCACGTGAGCAGTAATATTGCAACAACAAGAGCAAGACAAATTGGATAACCTAGATCAAGACAAATTGAAGAACCTAGATCTAGCCATTAAACTAGTTTAGTTTTTCTTGATCTTGTAACAGGCGATTTGAGTTGTAATCTTACATATTTTGTTCTAAAACTATTTTGTGAGAAATATTTGTATAAGGGTGAACTCAGGGCCAACACACACCCCGAGTTCTCAGTGAATAAAACGAAGTATGAATGTATGAGATAAAGACTAAATCTAAGAACCCTTTGGTTCGAAGTTGGAACGGGGTGCTCGCTACCGGGCCTAATAAGACAACACCCCCTGAACCCGGAACGAGCTCCAAGACCTTGGAAAGCATTACAAACGGCTGCACACGACTAACAGAGGGCCGTGATATCCGCACCCAACCGAATATCACGATGCGGATCTCGCCCGATGCCGGTAGTCTGTGGTTGATATACAATGAGAATCTTTACCTTTTTTAGAATTGTACTAGGGGTAAAACTCCCCTAGTATATAAAGGAAAAGTTTCTTGTTCAATAAATATATTGTAACATGCATATCAAGACAATACAAATTTATTTCTCTGCTATTGAAAGGTTGTCATTTTAATCATAGTTTTTCATATACATTTGGCTTCGAATCGAGGGTCCGGTCGAGGGCGAAACTTCTACTAAGCTTAAATTCGAGCCCGGAGTCAACATCATAACTGGTTTGGATATTTATTTTATCTTTAATTTGTTTATCTAATGTTCTTGATTGCCTGTATTGAATCAATCCACATATCCTTAAAATCGCATACAAATTTAATTGTTATTCGTTTTAAGAGTAAACAGTTTAGCGCCCACCGTGGGGATAAGGATAATAGTGGTAGTTTGACACAAATCTCCATAACTCTATTTTACACTTGTTCTTTAAGGGGTCAATTTCAGGTCAACTTAAAAATGTCAAATTCTCAATCTTCTCACTTGAACTGTCCTTTCATGTCTATATTTTCATTAATGTGGTGCTTATGCTTTCCTGAGCCGAGGATCTATTGGAAACGACATCTCTATCCTCACAAGGTAAGGATAAGGTCTACATATACACTACCCTCCCCAGACCCCACAGTGTGGGATAATACTAGGTATATTATTGTTGTTGTTATGGTTATTGTTGTGGTTGTTGTTGTTGTGGTTCACGACGCTCACTTGAATATTGAGGTTGAGTTTGGCTATCATGGCGATAACAACAATCTGGTGCCTAGCAATGAGGTACCCCTCCTAATCCCAACAGAGTCCCAATTGTAGACCCAGTCGATGCTAACTCACAGGTGACCATCGACGCCGACCTACCTACCAACAACAAGAACAACGTTTCACGAAGGAGCCTGACCAACGGCTCGAGAAGCGCCCGAAGGCGAAGGCGACGGGGTTGGTCTATGATTGATCTTTGAAATATCGCAGGCTTAACATGCAATGATAGTGCAACTGTAAAATCAAAGTCGCGCACTTAGCAGAGTTGAGCCTGAACCGTCCTAAGAAAACACCCGAAGAAATGAGCAGATCACAGAAAGGTCGGGCGAAGCTGAGTCCGGTGTCGGCCCTGAAGTAATGAAAATGCTAGAAGCATTAACGAAATGGGTGGAATCAAGTGAACAAAAAATTGAGGCAAACGACAAGAAGGTAGAGACATATAAATCCCGGGTTGGTCAAATCCAAGGAACGCCTCCAATATTGAAAGGCCCGGACTCCAAGAAATTTTTCCAAAAGCATTTTCCTCCGAGCGTGGCATCAAAACCAATTCCGTAGAGGTTTTGTATGCCCGATATTGCAAAATATAACAGAACCATGGATCCAAATTAGCATGTAACCTCCTACACATGCTCCACCAAAGGTAACGACTTGGAGGACGATGAAATCGAGTCAGTGTTATTAAAGAAGTTCGGAGAAACTCTGTCAAAATGAGCGATGATATGGTATCACAACTTTCCCCCAAATTCCATTGATTTATTCGCTATACTCGCGGATACTTTTGTAAATGCTCATGATGGGGCCATCAAGGTCGAGACCAGTAAATCATACCTTTTCAAGGTTAAGCAAAGGACAATGAGATGCTAAGGGAGTTCGTGTCAAGGTTTCAAATGGAACAAATGGACTTGCCTCCGGTTATGAACGATTGGTCCGTTTAGGCATTCAGTCAAGGACTTAACCCTCAAAGCTCCTTGGCTTCTTAGCAGCTGAAACAAAATTTGGTAGAGTGCCCGGCGGTAAATTAGGCCGACGTCCACAACAAGACCAGTCAAAAATTAGAGTCGAGGATGACAAACTCGAAGTCCCTTCTGGGTCCGTTTATCTCATTAGAACATACGACAAGACTAAGAGAGTCATTGATCATGAATCAAGGCCGGTTCGATATCGGTATCAACCATACAATATATATCGTAGTGGGAATGGCCCGGGTGTAACCCCACGAGGAACAAGAAGAAAAGCAACCGTGGGGCCAATAGCCGAGGTCTGATGAGAAAGAATGGTTTTGATAGGCCTCTCGGGGGAAGGGAAGCACCAAGATTATCAGAGTACAACTTTAACATTGATGCAGCCAACATCGTATCGGCTATTGGGCGTATCAAAGAAACCAAGTGGCCTCGACCATTGCAGTCCGATCCTACCCAGAGAGATCCTAACCTAATGTGTAAGTATCATGGAACTCATGGCCACAGGACCAAGGACTGCCGACAATTGAGAAAATAAGTTACTCGGTTATTCAATAACGAGCACCTCCGAGAGTTTTTGAGTGATCGAGCCAAAAACCACTTCAGGAACAAGGACTCCAACAAACAGACCGACCAAGAATAACCTCAACACGCCATCAACATGATCATTGGAGGGGTCGATGTCACTCAGGGCCCAATGATAAAGTGCACTAACGTATCCATCACGAGGGAAAAGTGCACCCGAAATTACATGCCGGAGGGAACCATTTCGTTCAGTGACAAGGATGTCGAGGGCATCCTACAACCTCATAATGATGCACTGGTAATATCTATACTTTATCAACAAATCTTGAGTTAAACATGTTTTGATTGATCTAGGAAGCTCGGCCAATATCATCAGATCAAGGGTCGTAGAGCAGTTGGGGTTGCAAGATCAAATAGTGTCTTTGGTCCAAGTGTTGAATGGATTTAACATGGCATGCGAAACTACTAAAGAAGAAATAACCCTGCCAGTGAATACCGCTGGTACAATTCAAGATACAAAATTCTACATGATCAAAAGGGACATGAGGTATAACGCCTTACTCGGAAGGCCATGGGTTCACGACATGAGGGCAGTACCCTCAACATTACACCAAGCACTGAAGTTCCCTACGCTAGGAGGAATCAAGACGTTCTACGGAGAGCAGTCGACAACAAAATAAATGTTCCCAGTCAATGAGATGATCCCAGTGCCCATGGTCTTGACGTCAAATAACAAGGAGCCGACCAGGAAGGAAGCAATTAAATATAAATCACTGATACTAGCCCAAAACGAACTAGAAGAGTGAGGAGCAGGCGAGGAGGATGATTACGAAATTCCTAGGTCGTTCATTGCTACCTATGATTCCGATGCTACCAAATCGACAGTCAAGGAGCTGGAGCAAGTCATATTGATCGAACTCTTACCTGATAGGAAGGTACACCTGGACGCGGGGTTAAATCCCGAGCTCATTAAAAAACTCATTGAATTTCTTAGAACTAACATAGATTGTTTTGCTTGGTCCCATTTTGATATGATAGGGATCCCGCCAGAGGTAACCACTCATAAGCTGAGTTTAGACCCGAAGTTCCACCCGGTTAAGCAGGAAAGGAGACCACAATTCGAAGTCAAGCACATATTCATCAAGGACGAGGTATCTACACTCCTTAAAATAGGATCAATTCGGGAAGTTAAGTACCTAGACTGGGTAAGCAACATAGTGGTAGTACCTAAGAAAGGAAATAAGCTAAGAATGTGTGTGGATTATAAAGATCTGAACAAGGCATGCCCTAAGCATTCTTTTCATTTGCCTAACATCGATCAGATGATCGACATCTCAGTCGAGCACGAGATACTTAGTTTTCTCGATGCTTCTTCCGGGTACAACCAAATTCGGATTGACCCAGGTGATCAGGAAAAACGTCTTTTATCATTAAGTTTTGTACCTATTGTTATAATGTAATTCCATTTGGATTAAAGAACACTGGTGCCAGCTATCAATGCCTAGTAAATCAGATGTTTGAAGAACAGATAGGAAAATCAATAGAAGTTTATATTGATGACATGTTAGTCAAGTCCATGCGAGCAGAGGACCATTTGAACCACTTGCACGAAACCTTTGACATGTTAAAGAGATACAATATGAAGTTGAACCCGAAAAAGTGCGCATTCGGAGTTGGATCCAGAATATTCCTTAGGTTTATGGTATCCAATCGAGGGATAGGTATCAATCCCGACAAAATCAAAGTCATAGAAGACATCGCCATGGTGGACAATGTTAAGGCCGTTTAGAGGTTGATCAGGCATTTAGCCGCCTTGGGCCGATTCATATCGAGGTCCTTGGGAAAAATCCATCGGTTCTTCTCACTATTGAATAAGAAGAATAACATTTCTTGCACCCCGGAATGCCAACAAGCTTTGGAAGAACTCAAATGGTACCTCTCGAGCCCCCTACTCCATATTACGAAGGCGGATGAATAGATGTACCTTTACTTGGCAGTTCTGAGGCATCGATAAGTGGAGTCTTAGTCCAGGAAGAGGAAGGTACAAAATTTCCTATTTACTATGTCAGTGGAACTCTAGGCGAGGCCGAAACAAGGTATCTTCACCTGGAAAAATTGACGCTTGCATTGCTAAACGCCTCCAGAAAGATAAAACCGCACTTTCAATAACACTCCATATGTGTCGTAACCTCTTACCCAATGAGGAACATCATGCACAAGCCCGAGTTCTCAGGCCGGTTGGCCAAGTGGGTCGTCAAAATCAACGGGTACAATAGTGAGTATCGACCCCAAACTGCCATAAAATCTCAAATTTTGACTTACTTCGTGGCCGACTTTACGTCGGCCTTAGTGCCCGAAATCGAAAGAGAATTATTGTTAGCCTCGAGGACTACCTTGGGAATTGGACCTTTTTTATGGACGGCGCCTCAAACGCAAAGGGGTCCAGGCTCGGTATTATGTTGAAGCCTCCTATGGGGAATATCGTTGGGAAGTCTATTAGAACTATGAAATTGACTAACAATGAGGCCGAGTATGAGGCCATAATTCTAGGTCTCAAATTGGCTAAAAACCTTGGGGACGAGGTGGTCGAAGCTAAGTGTGATTCCCTCCTCTTGGTAAATCAAGTCAATGGGAGATTCGAAGTGAAAAAGGAATGCATGCGAAGGTATTTAGACAAGTTACAAGTAATACTTCATCAATTCAAGGAATGCACCCTAAACACGTGCCCCAAGATCAAAATAGTGAGGCTGATGCTCTGGCTAACTTGGGGTCATCGGTTGATTATGATGAATTTAATTCGGGAATAGCCATACAGCTCATGAAGTCGGTGATATAAGAAGTCCACATCAAAGTAAACTCAACGAGTTAAAGCTTTGATTGGAGGAACAAGTACATTGACTACTTGAAAACTGATAAATTGCCCTTAAATCCCAAATAATCGAGATCCTTGCGTACCAAGGCTGCCAGAGTGAGCTTGGCCGAAGGGGCATTGTTCAGGAGAACGTTCGACAGCCCATTAGTTAGATGATTGGTGTAACAACCCGGTCAGTTGTTTTGAGTTTATTATCCCCGATCCCCTATTTATTGCCTCCTCTTTGTTATATTGTAGTTACGTGACTTAGCAGTGTGTTTGGTTTTGGGTTCGGGCGAGTTTCTAATTCAAATGGGACAAATAGTCCCTGAGTTGGATGGTTTAAGTTATAGGAGTTGACCATAGTTTGACTGGTATAAAGATGACTTCAGAATGGAGTTTTGATGGTTCCTATAGCTCTGTAGGGTGATTTTGGTCTTAGGTGTGTATCCGAATATTTACTTAGAGGTCTGTAGGTCGTTTCGGCACGATTTGGAAAAAGTTGGGAAATGAAAGATTTTTGGGAAGTTTGACCGGGAGCTGACATTGATATCGGGGTCAGATCATGATTCTAGAAGTTGGAACAGGTCCATAATTGCATTCATGAATTGTGTGCAAAATTTGGTGTCAATCAAAGTTGCTTTGGTATAAATCGGTGTTGGTTTCAAAATTTGGAAGTTCATAGTTCATAGAGTTGAATTTGGGTTGCGATTCGTAGAATTTGTGTTGTTTGATGTGATTTGTGGCCTCGAGTAGGTCCTTTATGTGTTTTTGAACCTGTTGGTATATTCAAACAGGGTCCCGGGGACCCCGGTTGTGAATCAAATGGAAATCGGAACATTTGTAGACTTCTGGTGTTTTCGTACCTGCAGAGGGAATGGCCACAGGTGCGGGCTCACAAAAGCAAGCACTTGGTTGCAGATGCGGAACTAGGCATGCCCAGCTAGGGGTGCAAGGGCGAAAAACATTCCGCAGAAGCAGCTTCGCTTCTGCGATGGAGAGGAGCGCAGGAGCGACAGTGTTCCACAGGTGCGACGCTTGAGCCGCAGCGAATTCTTTGGACTTAAGTGAAGACCGCACCTGCGATGGTTTCTCCGCTGGTGCAGAACCGGAGATGCGGCAGTAATGGCCGCAGGTGCGATTTAACTGGGCAGAAAAGAGGAAAATTCAAGGGTATGATTCATAATTCATTTTGGGACTTAGATAGCTCGGTTTGAGGCAAAATTTCAAGGGATTTTCAGTGAGAACTTTGTGGTAGAAAATTCAAACTCATTTTTGATTAATTCACATGAATCTATTGATAATTTCATCATTTAATTGGTGTTTTGGAGTTGGAAATTAGGAAAACTTAGTTGAAACTCCTTAGGCTAAATGCTTGAGTTTTGAAAGGTGAAATGAGGTCGTATTTGAATAATTCTTGAATGGTTGGAGTCGATATCAAATGGGTGTGTGGTTTTTGTAATTTTGGTCGGGTTCCGAGGCGTGGGCCCGGGTGACCTTTTGGGGTGATTTTTCAATTCTTTGCAAAAATCATAATTTCATTTTTTGAATTAGTTTCCTATAGTTATATTTATAGTATGAAAATGTTTTGGCTAGATTCTAGCCATTCGGAATTGGAAAATCGAGTGAAAGGCCTTCTAGTTGATTGATTTAGTGTAGTTTGAGGTAAGTGACTTGTCTAACCTTGTGTGGGGGGAGATTCCCCTTAGGATTTGGTATTGTTGTAATAATGGTGATATGTGAAAGTCGTGTACGCAAGGTGACAAGTGCGTACACGGGCTAAATGTTAAAATTTCCAGTTTTTAGCTATGTAGTTCCCTTTCATACTTTAATTGAGTTACTTTACCATGTTATAGTCATCATATTTAGTCTAGTTTCACATGTCTACTCGTCTTATCTCTTATTTGCAAATTGTCTTACGTATTTAGTTGAAGTACTTGTTTTCTTTATTCCGTACTCATTACTTAACTATTGAATTCTTTACTTAAAATTGTTATCCTTGGAATATCTCGTTGTTGAATTTTGGTATTGAGTTGCAAAGGTCGTGGTTCCTATTGAGGCAAAGTGTAAGTTGTGAAATATTATTTTATTGTGTTACTCTCCAGTTGCTATTATTGAGATTTTGTGTACATTGTGGTTGAGCCGTGGGCTCCTTATTGTGAAATGCTATTATTGTTTGGCTGTTCTGGCCAGTTGTGACATTTTTTTCCACTTGAGGTGCGAATTGTGACACGTTGTGATATTGATACGCATGCGGTGGTATAAGGTTTGGGTGTTGAAACGTATGCGGTGAGATGAAGTGGGCTTGATACGCGTGCCTAGTAGGAGAACTACTAGAATCCATGCGGTGTGATAAGGTGGGCTAAAACACGGGACGCTATTTCGGAAAAAATGATTTTCAAAACTAAATGTAAAGTCTCCCGCGGTGATATAAGGAAAGGCCGTGATTTACTTTTATGATTTGGGACTACGAGGCGGTACCTCGGTAGTGGCCCTTGTTGATCTTTCTCTATTTGATGTATTTGCCTTGGTTGTTTACTTCCTTAACATGTAAATCCTTGTTTCCTTCCGTGTTGTATTAGCTTCCTTGATTATGTGATGTTAACTTTCCGTAAACTTCTTATTGTTTCATTTCTATTGTCATTATCATTAATTGTTATATATTTTGTCTTGTTTCATATTATCTGTACCGAGGTTAGGCTTGGCACTTACTGGGTACCGTTGTGATGTACTTATACTACGCTTCTGCATATTTTTTTTGTGCAGATCCAGGTACTTCCTATCATCCCGGCATTAGTGAGCTGAGGTTGCTTCAGAGACTTCAAGGTACAACTGCCCACGTCCACAAGCCTCAAAGTCCCCTTATATCTTGTTTTTCCTTATGTTATTACACTATCTTAGACAATGATGTATAGGATTGTTCGAAAATGTTACTAGAGCTTGTGACTTATACTTCACCGGGTTCGGGAGTTGTACATTTTGAGTTACAGATTTTATTTCTACAGTAGTTGAAGTTTTGATATTTTAAGTTGTTATTTCAATTATTCCGCATGTTGATAGGCTTACCTAGTTTTAGAGAATAGGTGTCGTCACGACTTTCTACGGAGGGAATTTGTGGTCGTGATAAGTTGGTATCAGAGCTCTAGGTTCATAGGTGTTATAAGTCACACGCAGGTTTAGTAGAGTCTCGCAGATCGGTAAGGAGACGTTTGTACTTATCTTTGGGAGGATATGGAACTGTTAGGAAAATCATCACTTCTTTGATTCTTATCGTGCGAAATTGTTGACTTCGGGATTCTAATCTTTTGTCTTTGTATTCTCTCATAGATGGTGAGGATACGCATAACCGGATCGGATGGCCAGACACCCGCAACCCCTGCCGGTATCAGAGCTCTAGAGCCGCAAGAGCCCGGGGCTGGGGACGTCCACGTGGTACAGCCAGAGCACCTACACGAGCTACCACAGAGGATCCACTAGTAGCTCCAGCTGGAGCGAAGGAACCCAAGACGCCTTTTACTGCCCCAGCACTCCAGGAGACTCTCGCCCAGTTTCTGAGCATGTTCGACACTTTAGCTCAGGCTTAGTTGATCCTCCTTGCTCCTACCACATCTTAGGCCGAGGGAGGAGAACAGACTCCTATTTCCCATACCCCTAAGCAGCGGGTCCAGGTTGACCAGGTCCCAGAGGTCATACTAGTGCAGTCGGTCGCCCCAGTTCAGCCCGGGGCTAGGTAACAGCATCTGAAGGGGGGCAGCACAGGCTTGAGAGGTACAAGAAGTACCACCCTCGTTCTTTCAGTGGTTTGGCTTTAGAGGATGCCCATGGTTTTCTTGAGTAGTGCCATAGTATCCTTCATACTATGGGTATTGGGGAGTCTAATGGAGTTTCTTTCACTACATTCTACCTTAAGGGAGGGGCTTATTAGTTTGTGGCGAGTGTATGAGTTGGGTAGTCTAGTTGAGACAAATTCACTCACTTGGGCTCAGTTATCAAACATGTTCTTGAGGGATTTTGTCCCCTAGAGTCTCAAAGATGCATGGCGTGAAGAGTTTGAGCAGTTATGCTAGGGTTCTATGACCGTATCAGAGTATCCAGTCTAGTTCAGCGATTTGTCCAGGCATGCACCGGCCTTGGTTGCTACTGTTAGAGAGAGAGTCTCTTGATATATCGAGGGATTTCACCCAAGTATCAGGCTTAGCATGGCCCGAGAGTTGGAGATGGACATCGCATACCAGCAGGTAGTTGAGATCACTAGGATATTGGATGGTTTATGGGCCCGTTAGAGAGAGGAGGGGGAGGCCAACATGCCTCGAGATTATGGCACATATAGTGGTGCCCATGCCCAAGTTGCAGCTCGTCATAGTAGGGGCTACATGAGCCGCCCTGTTCATTCAGCACTTCCAGCTTCCAGCGGATTTTCGGCCACTCCTAGGCAACATGCTTCTTATTATGCACCGCCATTGTCTAGTGCACCTTCTGCATGGGGTTCTTTCACTGGTCAATCCAGCCGACCAAGCCCAAGCCAACCACAACAGCCACGTACTCCGAGAGCTTATTTTGAGTGTGGTGACACTCGTCATATGGTGAGGGATTGCCACAGACTCAGGAGGGTTGCACCTCCACAGACTACTCAGGCTCTGCGTATTCCATCGGGTCCTCAGGTTTCTCAGTCCATGGTTATCACACCAGTTTCCACTCCACATGCACAGCCAGCTAGAGGTTGCCCTAAAGGGGAGGCAATGCTAGATATTATGTTCTTCCTGCTAGGACAGAGGTAGTTGCATCCGACTCTATCATCACATGTATTATTCCGGTTTGTCATAGGGATGCATCAATCTTATTTGATTCAGGCTCTGCTTATTCCTATGTGTCATCTTACTTTTCTCCATATTTAGGTGTATCTCGTGATTCTTTGAGTTCTCTCATCATGTGTCCATGCCTCCCGGAGATTCCCCTGTTGTTAACCGTGTATATCGGTCGTGTTTGGTTGTTCTTAGTGGTTTTGAGACCAGAGCCGATTTATTGTTGCTCAGCATGGTAGATTTTGATGTTATTTTGGGCATGGACTGGTTGTCGCCCTATCATGCTATTCTTGATTGTCATGCCAAGCCCGAGATGCTGGCTATGCCGGGGTTACCACAGTTAGAGTGGAGAAGTACTTTAGATTATATTCCTAGCATGGTTATCTCATTTCTAAAGGCTCAGCGGATGGTTGAGAAGGGGTGTGATGCGTATCTAGCATATGTGAGAGATGTCAGTGTTGATACTCCTACCGTTGAGTTAGTTCTGGTAGTGAGGGATTATCCAGATGTATTCCTGATGGATCTTCCAGGCATTCCGCACGACAGGAATATCGACTTTAATATTGATTTCTAATCGGGCACCCAACCCATTTCTATTCCTCCATATCGTATGGCCCTACCAGAGTTTAATGAGTTAATGGAGAAGTTGCAGGAGTTGCTGGATAAGGGTTTCATTCGGCCCAGTGTATCACCTTGGGGTGCTCCAATCTTGTTGCTAAAGAAAAATGATGGTTATATGCACATGTGCATTGATTATCGCAAGTTAAAAAAGGTTACAGTGAAGAACAGGTATCCATTGCCGTGTATGGATGACGTATTTGATCATCTACAGGGTGCCAGAGTGTTCTCCAAGATCGACTTTTTGGGCTATCATCGGTTGAAGATTCGAGGGCCATATATCCCGAAGACTGCCTTCAGGACTCGGTATGGTCATCACGAGTTCCTTGTGATGTCTTTCGGGCTGACCAACGCCTCAACAACATTCATGCACTTGATGAACAGTGTATTCTAGCCTTATCATGATTCTTTCATTATTGTGTTTATTGACGACATACTTGTGTACTCCTGGAGCCAGGAGGATTATGAGAAGTACCTGAGGACCGTGCTTCAGACCTTGAGAGAAAGGAATTTATATGCAAAATTTTCAAAGTGTGAATTCTGGCTTGATTTGGTGGCATTTTTGGATCAAGGTAGAACCGAAGAATATTGAAGAAGTGCAGAGTTAGCCCAGACCGTTTTAGCTACGGAGATCCAGATTTTTCTTGGTTTGGCAGGTATTACCGTCGATTTGTAGAGGGTTTCTCATCTATTGCAGCACTGATGACCAGATTGACCCAGAAGGGTGCTCCGTTCAGGTGGACAGAGGAGTGTGAGGAGAGCTTTCAAAAGATCAAAACAACTTTGACTACAGTCCGAGTGTTGGTGTTGCCTTCGGGTTCGAGGTCTTATACTGTGTACTGTGATGCGTCAGGGATTGGTCTCGGCGCGATATTGATGCAGGATGGTAGGGTGATATCCTACGCGTCTAGACAGTTGAAGGTTCATGAGAAGAACTATCTTGTCCACAACCTTGAGTTAGCAGCTATTGTTCATGCCTTGAAGATCTGGCGGCATTACTTGTACGGTGTCCCTTGTGAGGTCTATACCGACCACCGAAGTCTACAACATCTGTTCAAACAGAAGGATCTTAACTTGCGGTATCGGAGGTGGTTAGAGTTGCTTAAGAACTATAATATCACCATTCTACATCATCCTGAAAAGGCCAGTGTGGTGGCCGATGCCTTGAGTCTCCATGCGGGGAGTATGGGCAGCTTAGCATATCTATCGGTAGCAGAGAGGCCATTAGCCTTGGATATTTAGGCCTTGGCCAACCAGTTTATTAGATTGGATGTTTTTGAGCCGAGTTGAGTTTTGGCTTATGTGGTTTCTCGGTCTTCTCTTTATGATCGTAGCAGAGAGCGTCAGTGTGACGACCCCCATCTGCTTGTATTACTAATGCAAGGCATACTATGTGTGCCCAATGTAGACGGCTTGTATGAGTTGATTCTTCAGGATACTCACAGTTTGCGGTACTCCATTCATTCGGGTACCGCCAAAATATATCAGGACTTGAGGTAGCACTATTGGTGGAGGCGGATGAAGAAGGACATAGTGGAATATGTAGCTCGGTGCCTGATGTCGCCCAAACCCACACCCCAAATATAGGTAGTGAGGTAGTCGAAGCAATAATAAAACCCAACGCAAGTCGGGGTCGAATCCTCAGGGAGTTAAAATTGGGATTAGGTATATATTTAGTGTAATTGTACAATACGCCTTAGATTACACTTCCACATTCTTGTTTATTGTTTCTACTTCTACTTTAAACTATTTATTGCAATTATAAAACTAGGAGACAATATTTTTTGTTTTAGTTGTTTTCCAAATGATAAAAGATCTAGGGTCGTGACTTCTACCTAGGTGGTAACCTAATGGGTTGGAAACTCTAGGACAAGCCTGATTAGTCGGGGTTGTAATATAGCAATCACACGCAATTACCCACTATATACCTCTCGGTAGTTTGTGTGGTTTTGCCCAATTTGACTTTCTCAAGTCCAAATGGGTATTGCAAAAAAACAAATGTTAAATACTCAAGTCGGGTCTTACTATCTCTAAATTCAACCCTTTAATCGGCGCTATCAATTTTTTGAGTTCACCCCAATTTCTTGTTAGCCAAGTTTTCCTAGACTTAGTCTTTCTTTCACAAGTAGAGACTAAGTCAATTAGGCATGAATAAATATTTGTAACTATTAATTATTGAATTCAAGGAAGAACTATGCTAAATATCAGTAACCCTATCACAAGCAAGTCCTAAATCAAACACCCATTAAGTACCTACACTAGGGTTGGGCCATAACCCTAGCTAGAAATTTAACTACCCATGAAAAATAAAGAAATACAAGAATAAATTAAGATAGAATGTATAATAATTGATTAGGTAGCGAAAATCTAATGTTTAGAAGCCAATCTAGTACATTATTACTCAAAACAGTAAAGAAAAACGGCTCAGGTGGTCTCCCAAAACAAAATTTACCCTAAAAATGACAAAACGTTTGACTGCATAAAAATGAATGCGGTCGCGCTTCTGATTGTGCGGCCGCATAAATATAGTGTGATCCACATTTTAAATTGACTATGAAGTCCTATCTATCTGATCTTTGTCTGCTGCGGACCACATAATATGGAGTGCGGCCGCACTTGACATTCTGCGGCCGCACAATTATGGTGCGGTCCGCACTCCTTCAGCTTGCCTAAAACCAGCTCTCTGAATCTCCTCTTCTGCGGCCGCACAATATTGGTGCGGTCTGCATACTTTGAAAAAGAACTGGCATGGCTCTTCCTTTGTTTTGCGGCCACACACAGTATTGTGCGGTCTGCACTGTGGGCCTTTTTCTTTGTTTTGGTCCTTGTCCACTTTTGACTCCTTTATGAGTTGATTTTAAATCCTTTGGATCGTTTCCCAATGTTCATGTATAAAAGCACATTTTATTAGTTTTCGAGAATACCTTTAAGCATTTTTGAGCTAAAACGCAAGTAAAAGAGAGCAAATAAGCGGTCGAAATCCCTACTTATCAACTCCTCCAAACTTAAGCTCTTGCTTGTCCTCAAAAAATTAAGGCAATTCCCACCTCTACTAGAAAAAGGGATATTTCAGCTGGCCTAAGTTGAATCAATCACATATCAATTGGGACCAACAATTACCCATAACACATATGAATGATCAACAACGCAATGATTTGACTTTTTGAGTACCATAGTTCTAATTCGATACTAGAGCATCAAGAGTTGACTCTATTCATCAAGGACACTCGTTCTTTCACGTAGGTCATTTTGGATCCCAAACTCGAGAATGCTAAGGAAATATCGGGTGCCGAGAGAGAGTCATTACAAAACAGATAAAGGCTTGTAACGTAGTTATTGAACGAAAAAGGACTTAGGCTCAAAAGGGGTTGACTAGGGATATCACATTGGTAGGCTATGGAAGATTTCAAATTTCAAACTCGATAAAGGAGAGTCTACAATAATTTCTCAAGCCAAGCTACACTTAGAATTTCGCCTAGAAAAACATTCGAGGCAAGTTCTAGACTATTACCACGGGTACTTCGACTTGCAATTCAATACCTCACCTCTCACGCTGCTGGATTGCTAAAGAAAATGGAGTCGAGGGTCCACAATAACCCTAGTTAAGATTGAGACTCACAAATGGCTCGACTGAATCACTCGATGACTGCTTAAGTCAACACAAGAGTCAAAAGGTCACAACTAGAGCTAGTTTCTGCCCATGACTTATTTTTAACTATAAGGGCGTGAGTAAATGTGTTGGTACCAAGTGAAGTATGTTAGAGACCCTTTTATTCATTACTACTATTTTTTTTTTGCCTAAACATAAAAGAAAAAGGACTCAATCCCTTAAGAAGGTTGTCACGCCATCTGTCGTTGGGAAGAGCCACATGGTTCACACAAAATCCACCTTTGGAAAGAACCGTGGCATTAAGAAAACGAAAGGTTTATTGTTCACTCAAATGTAAAAAAAAAGCTAATAAATCAAAAAGAAGTTACTAAAATAAATAAGAAGTTATACTACTAAGAAAGACAAACTAAAGAAGCTAAACTACGGAAAGTAAGGCAAATGAATATACAAACCAAGGGGAAAATGAATATAAACATCAAGGGAAAGGAAGAATATATACATAACCAAAGAGAAAATAAAGATAAAAGAAAAATAGTATAAGAGTTATTACAGACCAAATGTCAATGTCAAATCAATCAAAATAGACCACCCCCCGATTAAAAATGAGCATTGTCCCTAATGCTTATCAAAAATAAGAACAAGGGGCATAGAGTTAAGAGAACTCCTTATGTGGTCTCAGTTTGCATGGCATCCTCAGCACCCTCGGTCTCCTCTTGCTGTATCGCATCATCACCTGGCTAAGGGACAACAGGGTTGCTAAGCATCTGTATCATCTCCTCAGCAGTGTAGGCAGTCGCAACCGACTCCTCAGACTGGCCGGTTGCTGCCTCTGGTGCCTCGGGTACTGCTGGTGTTGCCTGTGCTATTGGAATTGCTGGTGCTGTCTCCATGAGTAAATCCAATGGTAGATCTCTAACAGATGCAAGCTTGGTAACTCCTGTTGTCAACTTATCCACTGACTTCTTCGAAGTTTGAGACTTCCGCATTTTCTTTACCTGCTTGCCCAACTCCTCAATGACATCCCCATGTGCCACCAGAGTCTCCATAATGGTCTTCTGGTTGTTCAAAATCTTCTTCAATGTTTCCTCCACTGACGCAGGTACCTGAGGTGCAGTCTGGGCAGAAGATTGTGCTGCAACAACACTGGATATGTAAGACAGTTTTGAAGTAGCTGCCTGCATCCAGTTGTTGAGATTTGCCAATGTCTGGGAGACTTGCAGCGCAGTCAGTGGATAAGTAGATGAAGCTGGCACTGATACTAGAGTTGATGGTCTGGAAGAAGAAGGTGGTAGCATGTCTGCTGTCCCGGTGGAGGGTCCGGCTGTTGTGGAAGGCATAGCATCTGTGGAAGGCTCAGCAGCTGAATCAGTAACTACTACCGTTGGCTCCTCAGACTGGCCAGTGGAGGTAGTTACCTTACCCTTGAACTTTGGGTTGTCATAACCCTGTAGGTGGTACCATGAGAAAGGATTCTTCACCTTTACCTTAGTATCATACTGCCTCGGCTCCACCTTTTGATCATTGAAGTACTCTGTGAGGAAGTTCAGGTAAGGGTAGGATCTCTCATCCTTCTGGACAACCAAAATGATGTTGGTTGGCATTATAGCACCCACATTAATTGAATACCCAGCCATAATTGAAGCCACCAGGACTACACGGGGAACTATGAGGTTGTTCTCATTCAAGCACGGGTCAATGCGGCTGCACACGAAAGTCTGCCACCCTTTAGCTTCAAAGTTTAGGGTGGCCCGGACTATAGGAACCCCTACTGTAAGCCACAGAGGTGTTGATACTTGAATAGCCAAAATCTCGGCTAGCCACGGGCGAGCTGCATCACCCATAGCCAGATTCTCCAAATATTGGACTGCCTCCACTTCTTCAAACCCCACATACTTGTTCAAGGAGCATGCATCAAACTTGATTTTTAGATTCCGCACTTTGGTTATCTTGGTGCCCTTCTTGATGTGAGCCACGTTTGCATAGAATTCTTTGACCAAGTGCTTATGTGCATCTAGGACACTTTGGTTGAACCACTTCCACCCTTTTCTCCCCTAGAACTATCTGAGGACATTTGGGTTGTATTTGTCCAAATCCTTCATCAAGAATTGTTGCTCAAGAGTGAGCGATCTCTGGGGCCACCACTCTCTAAATCTGTTGAAGGCAGTCAGGCTGACAAATCTGTCTTCCCACATCTCCCTTTTCTTCGACCTCTATAAACACCCCCACTGTAGCATTACCCCTTCTACCATCATCATCATCATCATTAACATCGATTGGTGCAACCGAGGCATGTGATAAAGAGGGCTTAAAATCATGGTTGCCCTTTAGAAGAACTAGCAGCGGAAGGTGATTCATCAATCAAGTAGAATCTACCCGGGACTTGTTGAGATTGGTTGTTAGGTGGGACTTGATCAGAGTTTCCCTCAGAAACTTCCCTAGACGGGAGATACTCATTGGTGTCTGATAATTCAGGGACTCTGTTGTCCGTAGCCTTCTTACTTATCACTTTCTGAATGGCTAGTGGTGGGCTACCCTTGCTTCGTCCTCGGCCTCGGGAGGGTTCTGCCCTCCCTTTTAATGAATATCCTCTACCACGTGATCTAACCATTGTCTGCAATTATAACAATAAGAATCAACTAGAGTTCAAGTTCATATGACTCAAATACATGCATGACAGTTGCAGGCCAGTTGTAGATAAACAGTCTCAGAAGAGGCAGTGCGGACCGCACAAAAGTGAGTGCGGCCGTAGACTGCCAAGTGCGGACCGCACAAAAGTGAGTGCGGCCGCACAATCAAAATGCGGACCACACAATTTTGAGTGCGGCCGCACAGTCCCAGGTTCATACTACTAGGTGTCTGATCATTTAACAGTGTGGACCGCACAATTTTGACTGCGGACAACATAATTTCACTATGGACCGCATATTTTTGAGTGCGGTCCGCACAATTCAAGCAAACAGATGCCCTAACCTATCGACTGCAGACCGCACAAAAGTGTGTGCTGCTGCACCATTTGGATTAACACGACACTGATTTATGATTCATACAAGTTTTGCAAGAATTAAATATGGCCCTAACAATTAAGCATAATTAGCTATTTACCCAGGCCCAATTAACAATTATGAAGCTACCCACATGAATTTGAGCAAAGATGACTAACTATTGACATTTTTAGGCATGAAATTAACCCTAGACAAAAGAACAAAACTAAGAGAAGATGAAAAATCTAAAGATGAAGTGAACATACCAGTAACGAAGAAGGTGAGAATCTATAGAGATGA
The DNA here is from genome assembly GCF_000390325.3 of Nicotiana tomentosiformis. NCBI lineage: Eukaryota > Viridiplantae > Streptophyta > Magnoliopsida > Solanales > Solanaceae > Nicotiana > Nicotiana tomentosiformis. The sequence continues at coordinate 18,463,719 of NC_090823.1, forward strand.
AATGCTTGAAGTTTGATAACTAGAGGGGGATGCACTTTATTTCCTTAGGGCTTGAGAGTTCAGATATTGTAAAGTGTGAAAAGTATTGAAAACCCCTATTTATAGGTTAACCCGTCGGCCCCAGAACTTACCTGAGTGCGGCCACACAATTTGCGGTCCACACTTTTTACCTGATCATTTGAAGAAGTTATGCGGTCCGCACAAAAGTGAGTGCGGCCGCAGAATTTGTGCGGACCGCACAATTTTGTGTGCGGCCGCAAATTGTTAAGGAATTTTGACAAACTAAACTTCAGAGAACATGCATTTTTGGTTTTTTAGTTATGCGACCGCACACTGAATTGTGCGGCCTCAAAAGTGATTGTGCGGTCCGTATAATTATGGTGCGGTCCGCTCTCTTTTGACACTTAGCCAATTTTTCTTTCTTAGTCCCTGCAATGCACAACCATTCCTGCATATACTTCAAAACTAGTTAGCACAAAACAAAGCCTATCTAACAAAGGAGAAAGATAAAAAGAAAAAGAAAAGGACACATGGGTTGCCTCCCAAGAAGCGCCTGATTTAATATCGCGGCACGACGCAGATTACCAATCATTTGAAATAAAGGACCGCCATAATGTGGCCATCATCACCCTTTCCAAGATAATGTTTTACCCGGTGCCCATTGACTCTAAACACCCCGTCATTCTTATTTGTCAAATCTAGAGCACCAAAGGGGGTTATATTTACCACTTCAAAGGGCCCACTCCACTTTGACTTCAACTTGCCCGGAAACATCCGTAACTGGGAATTGAACAATAGCTCAAGATCACTCTCTTTTAATTCCTTATTATGGATGTACTTGTCATGGAAGTACTTCATCTTTTCCTTGTAAAGAGACGAGCTTGTGTAGGCATGATACCAGAATTCATCAAGCTTATTCAATTGTGACATCCTTAGATTTTTCGTGACATCCTATTCAAGGTTCAACTTCTTCAAAGCCCACATGGATGTGTGCTCATGTTCTACCGGAAGATGGCATGCCTTCCCGAACACTAACCGGTATGGAGACATCTCGATCGGTGTTTTGTAGGCCGTTCTATAAGCCCAAAGAGCATCATCAAGTTTTCTTGACCAATCCGTCTGGTTGGCATTGACTGTCTTTGACAAAATACTCTTTATCTCCCGGTTGGAGACTTTAACTTGTCCGTTTGCTTGAGGATGGTAGGGGTTAGATACTTTGTGAGTGACACCATACTTTGTGAGTAAGGTATGAAAAGCCTTGTTGCAAAAATGCGAACCCCCATCACTAATAATGGCTTTTGGGGTACCAATCCTCGTGAAGATGTTCTTTTTCAAGAATGCCACCACACTCCTTTCTTCATTGTTGGGCAAAGCAATGGCCTCAACCCATTTAGATACATAATCACCGCAACTAGAATGTAGGCGTTCCCACAAAAGCTAACAAACGGACCCATAAAATCAATACCCCACACATCAAAAATATCTATCTCAAAATGGTGGTGAGAGGCATTTCATTCTTCTTTGAGATTCCACCGTCCCTTTGGCATTCATCACACCACTTGACAAGCTAACTAGCATCCTTGTAGAGAGTAGGCCAATAGAATCCACAACTCAAAACTTTTGCCGTCGTTCTTGCTCTACCATGGTGACCACCATACGGTGAAGAGTGGCAAGCCTCAAGAATACCCATTTGTTCTTCCTCCAGCATACATCGTCGGATCACACCATAGGTACATATCCGGAAAAGATACGGCTCATCCCAATAATAGTCAAGGCAATCCTGTTTGAGCTTCTTCCTTTGGTTTGAAGAGAACACATTCGGTACAATGCCACTCACAAGAAAATTGGCAAAGTTGGCGAACCATGGCATCCCGATAATAGAAATGGCTAGGAGTTTTGCGTCTGGAAATGAATCATTTATCTCAAGGCCATCATGTGGCCTCCCCTCCTCCTCCAATCGGGAAAAGTGGTCTGCCACTTGATTCTAACTACCCTTGCAGTCTTGAATATCTAGATTAAACTCTTGCAATAGAAGCACCCACCGCATCAACCTTGCCTTAGAATCCTTCTTGCTCATACCGAAGCACCGCATGGTCGGTGTGAACAATCACCTTTGTACCCATCAAGTACGGGCGAAACTTCTCCATAGCAAAGACAATAACAAGGAGCTCTTTTTCGGTCACTGTGTAGTTGACATGGGTATCATTCATGGTCTTTCTTGCATAATTGACCGGATGGACGATTTTGTTGATACGTTGCCCCAACAACGCTCCAACCGCCACATCACTTGCATCACACATAAGCTCAAAAGGCATGCTCCAATCTGGTGCGGTAATAATAGGAGTAGTAGTCAACTTGAACTTAAGCAACTTGAATGCCTTCATGCAATATACATTAAAATAGAACTTGGCATCCTTCTCCAAAAGTTTATACAAAGGGTTCACCACCTTAGAAAAATCCTTGATGAATTGGAGATAGAACCCCACATGACCCAAAAAGCTCCTCACTCCCTTCACGGATGTAGGAAGAGGGAGTTTGGAGATCACTTCAACTTTGGCCTTATCAACCTCAATACCATACTTTGAAATCTTGTGATCGACGACAATGCCTTCCTTGACCATGAAGTGACATTTCTCCCAATTCAAAACCAAGTTAGTTTCCTCACATATTGCCAATACCTTGTCCAAGTTGATCAAGAAATCATCAAAATATTTCCTAATGATGGAGAAATCGTCCATGAAGACCTCAACAATATCTTCCACCATATCGGTGAAAAAAGACATCATACACCGTTGAAAAGTCGCCGGTGCATTACATAACCCAAATGGCATGCTCGAGAATGCAAATGTACCATATGGACAAGTGAAAGTGGTCTTCTCTTGATCCACATGAGCAATAAGAATCTAATTGTAGCCAGAGTATCCATCCAAGAAGCAATAAAAGCACGTCCGGCCAACCTATCCAACATTTGATCAAGAAATGGAAATGGAAAATGATCTTTCCAAATGACTTTGTTGAGCTTCCTATAGTCCATGAATACTCTCCACCCAGTGGCAGTTCTTATGGGGATCAATTCATTCTTGTCATTAGTTATCACAGTCATGCCCCCTTTATTTGGGACACATTACACCGGAGAAGTCTATGAGCTATCGGAAATAGGGTAAACAACCCCGGCATCCAGCCACTTTATGATCTCCTTCTTCACTACATCTTGCATTGCTTCATTCAATCTTCTTTGATGTTCCACGGAGGGTTTGGCATCCTCCTCCAAAATAATCTTGTGCATGCAAAAGGCGGGGCTTATACCCCGAATATCCACCAATGTCCAACCTATAGCTTTCTTCCTCCTTTGGAGCACTGCCAAAGTAGAATCTACCTGCACGTTAGTCAATCAAGAGGAAAAAATAACAGGTAAAGTGGAACAAGGGCCAAGAAACTCATACCTGAGATGTGAAGGCAAAGACTTTAACTCCAAAGTGGGAGGCTCCTCGATTGAGGGCTTTATTGGAGGAGTCTTTCGGTTCTCAAGATCTAAGGGCAATTTTTGGGGTTCATAAGTATATGACCCCATTCCTTGAAAAGTATTGACACATTCCACAAAGCCTTCCTTCTCATCATCATCATCATTATCATCATCATTGAGCAGCACAGCTTCCAAGGTATCCTCAACATTTATCACAGTACTAGCATCATCAATAATTACTTCTGTCACTAAATCCACGAACGAACATACTTCGTTGCTATTTGGTTGCCTCATCGATTTGCACACATGGAAAACCACCTTTTCGTCTCCCACCCAGAAAATGAGCTCACCGGCTTCCACATCAATAAGAGTGTTCCCCCTAGCAAGGAAAGGTTTACCCAAGATAATAGGCACCTCGTAGTCAACCTCACAATCAAGGATCACAAAGTCCGCTGGAAGGATGAACTTACCAACTCGGACTAACACATCATCAATAATTCCTAATGGCCTCTTCATAGTGCTATCCGCCATTTGCAACCTCATAGATGTGGGTCTTGGTTGCCCAATTCCCAAAGTTTTGAACATACAGTAGGACATCAAGTTGATACTTGCCCCCAAATCACATAAAACTTTGGCAAAGTCGGCACTCCCAATAGTGCAAGGGATTGTGAAAGCCCCCGAAACTTCCAATTTCGGAGTCATTAAGTGCACAATAGCACTTACTTGATGTGTCATCTTGATAGTTTCACATTTCATCGACCTCTTATTGGTGACCAAGTCCTTCATGAACTTTGCATAACCCGGCATTTGTTCTAATGCCTCAACTAATGGTACATTGATAGACAAACTCTTCATCATGTCAATAAACGTTTTGAATTGGTTCTCACTATTTTACTTTGCAAGCCTTTGAGGGTATGGAGGAGGAGGCCTTGGCATTTGTGCCTTAGCCTTTGGCACTACCGGTTCCGGTATGTCAATCATGTTTTCCCTAGATGGGTTCACCTATTCTTGCGTCTTCTCCACATTTTCATCAATGTCAATTCTCACTTCATTATTAGCTTGAACCACATTACTTGGAATTTCATCTTCTTGAACTAAAACATCATCATCCACAATTCTTCTTTGATTTGAGGTGGTTGCATCTCCACCTTTTCCACTTCTCGTAGTCACGGCCATAGCATGTCTTGTATTATTCTCCTCTTTGGGTTCATGTTGCGACCAAACACACTCACGCAAGTATACGCGGTCGTCAAGTAATAAAGTGACTAAAAGTCGGATGTCGAACCCACGAGGACTTATGATTAGCTATTAACTAAATTAGACTATCCTAATTATCTAAACAAGAATTAAATCTAAAAATATTTTATTCTAACTATAATTAAATAAGAAAAATATAAATAATAAACTTTGAACAGAGAAAGAGCAGATTTTAATGATATCAATGTAATGAAAACGATCTAGGGTTATGGGCTATCTAACAATCCTATTGTATTCTTCAATTGAATTGACCGACTAATTTATCTAGCTTATTGGTTGACAGAGTTAATATTGCTCATAAGAATCTGTCGAGTTCTTACTCGCCTATTCAAGCTAACCTAACGCCTATATGTCTATGGAGTTAGAATCAACAAGAACGCATTTATAATTCCTGTAAATCAACCAAGCAAGGCAATTAGGTATATGTCTATCCTAACCACGAATCTGTTCCCCGATGCCCGAGTTCAAGAACTTGCCCTACTCAATCCTATATGCAATATAGAATTCCCACTTTCGAGTTCAATTCTAGATTCGTAGATAATATTCAATTGGTGATCAAGCAATTAAATAATTAAGTGCAAGATTGAATAAATAAACTAATATGATAAATCAAGAAGTCAAAATCAATATCCGAATAACAATAGTCATGAAAGAACCACAACCCTAGAACGTGAAGTTTAGCTCCACATAGACATGGTAGCCAAACAACAAATCATATAAAGAAACATAAAAATTACTAAGTTTGGTGGGAGAAAGATGAAACTTGATGAATTCCGGCCTCCACAGCTTTTCGTGGCTTTTTCCCCCTTCCCAATATGTTAGATAACCTAAAGGAGGCGTTTTTGGCTTATATATTGCGTACAAAAGTCGTGGGCCAAAGCTCTCCTATTCCTAGTCCAAATCGGCTTCAGGGATTGATGCTAAGGTGGATGCGACGCATCCACCTCGTCCTCCATTTCAATTTTGCCTGCGAAGGTGGATGCGACGCATCCACCTTGTCCTCCATTTCAATTTTTGCCTGCGAAGGTGGATGCGACGCATCCAGCCTTCTCTTCTACTTCCCAGTTTCGCACGCGATGGCGAACGCTATGGCCCAACTTCACTGCTAAGGTTGCATGCAGGATGATGTTTTCCTAGGTTGGATGCGACGCATCCAACCCTTCTTCCTCTGGCTAAACCACCTTTTCTTCATATTTTGCACTCCGAACACCTTAAATCGTCACACATAACTTAATTAGTCATCAAACCAATAATTACACCATGTTGGGCGTTTTAAAGATTAAATAACATCAAGAAGTGGTTAAAACATGGGCAAAGTAACATCAACACATATCGAAATATGCCAAACATCACTACCCCACACTTAAACCTTTTGTTCGTCCTCGAACAAACCATCACTATAGTAAACAAAATAAAATTAAGCTCTTATCATTCAAAGCACACTACATCTATGACCATGGTTATTTGCTACAATTAGGCTCTAGACTATGCATCAACACACTTCCCTTTTCTTATGCCCTTCTTTAAACATATTCGAACAAAGACAACATGCTCACAACAATCCTAACCTCAAAAACCGACTCAATGTCACAATGCACTCATGGCTTGAACAACCAACATCATAGAGAAGTCTAATAACGTTACCTATCCCTAGTGAAACCATGTGCCCTCACAACAAAAGCAGAGAGAGTAGAATCAATCCACACATTCGAATCTCATGCTCACAAAGAAAATCGCTCACTCTCACAAAAGAAGTCACATGCATGTAGTTGGTACCATAGGCTTGCCCTTAATGTAAATCTCTACTAATGTAAGCTCGCTCGATCTAAAATCAATTAGGACTTTTTCATGGTTGTAATGTGGGCTAAGGTACGGGTAGGATATATTTAAGGAATAGTGACTCACCCTCCTAAGCACTTTAACACATCATCAAATAACTTAAGCGCGAATTCTTCAACACCCTTTCAATTTCACCAATAATATCACTTCAAACAATATTTCCTCTTTCTTTAAGCACTACTTTAATTCATACCCACTAGCAAGAACAAGACAACAATTTATTCATTTATATTTTTCTTTCTTTTTTTCTTTTTTTTTCTCTTTTTTTTTTTTCTTTTTTTTCTTTCAATTTCCGCTAGTGGTGTATTATTTTACAAAATAAGTGCACCCTTCTTTCTTTCATTGGTTCCACTCAAAAGTCACCCCACACTTAGTCCCTTCTTACTTCTTTTAGCGCTCATCTAACAATTAAAGTGCTTTAAGAGGTAAAAGAATCAAAACAATGTCAATTAAGAATAAAAAGGGTATAGGCTTGTAATGTGGGTACCAAATAAAAGGTCTACAGGCTCAAAAGGGTTAACTAGGGATAGATTTTATTTGTGATGAGCAATAAGCTCAAAAAGATCAAAGAAAGCCTAAAATCATTTTTCAAACCGAGCATCACCTAAAATTTCGCTTCAACTCACATACTGGGCAAGTTCTAGACACAAGTACACTACATGGACTACACAAAAACCTTACCACACATGGCACATGACTCATTAAGGACGGTCACATTCCGACTCTCAAACAATGCAAGTATTCACGGAGCAACGAGATATTAAGCATTAAGCGCAAAGTGAACACAAGTCAAGAAAATGAGAAATAGGCGCCACAAAACATGCTATCCATTTTAACAAGGCATCATCAATAATTTCAGAGTGAGAAGGGAAGATATTACATATGTAAAAGCCTAAATATGCCATTATCAACCAAGTCAAGGTCACCTAGGTTCATCATTCTTCCTCCTTTTATTCCCTACATTCCTACTCTACTCTAAAAAGAAAACAAAATTACCCGGTTCAAACTACATCCCATGGAAAAGAACCGAGGCACAAAAAAAAATCACAGGGGATTATTACTATCTACAAAGATACTATATATATATATATATATATATATATATATATATATATATATATATATATATATATATTTTTTTTTATTATTTTTTTTTTTGATAATGATAAACTGATAGATAAACTGATAGTTACTCCATATAGATGAATTTACTGCTATTTTATGCCATTAATCCAGTGAATATTTTAGTACATTCATCCATACATCAAAACATGAATCACCCCCACCCCACACTTAGGACTGTGCGTTGTCCCCAACGCACACAAACAAGGTAAAGTAGGGTGAGAAGAACTCCCTCAAGTCAAGGTGGAGGGCTCATCCGCAGTCTGTGGAGGAGCATCTGCATCCATAGCATTCCTATCATCAACAACTGGTGCGGATTCTGTATCAGGTGTTACAGCGACCTCAGTAGGCCTGTTGAGTGGAGCCTCAGTGACTATGGGAGGAACAGGAGTGGATGGTCCGGCAGTCTATGGTGCAATCAGCTGGGAGATGTCTGTACCTGCACATTGAACCAGAGCTCTGAGGAGTAATGATATCTCCTTCATCATCGTGGCCTGCTCGGTCTGAACTCGTCTTAGATCCGCACGAGTCCGTCTCAACTCATCCCTGGTGGCACTCAACTTGACACGAGTCGCTATCAGCTCAGCCCTGTTCTCTTGCATATCTGCTTGCATATGCTCAAATAATTGTTGAATGGTGAGCTTAGAAGACCTTCCCTTGTTCGGCTCTAGAACATGAGTGACATCATATGGTCCTGGAGCTTTAGCCTCAATGTCGTCATTCTCCTTGTCCCATAGTACTCCCATCTCTGTTAAAAAAGCCGTTAGGGTATTAGCAAAGAACAGCCTCCACTTGTAATTCATCCTGGTTCGCTGCATTTGATCATGCATGATGGCTCCGAAGTTGAGTGGTATCCCCTCTAATAAAGCATATAATACGAGTGCGCGGTAACGAGGGACATCAGTTTTATGTTGGCATGGCAGCAGGCGGTTACAAATGAAATTTAGAGCCACACGTGCTAACGCACTCATGAATTCCTTGGCTATAGAGTGGTACTCCATACTCCCATGCTTCCATTCTGCATCCTTCCTGGTAGGGCATAGGACAGACTTAATGTGTGCATAATCTGGTGTTTTGCATATGGCGTCAAACCTGTCTGTAAGTGTGTGTGGCACCCTTAAGAAGTTATTCAGAGCTTCAGCTGACACATTAATATCTACCCCTCTTACTCGCACAATGTTTCCCCTTGCGTGACGCCAATTGGCGTAGAGCTCTCTAACAATGGTGAGGTTGGCTTTGCCGTGACCTTTCAGAATGGGTCCCCATTTTTGCACCTCTCGAATTGACTTTAGAAACTCTGAGTACTTTGTCTTAAGTGGTCCGATGTTTATCGGCTTTTCCGGAATATACTTCTTTGAAACCAGTATCTTCTTATAGGCTCGGAATGCCTTCTCATTAACAAAGTATTTCTCCCAATCAACTCGGTCTATGGGTTCACCCTCGTCTTCATCACTCATGTTGACCTGTAGGTGGTCATTGTCCGAATCGGAATCGGATTCAGATTCTGTAGTAATCTTCTCCTTCCCTTTATCAGTCGGATCACTCATTCTCGAAGCTTTTCTTTGGTATGTTACAGGCTCTCTTATCTCTATTCCTTTGCTTGGTGTAATACCCTTCTTCACTGTCCTCCTGACTAATGTTTCCTCCTCCTCTTGCTCTGAATCATCACTTAACTGCCTAGGCAGCAGTTCCATTTCCTTCTCCGTCCGCTTCCTTTTTTTCTGTGGATTTGGACCGCCCGCTGCCCTTCCGGTAGGCTTTTTGGGCGGTTGCTTGTTACCATCTTTGTCTTGTTGCTTGGATGGTTTACTCACTGCTGTCATTTTACGAATCTAAGTACCTGCAATGCAAAGAATTCAACAATTAGCAGATGAAACAGCGAAGTTCAGCTTGAAAGCAATTGCAACAGCTTGCAGACTTCAATTTATTCGTAAAGTCATGCCATTCACTACTTCATGGAATTGTAGCTCATGACTTTCAGCAAGTATGTGATAACTCTCTTCAAAAATTCAATTTCACATAGCCCCTCACTCGACCCCACACTTATTCTCAAGCATACACCAATGTTGCTCGGTTACTCAGACTTCACCGACGCCTAAATTTTCCTCAGGGACAATTCGTCGAACATGTGGTATGCAACAAGTGTGCCTAGTTCATTCTATCAGTTGAGCAATGCAACTACCCTCCCAAAGTTGGACGAGATGAAGGGAATTATAGTTTATCATCTCGCAACCATTACAACTACCAAGAACGACAGCCCTAAAAATTTTGAAATTGCAAAACCTACTTGTTGCTACCATTGAGGGAGGGAGGAGAGAAGAATTAGGAGAGAAGCCAACGGAAGAACAAAGAGGATGATGCGTACCTGTTGCGTTTGAGCTTATTGCGTTTGTATGCGTTACAATTTCGATTAGAGAATTCTGTTCTGCGTTCGTAGGCGTCGCCAAAAAGAGACGAGTGGATGCGTCGCAAGAAGAGTTTTTTAACGAATTCGTTATCTTAAGATGTGTTAAAATATATAGTACTTACCTGTGCGTGCTAGCCTTGACGCGACGCATCCCCTTGTCTTCCTTCAAAAATTTTCGGACGCGACACGGACGCGATAGACAGACTTCACTGCCTTGAGCAATTGGCCCGTCAAAAAAAATTTTTTTTTTTTTTGCTGAGGGGGACGCGACGCATCCGCCTCGTTTTCTCATATCTGGGGAACTTTTTATTTTTATTTATTTATTTTTTTCTTCTTTTTTTTTCTGTGGATTATGTCCTACAAAAAAAATTAAAAATAAAAATAAAAATAAACTAACTAACTTGGGTGGCCTCCCAAGAAGCGCCTGATTTAACGTCGCGGCACGACGCAACATGTTCTTCATGCCTCCACTAAATCCATTGTGGTCTTGTGACGTGCAATGTCACCACCCCAATAGTGTTTTACTCTTTGGCCATTTACCAAGAATGTCGTATTGGACCCCTTATCACACAATTCTATCGCACCATGAGGTTTCACACTAACCACTTCAAACGGACCCGACCATCGAGATTTAAGCTTTCCTGGAAAAAGCTTTAGCCTTGAATTAAACAGTAGAATTTCTTGACCTGGTTCAAACTCACGATGTTGGATATGCTTATCATGCCATCTTTTGGTCTTCTCTTTATACAATTTGGCATTTTCATACGCATGCAATCGAAACTCATCAAGCTCGTTGAGTTGTAGCAATCTCTTCTCACCGGCCAAGTCCATCTCCATATTTAGCTTTTTAATCGCCCAATATGCTTTGTGTTCAAGCTCGACGGGCAGATGGCAGGCCTTCCCATAAACCAACCTGTACGGAGAAGTGCCTATTGGGGTCTTGTACGCAGTGCGATATGCCCATAATGCGTCATCCAGCTTCCCGGCCCAGTCCTTTCTATTCATACTTACTGTCTTTTCCAAAATCTGCTTGACCTCTCTGTTGGAAACTTCTACTTGACCACTCGTTTGGGGATGATAGGCAGTGGAAACTTTGTGCTTGACTCCGTATTTTGCAAGAATATTATTCAGCAGTTTGTTACAAAAGTGAGTTCCCCCGTCGCTTATCAACACTCTTGGGGTCCCAAAACGTGTGAAGATGTGCTTCTTTACAAAGCCTACCACAACCTTTGCGTCGTTAGTAGGAAGAGCTATGGCCTCTACCCACTTAGAAACATAGTCGACCGCCACCAAGATGTATCTGTGTCCGTTAGAATATGGGAATGGTCCCATAAAATCAATCCCCCAAACATCAAAAAGTTCTACCGCCAGTATATTTTGCAAGGGCATCTCGTGCTTCCTCGTGATAGTTCCAGTTCTTTGGCATCTATCACAATTTTTAACGAAGGCATGTGCATCCTTAAACAATTTTGGCCAATAAAAACCTGATTGTAGCACTTTTTGGGCGGTTCTATCCCCGCCGTGATGACCTCCATATGGTGACGCATGGCAGTCATGTAGTATAGCCTTCATCTCTTCCTCAGGAACACACCTTCTCACCAACTGATCTGCACACTGCCTATATAGGAATGGCTCATCCCACACGTAGAACCTTACATCATGTAGGAATCTTCTTCTATTGTCAGCTGTCCATTCTAGTGGCGTCACCCCACTTGCGATAAAATTCACATAATCTGCATACCATGGGGCTTCACCTGAGGTGATTGCTAATATTTGCTCATCCGGAAATGTTTCTTTAATTGACCCTCCTTCAGCTACATGGTCCCGATTTTCTAATCTGGACAAATGATCGGCCACTTGATTTTCTGTCCCTTTTCTATCTCGGATCTCTAAGTCAAATTCTTGCAAGAGGAGGACCCAACGAATCAGCCTCGGCTTGGCGTCTTTCTTTTCAAATAGGTATCTGATAGCTGAATGATCTGTGTAGACGATGACTTTGGTTCCCACTAGATAGGATCTGAACTTGTCAAACGCCCACACCACTGCAAGCAACTCCTTTTCAGTCACTGTATAATTCATCTGAGCTGGATTCATAGTTTTGCTTGCATAATAAATGGAGTGAAAGATTTTATCCCTCCTTTGCCCCAACACCGCTCCAATTGCTATGTCACTTGCATCGCACATCAACTCAAATGGTTGTGCCCAATCGGGGCCAATGATAATTGGTGCAGTCACCAATCTTCCCTTCAGCTCCTCAAATGCTTTCAGACATGCATTATCAAACTTGAAGGTAACATCTTTCTCTAGAAGCCTGCACAAAGGGGAAGAAATTTTCGAAAAATCTTTAATGAAACGACGATAAAAACCTGCATGACCCAAGAAACTGCGAATGCCTTTGATGGATGTCGGCGGGGGCAATTTTTCAATCGTCTCCACCTTTGCTTTATCCACCTGTAGACCATCTTTTGAAACCTTGTGCCCCAAAACTATACCTTCACGTACCATGAAATGGCACTTTTCCCAGTTTAGCACCAAGTTCGTCTCTTCACACCTAGCTAGCACTTTATCAAGGTTCATCAAACAATTATCAAAAGAACATCCAAACACAGAAAAATCGTCCATGAATACTTCTACAAATCTTTCAACCATGTCAGTGAAAATAGCCATCATACACCTTTGAAAAGTCGCAGGTGCATTACAAAGACCGAAGGGCATTCTCTTGAACGCATACGTGCCATAAGGACATGTAAATGTAGTTTTCTCTTGGTCTTCTGGGGCTATAGCAATCTGATTATACCCCGAATAACCGTCCAGGAAATAGTAGTATTCCTGGCCAGCTAATCTATCAAGCATTTGGTCAATAAAAGGAAGGGGAAAGTGGTCTTTCCGGGTGGCATTGTTCAGTTTTCTGTAATCTATGCAAATTCTCCATCCAGTTACAGTTCTTGTAGGAATTAAGTCATTATTTTCATTAACTACTACGGTTATCCCCCCTTTCTTCGGCACACATTGAACGGGGCTTACCCATTTACTATCAGAGATTGGAAATACAATACCTGCATCAAGCCACTTAATCACTTCTTTTCTTACCACTTCTTTCATGATTGGATTTAGTCGGCGTTGGTGTTCTACACTTGGCTTGTGTCCGTCCTCCATGAGGATTTTGTGCATGCAGAAAGCTGGACTAATGCCTTTAATGTCAGACATTGTCCACCCAATTGCTCGCTTGTGCTCACGTAGCACCCTTAATAGCTTTTCTTCCTGTAATTTAGACAAGTGAGCAGAAATAATAACAGGTAAAGTGTCAGAACTTCCCAAATAAGCATATTGAAGGTGAGGGGGTAGGGGTTTAAGTTCCAAATTTGGAGCTTTTTCAATTGACGGCTTTGGTGGGGGGCCACTTGGCCTATTCAGGGGCTCAAACGGGATTATTCCTTGCATGTAACCACATGATGTATCTAGGATATGCATCATCTCCTCAACCTCATCATCCATCTCCAAGCTATCAAACATCATGATTGCTTTTTCTAAACAGTCGTCTAGATATACACTCGTGTCAAGAAGTTTCTCATCCACCTCCACCACAGATATCATAGAGAGCTCCTCATAGTGGCGGGGAAGTTGGATTGCTTTGTAGACATTGAAGACTGCTTCCTCGTTGTCCACTCTCATAATCATTTTCCCTCTCTCACTTTAATTATTGCATCGCCAGTAGCCAAGAGAGGTCGTCCCAATATGATTGGAACTTGTTCATCAGCCTCGAAGTCTAGAATAATGAAGTCAGCTGGGAAGATGAATTTTCCAATTTGCAGCAGCACATCTTCAATCACTCCTTCGGGGTAGGCTATGGACCTATCAGCTAATTGCAACATCACGGTGGTTGGTCTCGGAGCTCCCAGACCTAATTGCTTAAACAAGGATAAAGGCATCAGATTTATGCTTGCACCCAAATCACACAGAGCACGTCCCACGTCAATATTACCGATTTGTACTGGAATGGTGAAGCTGCCAGGATCCTTAAGCTTTTGGGGAAGCTTGTTTTGGACCCTTGATGTGCACTCCTCAGTAAGTGCAACCGTCTCGAACTCAGTCAATTTCCTCTTATGAGCCACTATGTCTTTTATGTACTTAGCGTACTTTGGAATTTCACGAAGTACATCCACTAATGGAATATTTAATTGAACCTGACTCAACATGGAGAGAAATTTGTTGAACATGCGATCGTCATTCCTTTTCTGCAATCTTTGGGGGAAAGGTGGTGGTGGCCTTGTAACCTCCATTCGCTCTGAACTTGCATCATCTTCCTTTGACTCTTGTGTTGCCTTAGGTGTCAACTCCCCCCAGGTATAGGTTTTTCTTTTATCTTCCTTGGCACTTCCTCTAGTTCTCTCCCGTTTCTAAGTGTAACTGCATTAATTTGAGGGTTCTTCTCTGTATCACTGGGAAGTGAGCCTGTAGGTCTAGTATTTTGGTTTGCTGCTAACTGCCCCATTTGCCTCTCAAGATTTCTGAAATCGGTCCTGAGCTGTTGATTGTCTAGTAACAACTTTTTCAGCAAGTCATTCGTACTTTCTTCCATTTGTTGGGGTGGCTTCTGAGGTTGAGTAAAATTCCCTTGAGGCCTATACTGATTCTGTTGACTTCCGCCCCATGAGAAGTTAGGATGATTCCTCCAGTTTGGGTTGTAAGTGTTCCCATATTGCGCATGTTGATTCATAGGACCTCTGTTTTGTTGCCCCACATAGTATATAGATTCAGGATTCGTGGGGCACATGTCAATCATATGACTGTCTCCGCATAGTTCGCAACAAATAGACATCTGCTGTACATGTTGCATTTGTTGTGTTGTCATTCTATTCATCTGATTTGCCAATTTTGCTATATCGGCTCTCATGGCGGAAAAGTCATCAAGCTCAATCAAACCGGCGGCCTTCTGTTTAATTCCCCTTCGTGAATCCCCCTCTCCTTGCCAATTATGGTCATTAGCAGTGAAATTATTTAGCAAGAGTTGTATTTCACTATACGGTCTTGCCATGCAACTACCCCCACAAGCTGAGTCAAGATTCATCTTTGATGCTTCATCTAACCCATCAACAAAAGTGTGACCCAATACCTCATCAGTTTGACAATGATGCGGGCAGTCTCTGAGTAGCTTCTTGTATCTTTCCCAAGCTTGACGAAGTGTCTCGCCATCCCGTTGTTGGAACCCAAGAATTTGGCTCCTCAGCGACTTTGTCTTCTTAGTTGGGAAAAACTTGATCAGGAATTTCCTTGCTAGATCATCCCAAGTGTGGATAGAGTTCGCGGGCTCCTTTTGCAACCATTCTTTAGCTTCCCCCAACAGTGAAAAAGGGAATAGTGTCAGCCTGACATAGTCCTTGGAGACGTTCGGATAATTGTAAGTGTCCGTGATTTCCAAGAAGTTCTGAATATGCCTCTGCGGGTCCTCATGAGATAGACCCACATATTGTCCTGTGGACTGAATCAGCTATACCATGTACTGTTTGAGTTCAAAATGCCCAGTGATATCAGGCTTCACAATAGCCTGAGTCATATTCGCAAGATTGGGCCTTGCGGCTTCAATTACCGGACGCTCTTCATTGCCTGCCATATCTATTGGCTGTGGTTGGACTGCGATGTCCAACTCTCTTTCTATTCTCGTTCTAGCTTCGTGTTCCCTTCTCACTCTATGTAGTGTTCGTTCGATTTCTGGATCAAGAGGAATGAGGTTGTTTGCACTTCTACTCCTCTGCATTCGAGAGAAGACCCTGCGTTGACACAAACCAGGCAAACTGAAAATTAAAACTTGAAAACAAATATCTAATAAAAGCTTAACTTAGTCACGTAGCTAATTTCTAAGTCCCCGGCAACGGCGCCAAAAACTTGTTGCGACCAAACACACTCACGCAAGTATACGCGGTCGTCAAGTAATAAAGTGACTAAAAGTCGGATGTCGAACCCACGAGGACTTATGATTAGCTATTAACTAAATTAGACTATCCTAATTATCTAAACAAGAATTAAATCTAAAAATATTTTATTCTAACTAATTAAATAAGAAAAATATAAATAATAAACTTTGAACAGAGAAAGAGCAGATTTTACAATGTAATGAAAACGATCTAGGGTTATGGGCTATCTAACAATCCTATTGTATTCTTCAATTGAATTGACCGACTAATTTATCTAGCTTATTGGTTGACAGGGTTAATATTGCTCATAAGAATCTGTCGAGTTCTTACTCGCCTATTCAAGCTAACCTAACGCCTATATGTCTATGGAGTTAGAATCAACAAGAACGCATTTATAATTCCTGTAAATCAACCAAGCAAGGCAATTAGGTATATGTCTATCCTAACCACGAATCCGTTCCCCGATGCCCGAGTTCAAGAACTTGCCCTACTCAATCCTATATGCAATATAGAATTCCCACTTTCGAGTTCAATTCTAGATTCGTAGATAATATTCAATTGGTGATCAAGCAATTAAATAATTAAGTGCAAGATTGAATAAATAAACTAATATGATAAATCAAGAAGTCAAAATCAATATCCGAATAACAATAGTCATGAAAGAACCACAACCCTAGAACGTGAAGTTTAGCTCCACATAGACATGGTAGCCAAACAACAAATCATATAAAGAAACATAAAAATTACTAAGTTTGGTGGGAGAAAGATGAAACTTGATGAATTCCGGCCTCCACAGCTTTTCGTGGCTTTTTCCCCCTTCCCAATATGTTAGATAACCTAAAAGAGGCGTTTTATCTTATATATTGCGTACAAAAGTCGTGGGCCAAAGCTCTCCTATTCCTAGTCCAAATCGGCTTCAGGGATTGATGCTAAGGTGGATGCGACGCATCCACCTTGTCCTCCATTTCAATTTTTTTGCCTGCGAAGGTGGATGCGACGCATCCACCTTGTCCTCTATTTCTCAGCTTTGCATGCGAAGGTTGGATGCGACGCATCCAACCCTTCTTCCTCTGGCTAAACCACCTTTTCTTCATATTTTGCACTCCGAACACCTTAAATCATCACACATAACTTAATTAGTCATCAAACCAATAATTACACCATGTTGGGCATTTTAAAGATTAAATAACATCAAGAAGTGGTTAAAATATGGGCAAAGTAACATCAACACATATCGAAATATGCCAAACATCAATTCACCATTGTATTACTTGGTAGTGCACCCTTAGAACGAGTGTTCAATGCTTGTGATATTTGGCCAAGTTGAACCTCCAAATTGCGGATTGAAGTGTTATGGGAGGCTAATTAAGCATCGGAGTCGGCATTTTTCTCCATCATTTGTTTAAACATACTTTCAATTCGTCCCATCTCATTGTTAGAAGAGCTTGAGCCTTGAGAAGGATAGGGAGGTGGATTGCTCGGTTGTTGGAACATCAGGGTCCTTTGAAAACCCGACTCCTGGTTGTTGTTGTTGTTCTACCCTCCTTGATTACCTCCCCAATTACTTTGATTATTGCCACTCCAATTGCCTTGGTTTCCTTGATTATTCCAATTATTTTGATTGTCGTGGCCACCACTCCAATTGCCTTGGTGGCCTTGGTTGTTCCAATTTTCTTGATTTCCTTGTAATCTCCATTGTTGTTGATTTTGAGCATTGTTTTTTTACCTTGATAATTGTTGACGTGTTGCACTTATTCTTCTTGATCATTATACAAATCACCTTGGTCATACCCGCTATCATCTTGCATGAATTGTTCCAGATGGCTTTGCCTTTGTTGACCTTTTTGCCATCTCTTATTCATCATCATATTTACACCTTCCATCGCATTCACTTGTTTTGGCCCTTGAATTTGTTGTAGCTGAGCTTTGGCCAATTGGTTCATTGGGGTTGTTAACTCTGCGATAACTTGCCCATGATCATGTAGTTCCTTGCGTAGGTGAATGACATTGCGGTCACCTTGCAGAATATTTGCCCTACTTTGCCATGCCGGTAAGGTATCTACCATCTCATCCAAAATTTCACAAGCTTCGGCATAAGGGGTGTTCATGAAGTTCCCGCCGGCGTGTTGATTTACCACACATTGATTTTTTTTGTTGATCCCCTTGTAGAAGGTTTATTGGATCATGGCCTCGGTCATATCATTATTCGAGCACTCTTTAACCATGGTACGATATCTTTCCCAAATCTCATGCAATGGCTCATTGAGCTCTTGCTTGAACGCTAGAATTTCATGCCGTAGTGCAGCCATGTGCCTCGGAGAGAAGAATTTGGCAATGAATTTTTCGGCCAACTCATCCCATGTTGAATGGCCCCATCAGAATTTGGCACCAAGCCCATTTCTATTCCTCCATATCGTATGGCCCCACTAGAGTTGAATGAGTTAAAGGAGCAGTTGCATGAGTTGCTGGGTAAGGGTTTCATTCAGCCCAGGGTATCACCTTGGGGTGCTCCAGTCTTGTTGCTAAAGAAGAATGATGGTTCTATGCACATGTGCATTGATTATCGCAAGTTAAAAAAGGTTACAGTGAAGAACAGGTATCCATTACCGTGTATGGATTACGTATTTGATCGGCTACAGGGTGCCAGAGTGTTCTCCAAGATTGACTTGCATTCAGGCTATCATCAGTTGAAGATTCGGGAGCCAGATATCCCTAAGACTGCTTTCAGGACTCGGTATGGTCATTACGAGTTCTTTGTGATGTCTTTTGGGTTGACCAACGCCCTAACATCATTCATGCACTTGATGAACAGAGTATTCTAGCCTTATCTTGATTTTTCCAATAATGTGTTTATTGACGACATTCTGGTGTACTCCTAGAGCCGAGAGGATCATGAGCAGTACCTGAGGACCGTGCTCCAGACCTTGAGAGAAAAGAAGTTATATGCAAAATTTTCAAAGTGTGAATTCTGGCTTGATTCGGTGGCATTTTTGGGTCATGTAGTGTCGAGTGAGGGGATCAAGGTGGATCCAAAGAAGATTGCAGTAGTGTAGAGTTAGCCCAAACTGTCTTCAGCTACGGAGATCCAGAGTTTTCTTGGTTTGGCGGGTATTACCGTCGATTTCTAGAGGGTTTCTCATCTATTGCAGCACCCATGACTAGATTGACCCAGAAGGGTGCTCCGTTTAGGTGGACGGAGGAGTGAGGGGAGAGCTTTCAAAAGCTCAAAACAGTTTTGACTGCAGTCCTAGTGTTGGTGTTGCCTTCGGGTTTGAGGTCTTATACTGTGTACTGTGATGCATCGGGGATTGGTCTCGGCGCGATATGGATGCAGGATGGTAGGGTGATGTCCTACATGTCTAGACAGTTGAAGGTGCATGAGAAGAACTATCTTGTCCACAACCTTGAGTTAACAGCTATTGTTCATGCCTTGAAGATCTAGCGGCATTACTTGTATGTTGTCCCTTGTGAGGTCTATACCGACCACCGGAGTCTACAACATCTGTTCAAATAGAAGGATATTAACTTGCGGCAGCGGAGGTGGTTAGAGTTGCCTAAGAACTATGATATCACTATTCTACATCATCCTGGGAAGGCCAATGTGGTGGCCAATGCCTTGAGTCGCAAGGTGGAGAGTTTGGGCAGCTTAGCATATCTACCGGTAGAAGAGAGGCCATTAGCCTTGGATATTTAGTCCTTGGCCAACAAGTTTATTATATTGGATGTTTCTTAGTCGAGTCGAGTTTTGGCTTGTGTGATTTCTCGGTCTTCTCTTTATGATCGTAGCAGAGAGCGTTAGTGTGACGACCCCCATCTACTTGTCCTCAAGGACATAGTTCAGCATGGCGCTGCCAAGGAGGTCACTATTAGGGATGACAGTGTATTACGGATGCAAGGCAGGCTATGTGTGCCCAATGTAGATGGCTTGCATGAGTTGATTTTTTAGGAGGCTCACAGTTTGTGGTACTCCATTCATTCGGGTGCCGCCAAGAAGTATCAGGACTTGAGGCAGAACTATTGGTGGAGGCGGATGAAGAAGGACATAGTGGAATATGTAGCTTAGTGCCTGATGTCACCCAAACTCACACCACAAATATAGGTAGTGAGGAGGTCGAAGCAATAATAAAATCCAATATAAGTCGGGGTCGAATCCTCAGGGAGATAAAATTGGGATTAGGTATATATTTAGTGTAATTGTACAATATGCCTTAGATTACACTTCCACATTGTTGTCTGTTGTTTCTACTTCTACTTTAAACTATTGATTGCAATTATAAAACTAGGAGACAATAGTTTTGGTTTTGGTTGTTTTCCAAATGATAAAAGATCTAGGGTCGTGACTTCCACCTAGGTGGTTACCTAATGGGTTGAAAACTCTAGGACAAGCCTGATTGGTCGGGGTTGTAATATAGCAATCACACGCAATTACCCACTCTATACCTCTCGGTAGTTTGAGTGGTTTCCCCAATTTGACTTTCTCACGTTCAAATGGGTATTGCAAAAAAAGAAGTGATAAATGCTTAAGTCGGGCCTTACTATCTCTAGATTTAACCATTTAATCGGGGCTATCAATTTCTTGAGTTCAATCCAATTTCTTGTTATCCAAGTTTTTCTACACTTAGTTTGTCTTTCTCAAGTAAGAACTAGGCTAAATATCACTAACCCAATCACAAGCAAGTCCTAAATCAAACACCCATTAAGTATCCACATTAGGGTTGGGCCACAACCCTAGCTAGAAATTTAGCTACTCATAAAAAATGAAGATATAAAAGAAGATAAAATGCATAATAATTGATTGGTGAAAGAAAATCAAACGTTTAGAAGCCAATCTAGTATAATATTACTCAAAACAGTAAAGAAAAATGGCTCAGGTGCTCTCCCAAAACAAAACTTACCCTAAAAATGACAAAACGTTCTATTTATACTAAGCTGAAAATATCTGACAAAAATGCCCCTGTGAAGGTTGTGCGGCCGCATAATTTTGTGTGCAGTCCGCACAATGAGCTTCTGTGGCCACACAATTATAGTGCGGCCCGCATTCTTGGAACGTGGGCTTGGCACTTCTGGATTTCTGCGGACCGCATAAAAATGAGTGTGGCCGCCCTTCTGATTATGCGGCCACACAAAAATAGTGCGGTCCGCATTCTAACTTGACTCTGAAGTCCCATCTCTCAGATCTTTGTCTACTGCATCCATAAAATATTGCGTGCGGCCGCACAATTATGGTGCGGTCCACATACTCTGAAGAAGAACTGACATGGCTCTTCCTTTGTTTTGTGGCCACACACAGTATTGTGCGGTCCGCACTGTGGGCTTTTTTCCTTGTTTTGGTCCTTGTCCACTTTTGACTTCTTTGTGAGTTGATTTTGACTCCTTTGGCTTGTTTCCCAATGTTCCTGTACAAAAGCATATTTTATTAGTTTTCGGGAATACCTTTAAGCATTTTTAAGCTAAAACACAAGTAAAAGAGAGCAAATAAGCGATCAAAATTCCTACTTATCATTGCTTAAACTGTCAGCAGGTGAAATACGAGCATCTGCGGCCTAGTGGATTGCTTCAGTGGTTAGAGATCTCAAAGTGGAAATGGGAGCGAATCACTATGGATTTTGTTGTTGGTATCCCACAGACTCGGGGGCAGTTTGATACAGTATGGGTAATTGTGGATAGGTTGACCAAGTCAGCTCATTTCATTCCAGTGGTGACTACTTATTCTTCAGAGTAGTTGGCTCAGGTTTATATACGCGAGATTGTCAGGCTTCATGGCGTGCCGGTATCTATCATCTCTGCCCGGGGTACGCAGTTTACATCGTGGTTCTGGAGAGTCGTTCAGCATGAGTTAGGCACGCGGATGGAGTTGAGTACATCATTTCACCCTCAGGCAGACAAACGGTCCGAGTGCACTATTCAGATATTGGAGGATATGCTTCGTGTGTGTGTGTGTGATGGAGTTTGGGGGTTCTTGGGATCATTTCTTGCTGCTTGCGGAGTTTTCCTACAACAACAACTACCAATCGAGCATTCAGATGGCCCCATATGAGGCTTTGTATGGTAGGCAGTGCCGGTCTACAGTGGGTTGGTTCGAGATGGGTAAGGCTAGGCTATTGGGTACAGACTTAGTTTAGGATGCTTTGGAAAAGGTTAAATTGATTCAAGATCGACTTCGTACAGCCCAATCCAGACAGAAGAGCTATGCAGATCGGAAGGTTTGCGACATTACATTCATGGTTGGGGAGCGGGTCTCGCTCCGGGTTTCGCCTATGAAGGGTGTTATGAGGTTCGGGAAGAAGGGCAAGTTGAGCCCTAGGTATATCGGACCTTTTGAGATTCTTTAGAAAGTTGGAGATGTAGCTTACATACTTGCACTAGCACCTAGTCTAGTTGTAGTTCATCCAGTATTCCATGTTACTATGCTCCGGAAGTATCATGGTGATCTGTCCCATGTATTGGATTTTATCTCAATCCTGTTGAACAAGGATTTATCTTATATAGAGAAGCCAACAGCCATTTTGGACAGGCAGGTTCGAAAGTTGATGTCGCTTCGGTGAAGGTTCAATGGAGGGTTCAGCTAGTCAAGGAGGCGACTTGGGAGACCGAGCATGATATGCGTAGCCATTATCCTCATTATTTAACCACTTCGGGTATGTCTTTATACTCGTTCGAGGACGAACGTTTGTTTTAAGAGGGGTAGGATATAACGACTCGGCATGTCATTTTGAGTGTATTTGCCCTGATCCCCTATTCATTGCCTCTTCTATGTTATATTGTAGTTACATGACTTCCCGGGGTGCTTGGTTTTGGGTTCGGGTAATTTTAGGATTGAAATGGGACATATAGTCCCTAAGCTAGAAGGTTTAAGTTGCAGGAGTTGACCGTAGTTTGACTTATGTGAGGATGATACCAGAATGGAGTTTTGATGGTTCTGATAACTTCGAAGGGTGATTGTGGTCTTGAGTGCATGTCCGGGTGATGATTTGGAGGTCCGTATGTCGTTGCGGCACGATTTGGCAAAAGTTGGGAAATGGAAGTTTGACCAGGAGTTGACTTTATTGATATCGAGGTCGGATCTCGATTCTGGAGGTTGGAATAGGTCTGTAATGTCATTCATGATGTGTGTGCAAAATTTGGTGTCAATCACAGTTGTTTTGGTATGGATCGGTGTTGGTTTCAGAATTTGGAAGTTCATAGTTCATAGGCTTGAATTTGGGTTGCAATTCATAGAATTTGTGTTGTTTGATGTAATTTGTGGCATCGAGTAGGTCCATTATGTGTTTTGGAACTTGTTTGTATATTCGTAAGGGGTCCTAGGGGCCCTGAGAGTGAATTAGATGAAAATTAGAACATTTGTGGACTTGTTGGATTGCTGAAGGTGCCCAGCTTCTAGTGTTTTTGCACCTGCGAAGGGAATGGCCGCAGGTGTGGGCTCACAAAAGCGAGCACTTGGTAGAAGATACGGAACTGGGCATGCCCAGCTAGGGGCGCAAGAGCGGAAAATGTTCCGCAGAAGCGGCTTCGCTTTTGCGGTGAAGAGGAGCGTAGGAGCGACAGTGTTCCATAGGTGCAACGCCTGAGCCGCAGATGCATGCCCTTTTCCGCAGAAGGGTGTTCTTTGGACTTAAGTGAAGACCGCACCTGCGATGGTTTTTCCGAAGGTGCGGAGCCGCAGATGCTGCAGAAATGGTCGCAGGTGCGATTTAACTGGGCAGAAAAGTGGAAAATTCGAGGGTTTGATTCATAATTCATTTTGGGACTTAGAGAGCTCGGTTTGAGGCAAAATTTCAAGGGATTTTCAGAGAGAACTTTGGGGTAAGGAATTCTAACTCGTTTTTGATTAATTCACATGAATCTTTTGATAATTTCAACATTTAATTGTTGCTTTGGAGTTGGAAATTGGGAAAAATTGGTAGAAACTCCTTAGGCTAAATTCTTGAGTTTTGAAAGGCGAAATGATGTCAGATTTGAATAATTCTTGTATGGTTGGTGATAACGTCCAAATACACTACTAAACAATAAATAGACACAATCGCATGCAATATAATTTACCCAACTATGAGTCGGGGTCGAATCTCATAGACAATAATATGTAGGCGATTAGGTGAGTAAGAGAATTATCACTTTTTATGCTAAGCCAAACAGTTAAAAGGGTTTTGAGAAAATATTTATGTCAAAATGTGAAAATATAAACTAACCTAGAAAGCGAGTAAAATTATCAATGGCTACAAGTATGGATACAATAGGAATTACACTCAACTAATGATCCAATGTATTTCACGATTTTACAATAAGAGCGAGTTTATGTTAACTAGCATCGGGTAATAATTCTATATTAGCTTCTTACGAAGACTAACAAGACTTCCTAATTGAATTATCCCTAAAACAATTAAGAGATTAAGCACACACGAATATGGCTACAAGTAGTTCAATCCTATCCCTAGGTAGAATCTATAAAGTGAGGGTTACCGCCTCAAGTTCTTGTTAATTAATCTTCCCCAATCCCAAATTATATTTTTCAAAATCAATTAGAAGTTAATGGGCGAGTCCTACAGTTAGAAAATCCCTTTGGAAACATTAAACAACAAGAATAATTAAAGAAACAATAACTCATTTCATAATAAATAAAAATTGTTCAATACATAAGCACAACAAGATATTTAATCCACACTTTAAATATGAATATTCTCATAAACAAGATTCAAGTATTGAAAAAAATACTACACACTTAGATATTCAATACAAAGCAAGGAAATGAAGAAATGAACATAAATGGGTAAGAAATTCTAAACCAAAAGCTTCAAATCTTCAAGACCCAAGTGTGTGTCCAAGAACCCTAGCTCCAAAACTTGTGTTCTCTAGTCAAGAGATGTTAAAGATGTGCAGAGACTAGCCAAAGATCTCTTACAAATGAGCTAGGTCGTGTATTAAAGGGCTTGGAGCCAAAAAAATATAAAATTACAGAAGTGCCCAATACTGAAGCGCGACCTTCGCATTTGCGAAGGAATATTCGCATTTGCGAACCTTGAATTTTTTGCTGAAGATCGCATTTGCGATGGAGGACTTCACATATGCGAAGGTTGACTGTCTGGTTTGACTTCGCATTTGCGGAACTCATTTCGCATTTGCGAACATTGCATGACTTGGTTGACTTCAAAATTGTGAGCTGCTTCTCGCATTTGTGAATGTTGACTGGCATGGTTGACTTCGCAATTGCGAGCTTCCGCTCGCATTTGCGACACCTGAGGCTAATTTCTAGATTTCTTCTTTTGAGCCCCTTTTTGACTTGCTTTTGCTTGGTTTTTTTCCGATCACTTCTAAATTACATAAAACCTGTAAAATAGAAGTAAATGACATTAAACACACTCATTTATCACCCCAAACATAGCAAAAATCTAAGATTAAAGACGAGATAAGTTGGTAAATTACCAACTGTTCAATTGGACTCGATATCGAATGAGTGTTCGGGTTTTATAATTTTGGTCGGGTTCCGAGGCATGGGCCCGGAGCAACTTTTCAATTCTTTGCTAAGATCATAATTTTATTGTTTGAATTAGTTTTATATTGTTATATTTATAGTATGAAATTATTTTGGCTAGATTCGAGTCGTTCGGAGTTGGAAAATTGAGGGAAAGACCTTCTAGTTGATTGATTTAGCATGGTTTGACGTAAGTGACTTGTCTAACCTTGTGTGGGGGAAATTTTCTTAGGATTTGGTATTGTTGTGATAATTGTGATATGTGAAAGCCGTGTACACAAGGTGACAAGTGCGTACACGGGCTAAATGTTAAAATTTCCTGGTTTTAGCTATGTAGTTCACGTGCATGCTTTAATTGAGTTACTTTAATATGTTATAATCGTCATATTTAGTCTAGTTTTACATGTCTACTTGTCTTATCTCTTATTTGTAAATTATCCTACGTGTTTAGTTGAAGTACTTGTTTTCTTTATTCCGTATTCATTATTTAACTGTTGAATTCTTTACTTGAAATTGCTATCCTTGAAATATCTCGTTGTTAAATTTTGGTATTGAGTTGCAAAGGCCGTGGTTCCTATTGAGGTAAAGTGTAAGTTGTGAAATATCATTTTATTGAGTTACTCTCTGGTTGTTATTATTGAGACTTTGTGTACATTGTGGTTGAGTCGTGGGCTCTTATTGTGAAATTCTATTATTGTTTGGCTTTTCTGGCAAGTTGTGATATTGGCCAATTGAGGTGCAAATTTTGACACGTTGTGATATTCATACGCATGCGGTAGTATAAGGTCTGGGTATTGAAACACATGCGGTGAGATAAGGTGGGCTTGATACGCATGGCTAGTAGGGGAACTACTAGAAGCCATGTTGTGTGATAAGGTGGGCTAACACGTGGGATGATTTTTCATGAAAAATTATTTTCAAAACTAAATGTAAAGGCTCCCACGGTGATATAAGGAAAGAACGTGATTTATTTTATGATTTGGGACTACGAAGCGGTACCTCGGTAGTGGCCCTTATTCATCTTTCTGTATTTGATGTATTTGCCTTGGTTGTTTGCTTCCTTAATATGTAAATCCTTGTTTTCTTCCGTGTTGTATTAATTGCCTTGATTATGTGATGTTAACTTTCCGTAAACTTCTTATTGTTTCATTTCTATTATCATAATCATTATATTTTTATATCTTTCGTCTTGTTTCATATTATCTCCAGTAGGGCCTTGACCTGACCTCGTCCCTACTTTACCGAGGTTAGGCTCGACACTAACTGGATACCATTGTGGTGTACTCATATTACGCTTCTGCATATCCTTTTGTGCAGATTCAGATACTTCCTATCAATCCCGGCATTAGTGAGCTGAGGTTGCTTTGGAGACTTCAAGGTACACATGCCCTCGTCCGCAGGCCTCAAAGTCCCCTTCTATCCTGTTTTTCCTTATGTCATTATACTATCTTAGATAGTGATGTATAGGATTGTTCAAAAATGTTACTAGAGCTTACCGGGTTTGGGAGTTGTAAATTTTGAGGTACAAATTTTATTTATGCAGTTGTTGAAGTTTCGAGATTTTAGGTTGTTATTTCAATTATTCTACATGTTAATAGGCTTAGTTAGTTTTAGAGACTAGGTGACGTCACGACTTCCTACGTAGGGAATTTGGGGTCGTGACACTTGGGGCCGGAAGATACCAAGTACGCCTCGAGAGATATTCACGAAGGCACTTGCGGAAACCATTCAGGGGAAGAATCATTTTTTCGTAAATTAATCAGGGCCGGCTATTGTTGGACCAAAATGGCGAAGGATGCAAAGGACTTCGTACGAAAATGTGACGGTTGCCAGAGAAATGCACCAATGTTCCATCAACTGGGTGAGCTACTACATTCGGTCCTATCCCCATGGCCGTTTATGAAATGGGGGATGGATATCGTCGGTCCCCTGCCATGCGCACCCGGTAAAGCTCAATTCATACTATTCATGACTGGCTATTTTTCCAAATGGGTCGAGGCTCAAGCATTCGAAAAGGACCGGGAGAAAGAATTCATTGACTTCATCTGGGACCACATAATACGTCAATTTGGGATACCGGCCGAAGTCGTGTGCGATAATAGGAAGCCATTCATTGGCAAACAAATATTTTGAAAATCACAAGATTAAAAAGATACTATCAAACCCTTACCACCCTAGTGGGAATGGACATGTGAAGTCAACAAACAAGACCATACTTCAAAACCTAAAAAAGAGGTTGACCATACTCGAAGTCTAGTACCGTGGCCACTCCGTTTTCGTTGGTCTATGGGGCCGAAGCCTTGATATCAGTCGAGGTAGGAGAGTCAAGCCTCATATTCAAATATGCGACTGAAGAGTCAAATGGCAAGGCCATGGTCACGAGCCTAGAACTATTAGATAAAAGGCGCGATGCAGCTTTAGTCCGGTTGGCTGCCCAGAAACAATAGATAGAAAGATACTACAACCAAAGAGTCAATCTCTGACATTTCAAGATCGGGGACTTGGTGTTGAGTAAAGTAACATTACACACCCGAAACCCAAATGAGGGAAAGATGGGACCGAACTAGGAAGAAATATATCGAGTCATCGGAATTACCAAAAAAGGCTAATACAAACTCGAAGCGGGAAACGGTATGCAACTACCGAACAATTGGAACGTGACACACTTAAAACGGTACTATTGCTAAGTTATGATCTCAACTACTATTTAATCATGTTATGAATCATGTTATGGATGTGGCTATTAGGTATGAAAGCACGCATTGCACTCTTTTACCCTTGAACCGGTTTTGTCCGAAAATGATTTTTTTGGCAAGGTTTTTAACGAGGCAACAGTAAAATGTTCTAACTTAGATTGGAAGGCCGATCTCAAACCAGAGTCAATGATCTTTCACTCCATGTCAACAGTGTCCGAGCCCTCTCAAGCTCGACCTCAAATACTGGGGCCATTACCATCGGAGTAAGGATCAAGGTTTTTTAGCAAGGAAAGAAGAAAAACTTTGTATACTAGAAGCTAAGGCTCGGTGGTTAGGATTCACTGTAAGGGCCAAACGGTCGTATGAACCGTGCTCACATAGTCCACTCAAGCTAGGATACAAATTTGTATGTGCTTTTGATCATGAACTTTACACACTGAGAAATGAAAGAAAGTTTCATCTTGATATTTATGAATTTTCTTGCCTCTTAAGTTCAGGATCCTAAGAGCCCACAGGGTGCCCCTACTCGGGGACTATCAAACTCAAGGGTTACCCCTATTCGGGGACTATCATTCAAAAAAAGTTCAAACAACTTGGGTTAACAATCCCAAAGGCACCAAACCTATGAAACGGTTCCCAAATATGAATGGCTATGACCACCACAGCTCGGAGACGTTCGTAGCTCGTAATCAGATATTAAGGACTTTATAAGAACTCGAAGCCTACTAAGAGGTTACCCTCGGCAAAAATATTGTCAAAAAATCACTTAAGCATCTTGAAAAAAGCTCCGGTCACATAGAGTTTTAAAAGCCACAAGCAAACAAAGTTTTATCGAGGTTAGGCCATGTTCAGACCTCTGAAAAACAAATGCCCTATAACTACAATCTATCCTATGCTAAGGCATTAGAAACATTATATGAACAGAAATTATGAAAAGATGCTAGAAAAGTAAAAGTACGATATTTCCAGAAAGGGAAAATTTCATCTATATATTCCGGAGTATATTTACAACGGCCCAATAAAAACAAAACAAAAAAAAATATACATAAGGCAAAAACTAAAAAAGCACTAAGGCATATACGCTTAGTCTTTACTGGGGCCCGTCTCAGATCCATCGGAGTCTTTGGAGTCTTCGGAGTCTTCGGATCCCTCGGAGCCCTCGGAACCCTCAGATCCTTCGGCACCTTCAGGCTCGTAAAGCTTCTTCACCTAAGTCTCATACTTTTTGGCTTCCTAGATCTCAACCGACAGGTCAAAACCTGAGGTGTGGATCTCTTCGAGGCTCTCTTTTTGGTATAGTCTCTTCACATATTCAGCCTTTGTCTTCAGGCGAACCTCGGTTACCTCCATATCGGCCTTGTATTGGCCCATCATTTCTTTGGCATCGGCGGAAGTTGTATCCAACTTAGACTTCACTTCCTCGTATTCTCTACCGAGGATTACGCTCTATAACAGAGAGCTCAGCTGTGTTCGGAGGTCATCATTCAGCTCAGACCATTTGTCAGCTTTGTCCTTTGCCACTCGGAGTTGGTTCTCAACCGATGCCAGCTTCGCCTTCGCGGTTTCCTTCTATGAAGCCAGCAGGTCCATTCCACCTTTCCATCATTCGGCCATGGCCTTGACCTCATTCATCTTAGCTTAGAGCTGGTCGATCAGGTCGATCTTCTGTTGGACCTGTGAGGCTGTATTGTTAGCCATAACGGCTAGCTCCTCATTTTTAACTTCAAAGACCTTTACCTTTTCGGTCAGGACGGCATGTTCCCGCTTCAGGGTCGAAGCTTCTTTCTGAGCCCTGTCCAACTCAGCCTGAAGATCCTTGATGGCCCTGTCTTGTTGCTCACTGAGAAGCTTGTACATGTCCTTCTTCCGAACCAGCTCCATGAGCTCGAACTCAAGATAGTTGATTTCGGAGCGGTACCGGAGAAAGCTCCCGTGGTAAAGCACTGAGCCCTGTAAAGTAACGAAAATATTAAGAGGTATTGAAACCTAAGTTGAATTCACAAGGTAGTATTGATACCTTACTTGGCAGGCACCTTGTTGAAGAGACTCGACACTCCTACCTCATTCATCTTCGGCTGATCCTCTTCGGTCACCAGGTACGGGAGATAGCTGGCTATGCCCAATAGAGTTGATAAAACCCGAGCATCATCTAGGACCGTAAGAATGACTGTTCTCTTGTGGACGGCATCCACACTCGGAGCAGGAAACTACTTCACCTATTTTGGGCTCAAACTCGGCCACCCAGCTTCCGAAGGTACATCCTTCTTCAGGATCTCAAGGTCGCCAACCTAGAAATATCTTCCAAAGTGGACATTACCACACCATCGAAGAAGGAGTGAAGAGGTTTGTCCGCACCGTGATCTCCTTCACTTGACTTCTACTTTCCTGCTTGGGCCTCCTCAAGCATTGACTCGGTATAGGAGGGTGTCTCCATGATGTCTATTACATCGCCCGCCTCCTTTGGAACAGAAGCGGCTTCTCGGGATGTCTTATCCCCCGTCTCTATTTCGTCACCTTGAGTTAAAGAAAGATCGGCCTCATGGCTCTCTCCCTCGGCTGCTGCCTGCTCCCCGAAAAGGTCGATCCGTGAGCGACAAAAATGTCATCTTCTTCAAACTCATCCATGATCCGGCGAAGTGAGTTAGAATATGGCACCCGGGAGTTGATGATCTTCTTTGGTTTATGAGACTGGGAAGCCGCCCACTTTTCTGGCTTCACCTCGGGACCCGGGGAGCCCAAAGACATTCTTTCCTCTTCTTCTTATCCCCCATGGAAATCCCGGGTTGTCCCGTAACAAAGGGATGAATGGATAGGGACACATTCTTGTCCTCTTCCAGCGGCCTAAGTTCAGTGGTCTTAGGCAACCCTGCGAAGGAAAGAGAAAAGGCCAGCGTTATGTAAGTTCGGGACGTAATAGTAACTATTCTGAGAAGAGCCTTACCATGAGAATGGGCCTCCAATCGGCCCTTAGAAAGCTTGCTCCACAAGCGCTAAAAGTACATCATCTGCTTGCAGATGCTTCGATATACTCTCTGAGCCAGGGGACCGCATTGGGAACCCGAGCAATAGCTACACGATCACAAATACTGATGGTGAGAAAGGGAACAAAGGAGACTCGACGCTTAAGGAAAGACTACACTTACGAGATGCATTCCACTTCTCGGGAAATGGAAGGAACTCGGGAGGGATCAAATCTTCAGTCTTCACCCAAACGAACCACCCCTGCCAGCCTCGGTATCGATGCTCAAAAAGAGGACCTTATTGGACCAGCGAGTGAGCTTCATTAGTCCCCCTCAAAAAATTTGGGTACAGTATAGACGGAGTAGGTGGTCTAGGGTGAATCGAGGAGACTTAGTGTTTTTCACAAAATAACGTAGGAGGATCGTGATCCTCCAAAGAGACGGGTGGTTTTGCCCAAGGCACACCTCGTACCTCTTGCAAAAGTCCAAATTTACTAGGTCTACCCGGCCCAATGTGAAGGGATAAGTGTAAACACTTAAATACCCATCCACATGAGTTATAATATCGTCCTCAAGCCCGGGGACTACCACGTCCTTACCTCCCCATTTACAGTCCTCTCGGACTATGGGAAGGGTATCTTCGGTAATAGAGCAAATATATCTCGATGCCCCTACACCTCGGCCTTGTTTGCATGAGGGCTTCTCGACTTTGAAGTCATCTGCGCTTGAACAACCCCAGGGAATAAAGCTTTTCATGGGGGCTCTAGGGCCGCTTCGATAGCAACCACTTCAGGAGAAACCACCTCAGGAGCAGCCGTCTCGAGAACAACCACCTCAGGAATAGTCGCCTCAGTACCTGTGTTGGGTGGGAAGATGAAGAGGTGGCCTGCTGAGAAACGGATTTAGAAGTCTTGGCCATCGTGATCTAGAGAACAAGAAGATTTGAAGGGAAGATATAAAGGTTTGAAGGAAAGGGTAGGAAGGTTTGAATGTAGGATGAAAATCTCGGTAGAAACCTAAGAACAATTATGAAAATTTGAAGATCAAAGGTAAAGAGATGAAGATTTATTAGAGTTGATAGCCGCTAGAGAATTCAAAGATAAAAGCTAGGATGGGAAAGTGGAAGAAGTACAAAAGGTTGAAGCTTTTTTAGGAGAAAATGTAATCATTACGCGGCGTTTCACATTCGGAGGCGAACAGTCAATGGTTGACACGAGTTTGAAGTCAGAACGACGCGACTGATGGGATGTTTCGGCTTATTCGTCATCTCGGTTGTAATGTACGAAGGAAGGAATGGGGGTTCATCTATTGTTTCCTATCATTTCGGTAAACCTACTCTCTGAGAAACGAGGAAACTACCTGCATACTGGTGAACTCGGGGTCAACACACAATATGAGTTCTCGGTGAATCAAACAAAGTATGAATGTATGAGATAGAGATTGAATCTGAGAACTCTTTCGTTCGAGGCTAGAACGTGGTGCTGGCCACCGGGCCAAACAAGACAACACCCCCTGAACCCAGAACGAGCTTCAAGAGCTTTGAAAGCATTACAAACAGTTGCACACGACTAACAGAGGGTCGTGATATCCGCACCCAACCGGATATCATGGCGCGGATCTCGCCCGATGCAGGTAGCATATTAGTGTTTGATGTATAAGGAAGAGTTTTACATTTTTTTAGAATTGCTAGGGGTAAAACTCCCCTACTATATAAATCAGAAGTTTCTTATTCAATAGACACATTGTAACACACATATCAAAGCAAGACAAATTTATGTCTCTGCTATTGAAAGGTTCTCATTTTAATCATAGTTTTTCATATACATTTGGTTTTGAATCGAAGGTCCGGTCGAGGATGAAACTACTGTTAAGCTTAAATTCGAGCCCGGAGTCAACATCATAAGTGGTTTGGTTATTTATTTTATCTTTAATTTGTTTAACTAATATTCTTGATTCCTTGTGTTGAATCGATCCACCTATCCTTAAAACCGCGTGCAAATTTAATTATTATCCATTTTAAGGGTAAACAATGTTATGTGACAATCTTTCTTTTCTAGACTAAGAGGTTTGTTTGGAGTGTGCAGCTATAATCATCTGGATTGTAGGCTGTTTGAGTGACTAAATTTAGTCTCTTAGGTTATAAAAGAGTTTTGTAATCTGAAACTGCTCGTTATTTTAGTAAAGTTTGTGAGAAAAAAATCTCATAGTTAGATCGTGACTTTTACTCCCTTGAGCAATGAAGTTTTCTATGTAAAAATTTATGTCTTCTTTATTTTTCCGCATTTATTTGTCACAGGAATTGCAAGAACCAATTTAAAAACTTGGTGGTTATAAAGAAAACGTAAAAGTTTTGGTTGGAAATTTTAATTGGTAAATACACTATTCATCCCTTCCGGTATATAATTGGTGCACTTATAAACTAATAGAATCAAAAGCGCGCGCACACAAAAAAAAAAACACTAATTGGACTCTTGGTGCTATTTGTAAAATTAGCAAAGTTCATATAAATGTAAACTAGTCAACTTAATGTAAATGGAATGTACATTCATTAATCCGTTTCCTAATTGATTTTAGCGAACTTTTCCGAAACCCCCTAAAGAGTAAATGCACTTGGACCATACGTTACAATATCAAACACCTATTTATTGATCTTTCCATTTGTCTCAATTAAACTCGATCAAACCAATCTGCTGCATTTGTCAACATTAATGAAACAATAATTTGACTTCCCAATACTGTAAGATATATTTGTTCTATCATCTTTTTCAAAGTATTCTAGCTATCTCCATTTCTATTACTTCCGTATGATATTATCGTCGTGGCCATAAATGTTTTTATTTATTTCACCGAGACAACTCCAATTTATTTCATTTAGTTGATATTATATTTTTCAGAAAAGCAATTGTGTAAATCTGGCACATGTCTCTCCATGTTTATCATCCAAAATTATTGTTTTCGTAGGCTAGTTTTGGTATTTATAGGCTACAACGACTTTTTGCTTCATTCACATGCCGATAATTTGATTATAGGAGTGTTTTGTTTGAATAGAGATGGAATTTAAGTTATATATACGGTCAATTTAAAAGATAAGTACCGTTTAGCTGCACAAGATTCATTCACACTCCGATAATATGATTATCGGAGTGTTTTATTTGAATGGAGATGGATTTTAAGTTATATACACAATCAATTTAAGAGATATTATACTATTTATCTACACAAGAACTTGAAAAAATATCGCTTACAGTTTAAGTGTATAATATTCGTGCCTTCATTTGAGTTTGGGTATTGATGAAATGGTCATCCAGCTTTTAGTTTATTACATCAAAGTTATAAAACTACTTTTTGAAGCAGAAAAATAACTCGCAACATTAAATTAAGAAAAAGTCATAAAATGCTAAATTTGATCCGAAGAAACATAAGTAGGCTGCCAAAATATATAAAATTATCAACTATAGCCACATAATTAACCAACTCACCATACTTTAACCCCAACTATAAAAACAATAAACTTGTTTATTCCGACCCAACCTAGCACCCAATGTCTTTCACAGTATGGCACAATCATGGGTTTTTTATATTTTTTAAAATTGGTCATTTTTTATTTCAGTCCACGTGGATATTGTGTAAAGATGAGTTAATGAAATAGCAATCTACTTTTATTTCCAAGATCAGATTTAGCATTTTCTTGCTATTTTTTTATTTTCTATACTATATAGATATAGTTGTGTTTTGTCCGTTACCGATATTAGTTAGTATGATTTTGGTGCATGCAATAAAAAAAATTGGTCGTCGCCTCATGTGAAATTAATTCCTAAAAAATTGATCTCTTGTGACCACTTACGATCTGAATAGAAGAAAATGACCTTTTCAAATCTCTTGTTATTATTTTTAGATCTTTTATGTGTAAAAATAAAGATCTCTTGTAAATAAGATATAAAGCTAAAAATAAGTTTATAAAGAACTTGTCTAACTATTGGAAAAGACGGATAACAAAAAGTAAGATTTATTTTATCTTAATCGATAAATAAATTTTTTTTTTTTTTTTTTTTGCAGGAAATCAATTAAAAAAAAATGTCAGGCAAGCAAAACATGGCGTTGTTGCAAATTTGCACATTTCTCTTAATATTATTTCCTAAAGAAATGGTAAATTGTACAATATTAACACCTGAACAAAAGGAAAAAATTTGTCAGCAAGAATGTGTAGATGAATATACGCAACTCTATTGGGTGGGTCTTACTGCAGAAAAGGAGAAAGAATATGCAGAAGCTTGTAAAAGAGGTGAAAGATTATCTCCATGTCCGCTGGATCTCAAAGAACCCAACCTTCCGATTTGGACGCGGCCCGTGGAGCAGTTACATCCCCGAAAATTTCATTAACTTTTATAGTCAGACCTCTCTATAACAGTCATTCATTATAAAAGTTAAGTTTTTCTCGAAATCGATTTTTATGGTATATTATAATATATGTTCTATACAACAGTACTTTACTATATCGGACGTTATAAAGAAATTTGACTGTATATGTTTTAATATATTGAGAGGCTTCATTTAATTATCACAAAGTTGGTTCGTATGGACTTTTGTGTTATTTCTTAAGTGTTAGCTCTTATTTTGGTAAGTTTTACGTACATATGAATACGAGATGTAGAACTTAAAGATAGATGTGTGATAATGTTGACTTATTGACTATAATATTTTGTAATTAATCTGAATTTCAAGAAGTTCAAAATTTCAACCCGAAACAGACACCACATGTTTTACTTCAACTTTCAACCCAAGTGATTAATAAGATTTTATACCCAAGCGATGAATAAGATTTCAGCACAGAGAATGCCATAAGTGAGCACTCAAGGGTGTGACACTAGTGGCTAATGAATTAGGTGAGAACATGAGGCTTCAAGTTTAAATCCTAGCTGAATAAAAAAATATTAGGTGATTTCTTCCCATCTATCCAAGTCTTGGTGGATAGAGTTACCTGGTACTGTTGCACCCGAACATCACGGTTATAAAAAAAAAAAAAAAAGGATATCAGAACTGACATCTTATACATTGCAAACAACGATGTTTACCCTCAAAATCGGATAACAATTGAATTTGTAAGTGGTTTTAAGGATACGTGATTTAATTTGACACAAAACAACAAATTAGATTGCAATTGAAATAAGTAATGAAAAAGTAAATGCAAACCACACGAGTTAAACGGTCTTAGCCTTGGAAGGTTAGCCACCCTCGAGCCAAAAGTGGTTTGATTGATATCAGAACAGAGCAACAAGAGAATAACAAGAACTTAAAGAGAATAATAATATATTGATTTGGGATGGGTATTACAATGTGTGCAATGAATAATCAACCCTCCTCTCCCTTTATATAGTAGAGGA
Source organism: Nicotiana tomentosiformis (assembly GCF_000390325.3). Classification (NCBI taxonomy): domain Eukaryota; kingdom Viridiplantae; phylum Streptophyta; class Magnoliopsida; order Solanales; family Solanaceae; genus Nicotiana; species Nicotiana tomentosiformis. Next base: position 18,500,222 of record NC_090823.1, read on the forward strand.
ATCCTATTTTAGGTACTATTCAATAAAAGGTAATAGATCTCTTGATTCGCTGATTGTCGGTTCCTTATTGATTAATGTCGAGATTTCCGTCGTAATATCCGACCGATCACGAATATTTCGATCTTCTGTTAGTTATCTCAACAATGTTTCTCCGAGCTCGTTCGAGGTTAAGGTCGACACCGGACTCAATGTTCCTCGAAGGCAGGCTTTCCGATCTGGGGTCCTAGCTCGGTGGGACTCGAGGTCGATCTTCAGCCCTTGGTCGCCACGTTCCAAGTTTAATCTACCAAGTTATAGTCGAGCTCCACTTCGACCGTATACAAATGCTTAACTCCAGTTGCAAAATTGTCCAAATAGAGCTTAACTAGCAAAAATGGGCAAAATGCTAGTAGAACACATAAACTTGTAAGCGGATCTACAGTATTACTTATGGGTTCATGTTAACTCAATAGTTTTTGTACAGTTATTATTGTATATTTACTTGAGATTAACGTAGGAACCAAAACTTCAAATCCTGAATTGCCTCTAGGCAGGTCATGAAACAAGAAAAACGGTCAGTGTGTTTCCAATCAAACCAATTCTATAACAGCTTTAACCTTCCCATGGTATCTTTCCTCTCTCATAAAGAAAACTGGTAAAGGCAGAAATACGTTTAGCCTGCAAACGCTCTCCCAACAACTTACCTATTTTTGCAGCGCAACAGCTACATCTCTAGTATTTTCTTTTGCTTCTACCATCATTGCAAGCCTTAAGCCTTTCTCTTATGTGCTTGCAGAAGCAGCCACTGTTGCCGTTGGTGTGTGAACTACTTGAGCATTTACATACGTGATTGTCATAGGCGGACCTATGTGTCCATAGCAGAACGATCACTGGATACCGTTAACGTCGACAAATTTTATATAATATATATATATATATATATTGAAAACATTTATATATTTTACCTGAAACCCTTAGATCATATGTCTGATGGGGCACTGGTTGAGCAATCTGCTCATGTGCCCCGCCACCTTCACATCCTGGTTCTCCCTCTAATGTTTGTGAAGTGCGTCCCCAGCACGTAAAGTTTCAGATTTGGTTACTCTTTCTGGTCTGACTGCTGGAGGAATCACCATATCTGCTTGAGCAAACAAATATCAAAAGAAGTATCATCAAGGAAATGGTTCTCATCTTCAAGAAATGCGATTTTAATTTGCTTCTCACCCTAGAGCTAATTTAATCGTAAGAGATAGCTAAAGGTGAGTACAAAGCCACCTTTTATGAGATGGCTTCATAGACCTAAGTGACAAATCAAGCAAGAAAGGGTTAAGCATGACTAAGAAGGATTTGAGAACACTTTCTACATCGTCAGTCAATCTGTAAATCTACTCCCAGGCAGTGTGATTTTCTCCACAATTTTGATGCTCCTCTTTAAATATCCTTGAAAATTAATGTCTCATTTCATATTGTTTACTTTTAAAAATAGAAAATAATTGAATTTGTACGCGATTTTAAGAATATGTAGATTAATTCAACATAAATGATCAAAAATGTTAGATAGGCAAAATAAAAATAAGATAAATAACCAAACCAGTTGTCAAATTGAGTCTGGGCTCGGATTTAGGCTTAACAGTAGTTTCGCCTTCAACCAGACCCTCGATTCGGAACCAAATATATATATGAAGACCTACGATTAAAATAAGAACTTTTCAATAATTAAGAAGCAGATAAACAAGTTTTTATTGCATTGATATGCGTGTTACTGTCTATTGTTTTACCCCAGTACAATTCTAAAAAAGGTAAAAATCCTCCTTTTTAGTCAATTACTGATTTGCTGCCAATGTCGGGTGAGATATGTGCCGTGATATCCGGTGGGGTGCAGATATCCCGGCCCTCTATTAGTCGTGTGTAACCGATGCCATACTTTCCGAGGTCTCGGAACTCTTTTCGGGATCTGGGAAGTATTGTCTTATCAAGTCCAGTGGCGAACACTCAGTTCGGGCCTTAGTACGAGACGTCCGGCTTTGATTCCGACCCCATATAATTGTGCCTTTACTTCGTTTGACCCACCGGAAAATCGGGGTGCAGGTTACCTCCGGTTTTACCCGTATACACACATCCAGAGAGGTAATGTTCCATTTTTTTTTAAAAAAACAAGGTGGTGTTAGAGTCAGCTCGCATGCATACACTAGACTAATTCTACTAAGTACCTGTTAGCTCTCACTAATACAGATACTGAGTAATTTTGCCCCTAAAACTTGGACAGATGATAAGGAAAAAATAGTACAGGACAAGATAGGTTTGAGAATAAGGCAAGTGTGTCCCGAAAACAATACGTTCTTTAAAGAAAAGAGATATGTGCATCAATTGAAAACGCCTGTCTATATTTTGTCTCTTTGGTGTAATTGAAATGATGTAACTAACTTGAACGGCATTATAGACTTTTGTCTTCAGGCTAACTGTTGCAATTGTGCATATCAGCACTCTCTTGGCGCTAACTATTAATGTAATGAATTACTTTTTTTAAAAATAAATAACTTGGCAGTTTTTCCCCGTAAAAGTATCTCTAAATGAGGCCACAACTTTGTCAACAAAAAGGTCTGAATGGTTAGCTTTGGGATGAATTCGGAAGAAACAACTATTGCTCATAAATGTGTACAGGGTGAAATATGATATAACACGTAGTCTCTAAGGGAAAGATACGTGAAATTCAAGACGAGGATGGCCGAAAACCAAACGCAGTCATTCCGCTTGTCACTGGAAGGGATAACGTTCAAAAGGTGTATTAAATGCTCTGCACCCGATAGCATTTAATAAGGAATGTTCTGCAGCATTACGAGTGACGGCCCGTAACAGGGAATTTGGCATTTATGTTCACCGTTACATCTTCATCAATGATCCTCATAATTGACATTAAAGGAGGACACGATCCTAGGACCTCCTTCCCTAGACATAACTATAAATTGTGAGCCCAGTTATCATTGAAGAGTAGACGAATTTTCTGGCTAAACTTGCACTACATTCTATACAAAGCTTAATACAATCTTATTTTTCCGCTTTTTGATCTCATCATTGTTGTGCCCAGAAACCTTGTTCCCGGGACTGTCATTTCTGCTATTTCATCTACATTTTAAGGCTAAGTATTGTACATTTCTTCAATTATTATATTATTTCAGGATCAAATTAGTTCACTTGTCTAGAAACCACGTATAAATTCAACTGTACCGTTTTACGGGTAAACAGTTTGGCGCCCACCATAGGGCCTAGACAGTCGTGCAATTAAATTGATCCTTGCCTTTTTTTACTAACGTGATTTGATTATTTTGTCTTAGAAGATATCACAAAAAATGACAAATAACACTGTTAACAACACGCACAACCCTGAAATTCGAGGGGATCAACCTCATTTCAAGGATTCAATTAGTGACACACGCAATAAGGGGAATGATGCCACGTCGGTGCACGACAGGCGGTACCCTTGACAGGTTCGGCAGACAACTCTCGATGATGCTGATGAGGAGCATGTCGTGGATGTGGTGAGGGTCTTGCAAGAGAAACATGCGATTCTAGGCCATCTCACGTGGCAGGATAAGGTTATAACGGAGCTGAAGCAGGCGTTATCGGGGGCTTCGAATAATGCAAACAGACGAAATCCAATCCCTGCCGGTGGCGAATACTCCGTTCGGGCCTTAGTACAAGGCGTTCCGGCTTCGATTCTGACCCCATATAATCGTGCCTTTGCTTCGTTTGACCCACCGGAAAATCGAAGTGCAGGTTACCCCCAGTTTTACCCGTATACACGCATTAAAATAGGTAATGTTCCATTATAAAAAAAAATCAAGGTGGTGTTAGAGGCAGCTCGCATGCATGCACTAGACTAATTCCACCAAGTACCTGTTAGCTCCACTACTAAAATTCCGGGCAAAACCGTCCAAAAATACCGACTAAAGTGGGTCGGTAATGGTCAAAAACTGTACAAAACGCTACCATTTACGTGTGGACGGTATTTTGAAGGTCGGAAGGGTATACCGACCAAAGTTTGTCGGAAATTATCGACCAACTTTGGTCGGTCAATTAAATTCAAAAAAAAATTGACGAAAAAACCGACCAAAGTTGGTCGGTATTTTAATTATGTAATTAAAAAATGCACCATCTAGGAATCAAACCGTGGTCTGTACTGTGGCAGGATACTATTCTACCACTAGACCATTGGAGCATTTTGTTTTAAAACTGTCTTTTATTTCATTTATACTCTTTAATTGTATTTTCACAAGAAAATAACCGACCAAAGTTGGTCGGTTTTATTAAAAAATAAAATTACCGACCTAATTCGATCGTTTTTTTAAAATAACCGGCCGAATTAACTGACCGATTTTGATCATTTTTTTAATATTAATATTAATTTATTTTAAATAAAAAACGACCAAAGTTGGTCGGTTTCGTAAAAAAAATTAAAAAATAAAATATTTTGAAAAAACGATCAAAATTGGTCGGTCGACCGTGGTCGGTTTTTGTCGAATTTTTAGTAGTGCTCCCACCAACACAAATATCGAGTAGCTTTGCCCGCTAAGACTTGGGCAGATGGGAAGAAAAAAATATGCCAGGACAAGATAGGTTTGAGAATAAGGCAATTAACTGTGGAGCGAAAACAATACGTTCTTTAAAGAAAAGAGATATGTGCATCAATTGAAAACGCATGTCTATATTTTGTCTCTTTGGTGTAATTTAAATGATGTAACTAACTTGAACAGCATTATAGACTTTTGTGTTCAGGCTTCAGACTAGCTGTTGCAATTTTGCATATCAGCAATCTCTTGGTGCTAACTATTAATGTAATGAATTACTTTTTTCAAAAATAAATAACTTGGCAGTTTTCTCCCCTAAAAGTATCTCTAAATGAGGCCACAACTTTGTCAACAAAAAGGTCTGAATGGTTAAATTTGGGATGAATTCGGAAGAAACAACTATTTTTTGCTCATACAAATTCATTGTACTAATAAACGCTATGATAATCATTTTACTAATAAACAACTATAATAAACGCTAATAATTAATCAACTAAGACACTTCGCTTCATAAAAATGAATTCCCAATTTTTACTTATTAAACTTTTTCGAAATGATCTAACTTTGCATATTAAGAAATATGCAATGGAGTATTTAATTTGTGAATAGTAAAACTTCATGCTATTGTCCTGAAGTTCAGAACGAAGTAGAGGTTAAACATCAAGAAAGTGGCCTGAAGTTCAATTGTAGCTCCTTTCTACTTATAGTCTAAATTTTGGAGATAGACCGGAATAATGTTTTGTATGTCTCCTTTTAAGATAATTGAATACTTGATTAATGTCATACTTTCTTTCTAATTACAACGGTATCATATAAGATGGTTAAATCATACTAATTTCTTTCTAACTTAATCACCTCATTTCTTTAAAAAGGTGGTAATAAACTTTCAAAAGATCGAATAAACAAATCAAAACCACTAAAACACCAAGATTAATAATAATTGTTCATTAAACACATAAAAAATCTCCATTGGTAAGCATCAGATCGAAGTAATTATATGTCAAGAACTGAATACATTTGAATTCATTATATATACTGTAACTTTCAACCCCATCTCCACAATATTAGCTAAACCCTTTAGTACTTAGTACAATCTGTAGGCTGGAAGGAGACTCTATTGGCCACAAGATCATATCCAATTAAGAAATTCGCCTGAGCCAAGTTTCCAAAAATAGCAACTTCCTCTACTGGCACTATTGTAAGACAAACAAAACCTTCCTCCACTTCTGCAAACGTGGTCGAAGGTGACAACTCTAAATCTGCATCTGTAAAATGTGCGACAATTTTGGGAGCATCGATAGTGCCATTCTCAGACTCGTAACAGAGACCAAAAGTGCCCGAAGGGTCATCCCACCTAGTAGCATTGATCGAATCTACTAATGTTGATTCCAAACTCGAGTAAAATTCACTAGGCAACAACGTTAATGTTGTACCAGAATCAATTATAATGTTTCCTAGACCATCATCACCAGCAGCAGAAGAAGTAATATTAGGAGATTTGAAATCCACTATCTTATCTCCAACGCTAATACCTTTCAAATTTAGATAGTAGAACGTAGACGGTTCCTTTTTAATCAAGGGAGTTGAAATAACGTTAGGGCCAGACACGGTAGCACTATCACCAAAGTTGATGTGACTTGTGGCATTGGAAATAGATGATTGTAAAGGAATTGGGATTAAACAATAAGAGAATTTCCCTTTGATTTGTTTATCCAATTGGTTAATGATTGAGACTTCACCACCACCTAAGCCAATGATACCAGAAGTATAGTTATTGAATGTGCCACTATTGTCGTGACCACAACCAAACACAACATTAGGAATAGAAACATTATTTCCAGAAGTAGAAGGAAATGTAAATTTGTCAAAAGCAAGATCACCAATAGTTTGTGATTGGTCACCATAACTCATTTGATATTCACAAATATTTCCTCTCACACAAGAAGAAGTCCCTAGTGATGTACATTCTTCAGCGTTACACCCCACAGTTTTATAAGTAGAGCTTTGTTTGGAATCAAAAATAGGGGTTGTTTGTTGGAAACAATTAGCGCAAGGCATACATTGTGTCCATGTTAAATCACTACCAGTGTCAGCTATGGCTACAATTTTAACTGGTGGAGTTCCAATAGAGATTTTCATAAGGTATTCCCCTGGGATTGGTTCAATATCAGATTGGATTGTGTCATTAGCACTAGCAAAGGAACTTTTCTTGAAGAAAGATGCCCGTGAAAATGAGCGGTGGAAGGCGTTTCTAAGGCGCTTTGATGGAGTGTTTGATGGGTTGTAGAAAGGCGAAAGAGGAGAATCGCGGTGGATAAGATCAAGAGTGAAACCATTTTCACCACGATGGCTTATTATTTTGCGACAAGAAACCAAAGAAAGGTGAAAGAAAGCTAAAAAGACTAATGTAGAAAAGAGAGTAATAGCTTTAGTATTCATCTTCATGACTAATATGAGAGTTGATATGATATTCAAGAATGATGAGAAATGATGAAGAAAAGCTTGTGTTAATACCATTTTATAGGTGAAAATAAGAAAATAAGCGAATGGGAATGCATGTAAGAATTTGGAAAGTCAAAAGGAAATATGGGATTTAGGGGGAATGCATATTAACTTGGAAGAAATGGTAAAGACACCAAATACAAAGTAAGAAGTGAAACATTTCTTGAAAATTAAATACATGAAGAGTTTCATTTTTCATAGAAGAGACAAGAATTTTTTTTAAATGACTGTCCAAAATGATTCATTTAATATACTCTTTTTTCCCCATATTTCAATTTCACGCCATGTGAGATCATGCATTGATTTTCTAGGCAAGGATTGTTTTGCTTTCGTTAAGAAATATAACATGATAATCATTATGTCTAAACATTTAATACTGTATGTGTACGAGTTTTGACCTATTACTTTCCTGCCGTAGAAAAACTTTTAAAAAATAAATTCACGTAACAAAAGTTTCTGTATGGTTCAAGACAATGAATTTTGTAAGTTTTCTCACTAAGGAATAAATGAACTCCCATTTGAATGCAACATGTCATACATTTACCTTTTGGCTTCTATTAATGACTGATCCCCTCCCCCTCCCCCCCCCCCCCCCAACACACACACACAACAAACAAAAACACGCATTCAAAGTGGATTCGACATATTAAAAAGAAAAGAAAAAAAAAAAAGCAACCTATCATTTGCTAATAGATAGAGTGAAACCACATCTTAGTATGTTTTTTGACGCCGTCGAATAATTACTAGCTATATGTTGTGTAATTACTAGGATATGTTATTCACATAATTTATTAATTACACAACATAGTAAATTAAAGACTCTTTTATTTGTTTTAACGTATTATAATGTAATTCGCTGGTTTTTGGTTGCATAATAGTAATTACATAATAAGATAATTTTTAAATTTAAAGATAAATTTTAATTATCAAAAACTAAATAAGTATTTTATATGTGGGTGGGTGGGGGGCTGCTAAATAAACTTTAACGTGTGACAAGTATACGGTTATCTAAGAAATATTACTATATATGTATACTAAAATACATATTTTACGGTTGATAATAAATAGTAACTAATATCTTAAAGAATAATTGGTCCAATTGCAAGTCTGAAATTTAACCAACTGACGTGAATATAATCTAGAATTCAGGATTTGTTTCCTTTTTAAAAGACCAAAAGATATAAATATGAGACGTGAACCATACTTACACTCTTTTAAACACTGATGTATGTGATCTTTCCAAAGATAAAATAGAGTTCTTTGCGTTTTAAACTCTGATGTATATAGCCTTTTTTAATGTATGTATCTTTTTTTTTTAAATGATTTGCTCCCTAACTTTTTATTTTCTAGTAAAATCATAAGGAAGACTTTCTTTTGATACTAGTGAAGGCAAACTAAGAAAATAAAATTTCAAAAAATGTGAGGTATATTGAAAGCGTTGCAGGCAGAAACCACAACTTTGATTTTTCTAATGCCAGAATAGATAAGAAAGAGAACCTAGGAGCTCACATTTTCAAATGGGCCATATAAATTAGGGAAACAGCGGGGATTTTTACCTAGCTATACTATATTAGAAAATTATTTACCTATGTTCTTCATGTTTTGTTAGTTTTTAATAAGTTTCAAGGTTTTTCTTACAGATTGTATACATTGCTCCTTAAAAGGCTCCCACCTTATTATTAGTACCTTCAATTAAAGGTTCAGTTATATCCTTTCCTTTTTTTATTTTCCTCTCCTCTTCTCCCTCCTTTTTTTTACATAAAAATCCCTTAATCTATGCACAGAATCTCCATCTTCTCTCTTCCCACCATTGCCGACAGCTTTATATTATTAAAAATTTGTCAATTGCATCGTTCTTTTGCAGGGAGACTGGACAACACTGAAAATGAAGAAATATTCAGGAATTGTATGATAATTGTATAATAATTGAATCATAATTGTATTTGAATTGTATCAGATATATCAATGCCTAAAACATAATTGTATAATACTTGCATCACAATTGTATCTAAATTGTATATAGTATATTACTACCCAAAATAATACATGATACAATACTAATAAATTAATATACAATTATCATATATTTGTAGTACAAACTGTGAAATTCGTCACGAACTCACAACTACTCGTAATAATAAACAATGAATATACAATTATCATACATTTGTAATACAATTCGTTCAACAATTATGATACATATACAATTATAATATAATCGCGATACATTTCTAAAAATTTGTGATACAATTATGATGTTCATCTTCTTCAAGTTTCAATCACAACTCTACACAAAAAATCTAATATAATCGTATTATAATTGTATTAGTGTTGTATCAAGTATTATTTTGGGTATTGATGTATCATATATAAGTCACATACAATAAAGATTTTAGAAAGAAAGTAAACAAGATTCAAAACTTATTTACAGCTTGATTCTAGAGCAATATTCTGAATTTCGTCAGTATTGTATCAATAAGAAATAGAGATTTTGGGTGATTAGTAAGAAAAAGAGAAATTGGGTTTGAAAACATTTGGAAAAGAAAAAGAATCGGAAATTTTGGGGGGGAGTAGAAAAATAAAAGAGAGATTTTGGGTGATTATTAAGAAAGAATGAAAATGTTTTTGATTTCCTTTGGAAAAGATATAGAATCATAAATGTAGGGGTGTTATTGAAAATGAGGTGGGTGTCATGTAACTGACAAGCTAAAATTAAAGGATCTTGATTTTTTTTTCTTTTTTATGGTTTTGTATATAACTAGTAAATATAGATATACAAAGTAATTAATAATAAACCTAAATAAACGTGATAAATAGGTTTCTATTATAGTACAACTAGGTAAAAATTCCAAAAACTGAGACATTTTCATATATTCCTACTTTTGGGGTCACTATTGAAGTTATACTACATTGTACAAAATTTTACAAAGAGTACCCCCGACTTTGAAGTAGTACAATCTCTTCCATGCAACTTAAGAAATCAAATCTAAAGTTCTTCTATCTATCAAATGTATCTTCGGAAATTCGAATCTTAAGTGGTTCAATCTATTGAATGCAATTTTAAATTTCGAATCTTAAGTTCTGAAACATAAACTTATCTTTCGAATAATTTCAACAATCCAATACACAGTTCAATGCCCAAATCTACTCCAAATGAGTTCAAATTAAAACATAACTTTCAAATATCATAAAGAGCAAATCTCAATCATCAAATTATCAAAACAACAACAAACCCATTTTATAACTAAAAAGAAGAAGAAGAAGAAACTCTAAGTACAAAGAAGAAGAAAAGAACAATAACGAAGAAGACAAAGGTGTATGTATATGAAAGTATTCAAAAATTGGGTATATGTTAAACTTTTTTTTAAAAGTGCGTACAAATTCAATGGGAGGTGCCAAACTGGGTGCCACTTGAAAATTTTGCGAAAAGGCTCAATGTTCAAACACTACAACAAATAAGGTTTTCAGTGACGGTCTGTGGCGACCTCTTTAGTCGCTACCAAAGATAGAACTATAGTACCTTAAATCTATTTTGTGGCACATTTGTTGACTTTAGTGGTGAGTTTAGTCTCCAAAAAAATAATAATAAATAAATTAGCTTCTGTGGAAACTAATTCGCCAACAAAAGTAAACAAACGCGCACAAAATAAATTTAAGATATATCGTTGTTTTCAAAAGCGACCTACCTTAAATCTATTTGTGGCGCATTTAAAATTACCTACCTTAACACTCTGTTTGGATCATTGTTACCCATTATTTTATAATGTATCGTATTGTACTGTATTGTATTGTATCGTATCGTTTTATGAATACAATATTTTGATAGACTGTATTGTTTATTGTTGTTAAATAACATTTTGTTGTGTGGTTTGATTGTATCATACTGTAATATAACTTATAAGTTTACTAAAATACCCTCAATTGTTTAAAGTGTCATGACCCAATGCTCCCTCCGTAAGACATCGTGATGGCACCTAGTCTCTACGACTAGGTAAGCCTAACGAAATACGGAAATAACAAAAATGGAAGTAAAACTTAACAACTATCTGCAACAGTTAACTAAATGATTGGTAACAATGTCGCTTGGCATGTACAATAGCCATCACTCCAGTAATACACAATATTCCCAAAACCCGGAACATCATAAGTCACAAGCTACAGAAGGAAACTAGTATCTCTATATACTAGATCTAATAACAGAAGTAAGGAAGGTAAATGACATAAGAGGGAATAAGGGTGGACTCCGAGGTCTGTGGACGCGGCAGATATACCTTGAAATCTTCGTACAGCAGCAAGCACTCTCAGCTAATAGAGGGGCTGATAAGAAGTACCTGAATCTGCACACAAAACATGTGCAGAAGAGTAGCATGAGTACACCACAACGGTACCCAGTAAGTGTCAAGCCTAACCTTGGTCGAGTAGTGACGAGATCAGGTCAGGGCCCTACTGGTATATATATAATAACTAAGACAGAATGAAATATTGCAGTAAAAATAAGTACTGAAATTTAACAAGAATAAAATCATAGCGAGTCAACAGCTTAGTACACAGAAAATAACAACATGGAATCTCCCAAGATACCGTCCCGTAGTCCCAAACGTAAATGTGCAAAACAGGGGGGGTCTACCGAAATATCGTTCTGTAGTCCCAAAGTAAATATGCAAAATAAGGGGGATCTACCGGAATACCGTTCCGTAGTCCTAAAGTAAATATGCAACGCAAACCATAGAAAATACAACTACATCATGAAATCTTACGATTTAGACTAAGTACCAGTTAAGGAAGAAGCAGGAAATTTACCAAGCATGCTGCACAAAGTTCACATAAGCAATTAAGACACGGAGACATGTTATTCTAGACTAAACAGGATAAATTCATATGCTAGTGTAGTTCAGTTAAAGGAAGACAGGTATTTTACTTAATGAAAATGGATTGTTTTTGCAATAATAGCCCATGTACGCACTCGTCACCTCACGTATCCGACGCTCATATATCAAAAGCAGTTCCAAATGCTAAGGGGAGTTCCCCCACACAAGGTTAGATAAGCCACTTACCTTGAACCAAGCTCAAACAATCGGTAACAATGCCTTTTCCACAAATATCCGACTCTGAATGGCCCAAATCTAGTCAAAAATAATTGCATATCATAAATACAACTATAATAGGCTCATCTAATTAATGAAATCAATACTTTAACAAAAATTTTGAAATTCGCCCTAAAAGGTCGACCCGGGCCCACATCTCGAAATTGGATAAAAGTCACAAAATATGAACACTCGTTCACTCAAGAGTCTAACCATATCAAATTTACTAAAATCTGACACCAAATGGTCCTTCAAATCCACAAATCAAACTTTTCAAATCCTTAGTCTCAAACTCCCAAATTCCACCTTAAATACACACTAACTAGGTGGAAAAATAAATAGGGAAGCAAGATTATTGATCAAAAATAAGCACAAGGGACTTACCTTAAGAAACCCCTCAAAAATGCTCTCAAAAATCGCCAAACCCGAGCTCAAAATGTTGAAACTAAGCAAAATTCGTGAAACTTTGCATTTAAGTGTTCTATCCAGAAATCTCTCACCTGCGGACTCTCTGTCGCATCTATGACGCCGCACCTGCGAAAATGCCATCGCAGGTGCGGATTCCACTTAGAATCCCAGGTTCCGCTCCTGCGGCTATGCGACCGCATCTGCGACTATCTCAGGTGCGGAAATGCATCGCACCTGTAGCTTCCCCTCGCACCGGCGCCCAGCTGCCCGCATCTGCGACTCTCGCAGGTGCGGGAAAATCTTCGCACCTGCGGTTCCTTCCCGGCTCCTTCTTGGCCGTATTTGTGGCTCCTCCTTCGCACATATGATCCCGCACCTGCTGCAGATGCGAAAATACCATAAACTAGAAAATCTTCAGCAACTAACCTACGTCCAAATTCAATCCGTTAAGCATCTAAAACACACCCGAGCCCCCCCCCCCGGACCTCAACCAAGCATACCAAAAAAACCTAAAACACCATACAAACTTAGTCGAGCCCTAAAATCATATCAAACAACGCTAAAAACACCAATCACTCTCCGATTCAAACTTAATGTACTTGAAACTTTAAACTTCTATAACCGATGCTGAAACCTATCAAATCACGTCTGATTGACCTCAAATTTTTCACACAAGCCATAATCGACATTACGTACCTGCTCCAACTTCCTAAATTGGAATCCGACCTCGATATCAAAAAGTCTACTACCGGTCAAAATCTCCAAAAATTTGACTTTTCGCTAGTTCATGCCTAAATAAGCTACGGACCTCCAAAACACAATCCGGATACGCTTCTAAGTCCAAAATCACCCAACAGAGCTAACGGAACTGACGAAATTGCATTCCAGAGTCGTCTTCATACAGTTCCAACTACGGTCAAAATCCTAAGACTTATGCTTTAGTTTAGGGACTAAGTGTCCCAAATCACTCTGAAACCACCATAACAACCTCCCGCTAAGTCACATAAGCAGAAAAAGGTACGGGGGAAACAGTAAATAGGGGATCGGGGCTAATACACTCAAAATGACCGGCCGGGTCGTTACATCCTCCCCTTCTTAAAACAATCGTTCGTCCTCGAACGAGCATAGAGACATACCTGAAGTGGTGAAAGGATGAGGATAACGGTTGCGCATATCCTGCTCGGTCTCCCAAGTTGCCTCCTCGAATGGTTGTCCCCTCCATTGAACCTTCACAGAAGCAATGTTCTTTAACCTTAGCTTTCGGACCTGCCTGTCTAAAATAGCCGCTGGTTCCTCAACATAAGATAGATCCTTGTCCAATTGGACTGAGCTGAAATCCAATACGTGATCCGGATCATCGTGATACTACCGGAGCATAGAAACGTGGAATACAGTATGCACTCCTGCTAGACTGGGAGCTAAGGCAAGCTCGTAAGCAATTTCCCCAACTCGCCGCAACACCTCAAAGGGACCAATAAACCTTGTGCTCAGCTTGCCCCTCTTTTCGAACCTCATAACGCCCTTTATTGAAAAAACCCGGAGCAAGATCCGCTCTTCAACCATGAATGCAACATCGCGAACCTTCCAGTTCGCATAGCTCTTCTTTCTGGAATGGGCTGCATGAAGTCGATCCTGAATCACCTACACCTTATCCAGGGCATCCTGAACTAAGTCTGTACCCAATAATCTAGCCTCTCCTGGCTCGAACCAACCCATTGGGGACCGACACCGCCTGCCATACAGAGCCTCATACGGTGCCATTTGAATACTAAACTGATAACTGTTGTTGTAAGCAAACTCCGCAAGTGGAAAAAAACTAGTCCTAAGCACCCCCAAAATCTATCACACAAGCGCGAAGCATATCCTCCAGTATCTGAATAGTGCGCTCGGACTATCCATCCGTTTGAGGGTGAAATGATGTGCTCAACTCAACCCGATTACCCAACTCATGTTGTACAGCTCTCCAGAACCGTGATGTAACCCGCGTACCCCGGTCAGAGATAATAGATACTGATACGCCATGAAGCATGGCGATCTCACGGATGTAGATTCGAGCTAGTTGCTCGGAAGAACAGGTAGTCATCACAGGAATGAAATGAGCTGACTTGGTCAGCCTATCTACAATCACCCAATCTGCATAAAACTTTCGCCAAGTCTGTGGGAGTCCAATAATGAAATTCATAGTGATCCGCTCCTATTTCCACTCTGGAATCTCTAACTTCTGAAGCAATCCACCTGGCCGCTGATGCTCATACTTTACCTGCTGGCAATTCAGACACCGAGATACATATTATACTATGTCCTTCTTCATTCTCCTCCACCAGTAATGTTGTCTTAAGTACTGATACTTCTTTGCGGCACCCGGATGAATAGAGTACCACGAATTGTGAGCCTCTTGGAGAATCAACTCACGCAAACCGTCCATATTAGGCACACATAGCCTGCCCTGTATCCTCAATGCATAATCATCCTCAATAGTGACCTCCTTAGCATCACCATGTTGGATCGTGTCCTTAAGGACAAGCAGATGGGGGTCATCATACTGACGCTCCGCTCCCTGATACGATCATAAAGAGAAGATCGAGAGACCACACAAGCCAATACTCGACTCGGCTAAGAAATATCCAATCTCACAAACTGGTTAGCTAAGGCCTGAACATCCAACGCGAATGGCCTCTCTGATGCTGGTATATATGCTAAACTCCCCAAACTCTCTGCCCGGTGACTTAAAGAATCGGCCCCCCCATTGGCCTTCCTCGGATGGTACAAAATAGTGATATCATATTCCTTAAGTAGCTCCAACCACCTCCGCTGACGCAAGTTAAGATCTTTTTGCTTGAACAGATGTTGAAAACTCCGAGGATCGGTGTAAATCTCACAAGAAACACCGTACAAATAATGCCGCCATATCTTCAAGGCGTGAACGATAGCTGCTAACTCAAGGTCGTGGACATGATAGTTTTTTTCATGCTTCTTCAACTGTCTGGACGCGTAGAAAATCACCCTACCGTCCTACATCAACACTGCTCCGAGACCACTCGCGACGCATCACAATAAACTATATAAGGCCCCCAACCTGAAGGCAATACCAATACTGGGGCTGTAGTCAAAGCTGTCTTGAGTTTCTGAAAGCTCTCCTCATAGGAGCTGCAATAGATGAGAAACCCTCTACAAATCGACGGTAATATCCCTCCAAACCAAGAAAACTCCGGATCTCTGTAGCTGAGGACGGTCTGAGCCAACTCTGCACTACTTCAATCTTCTTCGGGTCCACCTGGATCCCCTCACTCGATACTATATGACCCAAGAATTCCACTCAGTCTATCCAAAACTCACACTTTGAAAATTTTGCATATAACTTCATTTCTCTCAAGGTCTGAAGCGCAGTCCTCAGGTGCTACTCATGATCTTCCCGACTCCGGGATACCAGAATGTCGTCAATAAATACAATGATGAATGAGTCGAGATAAGGTTGGAACACACTGTGCATCAAGTGCATAAAAGTTGTTGGAGCATTGGTTAGCCCAAAAGACATCACAAGGAACTCGTAGTGACCATACCGAGTACTGAAAGTAGTCTTCGGGATGTCTGGCTCCCGAATCTTCAACTGATGATAGCCAAAACATAAATCAATCTTGGAAAACACCCTGGCACCCTGTAACTGATGAAATAAGTCATCAATATAAGGCAATGGATACATGTTCTTCACTGTAACTTTGTTCAGCTGGCGGTAATCAATGCACATCCGCATATAACCATCCTTCTTTTTCACAAATAAGACAGGAGCACCCCAAGGTGACACACTGGGCTGAATGAAACCCTTATCAAGAAACTACTGTAATTGCTCCTTCAACTCATGAGGAGCAATACGATATGGAGGAATAGAGATGGGTTGAGTGCACAACAAATCAATGCCAAAATCAATATCTCTTTCGGGCGGCATGCCCGGAAGATTAGCTGGAAATACATCTGGAAAATCCCTCACTACTGGGACTGAATCATCTTTAGGGGTATCAATACTGACATCTCTCACATAAGCTAGATACGCGTTACACCCTTTCTCAACCATTCGTTGAGCTTTAAGAAATAAAATAACTCTACTGGGAGTATACTCTAAGGTACCTCTCCACTCTAATCGTGGTAATCCTGGCATAGACAGCGTCATGGTTTTGACGTGACAATCAAGAATAGCATAATGGTGCGACAACCAGTCCATGCCCAAAATAATATCAAAGTCCACCATGCTGAGCAATAATAAATCGGCTCTAGTCTCAAAACCACTAAGAGCAATCAAACACGACCAATACACGTGATCCACAACAAGAGAATCTCCCACACGAGTAGACACATAAATAGGGGAACTCAAAGAATCCCGAGATACATATAAATACGGGGCAAAATAAGAGGACACATAAGAATATGTAGAGCTTGGGTCAAATAATACTGACGCATCTCTATGACAGACCAAAACAATACCTGTAATGACAGAATCGGAAGCAACTGCCTTTGTACGAGTAGGAAGGGCATAATATATGGCCTGGCCTCCCCTTCTAGGGCGACCTCTACCTCCCCGACCTCCACCTCGAGCTGGATGAGCAGGTGGGGTGGCAGCTGGTGCTGTAATCTTAGCCGGAGGACCCGGTGGAGCACGTTGTGGCTGAGAAATCTGTGGAGGTGCACCCCTCCTAAATCTGAGGCAATCCCTCACTATATGACGAGTGTCACCATACTCAAAACAAGCTTTGGGATGGCGTGGTTGTTGTTACTGGCTCGGGCCAGGTCTGCTAGACTGACAGCTAGGAGAACCCCGTGAAGGAGGCACACTAGATACTGGTGGTGTATAATAAGGCTCATGTGGCTTAGAAGGAGCCGGAACACCGCTGGCAGCTGGAAGAGTTCAATGAACGGGGTAGCTCACATAACCCCTACCATGGCGAGCTACTGGGGCACGAGCACCAGAATAAGAACTAGTCTCTCGAGACCTCTTGGACTCCCTCTTCTCTCTATCCCGAGCAAGCATGCCCTCAAATCTCCTGGCGATACTCACAACCTGCTGATAAGAAATATCCATCTCTAAATACCTGGCCATACTAATGTGGATGCTGGGGTGGAGTCCCTCAATAAACCGTCAAACCCTCTCTCGAACTGTAGCAACCAAAGTCGGTGCATGTCGGGCCAAATCACTAAAGCGAACTGCATACTCTAACATAGTCATAGCACCCTGGCGCAGCTGCTCAAACTTCGCGAGCCATGAGTCCCCGAGGCTCTGAGGTCCATACTCTCTCAAAAACATGTCCGAGATTTGAGTCAATGTAAGTGAAGCTGCCTCAGCCAGATACTCAACTCATAAGCACGCCACCACTGATAGGCTGCTCCTCTAAGCTGGAATGTAATAAAAGAAGCCCCACTCGTCTCCGCTACGCCCATAGTATGGAGAATACGATAACACTCCTCCAGAAAACCCTGAGCATCATCTGTAGCCAATCTGCTGAAGGTAGGTGGGTGGTACATCTTGTACTTCTTAAGTCTGAGCTGCTCCACCTCAGAAGCTGCTGCCCTAACCTCAGGCTGAGCTAGAGCTACCGGCTGCATTGGTACAATCTCTTGAACTTGGTCGACCTGAACCCACTGCTCTAGAGTACCGGCGATGGGAGTCTATACTCCTCCCCCGGCCTGAGATGTGGCAGGAGCAAGTGGGATCAATCCAGCCTGAGCTAAGGTGCGGAACATACTCAGAAACTGTGCTAGAGTATCCTCGAGGGCTGGTGCAGAAACAGGTACCTCAGGTGTCTGCCCTCCAGCTGGTGCCTTCCATGGACGCTTTGGAATATCCATGATACAATATTCTAACAATTCAATCCTTTGTCTATGACCTAGACTCAATTCTTTCTTTTAACTTATATCGGAGTCTTCTACGGCTGTATGATTGTCAGCATATATGCTGCAGGGATAATACTCTATCTTAAGTGCATTCATAATGTAACTAACTATGGATCATTGATCGAATAATTCCTTTCGTTCCTTCTCAAATTTCTTTAAATGTAAGCAATTACTTTTCCTGGTCGTTCTGCCACTTGTTGTATGAATACTTAGCTTATCTTAGTGCCCACACATATTGGAATTCCATACAACCCATATGATCTTGAATATCACCTTTTGATTATTTTTTTCTTCTCCCTGTTCATTAGCCACGATAGGTGCCACTTTCTTATGCGGTGCATACAATGTTGTTGTGATTATTGTTACAAGACCATTTCCTCTTTAAGTCACTGTACTTAGGTTGAAGCCTTCTTCCTTATTTCCTGAGTTAGTATTTCATCGTAGTACTTAGGGAGTATACTCTGACTCTTGTAAAGTTGTGAGCTTATTACATTGTATATTCGACGGACCTTTTGATGTCCTTCCTTGCCTATAATTGTCCGTAGTTACCTACTTCCACGTCGTTGTGCTTGTAGGGTTGCTTCTAAACTTAATATTTTGACAATCTTCCCAGTGGGATTCTCTTTTATTTCCATAATATTCATACGGTACCTTTAACTGCTCTGATACCACTTTTGAAATGACACAAAACAATGGGCCGCGACGGGCACCCGATACCTTACTCAACCGAGTACCAACATAACATATATTTTCATATCATAGTATCATAGATAACTGATCCGAGAGGTTGCCGTGAGATAAGTAGAATACAACATGAAATATCAACTTATACTTAAGACATACGGGCCTATAAGACCAAAATAACCACTCGTACACTGAATATAGGCCGACAAGGCCATACAATTGTTTACATACATGACATTTGTTTACAAGCCTCTAAGAATACATAATTTTTATAAAGGTCGGAACAAAGTCCCACCATACCAAACAATACATGTCTAAATCATACTGACCAAACAAGCAACTCCGGAGCAAATGGAGTGCACCAACATCTTCCGCTGAGCTGATAGCCTACTTGGAGGGCTCTCAACCTATCTATCGGGACTTGCGGGCATAAAACGCAATGTCCCCATGCAAAAGGGACATCAGTACAAATAATGTACCGAGTATGTAAGTAATGAAAATCAGTAAACAATAGACATGAGAAAATATGAAGTAAAAGACTCGACATGTATGTCTGAATAACTCTGTGAATCATTTCATTTTTATAATGTCATGCATATGCGTATAAATATCATACCATGCATAGGTATATTCTTTCATAACATCATCAAGCCCCTGAGGGCATCCCATCATATCATTTCGGCCACTGTGGGCAAATCATCAACGTATACGAGCTGATCAGGTGGTGGTGCGTATATAACGCCATAACCTTTTCCCAATCCCATATACATATAATATACGCGTATATAACGCCATCTGGTCATTAGAAAATGTACATGTATAAATGTATGCTATGCATAAGAAATACGTTAATAAGATTTCTCGGAATGTCATAAAAATAATATGCATGTCGGATAAACTTTATCAAATATGTATTTTTCTGAGACCCATGAATAGAAGATATAATAATAATTCACATGGGGAATCAAGAACTTAAGCATCTCTAGCATTTTTATGAATAGAGTTATTCAGGGAATTTGTGCATTTGCTCGTTTCGTTTGTATCATATGGATCATGCCAAAAGGAAAGAAGGGATAGCCTTAACATACCCAAACCGATTCTCTTAGAATTTGGTATGGAATTGTTTTGCTTTCTTACTTACTCACGATCAGCCCACTCTACTTACACAAGAGATTCCATTTGTTGTCTCAAGATTTAGTCCCTTTTTGATTTTTCTCTTTTTACCATACATTTCTTCTCGTTTGTATTCTATCATACTTTTATTCCTTTTCTCCTTTTTCTCATTGGAATATTCTCTCTAATATAAATAGATCTCTTCTTTTATATAATGATTTATAAGAGTAGATTATTAATTTATGATATGATGTATTTTAATATTTAAATCATCATGTAAACAATAAGTAATACTAGATACCCCAATATTATCGCTTTGGAATAACTATATCTATTAATTAAAAATTTTAAATTATATTTTATTATAATAAATATTTAAATTCATTTATCTCTTTTAAATAATACTAATTGCAAGCTATGCTTTACAGTCCTTTTTCGTAATTTGATACTTAAAAATACTTTTTGGAATGATAGACCAAACACAATTTGCTTGCAAAAATACTAGTCAATGAATTGGCCAAACACAAACTGTTACTTTGCAAAAGTAATGCACCCCATAAGAAAGTAGCACCTATCGTGGCTAATGCACGGGAAGAAGAAAAAAAAATCAAAAGGTGATATTCAAGATCATATGGGTTGTATGAAATTCCAATATGTGTGGGCACTAAGATAAGCCAAGTATTCATGCAACAAGTGGCAGAACGACCGGGAAAAGTAATTTCTTACATTTAAAGAAAGTAGTGAAGGAACAAAAGGAATTATTCGATCAATGATCCAGAGTTAGTTACGTTATGAATGCACTTAAGATTTCAGGGTATTATCCCTGCAGCATATATGTTGACAATCATACAGCCTTAGAAGACTCTGGTATAAGTTAAAATAAAGAATTGAGTCTAGGTCATAGACAAAGGATTGAATTATTAGAAGATTGTATCATGGATATTCCATAGCGTCCATGGAAGGCTAAAGTAATGACTAATACTAGGAGCCACAGATCGGAAGATAGCTTAAGCATACACAAAGGCTGATCAGAAGAAAGAGGAAACTAAAGAGTTACATCAACTAAGTAAATAAGGAGTCTGATTATTGGACCCAAAAAATTACAGAAATCGTGATTGAGAATATTACAGAATCACTCTTAATATTAGAGGTCCAAGAGAGATAATACAATAACCATATTCTATAACGGCTCTACGAGAAATACAGTTAGAAGAGTATCAGCCTCATAAGAAGTCAGTATGAAGCTCCCACCAGATTGTATATGCACCAGAGGTGCAAGTATTATAATAGAGCTTCTAGTTGTGGAGGTGAATTATACCTATGTGGAAGGGAGGTTAGGAAAGGAATAGAAGATGTGATGCGAGATTTTAAGATAAGTAAGGTAAAGGTGAATAACGTACGAGATACTCAAGTGCAGAAAGTTGTGAATAGTCCATACTTCGGATAAAAAGCTAGAAGCATGGGGATTCAGTATCTAGGAATGATAGCGGCGTCGTCAGTGGCATGTCTTCCAGCTTATGGTTTCTAGATATCGAGAAGTCTAATTAAGAAAGTAAAGAAGAGTTAAAGACGACGTGATGTCTCGCTTGGTGTTCCAGAATAACATAAGGAAATCTATGGTGCAAGCAAGTTGAAGGAAGGTTGCAAGTAGTATTAATAAATATATATGTGTAGGTCGCAAGCTAAAGTATGGTAAAGCGATAAGGTGTTAGAAAGACGGGAGTAAGGATAAGAAAGGGCGAGTGAGAAGGTGACGAGAATGAATAAGTCCTTAGGATGAAGCCCATGAAAACAAGAGAGCTAATGGTTTCTCTAAGTTATTGAAAGCTCAGTAGAGCCTGAATGAACTCAAATGAGTCTAAGGCTAGTAACATTTAGAAGAGATGGAATGTTGCCCTGATAGTAGAATAAAGGTGTAATTGTGATAGATAAAGGATGATGTTTGGGCCTTCGATTGAGTAATGATTTGAAAAAGGGGATTTCATGGACGACACGAGATTAGAATACCCCCCCCCCCATAAGATGAATCGAATTGGAATGCTATGAAATACAGTTATTGAAGTATAGTATCGCCCCCAGGTGGATCAGGAAAATCACTTCAAATGATCCTCAATGCCACGTGAGCCCTGGTGATTACGTAAGAGGTTTCAAGTTATCAGTGGTAGAGTGTAGATCAATATTGAGGTGAATCAATAATTGATGGATAAGGGTTATAAAATATGAGATGAGAGTAGGCCGTCATTCTTAAGATTAACAGTAATGAGGAAGCATTAAAGGAATTATATTTATACATATATGATAAACAGCGAAATAGTAACCTGGAGTTTGGTAGCAGACCTAAGCAACGATAAATCGAAGTAAGGATTTTGGTATAGTATGACCTACCTAGATGCAGTAAAGTCATATGAATGGATAACCTGGTCTATGAAATAAGATATAACAATATTCGTAAGTTCAACAAAGTATCGAGCGAAGAACTTCATTGAACTTATAGATGCCCAGAGGGACATATTATTATGCTCTGTATATGTTCACAAGATAAGGCCTAGGGATTGGCTAAAAGCTGGAGGAAAAAGGAGAGAAGAGTCGCATAGGCGCACTTACAAAGTCAGAGTCGTATAGGCTACATGATAAAAGATAGCAACAATTACAAGATTGGAATAATTCCGACAATGAGTCGTGGTGTGAGAAAGAGGCCAAAAGGGGGGAATGCCCTGGCGTTTGGGATTCATTCACAGAACAGTTGGCTAGATGGAAAGAGGAGTACTAAAGCATTCACAAGAGCTATAGGTTATGAAAATGATAAGTGCATCAGTCAACATTCAAGGACGAATGTTTCAAAGGGGGGAATGATGTTACACCCCATGTTTTCGTACGTGAAAGTACGCCATAAGTAAATTTATGGAAGTTCGGGAATGAGATTATTTTGAGATTATAAGCATTATGCTATTTCAAACAAGTGATAAGTAAATTCGTGAAGGAGAAAGGGGAAGCAAATCAAAGAAAAGGAATTTCGTCAAAGTTTGACATTTTGTGATAAAATACGGCCCGAGCTAAAATACCCGGTATTTATGGACTAGTGTCATATAAGGTACCACATGGCCATGATAGTAAGATGTATAAAGTGTATTAAAAGTGAGTAGTATTTTATATAATTTGAGATAATTCTTAATTATGTGAATAATTGGATAACTAGTGATTTTAGTGGGGGTTTAACTTATTAATTAGATTATTTGGATAAATTTGATTAGCCACCTAACGTGGAATCCCAAAGGGTCTTGATTTAAAGACCATATAGTTACTCCTAATACATGTGAAAAGTGGCATCTTTAGGAGATAATTGTAGGCCAAGTCATGCCTAAGCGGGGCCCGTATTCACTTTGATAAAGACAATTCAAGTAAGATGTATAATCTTGCAAAGGCTACTATTTTTAACATCACACGGATTGTGCCATTTTCATGTCTCTTTTACCATTTTACATTCATCACTTATCCAACCCCTATAGCAAAGAAAATTCCAACTTCATGTTCATAGAAATTTCAGCAAAACACTACATAGCACTCTTGTAAAGATGTGAGCTTATTACATTGTATATTCGACGGACCTTTTGATGTCCTTCCTTGCCTATAATTGTTCGTAGTTACTTAATTCCACGCCTTTGTGCTTGTAGGTTTGCTTCTAAACTTGATATTTTGACAGTCTTCCCGGTGGCATTCTCTTTTATTTCCGTAATACTCATACGGTACCTTTAACTACTCCAACTCCTATCTGAATATTTCTCAAGGATTCACGATGCCATATCTGCGAGACTGAATTCTCCATGTTTGGATTCACTCTTGTTTATCTTGCACGATCTATTGATTTGTCTGTATCCTCTTATCTAGTCATAACTAGGCTCTTCCTGAATCAACTACTAACTAATCATTATCCCATTCTCATATCAATCTTCCGCATAATCTTTCTTGGGTTATTTCCTTTGTCTTAACTTATGTCTCGCATTGGCTCCTTATTTATCAAAAATATCTTGGGCCGGAACCCTTACTTCCTCTCCTTGACGTCGTGCTTGCATAATGTTCTGGAATCGTAGCATATCTGTAGGATTTGGATAAGTGCAATCCCATTCCTTTCTCATTTTTTTTCTTTTTTGCATTCTTCCTTCACTATTCCATAGTTACTAGAACCACTTAATTCCTACTTAATGCCACATCACCCATATTCCCCCCTTTAGGGGAGTACTAAGAGTTGGAGTTACGAGGATCTACCTATAAATGTTTTACCCTTTCATCTTTGGCGTCTTTTCATATCATCGATGACCCTTGCTTGCCTTGCGGTAATTTTTTTGTATCAAGGATAACAAAATTTCCTTACTCGTGAAGGTGACACTTAGTGTAACTGGTACATACAGTCCCTTAAGCTTAACTTTGCTCAAAATGCTTGCTTTAAGGAAGTTTCTTCCTGAACGACCATTCTCTGAATTTTTCATGAATCTTCTTCTGTTGTCTATTCTATTATCGCCGGAACAAAATCTGAAATTCTCATGATGTCGACCATTATCAAATCACTCAGTCCCTAATCCATTCTTTTGAAAACTTCAACAAGACATTATTTTGTTTTTATCTCCCCTTGCTTCATCCATTAGCTCTTCGGGTTGCCTAGCATTCTCACTCTACTAGGAACAGGAGCCATACTAAGGTAATATTTATACCTTCCAGGATCTCAGTGCCTGTCTTTGAACATTCTAGTATTCATATCTAGCTATACTTTTCTAGAGTGCACCATCTGGGTATTTCACAAGGATATCTATTAGCACATTTGCTATATCCTTCGGATATATCAACTAACACAAACAATCCATTCACCAATTGGGGTTACTCTTACCCCAGCCGGATCCTGATATCCTTCCTTCTCTTATACTACTTTTGTTAGCCCCCATAAGGCATAAATGAGATGGGTGTGGCCAATTGTACATACCTTTGTTACTGTTGAAGGTAACTCAAATGCTTATATCTCTCTTCCTGAATTGTAGATAATGTTCATCTTTACTAACTGGGTAGCTCGTACCCTTCTTCACCTTGCTTCTTTTACTTGTTGAAATCTGTATCTATCTTCTAAATCTCTCATTGCCTTTCACCATAGGGGTGGATAGATATTATTGCCTTAATGCTCCTTATCAAGAAGTTTTCACGTCTTAGTATCCACATATTCTGCTGGAGACCTTACATTTACTCATCATAAGCATGATCTAAAATCGAGTTCCTCTAACTCAATTCTTCCACAACCATATCCAATCCCTTACCAACCGTCTTTCTAGATATCGGTATTGTTGTATTACGAATATAATAGAATTTAGGAATTTGAATTTCTATGATTGAGCTCTACCACATGATCTAGAGTAAGAAGAAAGAGTGACAGTCCTAAATGCCCTGTAGCCTCATGCTTATAAATATGGTGCACAACACATCCATAAATAAGACTCTACTAGACACAGCTTGTAGACTCCCTAGGACAGAACTGCTCTGATACCACTTTTGAAACGACCCAAACCGATGGACCGCGACGGGCACCCGATACCTTACTCAACCGAGTACCAACATAATGTATATTTTCACATCATACTATGATAGATAACTGAGCCGGAGAGGCTGCTGTGAGATAAGTAGAATACAACATGAAATACCAACTTATACTAAAGACATACAGGCCTATAAGACCAAAATAATCCTCCGTACACTGACCATAGGCCGACAAGACCATAAAATCTTTTACGTACATGACATCTGTCTACAAGCCTCTAAGAATACATAATTTTCATACTGACCAAACAAGCAACTCCAGAGCAAATGGAGTGCACCAACATCTTTCGCTGAGCTGATAGCCTACTTGGAGGGCTCTCAACCTTGTCACGACCCAAAATCCCACCACTGGCATCGTGATGGCACCTAGTCTCTAATACTAGGTAAGCCGATTTCAATGACATTTCGAAGCCATTTTTTTAATTGAATAAGTAACTAAAGCTAACAGCGGAATAAATATGAATATAAAACCTCCCAAGACTGGTAGTACTGAGTCACGAACTTTAATTGAATAATGGAATGATTACGAGGACCGAATATACAATACTGTTTAATTACAAATTAACAGTACAATGAAATGAAAAGACTCCAAGGGACTGTGACGACCAAGCAGCTCTACCTTGAATCCTTAGGATCCCGCTTTATCTTTGCTCAAGTCTGATATCTCCAATACCTGACTCTGCACAAAAATGTGCAGAAGTGTAGTATGAGTACACCACGGTCGGTACCCAGTAAGTATCAAGACTAACCTTAGTGGAGTAGAGATGAGGTACAGCCAAGATACTCACTAGTCTAATAACCTGTGCAATATAATATACAGAATAATAGGAAACAATAATAATAAGGGCTGGATAAAACAACCAATGATATGCACAACAGATAACAAGAATATCATTAATATCACTCAACAATTAATAAATACAATTACACCCAATTAAATCAAGCTCTTCAAATAAATGTCTTTCACATATAATTCCTCCAGATAACTCTCCTTCAGATATAATTTTCTCAAATAATTACTTTTCAAATATAATTCTTTTAATAAATCTTTTCAAATATAATTTTCTCAAATAAATATCTTTCAAATACAATTCTTTCATATAATTCTTTTTGAATAAAAATCCTTCCAAATAAATATTTTGAATATAATTATTTCAATTAAAAAGTCATCATGTGACACCTCATTTCATAATCATAAAAAAATACGGGTCTCACCCCATTTTCATATTTTCACGGCACCTCGTGCCCTTATTTCATATCATAACTGCACAGACAATTCACGTGCCAATTATCATTATAATTTCATCACAACACCTCGTGCCCACATTTTATATCACAACTGCACGAACAATTCACGTGCCAAATATCCTCATTATTTACTCACGGCACCTCGTGCCCACATTTCATTTTTATAATCCGCCTGGCAATAGCCACAGGCTCTCAAGTTCAACATAAATCATATTGTTATCAATTTACCAACAACAAGATAAATTGCACAAGGTATAAAAATAAATACAAGAAAATCACAACATCATATGAAAATTATCAACACCACAACCCCACATCATCATATATTGTCCCTGACAATAGCCACACTTATCACTCATATTGCCGCCCTTATCGCTCCTATAGCCACCCTTATTGCTCCGCCCAGACAATATCAATAGCCACCCTTATCGCTCCTATTGCCACCCTTATCACTCCTATAGCCACCATTATTGCTCCGCCCAGACAATATTCCAACAAACACAACAACAGTGAAATGCCACCCTTATACCCACATAATATCAACGGTGATATGCCACCCTTATCTTCCCAAAATAATAACTCATACAACACAAAAATTTCTCAAAATAATTCACACAATATAACAATTTACATGGGAAATGATCACGACAACATGACAAAAATCAATTCATATCACAATTTGCCCAATGGCCACAACCAAATTCCAAAGATATAACAAAATCAATTAATTTCACAACAAATATCCCAAGGCTCCACACAATGTATATAACACCCAAAAATAATTAATAGAGATATAAATTACTCAACATAAAAGCAAAGCCTTCATTAACTCCAAATTTTTCAATAATTATATAATCACCTCTTCTTAAGCTCATTTAATTAATTAATTGCAGAGGGAAGAATCCAAAATGAAATTAAATTTCAATGATTATCAAACTAGCAAATTCACAGAATTTCATAAATAATCAAATAACAATTACATCAAATTGTCATATAACAACAGATTCAACAATAAAGATTTAGGTACGACAAATAGATGATTAAATATATGCCAACAATTATCCAATTTACTACACAGTATGTTCAAGACTTTAACTCAATAACCTTTGCATATATAAACCAAGTACGAACTCGTCACCTCGCGTACATAGTTTTTAATTACACATAAGACTCAATGCCTAAGGGAAAATTCCACCACTAGAGGTTAAGCAAAACACTTACCTTTTTGAAGTAATGCCGATATTCCAAAATCGTCTTCTTGTTTGAATTGACCTCCGGACCGCTCAAATCTAACCAAATTAATTGTATAACTTCATTAAAATTCATCGGAAATAATTCCGGATAATAATGCGTCGACTTAAAAATTTATTCCAAAAAGTCAACAAAAGTCAATGCGGGAACCGCCCCTCGGAAGTCGGAACCCGAAATAATTTTTATGAAATCTGAACACCCATTTCGATACGAGTTCAACCATACCAATTTTATCAAATTCCGATAACAACTCGACTTCCAAATCATAAATTTTCGTTTTTGAAAGATTTTACAAAAATCTTGATTTCTTCCATTTAAATCCGAATTAAATGATGAATATAATCATAGATTCATAAAATATAAACACTTTAGGATATAGAATACTTACCCTAAACAAGCTTGTGAAAAAACCCTCCAGAATCGCCCAAATCCGAGCTCCAAAAATCCAAAAAAGAAAATGGCAAAATTATCAATTTTTGGTCCTTAACATTCTGCCCAGATTCGCACCTGCGGTTACTGTTCACGCATATGCGGTTATTGTTCACGCACCTGCGGTACTGTTCACGGACCTGCGGTACTGTTCACGCTTCTGCGAATCATTGTTCATGCTTCTAGGAATCATTGTTCACGCTTCTGCGAATCATTGTTCATGTTACTACCCAGAAAATTCCAGCAGCTTATCTTCATGTCTGAATTGATCCGTTAACCTTCCGAAATCAACCCGAGACCCTCGGAACCTCAACCAAATATACCAACACTTCCCAAAATACAATAAGAACTTAGTCGAGGTTTCAAACCATGTCAAACAATGCTGAAATTACAAATCGCAAAACGAATCAAATTAAAAGTTTTCAAATCTTTCAACTTCTATATTTTGCTCCGAAACGTATCAAATCAATCCGGAATAAATTCAAATTTTGCACACAAGTTATAATTGACTTAATGGAGCTATTACCATTTCCGTAATCGAAATCCGACCTCGTTATAAAAAATTCACCCTTCGGTCGGACTTTTCCAAAATCTTATATTTTCCAACTTTCGCCAAAATGTATCGAATTGTCCTATGGACTTTCAACTCCAAATCCGAACATACGCATAAGTCCGAAATCATCATACGAAGCTATTGCCATCCTCGAAATTCTATTCCGGGGTCGTTTGCTCAAAAGTCAACTCTCCGATCAAACTTTCCAAAAATTTAACTTTCAACATTTCAAGTTTAATTTTACTACGGACCTCCAAATAATTTTCCGTACATGCTCCTAAGTCCAAAATCACCATACGGAGCTATTGACATCATCAAAATTTGATTCTGGAGTCGTTTGCTCAAAAGTCAACTCTTCGGTCAACTCTTTCCATTTTAGCTTCAAATTAAGGATTGTTCTTTTAATTTAATTCTGAATCTTTAGTAAATTAAACTCGACCACACCCGCGGTTCATAATACATATTGCAAAGCTGCTCGAGACCTTAAGTTACTGAACGAAGCGTAAATTCTTAAAACGACAAGTCTGATCGTTATATTCTCCACCTCTTAAACAAACGTTCGCTCTCGAACGTTCTAAGGATTATTCTGAGGTTACCAAATGGATGATTTTACTTTTATACATATACTCACGGTTGATTCCACGCTACCGTATTTGAGATAAGCCTGACAACATCATCTCTTTTGAGTTTATTTCTTTTATCCATATTTGTAAACTTTAAGATCAATTCCTTACACTCCAAACATTTCAAAATGTCTGATTTTTCACAACAACGCACGGTATTAGTCTCAGCTGGCTATAGCAACTCGTGCCTACGCACACATCAATTTTCTTGATAGTGCTGAAGTACTTCAAAAACTTTCTCTAGGGTGCTACATTCTTCCCCGCTTAGGATCATCCGCCCTCAAACACATAACATATTTATCTCTTCGTTTGCAAATCCCAATCCTCCAAATTTTACTAACTCCCAAATATTTCAGGAATTTCGGCATAGTCTCCCCTGTAATTGGGCCTATCCACCTACCAGAGTAACACCAAAATAACTCCTAACGACACATCCACAACCCAACAAAACACCACAATGTAAATAACAATAATACTAATCTCACCATTACAAGTACTGCATTATCGTAATGATTTCAAGACATGAAGTACGTCATATGTATGCTCATCACCACATCTCTGTTCTTAAAAGCCGTTCATAATTTATTCCAGCATCATCAATTAATCTCATATTAACCACCACCGCATTTTGACTTTTTACAACATTGACAATAGAATGTGAGGCATGAAGACCTCATGATTACTTACTCGGATTAATGAGGAACATTTAACGCCACCTGGGCACTCACCTCATAGGCTAAAACTCAATGTTTACATCACGAAAATGGTTGAATATGAACAGAAAAATATACAAGAATTATCAAATAAGCCTAACAGACATGACTCCATATTAATATTATTGTACAAATTAATTTCACAAAGGGATAATTTTAAACTCATAAATACTTCACCACAAGGATCTCGTCCTTATATAACTTCCGCCGTGACTTGTAGACTAGTTTAAATATTTCACATCATATATAAAATGCGAGGATCTCGTCCTCAACTCCGAATCACAAGTATTTTGTACATTGTGCCAACTGAAATTTCAATTTTCTTTCTTTCTTCTTTTCAATATATTTCATAAACAATTTTCACAACACATAATGAACCCTCATACCGGTAGGGCGTATAATTAATAAAAATTGGAATCAATTATTCCGAAATATAGTAAACCCACTGTAATGAATAATAAAAAATTACATTTGAACTTATAGCCCTCAATGGTGTACAAAAATAAATGACAAACACAGGCTCACACCTTCAAATCACCCAACAGGGATAAACATATATAGTGGGTCACAAATTTATGAAGCTCACCCATAAGTGGAGCATAATAGGAAGACTCACCTCAATATTCAGAACCGAATCAAATTAAGGAAAATATCCTTTTATAATAAAAATTAGGATTGTACCTGTAACGACACCATCTGGTATATTGGCCTCAGTCAAATCATAGGGATTAAATCAACGGGTCGGGCCTCCACCTCTTAGGCGCCCACTACCCGCCTGTCCTCTACCTCTAACTGAATGTGCATGTGGAGTATCAACTGGAATAAAGCTTGTAGTTGGAGTGTTCTGATGAGATCCACCCCTCCCAAGTCTGGGACAATCTCTCATGATATTTCTAGTATCACCACACTCATAATAACCCCTCCGAGGTCGCGGTTGCTTGTACTGAGTTTGTGTCGAATAACTGGAATAACCACTGTAAGAATCTTGTGTTGGTGGTGCACTGTAAATTGGAGTACCCCGAGTAATCTGATGTGCAGACTGAGTTGACCGACTGCTCGAGCCTCCGCTATAGTGGCTCCTAGCTGAAGAGTAAAATCCACTGAACCCTCCAGATCTTCGAGACTTTTGGCCTCCATAGACTCTCTTTCCTCACCTAAAACACCCTCAATCTTTCTTGCAATCTCCACTACTTGTTGAAATGGCGTATCAGTTTGCAATTCTGGAGCCATGCATATTTTAATATCATAATCGAGCCCCTCAATGAATCTGCGGACCCATTCTGTGATTGTAGGAACTAAGATAGGTGCATGACGGACAAACTCATTGAACCTAATAGCATATTCTGACACTGTCATAGTGCCCTGACACAACCGTTCAAACTCTGTGCGCCATACATCTCGGAGAGTTTGGGGAATGAATTCTTTCAAGAACATTTCCGAAAATTGAGCCCAATTTGATGGTTTTGCATCGGCTAGTCTACCTTCTTCATAGCTTTTCCACCACCGATACGCTGCGCCTGACAGTTGAAATGTAGTAAAAGCAATTCCGCTCACCTCCACAATACCCATGGTGCGGAGCATACAGTGACAATTTTCTAGAAATTCTTGGGCATCCTCTGTAGATGTGCCACTGAAAGTAGGTGGACTATATCTCTTAAATCTTTCAAGTCTCTTTTGTTAATCTTCTGATGCCTCGAGGCTGACCTCAGGCCGAACCAAAATAACAGGTTGTACCGGTGCTACACCCGGAACCTGACCAACGTGAACCTGCTGTTCTGGAGTTATGGTAGGAGTCGGAGCTACTCCCCCAATCTGTGGAATATTTGGTGTTACAGAAATCAATCCCTCCTGAGTTAATGTACCAGACATACTCAGGAACTGTGCTAAAGTCTCCTGAAGTCTGGGGGGTAACAACAGGTGCTTCTGGTACCTGTCCCCCAACTGGAGCTACTAGTGGCTCCTCAACTGTTGTTCTGACAGGTGCTCTAGTCGCAGCACGTGCCCTTCCTCGAATTCTGCCTCGGCCTCTACCTCGGCCCTGGCCTCTTGTAGCCCTAGCAGTATATGCGGATGCCTATTCAGCTGACCCGGTAGCACGTGTCCTCACCATCTGTGAGAGAATAGAGATACAAAGGCTCAAATTCCAAATTCAACAAATTCTGCATGACAAGAATGAAAGAAATGGAAATTTCCTAACAGTTATGTAGCCTCTCAAAGATAAGTACAGACGTCTCTGTACCCATCCGCAAGACTCTACTAGACTCGTTCATGACTCGTAGAACCTATGAACCTAGAGCTCTGATACCAACTTGTCACGACCCAAAATCCCACCACAGGCGTCGTGATGGCACCTAGTCTCTAAGACTAGGTAAGCCGATTTCAATTACATTTTGAAGCCATTTTATTTTTTAATTGAATAAGTAACTAAAACTAACAACGGAATAAAAATGGATATACAACCTCCCAAGACTAGTAGTACTGAGTCACGAACTCTAACTGAATACATGAAATGATCACGATGACCGAATATACAATATTGTTTAATTACAAATTAACAGTACAATGAAATGAAAAGACTCCAAGGGACTGTGACGACCAAACAGCTCTACCTTGAATCCTTACGATCCCTCTATAACTCTGCTCAAGTCCGATATCTCCAATACCTGACTCTGCACAAAAATGTGCAGAAGTGTAGTATGAGTACACCACAGTCGGTACCCAGTAAGTATCAAGACTAACCTCAGTGGAGTAGAGATGAGGTACAGACAAGACACTCACTAGTCTAATAACCTGTGCAATATAATATACAGAATAATAGGAAACAATAACAATAAGGGCTGGATAAAACAACCAGTGATATGCACAACAGACAACAAGAATATCATTAATATCACTCAACAATTAATAAATACAATTACACCCAATTTAATCAAGCTCTTCAAATAAATGTCTTTCACATATAATTCCTCCAGATAACTCTCCTTCAGATATAATTTTCTCAAATAATTACTTTTCAAATATAATTCTTTCAATAAATCTTTTCAAATATAATTTTCTCAAATAAATATCTTTCAAATACAATTCTTTCATATAATTCTTTTTGAATAAAAATCCTTCCAAATAAATATTTTGAATATAATTATTTTAATTAAAAAGTCATCATGTGACACCTCATTTCATAATCATAAAAATAATACGGGTCTTAGCCCATTTTTATATTTTCATGGCACCTCGTGCCCTCATTTCGTATCATAACTGCACGGACAATTCACGTGCCAATTATCATTATAATTTCATCACAATACCTCGTGTCCACATTTTATATCACAACTGCATGAACAATTCACGTGCCAAATATCCTCATTATTTACTCACGGCACCTCGTGCCCACATTTCATTTTATAATCCGTCTGGCAATGGCCATAGGCTCTCAAGTTCAACATAAATCAGATTATTCTCAATTTACCAACGATAAAACAAATTGCACAAGGTATAAAAATAAACACAAGAAAATCACAACATCACATGAAAATTATCAACACCACAACCCCACATCATCACATATTGTCCCTGACAATAGCCACCCTTATCACTCCTATTGCCGCCCTTATCGCTCCTATAGCCACCCTTATCGCTCAACCCAGACAATATCAATAGCCACCATTATCGCTTCTATTGCCACTCTTATCTTCCCAAAATAATAACTCACACAACACAACAATTTCTCAAAATAATTCACACAATACAACAATTTACATGGGAAATGTTCACGGCAACATGACAAAAATCAATTCATATCACAATTTGCCCAATGGCCACAACCAAATTCCAAAGATATAACAAAATTAATTAATTTCACAACAAATATCCCAAAGCTCCACACAATGTATATAACACCCAAAAACAATTAATAGAGATATAAATTACTCAACATAAAACAAAGCCTTCATTAACTCCAAATTTTTCAATAATTATATAATCACCTCTTCTTAAGCTCATTTAATTAATTAATTACAGAGGGAAGAATCCAAAATGAAATTAAATTTCAATAATTATCAAACCAGCAAATTCACAGAATTTTATAAATAATCAAATAACAATCACATCAAATTGTCATATAACAACAGATTCAACAATAAAGATTTAGGTACAACAAATAGATGATTAAATATATGCCAACAATTATCCAATTTACTACACAATATGTTCAAGACTTTAACTCAACAAACTTTGCACATATAAACCAAGTACGAACTCGTCACCTCGCGTACATAGTTTTCAATTACACATAAGACTCAATGCCTAAGGGAAAATTTCCACACTCGAGGTTAAGCAAGACACTTACCTTTTTGAAGTTATGTCGATATTCTAAAATCATCTTCTTGCTTGAATTGACCTCTGTACCGCTCAAATCTAACCAAATTAATTGTATAACTTCATTAAAATTCATCGGAAACAATTCCGGATAATAATGCGTTGACTTAAAATTTATTCCAAAAAGTCAACAAAAGTCAATGCGGGGCCCGCCCCTCGAAAGTCAGAACCCGAAATAATTTTCATGAAATCCGAATACCCATTCCGATACGAGTTCAACCATATCAATTTTATCAAATTCCGATAACAACTCGACCTCTAAAACTTAAATTTTTGTTTTTGGAAGATTTTACAAAAATCTTGATTTCTTCCATTTAAATCCGAATTAAATATCGAATATAATCATGGATTCATAAAATATAAACACTTTAGGATATAGAACACTTACCCCAACCAAGCTTGTGAATAATCCCTCCAGAAACGCCCAAATCCGAGCTCCAAAAATCCAAAAACGAAAATGGCAAAATGACCAATTTTTGGTCCTTAACATTCTGCCCAGATTCGCACCTGCGGTTACTGTTCACGCACCTGCGGTACTGTTCACGCTTTCTGCGAATCACTGTTCACGCTTTTGCGAATCACTATTCATGTTGCTGCCCAGAAAATTCCAGCAACTTATCTTCATGTCCGAATTGATCCGTTAACCTTCCGAAATCAACCCGAGGCCCTCGGAACCTCAACCAGATATACCAACACGTCCCAAAATACAATACGAAATTAGTTGAGGCTTCAAACCATGTCAAACAACGCCGAAATTATGAATCGCACATCGAATCGAATTATAAGTTTTCAAATCTTCCAACTTCTATATTTTGCGCCGAAACATATCAAATCAATCGGGAATGACTTCAAATTTTGCACACAAGTCATAATTGACTTAATGGAGCTATTCCCATTTCCGTAATCGAAATCCGACCTCGTTATAAAAAATTCACCCTTGTCGGACTTTTCCAAAATTTTATATTTTCCAACTTTCGCCAAAATGTGTTGAATTGTCCTACGGACTTTCAACTCCAAATCCGAACATACGCATAAGTCCGAAATCATCATACAAAGCTATTGCCATCCTCAAAATTCTATTCTGGGGTCGTTTGCTCAAAAGTCAACTCTCCGGTCAAACTTCCCAAAAATTTAACTTTCAACATTTCAAGATTAATTCCACTGCGAATGTCCAAATAATTTTCCGTACACGCTCCTAAGTCCAAAATTACCATACGAAAATATTGAAATCATCAAAATTTCATTCCGAAGTCGTTTGCTCAAAAGTTAACTCTCCGGTATTTAAGCTTTAAATTAAGGATTGTTCTTTTAATTTAATTCTGAATCTTCAGTAAATCAAACTCGACCACACCCGCGGGTCATAATACATATTGTGAAGCTGCTAGAGACCTTAAATCACTGAACGGAGCGTAAATTCTTAAAACGACAAGTCGGATCGTTACAGACCTGTCTATCGGGACCTGCGGGCATGAAACGCAGCGTCCCCAGGCAAAAGGGATGTCAGTACAAATAATGTACCGAGTATGTAAGGAATGAAAATCAGTAAACAATAGACATGAGAAAACATGGTGTAAAAGACTCGACATGTATGTCTAAATAACTCTGTGAATCATTTCATTTTTATAATGTGATGCATATGCGTATAAATGTCATACCATGCATAGGTATATGCGTTCATAACGTCATCAAGCCTCTGAGGGCATCCCATCATATTATTTCGGCCACTGTGGGCAAATCATCAACGTATACCAGCTGATCAGGTGGTGGTGCATATATAACGCCATAACCTTTTCTCATATCCCATATACATATAATATACGCGTATATAACACCATCTGGTTATGGGCCAATGTACATGTATAAATGCATGTTATGCATAAGAAATACGTTAATAAGATTTCTCAGAATGTCATAAAAATAATATGTTTGTCGGATAAACTTTATCAAATACGTATTTTTCTGAGACCCATGAATAGAAGATATAATAATAATTCACATGGGGAATCAAGATCATAAGCATCTCTGGAATTTCTATGAATAGAGTTATTTATGGAATTTGTGCATTTGCTCGTTTCGTTTGTATCATATGGATCATGCCAAAAGGAAAGAAAGGATAGCCTTAACATACCTGAACCGATTCTCTTAAAATTTGGTATGAAATTGTTTTTCTTTCTTACTTACTCACGATCAGCCCACTCTACTTATACAAGAGATTCTATTTGTTGTCTCAAGATTTAGTCCCTTTTTGATATGCTACGTAGTGTTTTGCTGAAATTTCTATGAACATGAAGTTGGAATTTTCTTTGCTATAGGGGTTGGATAAGTGATGAATGTAAAATGGTAAAAGAGACATGAAAATGGCACAATCTGTGTGATGTTAAAAATAGTAGCCTTTGCAAGATTATACATCTTACTTGAATTGTCTTTATCAAAGTGAATACGGGCCCCGCTTAGGCATGACTTGGCCTACAATTATCTCCTAAAGATGCCACTTTTCACATGTATTAGGAGTAACTATATGGTCTTTAAATCAAGACCCTTTGGGATTCCACGTTAGGTGGCTAATCAAATTTATCCAAATAATCTAATTAATAAGTTAAACCCCCACTAAAATCACTAGTTATCCAATTATTCACATAATTAAGAATTATCTCAAATTGCATAAAATACTACTCACTTTTAATACACTTTATACACCTTACTATCATGGCCATGTGGTACCTTGTATGACACTAGTCCATAAATACCGGGTATTTTAGCTCGGGCCGTATTTTATCCCAAAATATCAAACTTTGACGAAATTTCTTTTCTTCGATTTGTTTCCCCTTTCTCCTTCACGAATTTACTTATCACTTATTTTAAATAGCATAATGCTTATAATATCAAAATAATCTCATTCCTGAACTTCCATCAATTTACTTATGGCGTACTTTCACGTACGAAAACAAGGGGTGTAACACGAAATGCGGAAATAACAAAAATGGAAGTAAAACTTAACAAATATCTGTAACAGGTAACTAAATAACTCGTAACAATGCCGCTTGGTATGTACAATAGCCATCACTCCAGTAATACACAATATTCCAAAAACCCGAAACATCATAAGTCACAAGCTACAGAAGGAAACTAGTATCTCTATACACCAGAGTCTAATAACATAAGTAAGGAAGGTAAATGACATAGGAGGGAATAGAGGGGGACTTTGAGGTCTGCGGAAGCGACATATATATACCTTGAAGTCTCCGTACAGCAGCAAGCACTCTCAGCTAGTAGCAGGGCTGATAAGAAGTACCTAGATCTGCACACAAAATATGTGCAGAAGAGTAGCATGAGTACACCATAATGGTACCTAGTAAGTGTCAATCCTATCCTCGGTCGAGTAGTGACGAGATAAGGTCAGGGCCCTACTGGTATATATATAATAACTAAGACAGAATGAAATATTGCAGTAAAAATAAGTACTCAAATTTAACAAGAATGAAATCATAGCAAGTCAACAGCTCAGTACACAGAAAATAACAACAGGGGATCTCCCAGGATACCGTCCCGTAGTCCCAAACGTAAATGTGCAAAAAAAGGGGGGGATCTACCAGAATACCGTTTCGTAATCCCAAAGTAATATGCAAAACATGAGGGATCTACCGGAATACCGTTCCGTAGTCCCAAAGTAAATATGCAGAGCAGGGGGATCTACCAGAATACCGTTCCGTAGTCCCAAAGTAAATATGCAGAGCAGTGGGATCTACCAGACTACCGTTCCGTAGTCCCAAAGTAAATATGCAGCACAAACCATAGAAATACAACTACATCACGAAATCTTACTATTTAGACTAAGTACCAGTCAAGGAAGAAGCAGGATATTCACCAAGTATGTTGCACATAGTTCACATAAGTAATTAAGACACATAGACATGTTGTTCTGGACTAAACAGGATAAATTCATATGCTAGTGTAGTTCAGTTAAAGGAAGACATGTATTTTACTTAATGAAAATGGAGTTTTTTTTGCAACAATAGCACGTGTACGCACTCGTCACCTCACGTACCCGGCGCTCATATATCAAAAGTAGTTCCAAATCCTAAGGGGAGTTCCCACACACAAGGTTAGGCAAGCCATTTACCTCGAATCAAGCTTAAACAATCGGATGCCTTTTTCACGAATATCCGACTCTGAATGGCCCAAATCTAGCCAAAAACAATTGCATATCGTAAATACAACTATAATAGGCTCATATAATTAATAAAATTAATACTTTAATAAAAATTCCGAAATTCGCCCAAAAAGGTCGACCAGGGACCTCGTCTCGGAATCCGGTAAAAGTCACAGAATATGAACACTCGTTCACTCACGAGTCTAACTATATCAAATTTACTAAAATTCGACACCAAATGGCCATCCAAATCCACAAATCAAATTTTCCAAATCCCTAGACTCAAACTCCCAAATTTCACTTTAAATACACACTAACTAGGTGGAAAAATAAATACGGAAGCAAGATTATTGATCAAAAATAAGCACAAGGGACTTACCTCAAGAAACCCCTCAAATATGCTCTCAAGAAATCGCCAAACCCGAGCTCAAAATGTTGAAAATGAGCAAAAATCGCGAACCTTTGCATCTAAGTGTTCTGTCCAGAAATCTTGCACCTGCGGAATCTCTGTCGCATATGCGATACCGCATCTGCAGAAATGCCATCGCAGGTGCGGATTCCATTTAGAATCCCAGGTTCTGCTCCTGCGGTTCTGCGACCGCATCTGCGACTATCGTAGGTGCGGAAATGCATCGCACCTTCAGCTTCCCCTCGCACCTGCGACTCTCGCAGATGCGGAAAAATCTTCGCACCTACGGTTCCTGCCCAGCTCCTTCTTGGCAGTATCTGCGGCTCCTCCTTCTCACTTGCGGTCTCCCCTCTGCAGGTGCGAAAACACCAGAAACCAGAAAATCTTCAGCAACTAGCCTAAGTCGAAATTCAATCCGTCAAGTATCCGAAACACACTCGAGGCCCTCGGGACCTCAACCAAATATACCAACAAATCCTAGAACACCATACAAACTTAGTTGAGCCCTCAAATCACATCAAACGGCGCTAAAAATATGAATCACCCTCCGATTCAAACATAATGAACTTGAAACTTGAAACTTCTACAACCGATGCCGAAACCTATCAAATCACGTCTGATTGACCTCAAATTTTGCACACAATCCATATTCGACATTACGTACCTACTCCAACTTCCGAAATTGGAATCCGACCCCTATATCAAAAAGTCCACTACCGGTCAAAATCTCCAAAAATTTAATTTTTCGCCATTTCAAGCCTAAATAAGATACAGACCTTCAAAACATAATATGGACACGCTTCTAAGTCCAAAATAACCCAACAAAGCTAACAGAACCAACGAAACTCCATTCCGGAGTCGTTTTCACACAGTTCTGACTACGGTCAAAATCCTAAGGCTTAAGCTTTTGTTTAGGGACTAAGTGTCCCAAATCACTCTGAAACCACCACGACAACCTCCCGGTAAGTCACATAAGCAGAAAAAGGTACGGGGGAAATAATAAATAGGGGATTGGGGCTAATACACTCAAAACGACCGGCCAAGTCTTTACATAAAGCTAATTGGAAATAAAGTAATTAGAATTGGAATTATAAATCAATGTAGAAGAAAGACTAAAACAAAAGTAAGGGTAAACCTATACCTGAAGAGTTTGGAAGCGGCAGAAGGAACGAGATTTTCACGTTATTAGACTTCACGTATATAGGTTATATTTGGGATGCTGTCTTTGAGAATTTATATAGGTTATTAGACTTCACGTAAAATTCTATTATAGAATTATATGAGAAAGACACTTTGCTATTATTTAAAATAAAATAAAAAAGGTAAAGGGTAAAATAGAATTATAAAGTAATAAGTTAGGGTATAATTAAAAAGAAAAATAGGAAACAATCATACCACACCAAATCGATTGTTTCAAAAAATGGGATTTTTCATTGTTTCATAACCAATTTTAACTAAACAATCAAAACAAACATTGTTTTGAAAAAAATAATACAATACGATACAAGGGTAACGACCTTCCAAACAAGCTGTAAGTTTCACGACCCATCCAGCCTCCTGTACATAAATCAATTATAGGGATATGTGTTTTAGTTGTATATTTCCTTATTTTATCTTCATAATTAAATTAACAAGAAACTTTTTTATATTTTTGCAAGTAAATAAAGATTATAAGGTGCAAATCATAAAATATACAGTAATACGATAAGGTGCGACTCATAAAGGAAAACTGTTTTACAAAAAACAATTGCTTAACAAGAATATTAATTTGAAATAATGAGGCTACAATATAGATAGTTTTTATTCTTTAACTGAATGGAAACTTGTGGGGAAAATATAATCCAAAGGGGCTTTCTTATAACATTTTAACATAAGGGCATTTATCCCATATTTTAAATATTGTGGGATGTTTGAGGAATTTCACTCCAAGAAAAAAGGAACGTCCTAAAGTCCAAAATTTACCTGCCTTAACTATGCATTACTACTTTGTAATCTACTTCAGTTAAATATTTTAATGGTAATTTCTTAAAAAGATACTCTTTTTATGGTAATGATCGACTTTTTACAGCTTGTCGACGGTTAAAATATGAAGTTGTACCCAAAAGATATGATTGTAGCAATCAAGAATGTTGCAAACGAGATTTTGATATTTTTAATTATTCTATACACATCACATCTTAAATGGGATTATATTTTCCTTATTCATAAATAAATGGTCAAGATATCAGATTGATATGATTTTTAAAATTTATATTAACAAGTATCAAACTTTAATTGTCATATATATATAAGATTTTATTGTCTCACTCCACATTTTTGTTTGTTCTTTTTGTTTTATCAATAAAAATCAGCCATCTCTTGGTGATTTTAATTCAAAAGGAAAAACAAAATCTTTTATTATCGTCGTCTGGCCAAAAGTAATATTCAAACTACTCATAAATAGAACCATTTCTCACATTAGATGTATTATCATAAATGATTGTCGTGCTTTATTTCAAAACTAAAGCTAAACTATTAATGCCAATTGAAATTAATGTGGAGTATTACACATGGTGTAAATGGAAAAATATGGTAAAAAATGATTATATTAAATGAATCTTTTTTTAATATATTCCCTTAATTACATTCGCATCTTATATGGAAAATGAATATGTTTATGTAGTCAATTTTCAGAAAAATGTTTCATTTCCTACTCTGCATTTGGTATATCTTCTAACATTTCGTCCAAATTTGTTAAATTAATATGCATTCCCCAAAATCCCATATTCCTCGACTTTCCATATTCTTACATGCATTTTCCCACTCTCCTATTTTACCTATAAATTGGTACTAATATTTAGCTTTTTCTTCATCATTTCTAATAACGTACTTTCTACTCTCTCATAATCCTATAGTCATGAAGATGAATACTAAAGCTAGTACTCTCTTTTCTACATTTACTTTTTTAGCTTTTTTTCACCTTTCTTTAGTTTCTTGTCGCAAAATAATAAGCAATCCTAGTGGAAATGGCTTCACTCTTGATCTTATCCATCGCGATTCTC
Source organism: Nicotiana tomentosiformis (assembly GCF_000390325.3). Classification (NCBI taxonomy): domain Eukaryota; kingdom Viridiplantae; phylum Streptophyta; class Magnoliopsida; order Solanales; family Solanaceae; genus Nicotiana; species Nicotiana tomentosiformis. The sequence continues at coordinate 18,542,802 of NC_090823.1, forward strand.
CTCTTTCGCCTTTCTACAACCCATCAATTACACATTCAAACCGCCTACGAAACGCCTTCCTTCGATCATTTTCACGGGAATCTTTCTTCAAGAAAAGTTCCTTTGCTAGTGCTAATGACACAATCCAATCGGATATTATTCCAATCCCAGGGGAATATCTTATGAAAATTTCTATTGGAACCCCACCAGTTGAAATTATAGCCATAGCTGATACTGGTAGTGATTTAACATGGACACAATGTAAGCCTTGCACTAGTTGTTTCAAACAAACAGCCCCTATTTTTGATTCCAAACAAAGCTCTACTTATAAAACCATAGGGTGTAACGCTGAAGAATGTGCATCACTAGAAACTTCTTCTTGTGTGAGAGGAAATATTTGTGAATATCAAATGAGTTATGGTGACCAATCACAAACTATTGGTGATCTTGCTTTTGACAAATTCACATTTCCTTCTACTTCTGGAAATAATGTTTCTATTCCTAATGTTGTGTTTGGTTGTGGTCATGACAATAGTGGCACATTCAATAACTATACTTCTGGTATTATTGGCTTAGGTGGTGGTGAAGTCTCAATTGTCAACCAATTGGATAAACAAATCAAAGGGAAATTCTCTTATTGTTTAATCCCAATTCCATTACAATCATCTATTTCCAATGCTACAAGTCATATCAACTTTGGCCATAGTGCCACTGTGTATGGTCCTAATGTCGTTTCAACTCCCTTGATAAAAAAGGAACCGTCCACGTTCTACTATCTAAATTTGGAAGGAATTAGCGTTGGGAATAAGAGGGTAGAATTCAAATCTTCTAAAATTGCTTCTTCTAATGCTTTTGGTGGTGATGAAGGTAACATTATAATTGATTCTGGTACGACGTTGACTTTTTTGCCTAATGACTTTTACTTGAATTTGGAGTCGATATTGTTGGAATCGATCAATGCAACTAGAATTGATGATCCTTCGGGCACTTTTGGTATCTGTTACGAGTCTAAGGATGGTACTATTGATGCTCCCAAAATTGTCGCGCATTTTACTGATGCTGATTTAGTGTTGGCGCCTTCGAGCACGTTTGCAGAAGTGGAGGAAGGTTTGGTTTGTCTTACATTAGTGCCAGCAGAACAAATTGCTATTTTTGGAAACTTGGCACAGGCGAATTTCCTAATTGGATATGATCTTGTTGCTAACAAAGTCTCTTTCAAGCCTACTGATTGCACTAAGTACTAAAGATTTAGTTAAGGTTGAAAAATTATGTAATGAATTTGGCTTGGCTAGCTAGTGTTATTTTATACCTTCTACGTTTGTTGGTCTTTTAATGTCATTAGCAGTTTCAAATGTTGTTGATCAATTCTGAATGACTTATATTTAGTTATTTAATTCAATCTGATGCTTACTAATGTAGATCTTTTTATGGTGTTCAATGAGCAGTTACTGTTAATTAGTCTTGTTCAATGATCTTGTTTGATTTTCAAAGCATTTCTATATTTGACATTACATATAATAATTGTTCTTCTTTTGCTTGACTTAATTCTTGACAGACAAATTCCCTTTCTTAATATTAATACTCATTTGCAAGTAGCAACGGTGTATAAAATCTGCAAAATTAAAGCATATTCTCTTATTACTTTAGTGTCTTCCAAAAACCACTGGATTCATGTGAATTATTTTGGGGGAAAAACATAACTAGGCAATATTTAAAAAAAAATTACAAAACTATAGCAGTAATTATTGATTATCATTTCTGGCAATTAAATATTAATATGTTGTAATAGCTTCCAACAGCGGAACCTTCTCTTTGCTGAGATTCATGCTTATTTCAGTCCTTAATTGCAGGTATTTTCGATCATTATTAGTTCGTTATATTTTCTTTTATAAACTAATATTTTACTTTTTCTTGTAGTAATCATAATATCACCAGTACATCACTAATTTATAAGCAGCGGAAGATAGAGATTTAGGGCCCACTTTTTGATAGATAAAAGGCAATAGCCTAGGAGATACTTGTACTTATTCCGATTTGACATTTCGGTGCATGTACTCCACAAAGTTTTATCCAGACACTTGAACTCGATCAAAACTAGTATTTTAAATGTTTCTCACCATTGACCAAGCTTATGTAGCATTGAGTCTGCTGAGTTGGACGAAATGTGTGAAATGCACGCATATAAAGCTAGTGTAAACAATGAATTTGATTTTTTTTTAAGAGATTAAATAAAAGAAAATTAAAAAAAAAGGAGAAGAAGTTAAGAAATTGTTACTTTATTATTAAAAATTTCCCCTCCCCTTCATGTACTCTTCTTCTCCCCAACCCAGCCACCCTCCCTTAATGTAACGACCCGATCGCTCATTTTAAGCATTTACGCTCCTTTCAACTATTTGAGGTCTTGCATAACTTCCTACGAGATATTATGACTTGTGTGAATTGTCGATTTTGGTTTTAAGGTATTTCGGAGTTAGCTTGGAAGAATGAATTTCATGTTGGAAGCTTAAGTTGAAATAGTTGACCGGATATTGACTTATGTATAAACGACCCCGGAATAGAGTTTGATTATTTCAATAGCTCTGTATGGTGATTATGGACTTAGGAGCATGTCCGAAAAATTATTTGGAGGTTCGTAGTAGAATTTGGCTTGAAATGGCGAAAGTTGAATTTTTAGAAAGTTTGACTGGGGGTTTAACATTTTGATATCGGGGTCGGAATCCGATTTCGGAAATTGGAATAGGTTCGTTATATCATTTATGACTTGTGTGCAAAATTTGAGGTCAATCGGACTTGATTCGATAGGTTTCGGCATCGAATGTAGAAGTTGGAAATTTCATAATAGACTAAAGTTCAAGTGAGTTCGCACAAGACCCAACTTCAAATGAGCATAACTCTCATGATACGAAGTGTTATATAGTGTATTGCCTATCAAATAAAATATCTTTGAGTGTAATTTCTAACGCTTCAAACCGTTTATCAATTGGACATTCCTACAAGAAGTTATGACCAAATTACCAAAGGCTGAAAATATGCGATTCTGCGACCAATTCTGCGATCGCAGAACCATTATGCGATCGCAGAAGTAGTTATGCGACCGCAAAATGGTCGCAAACCTGTCCAGTGAAGTCCATTTCTGGGCATCGATTTTGCGGTGCATTTTGCAACCCGCATACCCATTCTGCGGTCCATTATGCGACTACAGACCTACTTTCGGAGGATTAATTTTTCTATTTTCATAACTCGATCCCATTTTGATAAATAGGCTTTAGGACTCATTTTGGAGCAAAAATCTGACCTTTTTAGAGAAAAGGGAGAGTGTTCTAGAGAGAGGCAGAAGCTAAAGTGCTTTGTTCATCAAGATCTTGTTCAAGCTTTGAAATCCAACAAGGAAATATCACAAGATCTTCACCCAAGAGGTAAGGTTTTAACCCCTAGTCTTCAAATTTTTGAGTTTGGGTAAAGATGGGTGATTAACAGTATGATTCTTGGGTGTAATAGTATTATTTATACATATCAATAAGGTTTATGGAAAGATTGTTGAGTTCAAATGGGTAAAGATTGGGTTGAAAATAGTAAACATCTTCAGTGACTTTAATTGAAGATTTGAGGGTCGAGTTGATGTCGTAATTTGATAAAATTTGTATGGTTGGACTCGTGGTTGGATGTTCATTCATATTTTATAACTTTTGTTGGGTTCCGAGATGTGGGACACACGGACGATATTTTTAGTTAATTTCGGATTTTATTGGAAAAATTAGTATTTTCTTATGGAATTAATTACAATAATTGGTATTGATTGAATCGAATTAATTGTGGCTAGATACGAGGCCTTCGAAGATCAATTCTTGTGGCAAGGGCATAGCGGAATAAAGAATTACACGGGTTGAGGTAAGTAACACTTCTAAACTTGGTTCTGAGGGTATGAATCCCCGAATTTGGTATGATATGAATTGTTTGGTGGTGACACACACGATAGGTGATGAACATGTAGACGTGCACCACAGAAAGTGTGTCTTGAATAAATTCTGTGAATTAGTAAAATTAAAGAATCATGTTATTATCTGAACATATGGCACGTGTTAGAGGAATTAAGTTGAGGCTAGTAATAAAGATCATTTTTAGGCTATGTGCCGATATTTTAGGACCCATGGGGTCGTGATGCTGTTGAATTAATTGTTCAAAAATATACATTTCACCCTCAGTAATAATTGTCCATTGTGAGGATATTTATGGGATTGAGCTGCGCAACGCAACAGGCCATTTGGCTTTATATATGTTATTATTAAATGGATCGGGGTTGCCCGCCTGTAGCAGGCCGGAATGGCTTTATACATTATTATTGTTCTGGATCGGGGCTGCCCGCGTGCAGCAGGCCTTATTGGCTTTACTATTTTATGGATCGGGGTTGCCCGCCTGCAGCGGGCCTTATAGGCTTTGTTATTATACGGATCGGGACTGCCCGCCTGCAGTAGGCCATATTGGCTTTGTATTACGCTTGGGCTGAAAGAGCCCCTCCGGAGTCTGTACACACCCCCAGTAAGCGTAGATGATCATCGATATTCGGGATGGACTTCCCAGGGCATGGACTTGCCTTATTTACTACTTATATATATATATATTTGGGATGGATTTTCTTAGGGCATGGACTTGCCTTACTTATTTATATTGTAATGAGTTATCTGGATATGGATCTTGTCAGTATTATTTATATTTTGGGATAAATTATCCCAGGGCTGGATTGGCCTTATACGGTACTAGGTGAGTGACTGTCAGTCGATGTGTACTTATATACGGGTTGGAACATCCCTGGGCTGGATTGGCCATAAACAGTACCGAGTGACCAGATAATTTTTTACCAGTATTTACATGAGGTCTTTCTACTGAGATGTCATATGCCTCATATCATGCAGCATTGATCTATTTCACTTGTACTGAGTTTAACTGTTGAACTTGAAAGCATGCTTATATTTCTGTACTATTATTTTTACTGGACTGTACCTGCGGAGCTCATTATTTCTTTCAGCCCAGAGGTTAGTCTTGTTACTTATTGAGTTAGTTGTACTGATATTATGCTCTGCACCTCGTGTGCAGATCCAGGTGCTCCCGGATACGACGACTGCTAGAATTCAGAGTTATTTCTGTTGGAGAGTATCAAGGTAGCTGCTTGACGACCGCAAACTTGATTCCCTTCCTGTTTAGTTATTGTACTGTTCTATACTTCAGACAGTGATGTTTATCACTCAGACTTTGTATTCATTTAGATGCTCATGTACTCAGTAACACCGGATTTTGGGAGTGATAAATTTAAAATTTTGAGATTTCTTCCGCTGAATTTAGTTATTTCGTTTTCAAATTTAAAAGAAATGGTGGTTTATTGAGATTTTTGGCTTGCCTAGTATTGAGATAGGCGCCATCACGACATGTGAGATTTTGGGTCGTGACACTTAATTTCCTCCATAGTGCTCTTCTTCGCTAACCCCTCCCCCTTTATATACTCTTCTTCTTCTCCCTTCATACTTGCCTTCCTACAAAAAAAATTGTGTTTCACCTCCGATTTTTGCTTTCATTTTCTTTGTAAAGAAGAAAAATAAATCTAAAGGTAAGTCAATAAACAACACGTAATTTGCTAACAATATAGGACATTATATCATATTTCATTGAGATAATCATGCCTCTTTCGCCTGCTACCACTGCCACCTGCTTTACTACTCCTCCCTTCTCTTTTTCTTTTACTAAAACCCATCGTCTTCTTCCCGCCTCCATCTCTTATCTTGTAGGTTTGTTCTCTTCTACTCAACTCAAGCATTGTCGCTTCTCTTTCCCTTTTCACTTTTAATCACAGGCCTATTTAATTTTGGATTTATAGTTCTTAAAACTCAGAAGCTTCATTCCCTTAACGGAATTGGAACATTTACTGTCACAAACAAATTCAAACTGCTAGTCGCCTGGGTTTCACCCAACCTTCCCATTCCTCTGGTAAGTAGTACTCCTACATAAAAGATGGAGTAGAAATAAATTGAAAAAATAATGATGTGGCATACAAAAAACTGAGGTGGACATGGATATGTCATCCACGTAGGATTGTTGAAGAGCACGCAAGATCAGAGGGTTTAAAAGAGTTGTTTTGAACTAGTAGAGGTGTCTGGATGAAACTTTGTGGAGTACAAGGACCGAAATGTCAAATCAGAATAAGTATAGGTGTCTCCTAGGCTATTCTGGCTAGATAAAAATAGGATTAAGAAAATATATAATATCAATCTGATAGGTATAATAAATGTTTATTTTATTTGAAGTATTTTTTCCAAATGAAACTATCAATGTATTTCAAGAATTCAAATGTATGCCATATGTATTTTGAATATTTAACTGTATAATGATGGTATAATTTAAGTAACAACAAATATTTCAAATATATGATTATATTACAAGTATGTATTTTTAATTATTAACTACATAATATCAATGAGAGTTCTTATATATTGTATAATGCTAGTATAATTAATAATGTATTTTAATGATTCAAATGTGTTGTTATGTATTTGCAAATCATATATGTTTGATACTATAAATTGATGAAATTGGATACAATATTCACCAGCACAGCATGTAGCGCAATCATCATTGCTGGAATTACTCGGATTTCCCGACGGCCGTATTTTGACAAATTAATTAATACCGAGAAAGCATCCGTCGGAAGAACTGTGTGTTGTGCAAGAGTTGTTTGAGAAAGATGATAACATCAAGGGCGGATCAACCTTTTCCTGTGGTCCACAATCCATTCTCCTTAATCGTTGGTGCTCGTTCTATTTTGATTTGAACGGGCCGGAGCTCCCGAGGTACATATGGTCGGCCGTCTTCCTTAATGCTTCCTTTATTCAATATCCATCACGCTAAGAATAGAGAGTGATCAATATCGGACCCTACTGACGTTCACCCGACGACCGGGACTAATGATGCTTGTGTCTTTTCAAAAAGATTAATTAGATATGTGCAAAAATATAATAAGCAAAATAAAAAATTAGATATAAATATAAAAAATGACACCCCTTATTATAATAATAATTTAGTCAGTTCACTTTTTAGACTCCACTTAGGAAACTTTTTCTGTACGCCACTGTTGAGATTAGTGTATGGAGAATTTTCAGTAAGAAATAGTGAAGACTTCTGACGCTATAATTAAGAAGGAAAGGGAGAGTTAGAGATTACCAACACTTTAAAAACTGTTGAAGAAGACCCAAGAAAGTGTCATTCAAAAAAGGGTTAGACTTCTTGGACAAACTTGAACTTATTTACTTGGAAAGAGGAGGAAGAAAGGGAAAATTTGTTAAATTATTATTATTATTCATTAATGGTAAATAATTTAAAAGAATTGTTACTAGAAAATGAAAATAATGTAAGGGCAATATAGCAAATCATAAAAGAAGTTACTGTTACAAAATCAAATCTGGAGAAGGCTTTCCAATATAATATCATACATATTTTTATGAGTATCTAGTTGTATTTCCAAAGAAAGTTAAATAATTAATGTCTAGAATGTCAGTGTATTGTATTATAGAAAGTATGGAAGGAAAAAAAGGAGTATATGGCATGAATCTTATTAGATATAGTAGTTCCTTAATTTATATAATTATATATCCATATCTTTATGGAAAGTGAAACTCAACTTTCCAAAATATTGCACTTCATACTCTTGTATTTGGTAATTGTAACAAGAACTTACCTTTTCCACTACACCACCACACTACTACTTCCCATCTTTTGACTTACCATATTAGTCTTAAACATACAATTTTTTACCTATAAATGGTACTAAACAGTGTCTCCTCTTCATCATTTCTTATAATTTTCCAAAATCTTGTCAACTCTCCAAATCTTTAGCCATGAAGATTAATATTAAATCTTTCAATCTTATTCCTACATTAGTCTTTTTAGCTTTCTTTCATCTTTCTTTGGTTTCGTGCCGTAAATCCATAAGCAGCCATACTGTAAATGGTTTCACTCTTGATCTCATCCATAGCGATTCTCCTCTTTCACTTTTTACAACCCGTCAAACACTCCATATGACCGTCTCCGAAACGCCTTCCAACGATCATTTTCCCGTGCTTCCTTCTTCAAGAAAAACTCCATTAATGCAATCCAATCGACGATTGTCCCAATCCCAAGTGAATACCTTATGAAAATCTCTATTGGAACTCCAACAATAGATACCCTTGCCATTGCTGACACTGGTAGTGACTTGACATGGATACAATGTGAGCCTTGTGTTGAGTGTTTCAAACAAGTGGCACCTATTTTTAATCCCAAAAATAGCTCTTCTTACAAACCAATTGACTGCAAACAAAAAATATGTCAAGAAGTAGGATCTTCTGCATGTAAAAATAACATATGTGGTTATGAAGTGACTTATGGTGACCACTCTGAAACTAGTGGTGATCTTTCTAGTGAAACTTTCACATTTTCATCTAATTCTAGTCAAAATGTCTCAATTCCTAATATCATCTTTGGTTGTGGACATGACAATGGTGGCACATTCCCAAATACCACTTCTGGCATCATTGGCTTAGGTGGTGGCAATGTCTCAATTGTCAACCAAATGAATCAAGAAATCAAAGGGAAATTCTCTTACTGTCTAATCCCATTGGAATCATCAATTAATTCCAATGCAACTAGTCACATCAATTTTGGTGACATTGTTGTTGTAACTGGTCCTGGCGTCGTTTCAACTCCCTTGATAAAAAGCGAAGAGACAGAAACATTCTACTTTCTATCTTTAGAAGGTATCACTGTTGGGAATAAGACTTTGCCATTCAAATATTCTTCTAAAATCAGTTCCAACGATCAAGGTAACATTATAATTGATTCTGGTACGACACTTACGCTTCTCCCTTTCGAATTTTACTCTGATTTGGAAAAACAATTGGTGGCTTCGATAAATCCTACTAGGAAGGATGATCCATCTGGACTTTTTAAGGATTGTTACGAGTCTAAGAATGGCACTATCGATGCTCCCAAGATTGTCGCGCATTTTACGAATGCAAATGTAGAGTTGTCACCAATAAACACATTTACACAAGTGGCTGAAAGTTTGGTTTGTTTTACAATATTGCCAGAGGTGGATATTGCTATTTTTGGAAACTTGGCACAGAGGAATTTCTTAATTGGATATGATCTTGTGGCCAAGAAAGTTTCCTTCTTGCCTACTGATTGTACTAAGCATTAAGGGTTTATAGCAAAGGCTGTGGATAGGGGTTGACAAGTTATACATATAATGAATTTGGCTTGGCTAGCTTGTATTCTTTTATTCCCCCTTTGTTTGTTGGTCTTATAATGTTGTAAGCAATAATACAGATGTTCAATTCTTGAAGATTGACATGTATTTCATCTGATGCTTAAAATGTGGAGATCTTTTTATATGTTCAATGGGCATATATACGTATTAGACACGTCTAGAAAGTCAATTAATGAATTGTATTATACACGTTCTCAAGGAAAAATATGGAAGATACAAAAAGGAGTAACTAATGACATGAATCTAATTTTTTAGATAAAGTAATATAGTACTAATTAATTACATGAATCTAATTCTTTTACCTATACTAATAAAGGAACCTCTTCGTCATTCAACATTCTCCAAAATCAACTCTCCAAATCCCAAGCCATGAAAATTAATACTAAAGCTTTCACTCTTTTTCCTACATTAGTCTTTTTAGTTTTTTTCCATCCTTCTTTGGTTTCTTGCCATAAAATGGGAAATGACTTCACTCTTGTCTCATCCATCTCGATTCTCTTCTTTCACCTTTCTTACAATCCATCAATAATGACACATCGTTCGATAACTAAACTTTTAGGGCAATTGGCTTAGGTAGTGGAGAAGTGTCAATTGTCAACTAGATTAACCAGTTAGTCAATGAAAAATTCTCTTATTGTCAGCCAGATAAATCAATTAGTCAATGAGAAATTCTCTTACTGTTTGATCCTATTAGAATCATCAACTAATTATTCCAATGCGACTAGTCACATAAATTTTGGTGACAGTGTTGTCGAGTCTGGCCCAAGCATCGTTTCAACTAATTTGATACAAAAAAAAAAAAAAAAAGAAAAAAAAAAGATGTATGCTACTATCTAAATTTGGAAAGTTTCAATGTCGGGAATAAGATTTTGCTATTCAAATTATCTTCTATCACTACTAGAAATCTGGTAAAAACCGACCAAAAAAACCGACCAACTTTGATCGGTAATGGCCAATAACAGTCCAAAACATGACCATTTACATGTGGACGGTATTTTAGGGGTCGGAAAGGTATACCGACCAAAGTTGGTCGGAAATTACCGACCGACTTTGGTCGGTCAATTAAATTCAAAAAAAAATATGTTGCAAAAAAAAGACCAAAGTTGGTCGGTATTTTAATTATGTAATTAAAAGATTCACCATCTGGGAATCGAACCGGGTCTGTACTGTAGCAGGATACTATTCTTACTCTTTAATTTGATTTATACTCTTTAATTGTATTTTCGAACGAAAATAACCGACCAAAGTTAGTCGGTTTTATTAAAAATAAAATTACCGACCAAAGTTGGTCGGTTTTTTAAAATGACCGGCCGAATTAACCGACCAACTTTGGTCGGTTTTTTTAATATTAATTTTTATTTATTTTAATTGAAAAATCTATCAAAGTTGGTCGGTTTCTTGAAAAATAAATTTCGCGGACTCAAAAATAGTTTCCCGCATTTTTGCGCCAAAGAAAACCGACCAAAGTTGGTCGGTTTCGTAAAAAAATTTTTAAAAATAATATTTTGAATAACCGACCAACTTTGGTCGGTTTTTTGACCGACCAAAATTGATCGGTCGACCTTGGTCGATTTTTGCCGAATTTCTTGTAGTGTATAGTAAACTCCAGTTATGATCAAGGAAACATTATAATTGATTCTGGTTAGATGTTGTCGTATCTTCCTAATGATTTTTACTCAGATTTGGAATCAACATTGGTGGTTTCAATCAATGCTACTAGAAGAATTATTTGTTTGGGCTGTTTAAGGTACATTACGAGTGTGAATGGCACGATTAATGATGCTCCCAAAAATAGGTAGGCTAGGAACACGTGTATTAGCCGTATTTTGCACTCTAATTACTTTACTTAGAGCATATTTGAGCTTAAATGATGGGATTTGTACTTATTATGTGTTTTATGCTTTGTAGGAGATGATTCCGAGTTTAGAAGATGTTCTGGAGCTAAATCGGATAATTTAGAATTTTGAAGTTTAAGTAAAAGCCCAAACGATTAAACTAGGATCGCTTCCAGAGCTTGTGGACCGGCGTTGCATACTAAAGTTGGAAGAAAGCACAAGGGCTAGAGCAAAATGTACTACTGCATCGCATAAGGCATGTCATGGAGTGACGCATTAGTATAAAAGTTTGTCAAAAATTTGAGAAGTTCAGAGGGTTGTAGTTTTTGAGTCTCATAGAAAAATACACTAGTGCGACGCATAGCGCGTGGCATAGCGCGTGGCATAATGCGACGCATTAGGATAAAATTTTGTCAGACAAGCTAAGTTCAAAGAGTTTACAACCGAGCAAAATACACTAATGCGACACACCCTGCGTAACACTGTGCGACATGTGAAGTGTAAAACGTTTGCAGGCTTTCCCATTTCGGCTCAAAGAGAGTAGTTTCGTCTGGATTCCTTTCTACTTGGTATAAATACACGGGAAACACATTTTTGAAGGGACCTTAGATCTACGGAAGATTGGAGAAGCATTGGAGACTCAAAGCACAATGATTCATCATTCTTTCCTCAACTCAACACCCGAGTTTGGATTGAATTCATGTTTTCTTATTATTCAACTTTATTTGTGATGACTTCCTCAGTGAATATGGAGTACTTTACCTTAGGGTTTGACGAATATAGTATTTTGATTGATATTTGTGGATTTTAACTCTAGTTCTTTGCTTGAATTCGTTTATGGATCTTTGAATTATTTGCATCTTTATTCGCCAGTTTATTTAATCGAAAGAGAAATATTTTAGTGATTATCTTTGCATTATTTTGTTTGGTTTAATTCAGTGATTCTTTTAAGTAATTGAAATATCTTGTTAAATTGTTAATTAAATCAAGTTAGGAGCATATTCGAGAGACGTTTTCCTGAATACTAATACATAAACACATGCTTGCATATGTTCACAGTGTTTATATTAGTTCACCTCGTAGAGTTAAGATTTAATCGAGAGAGGAGTCTTGACTACACGTTTGAACTAATCATCAAGTGAATTCGTGCGAATCATTAGAACTTTAGAGTGAATTGAACTAGAGTTAAATCCCAAATAACTATCTTACACATATCCTGTCATGACCCTTATTTCTCCCATTGATATTTCGGAGTTGCTCATCTCTTATCTTTCTATGATCAATTGATAATTATTTTAGTTTCATAGTTAATTTTAGTTATTAATCATCCCAACTAAAGTATTAATCATCCTGAATAGCATTAAGCTATAAATTACTTGAGTATTATTTAAATCTAATCCCTATGGAGACAATAATTAAACTATACTATCTTTGGCTAGCGAGCATTAATTTCGTATTGTGTTTTGCGCTCGTCAATTTTTGGTGTTGTTGTCGGGGATTGGCAATCAATTGTGTTCAAAATAGTTTTTGCTACTAATTTAGGAACCAATTTAATTTTATTCTTCACAATTTTTCTCTTCTGTGTACAGGAAACATGTTAAGTTCTTTGGTGTATGACTCGATCTTCTTCAAAAGGAGTGATCACATACGATCCAGAGGTGGAAAAACATCTGCAACAATTGAGGAAAGAGAAAGAACTCACCGAAAAATTCTTTAGGATATATTCAACACAAGAGAACATGTCTAAGAACGGTGAGGAGATAGTTGATTTTGTTGCACGAGAACCATCCCAACAGGAAGCAGCCACACAGGCAGTTGCTGAAGTGTAACGACCTGGCCAGTCGTTTTGAGTATTATATCCTCGTTTCCTTATTTATTTCTTATTCCTTGCTCATTTGTTGTTATGTGACTTCTTGAGGTAGTTGGTTTGGTTCCGGGGATGTTTCGGAATGAATTGGGACACTTAGTCCCAAGGTTGGAAGCCTAAGTTGAAAGAGTTGACAGTATGTTGACTTATGTGTAAATGGCTCCGGAATGGAGTTTTGATGGCTTCGATAGCTCCATAAGGTGATTTTGAACTTAGGAGTGTGTCTGAATATTGATTTGGAGGTCCGTAGATAATTTTGGCTTGAATTGATGAAAGTTGAAAAAATAAAAGTTTGACCGAGAGTTAACTTTGTAGTTACCAGGCTCGAATTTTAGTTCCGAAAGTTGGAATAGGTATGTTGTGTCATTTATGACTTATGTGCAAAATTTAAAGTTAATCGGAATTAGTTTGGTATGTTTCGGCATTGGTTTTGGAAGTTAGAAGTTTATAAGTTCACTAGGCTTGAATCGATGCGCGATTCATAGTTTTAGTGTTGTTAGATGTGATTTGACGCTTCGAGCGAGTTTGTATGATATTTTAGAACTTGTTGTTATGTTTGATTGAGGTCCCGGGAGCCTCGGGTGTGATTCGAATCATGCATTTTGAACTTGGAGGGGCGGCTAAATTTTTTGTTGTTGGTTTCCTTATAAGCGATCGCAAAGAGTATTGTAGGCAGCTGCGGAATTGGTGCTATGCGTTTATCCTACCCTTCCCAGACCCCGCTTGTGGGATTAAAGTGGGTTGTTATTGTTGTTCGCGAGAGGGTGTCTGCGATCATGAAGCTTGGGGAGTCAGTGAATCGTGAAAGCGTGGGTTAGGTCGCGTTCGCGAAGAGGAAAGGAAGAGACTGGAGTTCACGCGATTTGTTCATCACGATCATGTGAGGAGGTTCGCGATCACGTAGGTTGATGAGAATGTGAGTCTTGTTTGCGAAGGGTATTTTGAGAGCAACTAATTTTTGTTCTTCGCGATCACGAGCGTCTTTCCGCGATCGCGAAGAGGAACATCTGGGCAAAATATAAGATTTCAAAAATAAGGATTAGAGTAAAATTTCATAATTGGACTTTGAGAGCTCGGATTGAGGCGATTCTTGGTGGGATTTTTAAGAAATTGATTAAGGTAAGTGATTTTAACTCGGATTTGGTTAATATACATGAATATATCATTATTTTCATTATTTAATAAGTGTTTTGGGTAGGAACAATTGTAGAAACTTCATAGGCTTTAATTTGAGGATTTGAAGGTCGAGTTGTGATCGGAATTGAGTAATTTTGGTATGGTCGGACTTGTGGTCAAATAGGTGTTCGGATTTTGTTAATTTTATCGGACTCCGAGACGTGGGCCCATGGTTGACTTTTTAAGTTGACTTTTTGACCTTAGTTAAAGATCGTAGCTTTATTAATTGGAATCAATTCCTATAACTTTTGTTGATAGTATTACGTTATTTTTTGCTAGATTCGAGCCTTTCACAGGTCGATAGTGGGAAGGGCTTGCTAGCGGAGTGATTTGATTTGTTTAAGGTAAATATCATTATTTAAACTCGGATGAGGCACTAGTTGCCTAAATTGTTGTGATAGCTACGTGCTATTGGGTGCGCACATGCATGGGGATGAACCCATGTGCATGCACCGAGGTCATTTATTCATGTTAGGGTTGTGCTCGGGCTTTTGTAAGCCTAGGATTGACATTTAAGCTTTAAACTATGATATTTCTCATATTTGTAACATTTGTGCGAACTATTTGAGCCATGTTTGCGGCTGTATGGAGGTTTGATCCCTGAACGAACTTGATAAATGCTTTTCAGTGATGAAATTGCTAATTTGAGCTATGATAGCACACTTTGCACGTGCCTACACCTTAGCATGTCATTTATACCAGTCCAGGAGCATGATAATTGTTATTCATTCATCACTTACATGTATACTTGTTTAATTGCTCATGTATGATATGTTTGGACTGGAGGCATATGACCATGCCGGGCGGATTGTGTTGTTATGCCTGAGACCATACCGGGCGGATTGTGTTATTAGCACATGAGTTATCCGTGCATATCCATATGTTGATGTTATTGGCACGTGAGTTGTCCGTGCAGGTTCTATTATTAGCACGTGAGTTGTCCGTGCACCGTATGGATACAGATCCATTCCCCTAGGGTCTCCCTCTCATGTTTCTCTTTTGATGGTGTACACACGGTTATTGTGAATATTGATCAGTGGTTTGGAAAGGATATGGAAAGTTGGGGGAATCTGGCCAGTGTTGTGTTGGATTTTACATTTCCTTTATCATTTATCGATTTAACAGCATATCACCTCTATATGCCATGATATTATCTGAGCAGAGAATTTGAGAAACTGTACACATGAACACATGGATGTTTTCTCACAGAATTTGATGAGTTAGTTTTCAATGATGTTCTATACTGGTTTAAAAGATGGAACTATACAGGTGATAGCTATTATCATTAATAATTTATGCTTCTTTTACCTTGCCGTGTTTATTTAAGATACTTATTGAGTACATTGGGTTAGTTGTACTCATACTACACTCTGCACTTCGTGTACAGATCTAGGTACTTTTGAGCACAATAGTTATTAGCTTTGGAGCCATATCTATTTGGAGACTATCGAGGTAGCTGCCTTGGCGTCCGCAGACCTTGACTCTCCTTCTTTTTAGTTATTTGTATTGTTCTATCTTCCTAGATAGTGTTTTTAGCAGTTAGACTATGTTGTCATTTAGATGCTCATCTACTCAGTAACACACGAACTTTGGGGGATTATATATTGAGTCGCGGTATTTTTCTTACCAGTTAATTGTGAGATTTTGCACTTAAGCTTATTTTATTATATTTTCAAATTTAAAGATGCGCGATTTATTGTGATTGTCAGCTTGCCTAGTATTGCGATAGGCGCCATCACGACATGTGAGATTTGGGTCGTGACAAGTTGGTATCAGAGCCTAGGTTATATAGGTCTCATGAGTTATGAGCAAGTTTAGTAGAGTCTTGCGGATCGGTACGGAGACTTCTGTACTTATCTTCAAGAGGTTGCCAAACCATTAGGACAACTTCACTTTCTTGTGTCCGTGTGAATTTATTGATTCCAAAAACTAAACTTCTGTAATTCTATTCTCTCACAAATGGTGAGGACACGTGCTACCGGATCAGGTGGACCAGCTAAGGCCACAAGAGGTCGGGGCCACGGTAGAGGTCGAGGTGCAGCTCGTACAGCAACTAGAACAGCACCTGTAGATCCACAAGTTGCTCCATAGTAGATTCCAGATATAGTTGAGCTGGAGGGGGCAGCTTAGGCACCAGCTGTGTCCATTGTGATCCCAGGCCTTCAGGAGGCTCTAGCCTAGATATTGACTGTTTCCACTGGCCTTGCTCAGGTAGTTTTAGTTCACGCCGCACTATCCACCTTTTAGGCTGGGGGAGGTGCTCAGACTCTCGTCGCCCGTACTTTAGAGCAGGTGGTACAGGGACTCCAGACACCAGGTGTACTACCATCCCAGCCGGTTGCAGTTGCTCAGGCCATGTGGGTCCCATTATAAGTGATGAGGAGGAGAAGAGACTAGAGAGGTTTGGGAGGCTCAAGCCTCCATTATTCAGTATAGCTGAGTTAGAGTATGCTCAGGACTTCTTGGATAGGTGCCAGCGGATTCTTTGCACGACGGGTATTCTGGAGACTAGAGGGGTCTCATTTACTACTTTTCAGCTAACGGGGCAGTCTTCAGATGGTGGGAGGCCTATGAGCGGAGCCGGCCAGCCGGTGCTGCACCACTTTCATGGCACGAATTCTCCATTCTCCTCATGGAGAAGTTTGTACCACCGACCCATAGGGAGGAGTTGCATAGGCAGTTTGAGCAGCTGCACCATGAGAGTATGTATGTGACC
Source organism: Nicotiana tomentosiformis (assembly GCF_000390325.3). Lineage (NCBI taxonomy): Eukaryota > Viridiplantae > Streptophyta > Magnoliopsida > Solanales > Solanaceae > Nicotiana > Nicotiana tomentosiformis. The sequence continues at coordinate 18,559,664 of NC_090823.1, forward strand.
CAGTACAATATGAGATTTTTAGAGTTGGCTCGTCACACGATCTGGTTGGTTCCCATAGAGAGGGAGAGGATTAGGAGCTTCATTGATGGCCTCAACTACGGGCAGCATTTTGTTATAAGGAGAGGGAAGCCAAGAGGCCTCGTGGTTCCACCACAACAGGGGTCGTCTTTATATGCCCGCTCAGATGGCTCGCCCGGTTTATCGTGGTGCATCAGTTATCCATGGTTCTTACAGTGCTTGTTCGGGTCAGTCATCTTTTAGTTCGTTACTAGCGCAGAGTTCCTACTATGCTTCATCTTCCTAGTCTTCTACAGCCAGTTCCTCGAGTTATCAGGAGTAGTAGCTCTATTAGAGGAGGGGTTGTTTCGAGTGCGGGGACCTAGACTGTTGAGTGGGGTTCCAAAGTAGAGTTCTCAGCCGATGATACCAGCACCAGCAACTACACTACTCACTCAGCTAGCTCGAGGTGGGGCTCAGGCAGCTAGAGGTTGCCCTAGAGGGGGAGGCCGATTAGGTGGCGGCCAGGCTCAATTTTATAATATCCTTGCCAGGCCAGAGGCCGTTGCTTCAGACGTAGTGATCACAAGTATTATTTCAGTGTGCCAGAGGGATGCTTTCATATTATTTGACCCCGGTTCTACTTATTCATATGTATCATCCTATTTTACTCGTTATTTGAATATGCTCCATGAGTCCTTAGTTTCACCTGTTCATGTATCTACGCTGGTGGGCAATACTATTATTGTGGACCGTGTGTATCGATCATGTGTGGTGACCATTGGAAGATTGGAGACTAGAGTTGATCTCTTATTACTTAGTATGGTTGATTTTGACATGATTCTGGGTATGGATTGGTTGTCCCCATGTCATATTATTCTAGAATGTCACGCTAAGACTGTAACGTTGGCGATGCCGGGGTTGCCGAGGATCGAGTGAAGAGGTTCACTAGATTATATTCCCAGCAGGGTAATTTCATATCTGAAAGCCCAACGGATGGTTGGGAAGGGGTGTCTATCACATCTGGACTTTGTGAGAGATGTTGGTGTTAATACTCCTACTATCGATTATGTTCCGGTAGTGGGAGACTTCCTGGATGTGTTTCCTGCAGACCTGACAGGCATGCCACCCGATAGGGATATTGATTTTGGTATTGACTTGGCGTCGGGCACTCAACCCATTTCTATTCCTCGGTATCATATGGCACCAGCAGAGTTGAAGGAATTGAAATAGCAGCTTCAGTAGCTTCTTGATAAGGGGTTCATTAGGCCTAGTGTGTCGCCTTGGGGTGCACCGGTTCTATTTGGGAAGAGAAAGGATGGTACTATACGGATGTGCATCGATTATAGGCAGTTGAACAAAGTTACAATTTAGAACAAGTATCCTTTGCCACGCATTGATGATTTATTTGACCAGCTTCAGGTAGCTAGAGTGTTCTCTAAGATTGATTTGAGGTCTGGGTATCACTAGTTGAAGATTCGGGACTCAGATATTCTTAAGACGGCATTCAGAACCCGCTATGGTCACTATGAGTCTCTTGTGATGTCTTTTGGGATGACCAATGCCCCAGCAACATTCATGCATCTGATGAACAGTGTATTCCATCCATATCTTGATTCGTTTGTCATAGTATTTATTGATGATATACTGGCGTACTCATGTATCCGGGAGGAGCATTCAAAATATTTGAGGATTAAACTATAGTGGTTGAGGGGGAGAAGCTTTATGCCAAGTTCTCCAAGTGTGAGTTTTGGCTCAGTTCAGTGGCAATATTGGGGCACGTGGTGTCCAGTGAGGGAATTAAGGTGGATCCAAAGAAGATAGAGACGGTTCAAAGTTGGCCTAGACCGACTTCAGCTACTGAGATTCGGAGTTTTCTCGGCTTAGTCTGATATTATTGCTGCTTCGTGGAGGGTTTATCGTCCATTGCAGCGCCTTTGACCAGGTTGACCCAGAAAGGTTCTCCATTCAGATGGTCAGATGAGTGTGAGGAGAGCTTTCAGAAGCTCAAGACTTCTTTGACCACAACTCTAATTCTAGTTTTACCTTCAGCTTCAGGTTCTTATACAGTGTATTGTGATGCTTCTCGGATTTATATTGGGTGTGTCTTGATGCAGGATGGTAGAGTGATTGCTTATGCTTCACGCTAGTTGAAGCCCCATGAGAAGAACTACCATGTTCCTGATTTGGAGTTGGTAGTCATCGTTCATGCATTGAAGATTTGGAAGCATTATCTTTACGGTGTGTCTTGTGAGGTATTTACGGATCATCGGAGTCTCTAGCACTTGTTCAAGCAAAAGGATCTAAATTTGAGGCAACAGAGATGTTTGGAGCTGCTAAAGGACTATGATATCACCATTTTGTATCATTCTGGGAAGGCCAATGTGGTGGCCGATGCTTTGAGTAGAAAGGCGGTGAGTATGGGTAGGCTTGCATTTATTCCGATCGATGAGAGGCCGCATGTATCAGATGTTCAGGCCCTGGCTAATCAGTTAGTGAGGTTAGATATTTCGGAACCCTGTCGGGTTCTAGCTTGTATGGTTTGTCAGTCTTCCTTATATGATTGCATTAGAGAGCGTCAGTATGATGACCCCTATTTGCTTGTCCTTAAGGACACGATTTAGCACGATGATGCCAAGGAGGTTACTATTGGGGATGATAGGGTGTTGCGGATGCAAGGTCGGATTTGTGTGCCCAATATAGATGGGCTATGTGAGTTGATTCTTAAAGAGGCCCACAGTTCACGGTATTCCATTCATCCGGGTACCGCAAAGATGTATCAGGACTTGAGGCAGCACTATTGGTGGAGGAGAATGAAGAAATATATAGTTGGGTTTGTAGCTCGGTGCCTAAATTGTCAGCAGGTGAAGTACGAGCATCAGAGACCGGGCGGATTGCTTTAAAAGCTTGAGATTTCAGAGTGGAAATGGGAGCGTATCACCATAGACTTTATAGTTGGGTTCCCATGAACTTCGAGGAAGTTTGATGTTATTTAGGTGATTGTGGATCAATTGACCAAGTCCGCGCATTTCATTCCAGTTGGGACCACCTATTCTTTGGAGCGGTTGGTTGAGATCTACATCCACAGGATTATTCGCCTTCATGGTGTGCTGGTGTCCATTATTTTAGATTAGGGCACACAGTTTATATCATAGATTTGGAGAGCAGTGCAACGAGGTTTAGGCACACGGGTTAAGTTGAGTACAACATTTCACCCGTAGATGGACGGACAGTCCGAGCGCACTATTCATATATTAGAGGATATGATATGCGCTTGTGTCATGGATTTCGGGGGTTCTTGGGATCAGTTTCTGCCGTTTGCAGAGTTTTCCTACAATAACAACTACCAATCGAGCATTCAGATGGCTCAGTATGAGGCTTTGTATGGGAGACGGTGTCGGTCTCTGATGGGTTAGTTTGAGCCGGGTGAGGCTAGGCTATTGGGTACTGACTTGGTTCGGGATGCTTTGGACAAGGTTAAGTTGATTAAGTTCTGCTTCGCACGGCGCAGTTGAGCCCTCGATATATTGGTCCTTTTGAGGTGCTTGAGATGATTGGAGAGGTGTCTTACAAACTTGCATTACCACCTAGTCTATCGAGTGTTCACCCAGTGTTTCATGTTTCTATGCTCTGGAAGTATTTCGACGATCTGTGTCATGTTTTGTACTTCAGCACGGTTCAGTTGGATGGTGATTTGACTTATGATGTGGAGCCAATGACTATTTTGGATCGACAGGTTTGAAAATTGATGTCAAATAACATAGCTTCAGTGAAGGTGCAGTGGAGAGGCCAGCCAGTCAAGGAGGCAACTTGGGAGACAGAGCAGGAGATGCAGAGTAGATATCCAGGCCTATTTGAGACTCTAGGTATGATTCTAGACCCGTTCGAGGAAGAACATTTGTTTAAGAGGGGGGGATGCAACGAACCGGCCGGTCATTTTGAGTATTATAGTCTCATTCCCCCCATTTATTGCTTATTCCATACTCATTTGTTATTATGTAACTTCTCGGGGTAGTTGGTTTGGTTCCGGGGATGTTTCGGAATGAATTGGGACACATAGTCCCAAGGTTGGAAGCCTAAGTTGAAAGATTTGACCGGATGTTGACTTATGTGTAAATGGCTCTGGAATGGAGTTTTGATGATTCCGATCATAGGGTGATTTTGGACTTAGGAGTATGTCCAGATATTGATTTGGAGGTCCGTAGATGCTTTTGGCTTGAATTGGCTAAAGTCGAAAAAATAGAAGTTTAGAGAGTTGAGAAGTTTGACCGAGAGTTGACTTTGTGGTTACCATGCTCGGATTTTGGTTCCGGAAGTTGGAATAGGTCAGTTGTGTCATTTATGACCTCTGTGCAAAATTTGAGGTTAATCAGAGTTGGTTTGGTATGTTTCGGCATTGGTTTTGGAAGTTAGAAGTTCATAAGTTCATTAGGCTTGAATCAGTGTGCGATTCATGGTTTTAGTGGTTTTTATGTGATTTGATGCTTCGAGCGAGTTCGTATGATGTTTTAGGAATATTTGGTTGAGGTCCCGGGGTCTCGGGTGATTCGGATCATGTTCGGTGCATTTTGAACTTGGAGGGACTCCTGAATTTTCTGTTGCTGGTTTCCTTATACGCGATTGTGAGTGGAGGATCGAGATCGCGAAGAGTATCGTAAGTAGCTGGGAAATTTGTGGTATGCGTTCATGAGAGGGTGTTCGTGATCGTGAAGCTTGGGGAGTCAGTGAATCGCGAACGTGTGGGTTAGGTCGCATTCGCGAAGAGGAAAGGAAGAGGGTGGAGTTCACATGATTTGTTCTTCGCGATCGCGTATGTTTATGAGCATGTGAGTCACGTTCGCGATGGTTTATTCGCATTCGTGAAGGGTATTTTGAGGGAAGCTAATTTTTGTTCTTTGCGATCACGAAGAGGAACATTTGGGTAGAATGTAAGATTTCAAAAAGGAGGGTTAGAGTAAAATTTCATAATTGGACTTTCAGAGCTCAGATTGAGGCGATTCTTGGTGGAATTTTTAAGAAATTGATTGGGGTAAATAATTCTAACTTGGGTTTGATTAATGTACATGAATATATCATTGTTTTTATCATTTACTTAGTATTTTGGGTTGGAAAAGGTGGGGAAAATTGTAGAAACTTCTTAGGCTTTATTTTGAGTATTTGAAGGTTGAGTTGTGATCAGAATTGAGTAATTTTGGTATGGTTGGACTCGTAGTTTAATGGGTGTTAGAACTTTATTAATTTTGTCGGACTCTAAGACGTGATCCCGGGATTGACTTTTTGAGTTGACTCTTTAACCTTAGTTAAAGATCGTAGCTTTATTAATTGGAATCAATTCCTATAGCTTTTGTTGATAGTATTACGTTATTTTTGGATAGGTTCGAGCCTTCCGGAGGTCGATACACGTGGGAAGGGCTTGCTAGCGGAGTGATTTAACTTGCTTGAGGTAAGTATCTTATTTAAACTCGGATAAGGCACTAGTTGCCTAAATTGTTGTGACAGCTACATGTTATTGGGTGCGCACATGCATAGGGATGAACCCATGTGTGGGCACCGGGGTCATTTATTCATGTTCGGGTTACGCTCGGGACTATTAAACTTTGAGCTATGATATTTTTTATATTTGTAATATTTGGGTGAACTATTTGAGCCATGTTTGAGGCTACACAAAGGTTTGATTCCTGAACAAACTTGATAAATGCTTTTCAGTGATGAAATTGCCAATTTGAGCTATGATAACACACTTTGCACATGCCTACACTTTAGCATGTCATTTATACCAGTCCAGGAGCATGATAATTTTTATTCATTCATCACACACATGTATACTTGTTTAATTGCTCTTGTATGATATGTTTGGACTAGAGGCTTGTGACCATGCTAGGCGGATTGTGTTATTGTGCATGTAACCATATCGGGCAGATTGTGTTATTGACACGTGAGTTGTCCGTGCAACACATGAGTTATCCGTGCAGATCTATATATTGATGTTATTGGAATGCAAGTTGTCCGTGCAACACATGAGTTGTTAGTGCAACACGTGAGTTTTCCGTGCAGCGTGTAGATACGGATCCATCCCCTTAGGGTCACCCTCTCATATTTCTCTCTTGATGGTGTACACACGGTTATTGAGAATACTGATCAGTGGTTTAGAACAGATATGGAAAGTTGAGGGAATTTGGCCAGTGTTGTGTTGGATTTTTCATTTCCTTGATAATTTCTCTGATTTAACTACATATCACCTCTATATTCCATGATATTATTTGAGCAGAGTATCGGAGAAACTGTACACATGCACACACAGATGAATTTGAATGATGGAACTACACAGGTGATAGCTAGTATCATTAATAATTTATGCTTCTTCTACATTGCCGTGTTTATTTACGATACTTATTTAGTACATTGGATTGGTTGTACTCATACTCCATCTTGCACTTCGTGTGCAGATCCAGGTACTTCTGGGCACGGCGGTTGTTAGCTTTGGAGCCTTATCTATTTGGACACTATCGAGGTGGCTTCCTTGGCGTCCGCAAACCTTCACTCTCCTTATTTTTAGTTATTTGTACTATTTTATCTTCCTAGATAGTGTTTTTAGCAGTCAGACTATGTTGTCATTTAGATGCTCATGTACTCAATGACACCCGGATTTTGGGGGATTATGTATTGAGTCACGGTATTTTCTTACCAGTTATTTATGAGATTTTTCTCTTAAGCTTATTTTATTATGTTTTCGAATTTAAAGATGTGCATTTATTGAGATTGTCGGTTTGTCTAGTATTTCTATAGGCGCCATCACAACATGTGAGATTTGGGTCGTGACAAGCAGTCTCAGAGCTGATGAAACTGTGGACGGGAATAGAGGACGAAGATTCAACTTGAACCGAGCTCTGGTTGAAGACGAATTTGAAACTAATATACCCATGCCTGGACGATTACTAGGAGACTACATCAGGCCAATCTACAACCAAGGAGTATCTAGTGTGTGACCTCTTCCAATTGTGACCAATAATTTTGAGATCAAGCAAGGGCTACTTCAGACTATCCAGAACAATTGTGCCTTCCGAGGCAAACCCAACGAAGATCCAAATACTCATTTGATGGATTTTGATGAGATTATGAATACCTTCCAACATAACGGGGTATCGAAAGATGCTATCTACTTGAGGACATTTCCTTTTTCACTTAGGGAAGATGATAAGCACGGGTTGCGGAGTTTGCCGACTAGGTCAATTCAAATTTGGAAAGACATGACAAAGAAGAGAGATCCACAACTTCGAGTAGAAAGATACAGAAATGGTGTTTGAAGCATGGGAAAGATTTAAGGATATTGTGAAAGAATGTCAGTATCATGGAGTAGACTTGTGAATGCAACTCAAAGATTTCTGGGATGGGCTGACACCCTCTGGCAGGAGGACGCTAACCAAAGCAGTTGGAGGTCTTCTTATGAAGAAAACTCCTGAGGAGATTGTTGCAATTCCAAATGAATATCTGAAGATGCAAATAAATGGCCTGCAGTTGATAACAAGAGAAGAAAAAGGTTGGGGCATATCAAGTGGAATCTAACATATCAGTGCAAGCCAAGCTAGACACCATGGCCAGAGACATAAGAAAGTTTACCTTAGCCAAGGTCCAGAGTCAGTCATCCTCGATTTGTGATTTTTGTCGAATGGGTCATCCAACGCATAAGTGTCAGGCCTAGCTGCAGATGAAGTGGCAAATGTTGTGGGAAGATTTGACAGAGGCAACTACTAGAGTGATAATAATTTTAACTCTATGGGAAAGAGGCACCCAGGCTTTTCTTGGAGTTCACCAGGTGGTCTGAACTCATGGCAGCAGAATAATCCGAGACCCCAGGGACAGGGAGATCCAGGTTTTCAAAATTAGCAGAGGTAGCAATATCATCCTCCACATTCTAATCAGTTTAGCATGGAAGATCTGATAAAGGCCTTTATTATTAAAACAAATGAGAGTCTTGAATCCCATGGTTCAACTATCAGAGAACAGGGTAAGGCCATTCGAAACTTGGAAAGACAAGTGGGGCAACTTGCTAATCTATTATCTGAGAGGGTTCCATGATCTCTTCGTGCTGATACTTAAAGAAATCCAAAAGAGATAATAAATGTAGTGTCTTTGAGGAATGGGCACGTATTGGAGGATCCCAGGGCAAAACAAAGGGATGAACTGATTGAAAGACAGGTGGATATTGTGGAGGAGCAAAAAATGACAACATTCACGAAGGTGCAGGGACGGTAGATGATGGTTTGAGGAAGAAGGGGAACACTAAAGCTTAAATGAAGAAGAAAGATGAGAATGCAATAAATGAGGAGAGTGAAGAAAGTAAATGTATGATTGCTCTGCCTTTCTCGCAGAAGCAGAGAAGAGAGAAGCTAGACAAACAATTCGAGCGCTTTCTAGAAGTGCTCAAGCAGGTAGGGGTGGGCATTCGGTATTTTGGTTCGGTATTTAAGAATTTTGGTTCGATATTCGGTTTATCAATTGTGTATACCAAATACCGTATCAAATTATTTCGGTATGGTTCGGTATTTTTTATTTTGGTTCGATACGGTTTCAGTTTAATTATTGCTAAATAAGCTTATGACGCCTGACAGCCCTCTCCGGGCACAATTCACTGATTCAGTGATTCAATGAATTCACAATTCACTCAATGAATTCACAATTCACTGACAGCCCTCTCCTAGCGGTTTGTCTCCTTTACCAAAGAACATGAAGCAGGATGTTAAATGTATGAAAATCGGGTGAAAATCCATTTTGACCTATTTCATCTTACAATCTATGAAATTAATTTAGTGATTCACAATGAATTCACAATTCAGTTTAAAACCATAAACACAACATTCAGAGATCTTTGATGCCACACATTGACGATCGACTTTGTTGTCAAGTGCAAAACCATAAACACAACATTTAAGACAGATTTAAGACATGCAAAACCATAAACATAGAACCATAAACACAGTCAAGAAAAGAAAGCAGCATACTAATTTAAGACACTATATGCATAAGCTCAGAGAACACAACAGCAGAATTAAATACAATGCAACAAAAAAACAGAGAGGGCATCCCTCAATTCAAGTTTACACTAATAGTCTCAAATCAACTTAGTCTTAATTCTTAAATACGGATTTCAGGAAGACACTCAAGACAACACCTAATATGCTTCCTTAAACTATATGTGTCATCCCTCTTTGGATGAACATTATAGACTCGACCACAATGCTTGCACTCTACTTTGCGAACTTCTCTGTTATGTTCTTTCACCTCAAAATATTCCCAAATATGAGAGCGTACTTTAGGAGCGCGGGGCATGATTGCACTTGAACCTAAAAAACAAAGATAAATCATAAGTTAGAATATTAATTTTTTATGATAATAAAACAAAACTACAAAAGTATATCACCAAACAAATAGAGTATTAAACTTATCACTCAAGTTGTAAGTTACAACTATACATCAAAAAATGCTAGTAGTGCACTACTAAAAATCTGCTAAAAACCGACCAACTATTTCCGACCAACGTTGATCGGTCAAAAAAAGCGACCAAACACCGTCCAGGTTGGATGGAAACTAGAGAAAAAAAAATTTACATTTTTTAAAAACTAAATACCGACCAACGTTGGTCGGTAAATTGGTCAACGAATTGACCAAGCTGGTCAGACAAGAAAATTTTGGATTACCGACCAACGTTGGTCGGTAATCTGGATCCAATTTTTTAAATTTTAATAATTATTTTATTAATTAAAATATTTTATAATATTTAAGAATTTATATTTAAAATTACCGACCAACGTTGGTCGGTTAATGTAGGGGAAGCCTTTACCGACCAACTTTGGTCGGTAATTGTTATTTTCTGCAAAATAACCGACCAAAGTTGGTCGGTTATTACGTCAACATTGATCAAACTTTCGAATTACTTTTATATTTACTATCTAAATAATATAAATTGAATTCGTTAACACTTTTGTAATACAAATAATTAATACACTAACATATACTATATATAACATGCTATTTGTAAATTGATTCATCGACTTATAACTTACTTAGATGCATCGATGAATATTAAAAATAAAAACGTTTGACCTATATCGACTAATAGTAAAAACTAAACGTCTCGACTTATATTGATTAATCTAGCTATGCCATGTATTATTAGTGATGAATGAATAAAAAATAAAAGAATTAATACTAAACATCTGTGACATATATATATATATATATATATATATATATATATATATATATATATATATATGGATCACAAATTAAATAAACGAAAGAAGATATTAGTATTAAGTAAACGAGTTAAATTAATAGGCCAAACATGGTCAAACTTTAACAAGCTATATATATACACACTAACATATACTATAACAAGCTATATATATAGTTAAAGTATTACAGTGAAGTGTGTTTGTATGTGTGTGTGTATATATATATATAAATATATATATATATATATATATATATATATATATATATATATATATATAAGAACACGAAGCGCTAGGACCACAGGGTCGGGTTCTTTTAGGGATAGACTTGGGAAGATACTAATTAGTATATATACTTTATCATCAAATATATCTATTTGTAAATTGATTCATCGATTTATAACTTACTTAGATGTATTGATGAATATTAATCGATGATTCATCAAAACGTCTCGACCTATATATCGATTAATCTATGTCATGCATTATTAGTGATGAACGAATGAAAAAAGAAGTTATTAGCATCAATTACAATATAGTGTATGCGTGTGTGAGAGAAATTACTCACATACTTAATTATAACTTAGAAAATTTACTTAGATAGATGCTATTATAATTTATTAAAATTAAATAGTTAATATAATTATTTATAAAGATTATGCTTATAGTTTATAATTATTTATAATAATTGCATAGTTAAATAAAATAAATGCTTGTAGTTTATAATATTTTTTTATAGTTTATAATATTTTAAGGAAAAAAAAACACAAAAAAAAAAAAGAATTTAAATTTTTTATAAAAAAAAACCGACCAAAGTTGGTCAGTTTTTGGTCAAACGGTCAGCACTTAATGTACCGACCAAAATTACCGACCAACTTTGGTCGATAATTCTAAAATCAGAGAAGTGAAAAATGAGGGAAACCCCCATTTCTCTGAAATTTTTCCCTCTTCACTCTAAACCTTCCCCTCTCTCCTTCTCCCAGCCCTCCCCCTCGCCGTCCAGCCCTCCCCCTCGCCGTCGCCGCGCCGTCGCCGATGCCACTGCCGCCCCTCTCCTTCTCCATCTCCTAAAAATTCTAGGTTTGAATTACAACCCATTTATTTATTATTTCTAAGTTTTGTTAATTAGTTATGAATTAGTTTCAATTGATTAGTGTTTTAATTATTTGAACATTGCATTTTATTAAGGATTAGGGTTTAGGTCTTGTTTTAATTAGTTTTGTTAATTAGTTTTATTAACTAATTAGTTTTGTTAATTAGTCAATTAGTTATGAATTAGTTTAGTTTAGGGTATGGGTTGAATTTCTTTAGTTTAGTTAGTTTATGTTTAAACTCGTAGGATATGAATTGTAATTTTAGTTTTTAGGATTTGTTCTTGTGAATTGAACTTTTAGGATATGAATTGAACTTTTAAGATATGAATTAGACCTTTTGGATATGAATTGAACTTTTAGGATATAAATTGGTGTAATTAGGAAAAAATAATTATCTTGAATTAACTAAAAAAGATATAATTAATTTATAATTGTAGAATAAATTAATTTGTTGTTGTGAATCGAACTTTTAGGGTATGGGTTGAATTTCTTTAGTTTAGTTAGTTTATGTTTAAACTCGTAGGATATGAATTGAAATTTTAGTTTTTAGGATTTGTTCTTGTGAATTGAACTTTTAGGATATGAATTGAACTTTTAAGATATGAATTGGACCTTTTGGATATGAATTGAACTTTTAGGATATAAATTGGTGTAATTAGGAAAAAATAATTATCTTGAATTAACTAAAAAAGATATAATTAATTTATAATTGTAGAATAAATTAATTTGTTGTTGTGAATCGAACTTTTAGGGTATGGGTTGAATTTCTTTAGTTTAGTTAGTTTATGTTTAAACTCGTAGGATATGAATTGAAATTTTAGTTTTTAGGATTTGTTCTTGTGAATTGAACTTTTAGGATATGAATTGAACTTTTAAGATATGAATTGGACCTTTTGGATATGAATTGAACTTTTAGGATATAAATTGATGTAATTAGGAAAAAATAATTATCTTGAATTAACTAAAAAAGATATAATTAATTTATAATTGTAGAATAAATTAATTTGTTCTTGTTTTATTTGTATAGATGGAACATCGTACTTGGATGTACAATAGAAATTATCCTAATCGGCGGGGATTGCGGGAGGATTTTGTAGAAGGGGTTGATGACTTTATTAGACATGCAATGTCACTTCCACCATACCAAAGTGAAGGAGTAATTAGGTGCCCTTGTGTCAGGTGCAATTGTATGAAGTTTAAAAAATCGGAGGAAGTTAAGCTTCATCTTTATAGGAAGGGGTTTATAGAGAATTACTTTGTGTGGACTAATCATGGAGAGATCGATGGTAGCCTTGGGATATTTCATAACATGGTTGTTGGTGAAATTAGTAGGTCGGTGGAGAATACAAATCTTGATTCTAGAATTCAGGATATTGTTGCGGATGCTTTTGGGGGTGAGCCCAATGAAAATGTTGAACAAACTCCTAATGATGACGCAAAACGTTTTTATGAACAGTTAGAGGAAGCTAGTCATCCACTACGTGAAGGAAGTCCGCACTCTAAGCTGTCTGTTGCAGTTAGATTACTAAGTATCAAATCTAATTGGAATATTTCTCAAGCAGCCATGGACTCTTTCATTGACCTTATGATTGAACTAGTTGACCCTAATATCAACTTACCTGGTGATTTCTATAAGGCGAAGAGATTGGTTTCTAAGTTAGGACTTTTGTCAATGAGAATTGATTGTTGTGAAGATGGTTGCATGTTATATTATAAAGATGATGCAACTTTAGACAATTGTAAATTTTGCGAAAAGCCTCGTTTCAAGAGGCTTTCCAGCGGGAATATGGTCGCTATCAAGGCAATGCATTATTTACCTCTTATACCTAGGTTAAAGAGGTTATATGCGTCGATGAGTTCTGCTCCTCATATGAGATGGCACTTTGAAAATAGAAGACCACATGGTGTTATGTGTCATCCTTCAGATGGAGAAGCTTGGAAGCACTTTGATAGGACATATCCAGATTTTGCTAGTGAACCAAGGAGCATTCGGTTAGGTCTGTGTGCCGATGGCTTCACGCCTTTTTCTATATCTGCGACACCATATTCATGTTGGCCTGTCTTTCTTACACCTTATAATCTACCACCTGAGTTGTGTATGACTAGTCCATATATATTCTTAAATTGTATTATTCCCGGTCCACGTAATCCGAAAAGTTTAATTGATGTATATTTGCAACCTTTGATTGATGAGCTAAAACAATTGTGGTATGATGGTGTTGAAACATATGACATATCAACCAAGCAGAATTTTAATATGCGTACTAATTTAATGTGGACTATTAATGATTTTCCTGCGTATGGAATGTCGTCTGGGTGGATGACTGCTGGGAAGCTAGCTTGTCCTTACTGCATGGAAAATAGTAAAGCGTTCACTTTGAAACATGGCCGAAAGCAATCATGGTTTGATTGTCACCGTCAATTCTTGCCTGATGATCATGAGTTTAGAAGGATGAAAAATGCATTCAAAAAGAATAAAGTGGAATATGATTCTCCACCTCCGATACTTTCAGGTGAAGAAATTTGGGAGAGGGTCCAGAACTTCAGTAAAGTTACTGAGGCTCCACCTTATAGATTCCCCGGATATGGTGTTAATCATAATTGGACGAAACAGAGTATATTTTGGGAGTTGCCTTATTGGAAGGATAATCTTCTCCGACACAACCTTGATGTCATGCATATTGAGAAGAATTATTTTGATAATTTGTTCAACACAGTGATGGATGTTAAAGGTAAGACAAAAGATAACCCGAAGGCTAGAATGGACTTACAAGAATATTGCAGGCGGCCTGAATTATACTTGCAGACAGCAAACAATGGTAAGGTGTTCAAGCCCAAAGCAAGTTACACATTCACTTTGGAGGAAAGACGACAAATTTGTGATTGGGTTACGAAATTAAAGATGCATGAGGGTTATGCGTCGAATCTTGGAAAAAAAGTAGATATGGAGGTAGGGAAGTTGAGCCATTTGAAAAGTCATGACTGCCATGTTTTCATGGAGACCTTAGTGCCTATTGCATTTTGTGGTTTGCCTGAAAGAATCTGGAAACCCATCACAGAGATTAGTTTATTTTTCAAAGACTTGTGTTCTACCACATTAAGGGAAGAAAACCTACTTCGGATGGACCAGAACATCCGTGTAATTTCTAGTAAGATGGAAAAAATATTCCCATGTGATTTCTTTGATGTGATGGAACACCTTCCAATACACCTTGTACACGAGGCATGACTTGGAGGGCATGTTCAATGCAGATGGATGTATCCCTTTGAGAGGTAATATTATAAGTTTGATGTAATATTCTATTTTATTTGAATGTTCTTGGCTAACATGAGATTATGTAGGACAATTGGCAAATGCAAACAATTTGTTAAGCAGAGGAATAAGATTGAAGGATCTATATGCGAAGCCTATCTTGCAAAGGAAACTGCACATTTTTGTTCTTATTATTTTGAGAGTAACGTGCCATGTTCTAGGAATAGGCCCAATAGGCACACGGTCGAATGTGTGAATGATCCATTATATCCACCAATGTCCATATTCAATCAACCAGGCCGATGTTCTAAGGATGTTAGAAAGAGAAGTTTGAGTGATATGGAGTACAAGTCAGCTACACTTCATGTGTTGCTAAATTGTCCCGAAGTTGTACCATTTCTCAAGTAAGTATTGATTTATTAGTTATCAAAATGTAAAATTTACTGTGACTACATATTGATGCAACTACTAAAAATATTTGATATGTCACAGTCACTTCGTGGGTCAATTTGGCTATGATGTTGTATATACGAGATTTGATACGTGGTTCAAACAGTTTGTAAGTGTATATATATATATATATACATATGTAGTGAATGTATAAAAATTGATTCATAAGTTGTGCTAACTTATGAATTTTTTTTAACTCTATGTAGGTAAATAATCCAAATAATGGTGTAAATCAATTTTTGAAAGATATATCTTGGGGACCTGGGCTTCAGGTCACAACAATGTCTAAGTACGTAGTGAATGGTTATAAGTTTCATACAGAGGATTGCTCTAAAAATAAAAATAGCAACAACAGCGGGGTGTGGGTTCAAGGTGGTGATGGCAACCAAGTTGGAGATATTGATTATTATGGTGTGGTCAAAGAAATATTACAACTAGAATATACAGGTTGGCCATATAAGAAATTGATACTCTTTAGATGCAAGTGGTTTGACCCAAATCCAACAAGAGGTACAAGAGTACACAACCAATACAACATAATTGAGGTTAATCATACAAGGGAGTATGATCGCTATGATCCTTTCATAATTGCACATAACGTTAGGCAAGTGTATTATGCTCCTTATCCATTGCGGCGGAATAAGTCCGATTGGTGGGTTGTAATAAAAACTAAGCCTGTAGGTAGGGTGGAAGTCGAGAATGTGTTAGATGTTGCATATCAAAACGATATCTCCAATGTTCACCAAATAGTGGACGATCAGTTATAAAATGATTTGGAACATCCTGAATGCATATTGGAAGAAGTTGATATAAATGAAGTAACAATTATAGAAAATGAGGACGAAGAATCAACTGATGAAGCTCAAACAAGTGAGGACGAAGAATTCTCAGACGAGGAACAATACGTCGATGAGGATTAAAAAGTTGGTTTTTAAAGCACTCTCGTTTTATAGCTAGTTTCTTATATGTTTCAATCTAAATGTGTATTATATTATGCAGATGGCAGGCAAGGGTCAAGGTAACAATGACCCTACTAGTTCTCGGGGTCGAGAAAAGGGTAGGAAGGGAAAGAGGAGGGTAGAAAATAATACTCCCTCTTGTCCACCCTTTTCAGAGATGCCTATGTCTTATCCTCCACCACACGGCTATACTGAGCTGCCACAGCATCACGAGCCGTACACCTTCATTCAGACACCCAGTCTTCCATCACAGGGCCACAGGACTATACGTCTGACATACAGTCCAGTTGCCTCACAGCCATCTGCATCACATCCACATGGATCACATCCCTACATATCACAGCCACATGGATCGCATCCACCCATGTCACAGCCACTCGGGTCATAGCCACTCGGGTCACAGCCATTGGTATCACATCCACTTGGGTCGCATCCAGCTATGTCGCAGTCACAGGGATCGCAACCATCTTCATCATCGACTCCATCTATTGCAGGCCTTCGCCTGCGAGGCATTAGCTCTGACCCGCCTACACCGTCTTCACATGCCTCTGATACACATGCTTCGGATGGTGATGACGAGGTAGTGCATTATGATCGATATGGCAGGATCATCATAGTCCCTGAGGGTGATGGGTAAGTGTTATTCATTATTTTTGCGTCTATTGATTTGTAACATTTTTACTAAGATATTAATGTGTTTTTATTGTTAAATTGTAGGTTCAAGCCGGGTAATAAGACTACGAGGATAATCACCAATGCCATTAGAAAGCTTTATGATGGCCCTTATGCGACTTGGACTGATTGCCCATTCTCACTGAAGGAGCAAATTTTCAATCAATTTAAGGTATAAATGTTCTTTTAAACAGTTTAATAATTTATATTTATGATGTTTCCATCTAATATTTAACTTTTGAAATACAGAGCAAGTGTGTATGGGAAGACCGCTATAGCGCGGAAGTGGCTACAAATTTTCATCATAAAGCTCGCAAGAGATTGGCGGATGCTTTCTCGGATGCTAGAAAGAAGAACAAGAGGCCTGGCTGGTTACTTGAGAATTTGTGGAATGATTTGCAAAGGCAATGGCTTACCGCAGAGTTCTTAGAGAGGAGCGAAAAAGGAAAGAAAGATCGCGCATCCGAGAAGGGAGGCTCCTTACACACTGGAGGTGCGATCAGCCTAGGGACAATAAAAAGAAGATTGGTACGTAATTGCTTAAATTATTTTACTTTTCTAAGTATATCTATTCTGTTTATTAACTAAATTAATTTGTTTTCAGGAAAAGAAGTATGGGCGTCCAATGAGTCATGATGAGCTATTCAAGGAGACACATATTGTGAAGAAGAAGAAAGAGGGGGATCAAGATAGGTGGGTCGAGGACCGGGCCTCGACTGCATATGTAAGCTTTCAATTTTATTTAAGTATTATAATTTACTTTTATAAAAAACTTGAAATACTGATTTAATTTAAAATAATATAGGGTCGCTACCAAAGTAACGTGGAGGAATTCATCCGTAGTCATCCAGCTGGTGAATCGGGTGAGCCAACCCAACCTTCGGACGAGGATGCTGAAAGAATATGGTTGGAGTCTGTTGGCGGTCCAAAATGGGGGAAGGTATACGGGCTTCCTACTAAAAACTTCCATCGCTATAAGTGTGGAATGCGAGGAATAGGGACTTCCTCGCAAGGCGAGCAACTTAATAGGGAGAGCCTCTCCGCTATGCGGGAGACAGTGACAAAGCTCACATCAGAGCTAGAAGCGGCCAAGGAAAGAGAAAGGCTTAGAGATGCTCAATTCCTTGGCATGCAAGCTCAGATCAGAACTCTCCTATCTAGTGGAGCTTTTCCGTTGCCCCGATCTCGTGAGTCATCTCCAGAGGGTCGACCTCCACGTGATCGTTCCTCCCGCCCTACTCGTGATCGTTCCTCCCGTCCTCCCCGTGATCGTGCTTCCCGTCCTCCACAAGAATGTTCTCTATATCGTCTTGTAAATGAAAGTTCATCAGACGGTGATGATGATGTTGTAGAAAATACCCCTTGACTTTTATATACTTTGAACTAGACAAATAGAACCAGTTTTGAACTAGTTGTAATTAGTTTTAACTTGGTTTTGGATTTTTATGTTCAATTGAACTTTAATTTGTTAGTTTTAAAGTATTTATTGAATGTTTTGGTTGTTGTTGTTGTGTTGTTGTTGTGTTGTTGCTGTTGTTGTTGTTGTGTTTTTGTTGTTGTTGTTGTTGTTGTTGTTGTTGTTGTTGTTGTGTTGTTGTTATTGTTGTGTTGTTGTATTGGTATGCTGGCAGGTGGTGAAGCTGCCAAAACAGGCATTTTATGCCAAAATTAAACCCAGAAAAACTGACCAAAGTTGGTCGATTTTTAATAAAAAAAATAAATTATTCTAAAATACCGACCAAAGTTGGTCGGTTAATGAACATCGAATTCCCAGAATTCAACACTACCGTCCAACTTTGGTCGGTATTTTGCTTGCATTGTTGAGATTACCGACCATAGTTGATCGGTAATGTTTAATTTTAATTATTTTTAAAAAATATATATTTTCAATTACCGACCAAAGTTGGTCGGTTTTTTTTAATTTTAATAATTAATAAAAAAACATAATTTAGTTAAACCGACCAACTTTGGTCGGTAAAATTAAATTAATAAAATATGTTTCCGACCAAAGTTGGTCGGTAAGTAATTAAACTTGTCAGATGGTCATTTTAATATACCGACCAAAGTTGGTCGGTAATTTCCGACCAACTTTGGTCGGTAAGCCATTCCGACCATCAAAACACCGTTCACACCGTAATGGTTGCGTTTTGGTCGGTAATTTTTCATAACCGACCAACGTTGGTCGGTATTTTTGGTCGGTTTTTAGCGAATTTCTAGTAGTGGTGCTTCCATTATTTTCCATATCTAAAGATAATTCGGCCAAATATGTCATACAAATAAACAAGTATTTTGAACTAAAATACACACAAAATATTAAAGCTTACCAAGCTCGAGTTCCTCAAGATACTCCAAGTCATTTTCAGTACTAATAGGATTCTTCTCTTTTCTAAGCCAATCTTGAACACAAACAAGAGCTTTCACACATTTAGGAGTCAATGAACTCTTAAATGAATTAAGAATACGGTCGCCGGTGCTAAAGGCACATTCCGATGCCACACTAGAAATTGGAGTGACCAACACATCACGAGCCAACTCCGAAAGAATAGGAAATCTAGGAGCATGTGTTTTCCATCAACTTAAGATATCAAATTATTCACTAAAAGGCTCTTGTTCTTCACTAATATATTTATCCAACTCCGATTTAGCACCCCCACTTCCATTGTCTTCCTTTTGTTTCTACAAGTGAAGCTTCATCCTTATTAATGATGCAGTTATAACACTCCCACTAGATGTATTAGATGCGTTATTAGATGAAGTAGAACTAGATGGAGATTGGGGACAAAATCTAGTTGAATACTTTTTTAGATACTCTTCAAACAAAGAATTCATATAAGCATACACCTCAGCATTTATTTTCTTCCCTTTTTCCTCCCCAAAAAGCTCTTCAAGTTCAAGGCTAACATTTTCAAATTTGTTACGTGGATCCAAGACAAAAGAAATAAAAATTATTTTATTCATCTTTTCAGGCTCACCCCAATACTTCTTGAACTTTTCTTGCATCCGCTCAGCCATATTTCTCAAATGCTCATCCTCACTAATTAAACACATTTTTAAATGACAATAAAGTTCAGATACATCCTTAAAATGAGAATTACAAGTGATATAACGTGAACCTGAAACTTTTTTGGTGAGATCATGAAATCTTGCAAGAAACTCTATCATATTTCTCACATTCACCCAATCACCAGATTCAAGAGGACCTGCACTACTACCATCTTCACAATGATGAGAACATTGATAAGCAGAAAATCCATTATCAAAAAGATGAAACTTATCAAAGGCCTTTTTAAAGTTTTGTGCCGTATCCAACATTAAATAGGTGGAATTCCATCTAGTAGGAACATCCAAACACAATATTTTGGTATATTCTACCTTTACATGTGCACAACACTGTTTAAACTTTAAGGTCCTTGCAGACGAAGATCTCACATACCTCACAATATTTCTAACACGTGTAATAGAAACATCAATTTCTTTCAAATTATCTTGCACAATTAGATTTAGTACATGAGCCATGCATATCACATGAAGATGTTTACCACTCATCATATTAGATTTTCACATATCTAATATTTTAGACAATTCTTTGACTGTGACATCATATGAAGAAGCATTGTCCACGGTAATAGTGAACACCTTGTCTAATTTCCATTCAAGCAAACAATTAGAAATAGCTTTAGCCATCTCTTCACCCTTATGATTAGTGATAGGGCAAAAATTTAGTATTCTTTTATGCAACTTCCAATCCCTATCAATGAAGTGGGCTTTCAAACACATATAATTTATTCTTTGTAATGAAGTCCATGTGTCTGTTGTGAGGCAAGTTTTTGGTTGTGCTTCTCTAAAAGACCTTCTTAGATTTTGCTTCAATTCACCGTAAACTTCATAACAATCCCTTGTTATTGTTTTACGAGAAGGAAGATGAAATAGTGATTGAGTTATTCTCATAAACTTCATAAAGCCTTCCTTTTCTACAAAGCTAAATGGTAGTTCATCAATAACTATCATCTCAATTAAGGCCCTCCTAACCACTTCTTGATCAAATTTCCAAAGTGATCCTCCATAATTTTTGCAAGATTGAAAATTTATCTTTGTTTAACTATTATCTTTATCAATGTTAAGTGGGTATTCTTTGCATCTAGCCAAATGATTTTTCAATCCTGTTGTTCTATTCCTAGATGAATTAGCAGCATAAGCTTGCTTACAATATGTACACCTTGCTTTACCGACCCCATTTACCTCAAATTTATCAAAATGTTGCCAAATTTCAGATCTAGGTTGCATTGCTTTTCTTTTCTTAGAATCTTGAGTATCAATTGTGTTGGTGTTGCTATCTTCAGTAATAGGTAAACTTTCAGTTGAACCGGCATCACTTACTCTACTTTTATCTGCCATCTATATAAAATTAAAACAAATATAAACACAAATTAACACTTATATTTCATAACTTCATTCGAGTTGCTACTAGTTTCTATTGCTTAAATGAATCTCTAATATCCTTAATAGATTTTTTCTATAATGTTGGAAATGAAATGATAAGATAAAAGAATTTAAGTCTTGTATACTGGTAAGCTGTGTAAAATAATTATATAATCAAATTACATTTGTCTTTATAGCATGCTTGATATTGTAACATGAAAATAGAGTGATAGTTTGTTATATCCAAATTAATTCTAATAATTATATATTAAAAAGTTAACACCAAAGTAGGCAGTATATGTAACTTAGTCCTAAATAAAAAGAAAATCTAAGAGAGAGAAGAAGCCTTCATTAGTGGATATTTTACAAAAAAGAATAATTGAAACTTAATTTCAGTAATTAAGAAAGGACTTCAGAATGGGTCTAATGAAACTAATAATCCATTCATTCCCAATCAAGAAAACCAAAATTATTTGATAAAACACTCTAAGATTCATAATTCGCTAATCACTTTAAGTATAAACAAGTAAAAAGGAAATCAATGTATACAACTCAAATGCCCAAAATATCAAAACTATTTAAGATTCAAGCCAAGTTGCAAATTGGATATGGCAATCAAATTGGATATTCAGAGATAGAAAGAAAAACCAAAGGAATGGATGGAGAGAATAAGAAAAACCAAAGGAATGGATGGAGAGAATGCTTTTAGATTTGGTTAACGTCAGAAACTTTTGTTTAACGTCGGAGGAGATTACGGTCACCGCCGGAGATTAAGGTCACCGCCGAAAATTTGTTAATAAAAACATGATACATTTGAAGAAACTAGAAATATACCTTTGATTCTTTGAAGTCACAACAGCTGATCTCTTAGTATTCTCACAGCAGCCGATCTCTTTGAAGTTTGAAGTTTTCGTTGTGGCTGAAAGCCTGAAAGGCTGAAACTATTGTCGTTTGCCGTTTCTGACTTTCTGAAACTATCCCCCTTTCTAAACTCCCTAATGCCTAATCCCTAATTGAATGAAATACTAGAGATAAGGGTTGGGCTGGGGTGCTGGGCCTTATTGGGTTGGGCTGGGGTGTTGGGCAGTATGTATAGATATAGGTCCAATTTAAAAGTCTTTAAAAATTCAGTATTTCGGTATACCGAAATTTCAAGATCCTAATACCGAGGACCATACCGGTATACCGAAATACCGAAAATATAATACTGAATTAGACCAAAATACCGAAAAAATCAAAACTGAAATACCGAATTAATTTGGTCCGGTTCGTAATTCGGTTTTTCAGATTTTATGCCCACCCCTGAAGCAAGTGCATGTGACTATACCTTTCACGTAGGTGCTTTCACATATGCTAGCTTATGCTAAATTTTTGAAGAATATATTGTCCAAAAAGCGAAAAGTAGAAGAGACATTGGTTGTCAAGCTTACAGAGCATCGTAGTACCATTCTGCAAAAACAAGCTCCCTCAAAAGTGTGGATATCTAGAGAGTTTTACCATACCTTGCTCTTTAGGAAGTACTAAGTTTGAAAAATCTTTGTGTGATTCTGGTGCTTCTATTAATCTTATTGTCAAATCGATGGGCCGTGACGAGTGCCTGAGTTCTACCTATCGAACACCCCTAAGCATATGTCTAAGATACAAACATGAAATAAGTGTATGTCATGCATAACGTCTGTAAATAAACTACAGATTCATATGAACAACATATGTAGGAAAACATGCCCAAAGAACATACACGCGCACACACACACATACACACACACACACACACACACACACACATATATATATATATATATATATATATATATATATATATATATATATATATATATATATATGGAATACGGTAGGGCGAGCCGACAAGGCCACATACTATCCAATTATACATGATTGTCTACAGACCTCTTACTGAGTGTTCAACTATATAAAGGACGGGACAGGGCCCCGTCATACCCATATGTATCAAAAGTATCATACCAAAATTCAATAGCAGCTCCGGATCAAATGGAGCACACCAACTCTCGCTGAGTAGGATCCTAAGATGGGGGACCGTCAGCCTGTCTACCTGCACCTACGGATATGAAACACAGGCCCCCATCCAATAAGGGCGTCAGTACGAATAATGTACCGAGTATGTAAGGCATAAAAATTAATATATAAAAGATATGAAAGAAACATAGAGTAAAGGACTAAACCTGTAAGTCTGAAAAGCTCCGTGAATCATGAAACAATTATAATATCATGTATATGCGTAAAAATATCATATCATGCATAGGTATATGCGTACATAACATCATTAAGCCTCTGAGGCTCTGTGGGCAAAATCATAAACGTATACCAGCTGATCAGGTGGTAGTGCATATATAACGCCATAGCCTTTCCTCATACCCCCCTCCCCCCCCCCCCCCACATATATATATATATATATATATATATATATATATATATATATATATATATATATATATATATATATATATATATATACTATACGCGTATGTAACGCCATCTGGTCATGGGTCAGTATACATGTATAAATAGATGCAATGCATAATGAAATAAGTCAATAAGATCTCTCGAAATGTCATGAGACCCATGAACAGACGATATGATAGTAGGACATATGGGGAATCCAGAACATAGGCAACTCTAGTACCTCTAAGAATAAAATCATTTATGAAAGTTGTGCACTTGCTCGTTTCGTTTGTATCATATGGATCATACCAAAAAGAAAGAAGGGATAGCCTTAGCATACCTCAAGTCATCAATGCAAGTCAACAACAAGCTTATGACAACTAGCCCGCCAACCCTATAATAAAGAAATACATGTACAACTTAGATGGCGCTAGTATATCACGTATCTCAAACGATAACTCGATTCTAAAATACAACGGGCAGCATTTCCCCTGATTTTACTTCTCCCTCAAGCCTACTATAGGATAGATACAAACATAATACAATCAGCAACTCAAAAACAATCCAACTACAATTCGGGACCTTCAATACAACAAAACCCCAAATATACCATAACACACCCAATCAACAAGTTATCAATGAGCCTGAAATTGCAATGACGAGTGACCAGCCTACTACCTTACCACATGTGGAATTTATCCATGCCCTTTTATCCTTCCAAACTCTATAAATCAACAGCATAATAGGCCAACACGAGTGGACTATAAAACAGTCCACTAAAAGTAAAATAAATCGAACTCACGACTTTCGATCACTGTCCCATGAGTTCTAACTATTAGAAAACAAATTTATCAACCTTCCTTGATATTTAAATCTTAAATACAGAAAGTAAACATTTTCTTAACTATGAAGTACCTTCCAAAACTCAAACAATAAAGAAAAAGAGAGATGATATAGTGATACTTATGTCGTCGGGATCGTTCTAATATTATCGGTTCTTGATTTCGTACCCGGGATGTTAGTATCCTTTGAAACACTATAAGAGAGCTTATGTATGATCTTAGGTCGTGTTCTATGGGAAAACGATTCAAAGAGGTGCTAGTTTGGCACCCTATCATTGGCCCATCTTCCGGCGCTTATATCTTTTTATTCGGATGTCGTATGAACGAACGGTTAAGAGAGTTGGAAACTAAATTCCAAGACCTTCAATTTGGTATATAATATGTCCCAAAAAAGACCCCATATAGCACATGAAAATATTTCTCAAAAAGCTCCATTACAAGGCAAATCCTTAGTCGGTTTTTCCGCAACTTAAATCCGACTTTTCCCAAACTTTATATTTTATATCCAAACATCATATATAGTCATATTATGACTTTAAAATTATTTAAATCATGATTAACAATTCTCATATTCATTATACGTCACCTTGGGACGTATAGGGTGTAACAATCTCCCCCCTTAGAAACATTTGTCCTCGAATGTTAAACTAGCAGAGATCTATAGAAATTTTGGCAGAGTCTCCTCTATAACGGTACTACTACCAACCTGTCAGACAGAAAATCCAACAATACAAAGCCACACAGGGCCACAATCATCAATAACACCAATGGCCTCACACGACCAATGACAATAACTAACATAAGAATCAAGTGCCATATACATACCTAAAGGCTGTGATGTCTCAGTACGATCCTCCTCCGGAAGTGGAAACAAGTGAGGATACCTATACTCCATGTCTTCTTCAGCCTCCCAAGTCATCTCCTCCACATTCTTGTTTCTCCAAAGTACTTTAACTGGAGCTACGTCCTTAGTTCTCAATCTCCGAACTTGTCTATCTAGTATAGCAATGGGAGCTTCCTCATATGATAGTTGCTCTGTGACCTGAACATCGTTAACTGGAATGACTCTAGAAGGATCTCTAGTACACTTGCAGAGCATAGACACATGAAAAAATGGATGTACTGACTCTCAGTTGTAAGGCAAGTCTAACTCATATGCTACATGGCGTACTCTGTGTATGATCTTATAAGGTCTAATGTACCGAGGGCTAATCTTTCCTTTCTTACCGAATCTCATAATTCCTTTCATCTATGATACCTTTAGGAATACCCAGTCATCTACCTGAAACTCCAAGTCTCGTCGTCGATTATCTGCATAGGACTTCTGACGGCTTTGAGCTGCTAATAGCCTTTCCCATATAAGCTTAATCTTCTCAACTGCCTGTTGTACCAACTCTGGTCTTACTAACTTAGTTTCCCCAACTTCGAACCATCTGATAGGTGAACTACACTTCTGTCCGTAAAGAGCTTCATATGGAGCCATCTGAATGCTGGAATGATAGCTATTATTATATGCAAACTCAATAAATGGAAGATTATCATCCCAGCTACCCCCGAAGTCTATCACATAAGCCTGTAGCATATCCTCTAGTGTTTGAATAGTACGCTCAGCCTGACCATTTGTATGGGGATGAAATGTTGTACTAAGACTTATTTGAGTCCCCAATCCTTTTTGGAAGGACCTCGAGAAATTAGTTATAAATTGAGCACCTCTATCTGAGATAATATATATAGGGACACCATGAAGTCATATTATCTCCTTAATGTAAGTCTATCAACAATAACCCATATAGAATCGAACTTACGCTGGGTACGAGATAAGCCTATGATGAAATCCATATTAATTACTTCCCATTTCCAAGTCGGAATCTCTATAGCATGCAATAATCCACTAGGTTTCTGATGTTCAATCTTAACATGTTGACAATTAGGGCACTAAGCAACAAACTCTGCTATATCCTTCTTCATTTCGTCCCACCAGTATATTTCCCTGATATCATGATACATTTTCGTCGCTACTGGATGAACAAAATAATGAGAATAGTGAGTTTCTCCCATAACCTGCTGGCATAGTCCTGCCACATTAGGAACACATAATCGACCTCGATATCTAAGGACTCCATCTCATGTAATCTCAAATAGTGTCTTATCCTTTTGAGGGGTTGTATCTCTATAATGAGTTAGCATAGGATCCTCATACTGGCATTCCTTCACTTCAGTTACTAAAGAGGATGTTGTCATGTCCTGAATAGTAATTCTAGTATCACATAAATCTAGTAATGGAACTCCAAGATTAGCTAGTTGATGAATCTCACTGGCTATCTCACTCTTCTATGGCTATAAATATGATAGGCTACCCATAGATCTATGGCTCAGGGCGTCGGCTACTACATTCGCCTTCCCTGGATGGTATAAAATATCAACATCATAGTCTTTCAATAGCTGCAACCATCGCCTATGACGTAAATTCAATTCCTTTTGCTTGAATACATACTGAAGGCTCTTATGATCCGTATAGATATTAACATGAATGCCATACAAATAGTGCCTCTATATCTTTAGTGCATGAATCACCGCGGATAACTCTAAATTATGGAGCGGGTAATTCTTAGTTGTCTAGAAGCATAAGCCACAACCTTACCATGTTGCATCAGTACACAACCCAATCCAATGCCCGAAGCGTCACAATAGATAGCATAACCATCGGTACCCTCTAGGAGAGTCAGAACCGGTGCTGAAGTCAATCTGTCCTTCAATGCCTGGAAACTCCGCTCACAAGCATTACTCCACTGAAACTTAGTTGCCTTCTGAGTCAACTTTGTCAATGGTGCTAAAAGAGAAGAAAAGCCCTCTACAAATATCCTATAATAACCTGCCAAAACCAAGAAGCTACGAACCTCCGTCGGTGTCGTGGGTCTAGGCCAAGTCTTCACTGCCTCAATCTTCTGTCTATCAACCCGGATACCCTCACCTGAAATAATATGTCCAAGGAAAGCTACAGAATTCAACCAGAATTCACATTTGGAGAATTTTGCATACAGCTTCCTTTCTTGTAGAACTGTGAGCACAGTACGCAAATGATTTGCATGCTCAGCCTCTGAACGAGAATAAACCAAAATATCATCTATAAATACAATCACAAACAGATCTAGAAAGGGTCTGATCACACTGTTCATCAAGTCTATGAATACTGTTGGGGCATTGGTCAAACCGAACGACATAACACGAAACTCAAAGTGCCCATATCTGGTCCTGAATGCTGTCTTTGGAAAATATTTCTCTTTAACCCTTACCCGATGGTACCCAGACATTAAGTCTATCTTTGAGAGACACCTAGTACCCTGTAACTAATCAAATAAATCATCAATCCTCGGGAGCGGGTACTTATTCTTAATTGTCGCCTTATTCAACTACTTGTAATCAATACACATCCGCAAGGAACCATCTTTATTTCTCACAAATAACACAGGTGCTCCCCACGGTGATGTACTGGGTTTGATAATGCCTTTTTCTAGCAAATCCCTCAGCTGTTCTTTCAACTCTCTCAGATCTGGATGTGACATTCTATAAGGAGGAATAGATATCGACTGAGTATCTGGTAATGTGTCAATAGCAAACTCAATCTCCCGCTCTGGCGAAAGGCCTGGAAGCTCATCGGGAAAACATTGGGAAACTCATTAACGACTGGGATTGACTGAAGGGTCGGTGACTCTGCTGTCACATCTTGTACCGAATTAAGTGATAAATATAGCCCTTTTTTATCATCTTCCTTGCCTTGAGATAGGAAATAAACCTACCTCTCGGCGATGCAGTATTATCTTTCCACTTTAGAAATGGCTCCCCTAGAAACTGGAACCAAACCATCTTTGGTATACAATCAACATTATCATAACAAGAAGTCAACCAATCCATACCCATTATAACATCAAATTCTACCATATCTAGATCAATCAGATCTGCTACTATAGAACGATTATGTACTACAACTATACAATCTATATATACCCGTCTAGCTATCACTGGATCCCCAACAGGTGTAGACACCTCTAAAGGTTTAATCAACTTAGGTTTTATCCCAAACTTGCTAGCGACCAACGGAGTGACATACGATAAGGTGGAACCTGGATTAATCAATGCATATACATCATATGAGGAGATTTATAATATACATATAACAACATCAGGTGACGACTCCTGATCATGTCGACCCGTTGATGCATAAACGCGGTTCGGAGGATCGCTCGAGCTAGATGTTCCACTCTTACCTCTACCACGACTGGTTGGTGCCTGTGAACCTTTCCCAGGGGGCGTACTGATGATGATGAACCAACTACAGATCCCGCTGACTGAACTATACCTGCACCACCTCTCGTCGGGAATTCTCTCATAAAGTGGCCTGGAAAACCACAAGTATAACAAACACCCAACCCCACAAGGCACTACCCGACATGCTGCTTACCACACTGAGCATATCGTGGCAAGGGTGGCCTCATCTGACTTGACTCACCCCTATACTGAGAACTAGAGGCCCTATAACTCTGACTAGGCCTTGGATAGGTGGAACGATCAAATGTTCTACCGGAAAACTGAGGGGGTGCACTAGCCGATAGCTAGGCTGGATACCTAGGGTACTTCTGTCTCTGACTACCTCGAAACTCACCAGAAGGACCTGAAGATCTCGCTCTCTTACATTGGCCCCTATCATGATCACGGTCGGACCTCTGCTTCTACTTACGCTCCTCTATACCCTGAGCGCATGCCTGAATACGAGAAATATCAATGCCTGGATGAAGTGAGACCGACATACAGTCATTAAGTAGGTGCAGCTCCAACCCCTTCACGAACTGGTGAACCCGATCCTCCATCTTAGCTACAATAGTGGGAGCATACCTAGCCAAAGAATCAAACTGAAGGTTGTACTCCCGAACACTCATATTACCCTACCGAAGGGTCAAGAACCTATTAAATCTAGCCCGTCTAAGATTTGGTGGCAAATAATGACGAAGAAAAACCTCTGTAAACTCCTGCCATACTGCTGAAAGGGCATCCTTACCCCTGGACAACTCCCAAGACTCGTACCAATTAACTGCAACATCCCGAAGTCTATAGGAAGCTAGCTCAACTGACTCAGTTGCAGTGGCCTTCATTACCCTCAAAGTCCTCTGCATCCTCTCAATAAATACCCGAGGGTCCTCGTTTGGATCTGCTCTAGTGAATATCGAAGAGTCCAAATTAATGAAATCACAAACCCTCGCACTGATGGCATTATTTGCATGACCAATACCTATCTCCTGGTGCCGAGCCTGTGCGGCCACTAATCGAGTCAGTAGTTGAATATCATCTCATATGTCTTGACCCATTGCATCTGGCTGAGGAGCTGGGGGTACTAGAGTGGGCGCTGGAGCTAGTGCCCCTCGGATATTCTCTGGAGAGGGCAGGGTATGTGAAGTCTGAGATGGAGTCTTAGTATGCGACTCTCCCCGAGCCCTGGTAACTCATGGCGCTCGACTTGTAGTCTCATCACCCACAGACTTGCCCTTCTGGGCGGTTGTAGCCTTCTTGGGCATCATCGCTGAAAACATAACATATCATTAGAAGAATGAATCCGTATATCACACGATCTAAGATAAGAAGGGAGGATAACATCCTATATGTCCTGCAACCTCCTTTTTATAAGTGTGGTGCACAACACACTCATAAACAAGACTCTACTAGACACGATCTGTAGACATCCCTAGGATGGAACTGCTCTGATACCACTTTTGTCATGACCCAAATCGATGGGTCGTGACGAGTGCTCGAGTTCTACCTATTGAACACCCCTAAGCATATGCCAAAGATATAAACATGAAATAAGTGTAGGTTATGCATAACGTCTGGAAATAAACTATTGATTCATATGAACAACATATGTGGGAAAACATGTCCAAAGGACATACATACATACATACATACATACATACATACATACATACATACATACATACATACATACATACATGCATACATACATACACACACACACACACATATATATTATATATATGGTAGGGCGAGCCGACAAGGAACTATACATGACTGTCTACAAACCTCTAACAAAGTGTTCAACTGTATAAAGGACGGGACTGGGTCCCGTCATACCTATATGTATACAAATGTATCGTACCAAAACTCAATAGCAGCTCTGGATCAAATGGAGCACATCAACTCTCGCTGAATAGGATCCTAAGATTGGGGACCGTCAGCCTTTCTACCTGTACCTGCGGGAGTAAAACGCATTCCCCCATGCAATAGGGGCGTCAGTACGAATAATGTACCGAGTATGTAAGGTATAAAATTTAATATATAAAAGACATGAAAGAAACATAGAGTAAAAATGTCATGTTCTGTGAATCATGAAATAATTATAATGTCATGTATATACGTAAAAATGTCATATCATGCATAGGTATTGTGACGACCCAAAATCTCATCACAGGCGTCGTGATGGCACCTAGTAAATTTCTATTACATTTTGAAGCCTTTTTTTTAACTAATAACGGAATAAATATGAATATACAACCTCCCAAGACTGGTAGTACTGAGTCAAGAACTCTAACTGAATACATGGAATGATCACGAGGACCGAATATATAATACTGTTTGATTAAAAATTAACAGTACAATGAAATGAAAAGACTCCAAAGGACTGCGATGACCAAGCAGCTCTACCTTGAATCCTTACGGTCCCACTTTAACTCTGCCCAAGTCTGATATCTCCAATACCTGGCTCTGCACACAAATGTACAAAAGTGTAGTATGAGTACACCACGGTCGGTACCCAGTAAGTATCAAGACTAACCTCAGTGGAGTAGAGACGAGGTACAGTCAAGACAATTACTAGTCTAATAGCATGTGCAATATAATATACAAGATAGTAGGAAACAGATAACAATAAGGACATCATAAAACAACCAGTGATATGCACAACAGGACAACAAAACACCATTTAATATCGCTCAACAAATAAAAAATACAAGTACACCCACTTAAATCAAAATTTTTAAATAAATGTCCTTCACATATAATTCTACCAAATAACTGTCTTTCAAATATAATTTTTCTCAAATAAATATCTTTCAAATATAATTCTTTCATATAATACTTTCTAAATAAAAATCCTTCCAAATCAATATTTTGAATATAATTCTTCAATTAAAAAGTCACCATGTGACACCTCATTTCATAATCATAAAAATATGGGTCTCAACCCATTTTCATATTTTTCATAAACACGGGTCTCAGCCCATTTTTCATATCTTTCATAAACACGGGTCTCAGCCCATTTTTCATATCTCCACGGCACTTCGTGCCCATAATTAAATTTTTTTTTATCCCGGCACCTCGTGCCCTCATTTCATATCACAATTGCACGGACAATTCACATGCCAATATCTTCAATGTATATAAGATCCACATGATCAATTTATTTCCACTAAAGTGAGTTTAGAATTTTTAAATCAAGTAAGAAATCAACAAAGAATTGAATTTATTTTTAGAAATCATTTGGTTGAAGAATTTAACATTGCACTTATATCAAAGCATTAGATAAACTACTAGTTTGGTTGTAAAACTATTTAATTTAAAATATAATAATAATTTTTTTAATTTAAATAAACTCAATCATCGAAAATCAGTAAGAAAAACCAGAAATATACTTCTTCAGAGTCTCGTGCTAAAAAGCCAAAGCCAACACAATACTACTAGGAGCACAAAACACATAATAATAAAGTCAAGTAGTACATCACGGAAGAAGACAAGAATTTACATATTAAATGAAACAAAATCACCCAAGGCAAGAACATAAATAAAGAAATATCAACAGGGCACTCCCGAGGTACCGCCTCGTAGTCCCAAATCATAAATAAATTCACAATATCTTATTTTCTTATATCACCGCGGGAGCCTTCACATTTAATTTTAAAGAAATCATTTTTTCCGAAATAGCATCCCGCGTTTTAGCTATCCTTATCACACCGCATGACTTCTAGTAGTTCCCCTACTAGCCACGCGTTTCAACCCACCCTTATCTCACCGCATGCGTTTCAACACCCTGACCTTATATCACCGCATGACTTCTAGTAGTTCCCCTACTAGCCACGCATTTTAAGCCACTCTTATCTCACCGCATGCGTATCAATATCATAATATTTCACAAATCGCACCTCAAGTGCCCAAATATCACAACATAATACAACTTGCACCTCAAGTGCCCAAATATTACAACATTTCACAAATTGCACATCAAGTGCTCAAATCTTACAACATATCACAGATTGCACATCAAGTACTCAAATCTTATAGCATATCACAAATTGCACATGAAGTGCTCAAATCTTACAACATATCACAAATTGCACATCAAGTGCTCAAATCATACAACATATCACAAATTGCACATCAAGTGCCCAAATATTATAACTTGCCACAGAAATCAACAATACATTATTTTTCACAATAAGGAGCCCATGGCTTGACCCTAATGTGCATAAAATCTTTACAAAAATATCCGGGAGTGAACAACTTAACAAAATAATATTTCACATAAATTCAAGGTGGCAATCACACCAAATCATCATATAAAACCAATTTCAACAAACAAGGATCTAGGGATGACAAATAGAGGATTTAATAAGTGCCAATAATTTCCAACTTCATACATAAGGGCGTATAAGGATTTTAATCAATGAAATTTGCACATATAGACCAAGTACATACTCGTCACCTCGCGTACATGATTTTCAATTACACAATTTGCACATAATACTCAATGCCTAAGGGGTATTTTCCCCACTCGAGGTTAAGCAAGACACTTACCTTTTTGAAGTTATGCCGATATTCCAAAATCGCCTTCTTGCTTGAATTGACCTCCGGACCGCTCAAATCTATCCAAATTAATTGTATAACTTCATTAAAATTAATGAGAAACAATTCTGGATAATAATACGTCGACTTAAAAATTTATTCCAAAAAGTCAAAAAAGTCAATGCGGGCCCGCCCCTCGGAACCCGAATAAATTTTCACGAAATTCGAACACCCATTCCAATACGAGTTCAACCATACCAATTTTATCGAATTCCAATAACAAATCGACCTCCAAATCTTAACTTTGTGGTTTATGAAGTTTCTACAATTTTTTCCAAATTTCCATCTCAAAGTACTAATTAAATGATTAAATCAGTGATATACTCATGTATAATAACCAAATCCGATTTAGAATCACTTACCCCGATGAATTTCTTGAAAAACCCACAAAAAATCGTCTCGAATCGAATTATATGTTTTCGAATCTTCCAACTTCTATGTTTTGTGCCGAAACGTATCAAATCAATCCGGAATGACTTCAAATTTTGCACACAAGTCATAAATGACATAATGTAGGTATTCAAATTTTCAGAATTGGATTCCAGCCTCAATATCAAAAAGTCAACTCCCTGGTCAACTCTTTTCTTTTAAGCTTTTTAAATAAGAATTGTTCTTTTAATTATATTCCGAATCTTCCGAAAATCAAACTCGATCACACCCGTGGGTCATAATACATATTGTGAAGCTGCTCAAGACCTTAAGTCACTGAACGGGCGTAAATTTTTAAAACGACAAGTCGGGTCGTTACATTCTCCACCTCTTAAATAAATGTTCGTTCTCGAACGTTCTAAGAATTATTCTGAGGTTACCAAATTAATGATTTTACTTTTACACATTTACTCACGGTTGATCCCACGTTACCGCATTTGAGATAAGACCGACAATACCATCTCAATTGAGATTATTTCTTTTATCCATATTTGTAAACTCTAAGACCAATTTCTTACACTCCAAACGTTTTCAAAAGGCCTGATTTTTCACATCAACTCACAGTATTAGTCTCAACTGGCTATATCCACTCGTGCCTACACACACATCAACTTTCTTGATAGTGTTGAAGTACTTCAAACTTATTCCGGGGTGTTACATTATCCCCCGCTTAGGATCATTCGCCCCCAAACACATAACATAACTTATCTCTTCTTTTGCAAATCTCAATCCCCAAAATTTTACTAACTCCCAAATTTTCCAGAAATTTCGGCAGAGTCTCCCCTGTACTTGGGCCTATCCACCTGCCAGAGTAACACCAAAACAACTCCTAACAATACATCCACAACCCAACAAAATACCACAAGGTATATATCAATAACATTAATCTTAGCATTACAAGCACTGCATTATCATAATGATATCAGGACATGAAACACATCATATGTATGCCCATCATTACATCTCTGGTCTTAATAATTGTTCATAATCGATTACAACATCGCTAATTAACCTAATATTAATCAAAATCTCATTTCAAATTTTCACAACACTGCCAACAGAATGTGAGGCATGAATACCTCATAATTATTTACCCGAATTAACGAGTCACATTTAACGCCACCTGGGCACTCACCTCGTAGGCTAAAACTCAATAATTACAGCACAATTATGGCACAGAAACACATAGAAGATTTATCACATAAGCCTATCAGGCATGACTCCCTATTAATATTATTGTACAAATTAAATTTCACAAAGGGAGAATTTTAAACTCATAAATATTTCACCACAAGGATCTCGTCCTTATATAACTTCCACAGCGGCTTGCAGCCCGGTTTAAATATTTTACATCATATATAAAAATGCGAGGATCTCTTCCTAAACTCCGAATCACAAGTATTTGCACATTGTGCTAACTGAAATTTCAATTTCCTTTCTTTCTTCTTTTCAATAAATTTCGTAAACATTTTTCACAACATATAATGAACCCTCATACCGGTAGGGCATATAATTTATAAAAATTGGAATCAATTATTCCGAAACATATTAAACCCATTGTGATGAATATTAAAAATTACTTTTGGACTTATAGCCCTCAATGGTGCACAAAAATAAAAATAACTGACACTGGCTCACATCCTCAATTCTCCCAAAAGGGATAAACATATAAGTGGGTCACAAAATTTACGAAGCTCACCCATAAGCGGAGCATAATAGGAAGACTCACCTCAATATTCAAAACCAAATCAAATTAAAGGAAAATATCATTTTATAACAAATCGGGATCGTACCTGTAACGACACCATCGGGTGTATCGGCCTCAGCCAAATCATAGCGATTATATCAACGGGTCGGGTCTCCTCCTCTTAGGTGCCCACTACTAGTCTGTCCTCCACCTCTAGCTGACTGTGCACATGGAGTATCAAATGGAATAAAGCTTGTACTTAGAGTGATCTGATGAAACCCACCCCTCCCAAGTCTGGGATAATCTCTCATAATATGCCTAGTATCACCACACTCATAACAACCCCTCTGAGGTCGCGGCTGCTCGTACTGAGTTTGTGCCGGATAACTGGAATAACCACTATAAGAATCTCGTGTCGGAGGTGCACTGTAAACTGGAGCACTTCGAGTAATCTGATGTACGAACTGAGCTGACCAACTGCTCGAGCCTCCGCTATAATGGGTTGTAGCTGAAGAGTAAAATCCATTGAACCCTCCAGATCTTTGAGACCTTTTGGCCTCCTTAGACTCCTTTTCCTCGCCTAAACCACCCTCAATCTTCCTTGCAATCTCTACTACTTGTTGAAATGGAGTATCAGTTTGCAACTCTCGAGCCATGCATATTTTAATATCATAATCGAGCCCCTCAATGAATATGCGGACCCATTCTCTGATTGTAGGAACTAAGATAGGTGCATAACAGGCTAACTCACAGAACCTGATAGCATATTCTGACACTGTCATAGTGCCCTGACGCAACCGTTCAAACTCTGTGTGCCACGCATCTCTGAGAGTCTAGGGAACAAACTCTTTCAAGAACATTTCAGAAAATTGAGCCCAAGTTAGTGGTGTGGCATCGGCTGGTCTGCCTTCTTCATAGATTTGCCACCACCGATACGCTGCGCCTGACAGTTGAAATGTAGTAAAGGAAACTCCGCTTACCTCCACAATACCCATGGTGCGGAGAATACGGTGACAATTTTCTAGAAATCCTTGGGTATCCTCTGTAGTTGTTCCACTGAAAGTAGGTGGACTATACCTCTTAAACCTTTCAAGTCTTTTTTGTTGATGCCTCGGGCCTAACTTCAGGACGAACCGGAATAACAGGTTGTACCGGTATTGCACCCGGAACCTTACCAACGTGAACCTGTTGCTCTAGAGTTGTGGTATGAGTCTGAACTACTCCCCTAATCTTCGAAATATTTGGTGCAACAGAGATCAATCCCGGCTGAGTGAATGTATCAAACATACTCAGGAACTGTGCTAAGGTCTCCTGAAGTCCGGGGGTAACAACAGGTGCTTTTGGTACCTATCCCCCAACTGGAGCTACTAGTGGCTCCTCAACTGTTGTTCTGAGAGGTGCTCTAATCGCAGCACGTGCCCTTCCTCGACCTCTACCTCAGCCTCTACCTCGGCCCCGGCCTCTTGCAACCCTAGCAGTATATGCGGATGTCTACTCAGCTAACTCGGTAGCACGTGTCCTCACCATCTGTGAGAGAATAGAGATACAAAGGCTCAAATTCCAAATTCAATAAATTTCGCACGACAGGAATGAAAGAAGTGGAAAATTCCTAACAGTTCTGTAGCCTCTTGAAGATAAGTACAGACGTCTCCGTACCGATCCGCAAGACTCTACTAGACTCGTCCGTGACTCGTAGAACCTATGAACCTAGAGCTCTGATACCAACTTGTCACGACCCAAATTCCCACCACAGGCGTCGTGATGGCACCTAGTCTCTAAGACTAGGTAAGCCAATTTCTATTACATTTTGAAGCCATGTTTTTTTTTGAAACTAACAGCGAAATAAATATGAATATACAACCTCCCAAGACTGGTAGTACTGAGTCACAAACTCTAACTGAATACATGGAATGACCACGAGAACCGAATATATAATACTGTTTGATTAAAAATTAACAGTACAATAAAATGAAAAAACTCCAAGGGACTGCGACGACCAAGCAGCTCTACCTTGAATCCTTACGGTCCCACTTTAACTCTGCTCAAGTCTGATATCTCCAATACCTGGCTCTGCACAAAAATGTACAGAAGTGCAGTATGAGTACACCACGGTCGGTACCCAGTAAGTATCAAACTAACCTCAGTGGAGTAGAGACAAGGTACAGTCAAGACAATTAATAATCTAATAGCATGTGCAATATAATATACAAGATAGTAGGAAACAGATAACAATAAGGACATCATAAAACAACCAGTGATATGCACAACAGGACAACAAAATACCATTTAATATCGCTCAACAAATAATAAATACAAGTACACCCACTTAAATCAAAATTTTCAAATAAATGTCCTTCACATATAATTCTACCAAATAACTCTCTTTCAAATATAATTTTCCTCAAATAAATATCTTTCAAATATAATTCTTTCATATAATACTTTCTAAATAAAAATCCTTCCAAATCAATATTTTGAATATAATTCTTCAATTAAAAAGTCACCGTGTGACGCCTCATTTCATAATCATAAAAATACGGGTCTCAGCCTATTTTCATATTTTTCATAAATACGGGTCTCAGCCAATTTTTCATATCTTTCATAAACAAGGGTCTCAGCCCATTTTTAATATCTCCACGGCACTTCGTGTGTATAATTAAATCATCATATTTTTTCGGCACCTCGTGCCCTCATTTCATATCACAATTGCACGGACAATTCACATGCCAGTATCCTCAATGTATATAAGACCCACATGATCAATTTATTTCCACTAAAGTGAGTTTAGAATTTTTAAATTAAGTAAGAAATCAACAAAGAATTAAATTTATTTTTAGAAATTATTTGGTTGAAGAAATTAATATTGCACTTATATCAAAGCATCAGATAAACTACTGGTTTGGTTGTAAAACTATTTAATTTAAAAATAATTTTTTTATTTAAATCAATTCAATCATCAAAAATCAGTAAGAAAAACCAGAAATATACTTCTTCAGAGTCTCGTGCTAAAAAGCCAAAGCCAACACAATACAACTAGGAGCTCAAAATACATAATAATAAAGTCAACTACTACATCACGGAAGAAGACAAGAATTTACATATTAAATGAAACAAAATCACCCAAGGCAAGAACATAAATAAAGAAATATCAACAGGGCACTCCCGAGGTACCGCCTCGTAGTCCCAAATCATAAATAAATTTACAATATCTCATTTCCTTATATCACCGCGGGAGCCTTCACATTCAATTTTAAAGAAATCATTTTTCCCGAAATAGAATCCCACGTTTTAGCCATCCTTATCACACCGCATGACTTCTAGTAGTTCCCCTACTAACCACGCGTTTCAAGCTACCCTTATCTCACCGCATGCGTTTCAACACCCTGACCTTATATCACCGCATGACTTCTAGTAGTTCCCCTACTAGCCACGCGTTACAAGCCACCCGTATCTCACCGCATGCGTATCAATATCATAATATTTCACAAATCGCACATCAAGTGCCCAAATATCACAGCATAATATAACTTGCACCTCAAGTGCCCAAATATTACACCATTTCACAAATTGCACATCAAGTGCTCAAATCTTACAACATATCACAGATTGCACATCAAGTGCTCAAATCTTACAACATATCACAAATTGCACATCAGGTGCTCAAATCTTACAACATATCACAAATTACACATCAGGTGCTCAAATATTACAACTTGCCACAGAAATCAACAATACATTATTTTCTACAATAAGGAGCCCATGGCTCGACAATAATGTGCACAAAAATCTTAACAAAATATCTGGAAGTGAATAACTCAACAAAATAATATTTTACATAAAAATCAAGGTGGCAATCACACCAAACCATCATGTAAAAATAATTTCAACAAACAAGAATCTAGGCATGACAAATAGAGGATTTAATAATTTCCAATAATTTCCAATTTAATACATAAGGGCGTCTAAGGATTTTTAATCCATAAAATTTACACATATAAACCAAGTACGTACTCGTCACCTCGCGTACATGGTTTTCAATTACATAATTTGGCATATAAGACTCGATACCTAAGGGGTAATTCCCCCACTCAAGGTTAAGCAAGACACTTACATTTTTGAAGTTAGGCCGATATTCCAAAATAGCCTTCTTGCTTGAATTGACCTCCGGACAGCTCAAATCTATCCAAATTAATTGTATAACTTCATTAAAATTCATCGGAAACAATTTCGGATAATAATACGTCGACTTAAAATTTTATTCCAAAAAGTCAACAAAAGTCAACGCGGGACTCGCCCCTCGGAACCCGGCAAAATTTTCATGAAATTTGAACACCCATTCCGATACGAGTTCAACCATACCAATTTTATCGAATTCCAATAACAACTTGACTTCCAAATCTTAAATTTTTGTTTTTGGAAGATTTTACAAAAATCTTGATTTTTCCTCTATTAAATCTGAATTAAATGATAGATTCAAAGACATAATCATGGAAATTAATCAAAACTGGATAAGAATCACTTACCCCAAACACCCACGCAAGAATCTCTCCAAAAATCGCCTTCTACCGAGCTCCAAATTTGATTTTGAGTTATGAACTCAAACCCCCTTTTTTGGGACTTTTAATTCTGCCCAGATAGGCCTTCTTCACGTTCGCGACCATTGCTTCGCATTCGCGAAGGCCAAAATAGAACTGCCTCAAATCCTCCTCGTCGCGTTCGCGAAGGCCAATTGTTTCTGCCCCATCATTTCCTCCTCGCGTTCGCAAACCCCTCATCGCATTCGCGATGACCAGCCGACCAACTCCTTCGCGTTCGCGAAGGCCAAACGACCCCAGGCCCTAATCTTCCTTTCTTCTTCGCGTTCGCGTTGCCTGGGCCGCGTTCGCGAAGGCTTGCCCTGCTCCTTCTTCGCGTTCGCGTCCACAGCTTCGCATTCGCGATGGGTAAACCATCAGTCCCTCAAATTCCTCTTCGCGAATGCGGGACTCCCTTCGCGTTCGCGAAGAAGGAAACCAAACTTCAGCAACAGCAATCCAAACAGCTCCAATTTGGTCCAAAACCCCCCCGAAACACACCCGAGCCCCTCGGGACTCCGTCCAAACATACCAACCTGTCCCATAACATAACACTGACCTGCTCGAAGCCTCAAATCACATCAAACAACATCGAAATCATGAATCGCACCCTAATTCAAATGTTATGAACTTTGAAACTTCAACTTCTACCTTCGATGTCGAAACCTATCAAATCACGTCCGATTGACCTCAAATTTTGCACACAAGTCACATTCGACATTACGGACCTACTCCCACTTCTAGAATCAGATTCCAACCCTGATATCAAAAAGTCAACCCCCCGGTCAAACTTCCCAAAAATTCAACTTTCGGCATTTCAAGCTTAATTCCACTACGGACCTCCAAATAATTTTCCGGACACGTTCCTAAGTCCAAAATCTCCATACAGAGCTATTGACATCATCAAAATTCCATTCCGGAGTCGTTTGCTCAGAAGTCAACTCTCCAGTCAACTCTTTCCATTTAATCTTCAAACTAAGGATTGTTCTTTTAATTTAATTCTAAATTTTTAGTAAATCAAACTCGACCACACCCGCGGGTCATAATACATATTGCGAAACTGCTCGAGACCTTAAGTCACTAAACAGGGCGTAAATTCTTAAAACGACAAGTTAGGTCATTACATTCTCCACCTCTTAAACAAACATTCGTCCTCGAACGTTCTAAGAATTATTCTGAGATTACCAAATTGATGATTTTACTTTTACACATATACTCACGGTTGATTCCACGCTACCGCATTTGAGATAAGCATGACAACATCATCTCATTTGAGATTATTTCTTTTATCCATACTTGAAAACTTTAAGGCCATTTTCTTACGCTCTAATATTTTCAAAAGGCTTGATTTCTCATAACAACGCACAGTATTAGTCTCAACTGGCTATAGCAACTCGTGCCTATGCACACATCAGTTTTCTCGATAGTGTTGAAGTAATTCAAAACTTTCTCTGGGGTGCTATATTATTCCCCGCTTAGGATCATTCGACCTCAAACACATAACATATTTATCTCTTCTTTTGCAAATTCTCATTCCTCCAAATTTTACTAACTCCTAAATTTTTCAGAAATTTCGGCAGAGTCTCCCTTGTAATTGGGCCTATCCACCTGCCAGAGTAACACCCAAACAACTCCTAACAACATATCCACAACTCAACAAAATACCATAGGGTATATATCAATAACATTAATCTCAGTATTTCCTTATCATAATGATATCAGGACATGAAGCACATCATATGTATGCTCATCACCATATCTCTGGTCTTAAAAGCTGTTCATAATTAATTCCAGCATCACCAATTAATCTCATATTAACCACCACCTCATTTCGAATTTTCACAATACTGACAACAGAATGTGAGGCATGAAGACCTCATGATTACTTACTCGGATTAATGAGTCACATTTAATGCCACCTGGGCACTCAACTCATAGGCTAAAACTCAATGTTTACAGCACAAAAATGACTGAATATAAAAAGAAAAATACACAAGAATTTTCAAATAAGCCTAACAGGCATGACTCCCTATTAATATTATTGTACAAATTAATTTCATAAAGGGATAATTTTAAACTCATAAATATTTCACCACAAGGACCTCGTCCTTACATAACTTCCACCGCGGCTTGCAGCCCGGTTTAAATATTTCACATCATGTAAAAATGCGAGGATCTCGTCCTCAACTCCGTATCACAAGTATTTTGCACATTGTGCAAACTAAAATTTTTAATTTCCTTTCTTTATTCTTTTCAATAAATTTCATAAATAGTTTTTACAACACATAATGAACACTCATACCGGTAGGGCATATAATTCATAATAATTGGAATCGATCATTCCGAAACACATTAAACCCACTATAATGAATAATATTAATTACTTTTGGACTTAGAGCCCTCAATGGTGTACAAAAATAAAATGATAGACACGGGCTCACATCTTCAAATCTCCCAACAGAGATAAACATATAAGTGGGTCACAAATTTACAAAGCTCACCCATAAGCGGAGCATAATAGGAGGACTCACCTCAATATTTAGAACCGAATCAAATTAAAGAAAAAATATCATGTTATAACAAAATCAAGATCGTACCTGTAACGACACTATCTGGTGTATCGGCCTCAGCCAAATCATAGTGATTATATCAACAGGTCGGGCCTCCACCTCTTAGGTGCCCACTACCCGCTTGTCCTCCACCTCTTGCTGACGGTGCATGTGGAGTATTAACTGGAATAAAGCTTATAGCTGGAGTGTTCTGATGAAATCCATCCCTCCCAAGTCTGGGACAATCTCTCATGATATGCCTAGTATCACCACACTCATAACAACCCCTCTGAGGTCGCGGCTGCTCGTACTAAATCTGTGCCAGATAACTGAAATAACTACTATAAGAATCTCGTGTCGGTGGTGCACTGTAAACTGGAGCACTCCGAGTAATATGATGTGCGGACTAAGCTGACTGACTGCTCGAGTCTTCGCTATAATGGGTTCTAGCTGAAGAGTAAAATCCATTGAACCCTCCAGATCTTCGAGAACTTTTTGCCTCCTTAGACTCCCTTTCCTCGCCTAAAACACCCTCAATCTTCCTTGAAATCTCCACTACTTATTGAAATGGAGTATCAGTTTGCAACTCTCGAGCCATGCATATTTTAATATCATAATCGAGCCCCTCAATGAATCTGCGGACATGTTCTCTAACTGTAGGAACCAAGATAGGTGCATGATGGGCTAATTCACTGAACCTGATAGCATATTCTGATACTGTCATAGTGCCCTGACGCAACCGTTCAAATTCTGTGTGCCACACATCTTAGAGAGTCTGGGGAACAAACTCTTTCAAGAACATTTCCGAAAATTGAGCCCAAATTGGTGGTGTTGCATTGGCTGGTCTACCTTCTTCATAGATTTGCCACCACTGATACGCTGTGCCTGACAGTTGAAATATAGTAAAGACAACTCCGCTCGCTTCCACAATACCCATGGTGCGGAGAATACGATGACAATTTTTTTTTTGAAATCCTTGGGCATCCTTTGTAGTTGTGCCACTGAAAGTAGGTGGACTATACCTCTTAAACCTTTAAAGTCTCTTTTGTTCTTCTTCTGATGACTCTGGCCTGACCTCAGGTAGAACTTGAATAACATGTTGTACCGGTATTACACCCGAAACCTGAACAACGTGAGCCTTCTGCTTTGTAGTTGTGGTAGGAGTCTGAGTTACTCCCCCAATCTGCGAAATATTTGGTGCAACAGAGATCAATCCCGCCTGAGTTAATGTACCAAACATACTTAGGAACTGTGCCAAAGTCTCCTGAAGTCCGGGGGTAACAACATGTGCTTCTGGTACCTGTCCCCTAACTGGAACTAATGGTGGCTTCTCAACTGTCATTCTGACAGGTGCTCTAGTCGTAGCACGTGCCCTTCCTCGGCCTCTACCTCGTCTCCGGCCTCTTGCAGCCCTAGCAGTATGTGCGGATGCCTGCTCAGCTAACCCAGTAGCACGTGTCCTCACCATTTGTGAGAGAATGGATATACAAAGGTTCAAATTCCAAATTCAACAAATTCCGCACGACAGGAATGAAAGAAATGGAAATTTCCTAACAGTTCTGTAGCCTCTCAAAGATAAGTACAGACGTCTTCGTACCAATCCGCAAGACTCGTTCGTGACTCGTAGAACCTATGAACCTAGAGCTCTGATACCAACTTGTCACGACCCAAAATCCCACCACAGGCGTCGTGATGGCACCTAGTCTCTAAGACTAGGTAAGCCGATTTCTTTTACATTTTGAAGCCATATTTTTTTGAAACTAACAGCGGAATAAATATGAATATACAACCTCCCAAGACTGGTAATACTGAGTCACAAACTCTAACTGAATACATAGAATGATCACGAGGACCGAATATATAATACTGTTTGATTAAAAATTAACAGTACAATGAAATGAAAAGACTTCAAGGGACTGCGACGACCAAGCAGCTCTACATTGAATCCTTACGATCCCGCTTTAACTCTGCTCAAGTCTGATATTTCCAATACCTGGCTTTGCACAAAAATATGTAGAAGTGTAGTATGAGTACACCACGGTCGGTACCCAGTAAGTATCAAGACTAACCTCAATGGAGTAGAGACGAGGTACAGTCAAGACACTCACTAGTCTAATAGCCCGTGCAGTATAATGTACAGGATAGT
This sequence comes from Nicotiana tomentosiformis, assembly GCF_000390325.3. Classification (NCBI taxonomy): domain Eukaryota; kingdom Viridiplantae; phylum Streptophyta; class Magnoliopsida; order Solanales; family Solanaceae; genus Nicotiana; species Nicotiana tomentosiformis. Next base: position 18,604,292 of record NC_090823.1, read on the forward strand.
AGAAAACAGATAACAATAAGGATGTCATAAAATAACTAGTGATATGCACAGCAAGACAACACAACACCATTTAATATCGCTCAACAAATAATAATACAAGTAAACCCAATTAAATCAAATTCTTCAAATAATGTCCTTCGCATATAATTCTACCAAATACTCTCTTTCAAATAAAATTTTTCTCAAATAAATATCTTTCAAATATAATTCTTTCATAATAAAAATCTTTCCAAATAAATATTTTGAATATAATTCTTCAATTAAAAAGTCACCATGTGACACCTCATTTCATAATCATAAAAATACGGGTCTCAGCCCATTTTTATATTTTTCATAAATACGAGTCTCAGCCCATTATTAAATCATTATATTTCTCCGGCACATCATACCCTCATTTCATATCTCAACTGCATGGACAACTCACGTGCCAAATATCATTATCATTTAATCACAGCACCTCGTGCCCACATTTCATATCACAATCACACGGACAATTCACATGCCAATATCCTCAATGTATATAAGACCCACATGATCAATGTATTTCCACTAAAGTAAGTTTAAAAGTTTTTAAATCAAGTAAGAAATCAACAAAGAATTGAATTTATTTTTTTGAAATCATTTGGGTGAAGAAAATAACTTTGCACTTATATCAAAGCATCAGATAAACTACTGGTTTGGTTGTAAAATTATTTAATTTAAAACATAATAATAATTTCTTTTATTTAAATCAACTCAATCATCGAAAATCAGTAAGAAAAACTAGAAACATACTTCTTCAGAGTCTCGTGCTAAAAAGCCAAAGTCAACACAATACAACTAGGAGCACAAAACACATAATAATAAAGTCAACTAGTACATCACGGAAGAAGGCAAGAATTTACATATTAAATGAAACAAAATCACCCAAGGCAAGAACATGAATAAAGAAATATCAACACGGCACTCCTGAGGTACCGCATCATAGTCCCAAATCATAAATAAATTCACAATATCTCATTTACTTATATCACCGCGGGAGCCTTCACATTAAATTTTAAATAAATCATTTTCTCGAAATAGCATCCCGCATTTTATCCACCCTTATCACACCGCATGGCTTCTAGTAGTTCCCCTACTAGCCACGCATTTCAAGCCACCCTTATCTCACGCATGCGTTTCAACACCCTGACCTTATATCACCGCATGACTTCTAGTAGTTCTCCTACTAGCCACACGTTTCAAGCCACCCTTATCTCACCGCATGCGTATCAATATCACAATATTTTACAAATCGCACCTCAAGTGCCCAAATATCACAGCATAATATAACTTGCACTCCAAGTGCCCAAATATCACAGCATAATATAATTTTTACCTCAAGTGCCCAAATATTACAGCATTTCACAAATTGCACATAAAGTGCTCAAATCTTACAACATATCACAGATTGCACATCAAGTGCTCAAATCTTACAACATATCACAAATTGCACATCAAGTGCTCAAATCTTACAACATATCACAAATTACACATCAGGTGCTCAAATATTACAACTTGCCACAGAAATCAATAATATATTATTATCTACAATAAGGAGCCCATGGCTCGACCATAATATGCACAAAAATCTTAACAAAATATCCGGAAATGAACATCTCAACAAAATAATATTTCACATAAAAATCAAGGTGGCAATCACACCAAATCATCATGTAAAAATAATTTCAACAAACAAGAATCTAGGCATGACAAATAGAGGATTTAATAATTTCCAATAATTTCCAATTTAATACATAAGGGCGTCTAAGGATTTTTAATCCATGAAATTTACAGATATAAACCAAGTACGTACTCGTCACCTCGCGTACATGGTTTTTAATTACACAATTTGGCACATAAGACTCGATACCTAAGGGGTAATTCCCCCACTCGAGGTTAAGCAAGACACTTACCTTTTTAAAGTTAGTTAGATATTCCAAGTACGTACTTAATTCCAAAAAGTCAACAAAAGTCAACGCGGGACCCGCCCCTCGGAACCCGGCAAAATTTTCATGAAATCCGAACACCCGTTCCGATACGAGTTCAACCATACCAATTTTATCGAATTCCAATAACAACTTGACTTCCAAATCTTAAATTTTCGTTTTTGGAAGATTTTACAAAAATCTTGATTTTTCCTCCATTAAATCCGAATTAAATGATGGATTTAAAGGCATAATCACGGAAATTTATCAAAACTGGATAAGAATCACTTACCCCAAATACCCACGCAAGAATCTCTCCAAAAATCGCCTTCTACCGAGCTCCAAATTTGATTTTGAGTTATGAACTCAAACCCCCGTTTTTGGGACTTTTAATTCTGCCCAAATAGGCCTTCTTCGCGTTCGCGAAGGCCAAAATAGAACTGCCTCAAATCCTTCATCGCGTTCGCGACCTCCTCGTCGTGTTCGCGAAGGCCAATTGTTTCTGCCCCATCATTTCCTCCTCGCGTTCGCGAACCCCTCATCGTCTTCGCGATGACCAGCTGACCAACTCCTTCGCATTCCACTCTTCGCGTTCGCGAAGGCCAAACGACCCTAGGCCCTAATCTTCCTTTCTTCTTCGTGTTCGCGTTGCGTGGGCCGCGTTCACAAAGGCTTGCCCTGCTCCTTCTTCGCATTCGCGTCCACAGCTTCGCGTTCACGATGGGTAAACCATCAGTCCCTCAAATTCCTCTTCGCGAACGCGGGACTCCCTTCGCGTTCACGAAGAAGGAAACCAAACTTCAGCAACAGTAGTCCAAACAGCTCCAATTTGGTCCAAACCTACCCCGAAACACACCCAAGCCCCTCGGGACTCCGTCCAATCATACCAACCTATCCCATAACATAATAAAGACCTGCTCGAAGCCTCAAATCACATCAAACAACATCGAAATCATGAATCGCAACCAAATTCAAACGTAATGAACTTTGAAACTTCAACTTCTACCTTCGATGTCAAAACCTATCAAATCACATCTGATTGACCTCAAATTTTGCACACAAGTCACATTCGACATTACGGACCTACTCCCACTTCCAGAATCGGATTCCGACCCCGATATCAAAAAGTCAACTCCCCGGTCAAACTTTTCAAAAATTCAACTTTCGGCATTTCAAGCTTAATTCCACCATGGACCTCCAAATAATTTTCCGGACACGCTCCTAAGTCCAAAATAACCATACAGAGCTATTGACATTATCAAAATTCCATTCCTGAGTCGTTTGCTCAGAAGTCAACTCTCCAGTCAACTCTTTCCATTTAAGCTTCAAATTAAGGATTGTTCTTTTAATTTAATTCCGAATTTTTAGTAAATCAAACTCGACCATACCCGCGGGTCATAATACATATTGCAAAGCTGCTTGAGACCTTAAGTTAGTAAACAGGGCGTAAATATTTAAAACGACAAGTCGGGTCGTTACACCTCAAGTCGTCAATGCAACTCAACAACAAGCTTATGACAACTAGCGCACCAACCCTATAACAAAGAAATACATGTACAACTTAGATGGTGCTAGTATATCATGTATCTCAAACGATAACTCGATTCTAAAATAAAACGTGCAGCATTTCCCCCGATTTTACTGCTCCCTCAAGCCTTATATAGGCTATATAAAAACATAATACAATCAACAACTCAAAAATAGCCCAACTACAATTCGGGATCTTCAATACAATAAAACCCCAAATATACCATAACACACCCAATCAACAAATTATCAATTGGCCTGAAATTGCAACGACGAGCGACCAGCCTATTACCCTACCACATGTGGAATTTATCCATGCCCTTTTATCCTTCCAAACTCTATAAACCAGCAACATAATAGGCTATCACGAGTGGACTACAAAACAGTCCACTAAATGTAAAATAAATCGAACTCACGGCTTCCTATCGTCGTCCCGTGAGTTCTAACTATTAGGAAACAAATTTATCAACCTTCCATGATATTTAAAGCTTAAATACAGAAAGTAAGTATTTTCTTAACTATGAAGTACCTTCCAAAACTTAAACACCAAAGAAAAAGAGAGGCGATATAGCGATACTTACTTCGTAGGGATCGTTCTAATGTTATCGCTTCTTGATTTCGTATCCGGGATGTTAATCTCCTTTGAAACCCTAGAAGAGAGCTTATGGATGTTCGCAGATCGTGTTCTATGAAAAAATGAAGATAAAGACGGCCTAAGACCTATATATATCAAGTGCGGAAAGTCAAAGAGGTGCTAGCTTGGCACCCTATCATTGGCCCATCTTCCGATGCTTATATCTTTTTATCCGGATGTCGTATGAATGAATGGTTAAGAGCGTTGGAAACTACATTCCAAGACCTTCAATTTGGTATATATTATATCCCAAAAACGATCCCATATAGCACACAAAATATATTTCTTAAAACGCTCCGTTACAAGGCAAATCCTTAGTCGATTTTTTCGCAAGTTAAGTCCGACTTTTCCCAAACTTTATATTTTCTATCCAAACATCATAAATAGTCATATTATAACTTTAAACTTATTTAAATCATGATTAAAAAGTCTCATATTCATTATACGTCATATTGGGACGCACGGGGTGTAACACTTATGCTTCTGTCTATTTTCGGGAAATTAGAGGGAGATATTAGAGAAATTAGATCTATACATGTATCTTTCCAGCTAGCAGATCAGACCATAATCATACCTGAAGTAATATAGAATATGTGTTCGGGTAGATAAATGTGTGTTCCCTGTGGACTTTATCGTGGTGAACATGGAAGATAATAGGGAAGTCCCTCTGATTCTAGGGAGACCCTTCTTGGCCACTGCCAGAGCGATTCTGGACATTCAAGCAAGGAAGCTTATGCTCAGAGCGGGGGGAAAAGGGTGGTCTTTAAGATGGAAGGAGCAATGGGGGCCCTAAAAGAACTAGCTGGATAGAGTAAGCATGATAAGTGTGGGGTCTACCCAAAAAAGGCAAAAAGAAAAGCTCTAAGCATGGATGTATGCACTGGGTCGGGCATGCAAAGGAGATCCCGACTTCGATTCAGACCCCGACTAGATGAATCAGGGGATTTTTCTTTACCTCTTGCTTTTTATTTGTATGTCATGGGGACATGTCACAATTTATAATGTGCGGTGGGGGATGTAAATATGTACATGTATGTTTGTTTTCTCGTGTTTTGTTTGGCAAAATAAATTGACTTTTCCCGACGATGGATTTCCTCGACTGTCTTCTTGAGGGATCAAAGTCGAAGAAAAAAAATATATTTTTGTTTCTCTTAGGTAGTGTAACAATTTCCCCTTAATTTTTCTTTGTGTCGCGGTTCTTTTTCAAGCGTTTTGCTTGAACCAAGTGTAGTTAGTTTTTTTTTCATTAAGAATAGTGAAGTCCTGGGTTATGGTATTAAATGGAGATGACTTTTCTTGACTTTGTTATTCCTTGAGAGTAGTGAGTGCCTTGGCCCAATTCTTGACTCATGTATAAGTGCCTGAATTTGGTTGATTTTGATGTTGATTAACTGCTTTGACTAGAGAGATGGGATAGATCCAGTCCTAAGTGAGTTATGTGCCAATGTGTGTGTGAGATTTTGTTGATATTCTGTACATGTCAGTTGATGTCTAAAACTTTTTCCGTGTGTTTGCAAAGCAAAATAGTAGTCTTGTTCAGTCTAGAAAGTGATATAGGCATTTATTTTTGTTGAGCCAATTATATGTTTATGGCCCGCCTAACTGTTGTGTATCCTAGTAGCCCCTTTGAGCCTGTAATCCTACTTCTTTTACAACCACACTATAAGCCTGGTCCATTTTATTTGAATTGACTATCTGTTTGAACTCTTTACCTCTCTTGAGCACTTGAATTTGTTATGAGCTTGTAAAAGCTAAGTTAAGGTATGGTCAGGTTTTTGAGTGGAATTATTGAAAAAGGAGAAAGGCGAATTGTTTGAAAAATTGTGAGAGCCACTTGTAGGGAATTGAAAAAAAAATAAGTTTTCATGAAAAGAAAAAAAAAAATCAGAACTTAGAAAAGAAAAAAATTGATACCTTGCTAGTGGTAGTTCTCATCTTGTCCGTGGTTAAAGAAATTAGGAGCTTGATGTCATTAAAGGTGAAGGTTGGGGTTTGGTTCCATATAAATGTGGGGTTTGAAATGTTAATGTATATGTATTAAAATTCTTAGAGAGGTGTAGTCACTATATCTAAATGTATCTTACCCGTCCAGTAGCCTATATTACAACCAAAATAAAGTCCTACTTGATATTTGACTGAATAAGCTCAATTAGTAGAGTATTACACTACGGGCGAGCCTAGGGTACGTTTTCTGTGGCACATGAATTTTATTTCTAAGAGTGAGTGAATTCTTCTATCTTGAGTTTCGATTTGTTCTTGAATTTTATTGTATGTGGAACTACTCTCTATCTTTAGTGTGAGGGTACATGATTTTCGAAGGAAAGGTAATATCTTTGGCCTTTGAATTAGAGTAAGTGAGTAGGTTTTGGGAGCTTTGCAACTTTATTCACCAGTTTAATTAATCGAAAGAGGAATATTTTGGTAATTATCTTTGCATTATTTTGTTTGGTTTAATTTAGTGATTCTTTTAAGTAATCGAAAGAGCTTGTTGAATTGTTAATTAAATCAAGTTAGGAGAATATTCGAGAGACGTTTTCCTGAAAACTAATCCATCAACGCATGCTTGCATATGTTCATAGTGCTTATATTAGTTCATCTCGTAGAGTTAAGATTTAATCGAGAGAGAAGTCTTGACTACACGTTTGAACTAATCATCGAGTGAATTCGTGAGAATCATTAGAACTTTAGAGTGAATTGAACTAGAGTTAGATCCCAAATAGCTATCTTGCACTTATTCTGTCATGACCTTTATTTCTCCCATTGATATTTCGGTGTTGCTCAACTCTTATCTTTCTGTGATCAATTATTAATTATTTTAGTTTCATAGTTAATTTAGTTATTAATCATCCCAACTAAAGTGTTAATCATCCTAAATAGCGTTAAGCTAGAAATTACTTGAGCATTGTTTAAATTCAATCTCTATGAAGACGATAATTAAACTATACTATCTTTGGCCAGTGAGCATCAATTTTGTACTGTGTTTTGCGCACGTCTGTCGTCCATTTTACTAATGCAGACGTAGAGTTGTCGTCAATGAATATATTTTATGGAAGTGGATGAAGGTTTGGTTTGCTTTACAACAGTGCCAAATGAGTATTTTGCTCTTTTTTGCGAACTAGGCACAAATGAATTTCTTAATTGGATATGATCTTGTGGCTAACAAAATTTTCTTCTTGTCTACTGATTGCACTAAGCTCTAAATTTGGGGTTGTTTGGCACGCGTGGGATAAAATATGATATTAAATTTATATTATGTTTGATTGACCGTATAAATTTATCCCGTCCATCAAACATAGTATAAACTTAGTCATAGAATAAATTTATACCGTTAATTTGGCTCGGCTAGCTTGTATTCTTTTATACCCCCGTGTTTGTTCATCTAAACATCAGATCTCCTATTTATTTATTTTTTGAAAAAAAGTTAAAAAATTATAGAGTATAGTTGAAAACTATATAAAAATATAATTACTCAAAAGTATTTAAAAATAGTAATTGAAGAAAAATGATTTAACTTCCAATATAATATTTGTCTCGAGTATAAATCCTTAAGTTCCTTGATCATCTCAATCCCACACATAAAATGTCTTTGCTCTCACTTCCTCTCCCAATCCCAATTCCCCACAGCTCTAAACCCCATTACAACACTTTTCGTCAGCACAATTCTCGAACTTTCCACTTCCACAAAAACCTTAGGCTCTCCGTTTGGGCCTCCGGCGTCCCCGTTCACCGTAACTCGGCAACTTTTCCGGCGTCCGGCGAATTTCTCCGTCAAATAGCTTCTTCTACCGTTCTTTTTATCAGTTTGGGTTCGGCCCTTTTTGCCTTTCCAGCTGTTGCTTCTTCTACTCACTTTCCTCCTCAAGTCCCTTCTCTAACTCAGCTTCAGGACCAAGAATCTCAAGGTATTAATTTTTTTTTTTGTGAAAATTCTATTTATGGATAATGGTTGAACATGTTGGATCAAATTAACTACGATTACAATTTTTAAAGTATATTATGGCAGCATTAGTAGTGTCATTTACCAACACCTGGTGTTTAGGCTAGACTAAGAGGGTGTTTGGCTAAGCTGGTCAAACTAGCTTATAAACACTTTTCGGCTTATCTACGCGTTTGGTAAAGTTAAAAGTGCTTATAAGCCAAGTGCTTATAAGTCAAAAATAAGTCAAAAGCCGTAAACTGGTCACCCCTTATAAATTTTTAGCTTATAAGCACTTTAAGTTTGACCAAAATTTTTACTATTTTATCCTTAAAATATTCTTTTTTAGAACAAAACTATTACATCGATACTCACTACTTCAAGTACTATTTCAACCTAACCCCCTCTCTTCAAGTCTGCAATGTCCATTGACTATTTAAGATAAGCAAATTCTTTATTCCTTTGCATATTTATATCTATGTGATTGTGTATTAATCTTTGAACTGTATGTAATAAATGAGGACATATCAAATTTTTGGTGTGTTGCTTTCTAAATGTTGTGGTGATAAAGACAGTGTTTGTTTCTCTTTAAATATTTTGTCCTATTTAGGTTTATTTTTTACTGAGAAACTTTTATCAATTTATTAATTATTATAACTTATGTTAACTGCTTATTTATTAAATCAGTTTCAGCACTTAAAAGTACTTTTCAGCACCTAATGCTTATTAGCTACTTCATATCAGCTAATCCAAACGGCCTCTAAGTAACCATAGCGGGTAAAAATTAAGCGAGTAAGTTTTTACCATTCCTCCCGCCCAATATATATATATATATATATATATATATATATATATATATATATATGACAATTTTACCTCTTGCACATCTCCTGTTTGACATTTCTATAGAACTTTCATAATTTTCAGGGTTTCGAATTCAAATTTGTTAAACTATTCAAATTTGAAACTTTGACATGATATTTCTCTATCAAACTAATTTTTCACTATTGCTATACGTATATAAGTAAGATATATGCCATTTAACAGCTTAAATCGTGTATCCACTTGAATGTCGTGTTATATAGTATGGAAAGGGAGGACTAATGTCCTCTAAAGTAAACAGAGTAAATGAACCGTAGGTGAATAAAAACACCGGATTGAGAGTTGTTATCCAAAATGTAGGTATTAAGCTGTGAAAATGCAAGTAGCTTGTGGAAGGTTTGAAAGTGAGAGTGCGAGAAAGAGAGAGAGATAGATGGGAAGAGAGGAAGAGAGAGGGATTATGCAAAGATCAATGTAGCTTTGTTTGGCTTAAATATTGGTAGTGAGACAGAGAAAGGTTAAGCTTTATCAAGTCAATCCATGATGTTTAGTGTGAAAAGATGAACGTTTATTTTTGTTCTTGTTGATTACTTTTAATGCCACTCTTCTTAGTGATATTGCAAGTTTCACCATTTTTGCGATTGGCCTTTGATAGTATTGATATATGAATGTTGCATGAGGATCTCGACCAGAGTTTCATTTTCTCTCTGTCCCTTTTTATTTTTTACTGTTTATTTTACTTATGGGCTTTGGATTACATAGGCACTGGAGTTGGAAATTCGGAAAATGTGGAGGATATCGATGATGAAGAAATTCAAGCAGCATTTGAGAAATGGAAGTCTAAGACGTATGCTTTGACTGTCCCTCTAAGGGTTGTTTCTCTTAGTAACTCTTTTCCTCCTGTATGGCTCAAGGTCTGTTAACTCTGCTCCATATCTCACTTTTTTACTTCCAGGATATGATCCTTTCAGACCTTGTGTGGTGTAAAGGTTGTTTTAATAAGTTGCAAGTAGATATTTCTATATGTAGGATCAAAGAGAGATTATGATGTTATCTTGGTCTTCTCTTGCTATTCTACTAGCCCTGGCTTGGCCAATGAATTCCTATGTTGGAGATCCAATATTTTGTGCGCCACGGTCGTCGATTATAGTATTTTAGCCACAAATTTATTGTACTTTTTATGCCGCTCCTTGACTTTAATAACAAAACAAATTTAGAGTGCGTATAATCAAGGAGAAGAGTTATTCATGTGGAGAAAAAAGTGAGAATTTAGTGGCTTCAAGGTTGCAAGTTACAAACGAGAAATATTGTACTAGTTGCCTTAGGTGTAAAGTTAGGAAAGATGAGCGAAGAGTAGTATGGGGGTAGAAGACTAGTATTTGAGTTAGTTTGCAGACCACCAAATTAAAAGGAATTGAAGAAAAACAAGGAAAGAGGGTTGGAAATATCTTCTATATGTTTTCAAAATTCCGGTATCAAAATGACTTGTTTTCATATTGATGTTCACATTAAATTTTAGAGATTACTGATCTCCTGATTCTAGTTTAGATAATAAAAGAATATTAGCAAAAAAGACATTAATTGATTGCTGTATGTAATGTCAAATGGTAGATTAAAATGAATCTCTTCTATATATAAGCTACTGGAAAAAGAAGAACACAAGAAACGCAACTGTATTATTACTGTCCTCACTGCTATATAAACCCAAAAATACTAGGAAATGTATAATTATGTCTCCATTACTTTAAGAAGCGGTTATCATTTGCATCCTAGTGGTTGTATGCTTCTCTCAGTTTTCTTTCCTTTGATGTCATTTCTGCTTAGCTTCTAAATTGAAGTCCAAGTTGATGCGCTTTTGAGGTCTTTTTATAATATAAGTACTGTAGTTTGCAAATGACCCTGAGTTCTTATCAAGAACTTTAGGATATTGCTAGATATCACTTATTAGCTTCCATTCAAGGCTTTTCCCTATGTTCCCTCCAAAACACTTATTTTATGTACATCACATCGCTGTTACTCCTATCGAAAAAGAAATCAAGCTCACTGGACTTGTGTCATCTATTGTGCATTAATTAGCCGCTTTAGTTGTCATTCAAATGATGACAACTCTGTGTACAGTCTGGAGAATAATGGTCTTTGCTCATTGATGTGTAGGATTTCTTGCGATCTCAAGGGAAGAGAGTGAGACTACGTTCTGAGTTTCGTCAAAGCCTGCAAGACATCTTTCATGAACTTTGTATGCCTAATCAGAAAGGAAAAGTTAATCCTAAATCTGCTTTGGCAGCTGATATTGTCACTCTTGGTGATACCTGGCTCAATTATGCCATTGAGAAGAGGTTAATCGAGCCGATGCATGGTTTAGAAGATCAAGATTGGTTTAAGAATTTAAGTAACAAATGGAAGGTAAGAACCATCTTCTTTTGTTTGATGAGGAGTGACATTTGCATTTTGTTGTCTTTCAGGCTGTCGGTAGCATCCCTGGTGCTTTTTGCCTTTACTTTTCTTTTTCCTTTTTCTTTTTCATCTTCTAAAGAGATGGTCTGTTTCTGAGAATTTCCAGATTGCCTTGTCCCAATGAAAATTAACTGTTACAGCAGAAAACCGAACAAGGCTTTGATATTTTTTTTTGATTTTAAATCATAGCCTTGATGTTTCTGACAATGCCTTGTCTCTCAAATCAACTATTACATGAGAATCTGTTCACTTCAGTGCTAGGAAATAAACTTATCTATAGTCTCCTATTTTCATGCCAGGCTGTTGAAACTTGAAAGCAATATTAAGATTTACATAACTTTAGCTACTACTTTCTATTGAGCCTGAAATCCATATTTCATCATTCTGTTTAGGTTGGCAAAATGTAGAAAGAGATTGCCTAGAAATTACACACCTATCACTCTTGGAAGGTTTGGAACCTTACTCGACATAGGGTCCAAAACCCAACATACCATTTTCTTGACAGCACAAGGGAAAAAGAGCGCTTGCATCATTAGCTGCTTGTTGACTGTTTTATAGTTACATAGTTATTATGTAATTAGTTCGAGTCCCATATTGAACAGGAGTAGGATCTGTATTATGTATAGTTATAAATAGGGCTCATTGTATTATAATTAATTGATCAATAATATATATTTTCTCCCGTGCTTTCTCACATGGTATCAGAGCATCGGTGAGAAAAGATCTCTGTGCGTCATTCCAGCGACATCCGGGAAGAAAGAACTTAGTCACCGTCCGATTTTCCGGTGACCTAAGTGACTATTTGCGTCAAATTCACTAATTATCAGTGTTGTGCGAAATTCAACAGCACCACAAGGTTCCCAAGAGAGGCGACCAAATCCCAGAAAGATTCTCCTAAAAAAACCCACTCATGTGCCCCCACGCGCCTGTCGGAGATCTGCCTCCGGCGGCGCGTCTACCGTGAGGTTTGCTCCGGTCAAAATTGGAAAAACTTTCTGTTGGACAGTGTCATCGCCAGGGGCGGATTTACAGGGAGGGGTATGGGTTCACGTGAACCCATGCTCCCCTCCCTAAACTGCATATAACACTGTAACTTTTCTGGTATAATACTTAATTAGATCTGTGTGAACCCATGCACATGATGCCACTTTGGTCCATTGGTGGCTGTGTGTCCCTTTGATACTCCAGGTTAGGGGTTCGAATCCCCTCTCCCCTATTTCCCTTTATACTTTTTGTCTTTTCTTTTTCTGTTTCTTGTCTTCCTTTTCCTTCTTTTCTTTTTTGGTTTCATTTTGTTGTTCTTCTTTTATTGTTTTATCTTTTCTTTATTTTATGTTTATTCTTTTCTCCCTTTTTTCTTTTCTTTTTTGGTTCATTCTTGAGTTTTAAAATTCCTAAAAAATTAAAATTCACATCTCCTCCTTACCTCTCTTTCTATCTCAATTTTTTTACGAACAACAGTCATCCTCTAACTAGTTTCTTTATCATTTCTCTCATTTATATTTTCCTTCAAATTTTTCTTTGATTTGTGAAGTGAGTTTTCTTCAAATAACGATGCTATTATTAATCACTTTAAGGTATGAAATTTGTTAAGAACAATTGTAAACTGAATAATATTTCCTTGTGATAATAGTATTAACCATGGTTTGTTCGATAAGTTGTTGTCATAGCAAAATTTTGATGGAGTCAAGCTAGTAGGTAGTATAGTGCACCCATACTCTTAAAATCCTAGATACGCCTCTACTCATCGCCTTACAATTCCGAGCCTACCCACCCAATTTAAACCAAATTCCGACCACTTTAATATTTTTCTGGCGTGAACAGTGATTTCCAGAAAAATTTCTGGTTTTTCTTTCGTGAATAGTAATTTCCAGAAGGGTTTCTGATTTTGCCCGCGTGAACATTATAATGTCATTCGTATCAGAAGCCTTTGACTCACAATCCGTTGGATCCAATGCATTGAATCCAATCCAGATGGTTTCTTTATCATTATATTGAGTTCCTTCAATACAAAGCATGTAAGCCGACATCTTCAGAGATAGCTTCCGTTGTTCAAACAAGTAGTAGCGTGACTTGTATCTCCCAATCTTCAATCTCCGAGTCTTGGGTCATTGATTTAGGTGCATCTGATCACATTTCTGGTAATAAATCTCTTTTCACTACTATTTCATGTTCTCAATCTCTTCCAACAGTCACGATGACCAACGAGTCTCAAACCGTGGCAACTAGAATAGGTCAAGCAAGACCACTTCCTTCCTTACCTTTAGATTCAGTTCTTTATGTTCCTGGTAGTCCTTTTAATCTCATAGCCGTTGGTCGCTCAGTCAAATCACTTAAATGCTTTGTTTTATTTCTTGATGACCTTGTTTTTATATAGGAACGCAGTACGAGGTGGATCATTGGTAACAGACGTGAATCATATGAACTTTATTACCTTTTCCTTGCAAAATCATATGGACTCACATCTTCTCTTCCTTTAACAACTTGTCATGTTACCGATTCACCAGATTTATTACATTAACGGTTGGGACTTCCCAGTTTGTCAAAACTTCAGAAAATGGTACCTGGTTTATCTTACTTGTCCACTCAAGAGTGTGAGTCATGTCAGCTCGGTAAGTATACCCGCTCTTATTTCCCTCGGCGTCTTGATAATCGATTAGAGTCACCTTTTACTTTAGTCTATTCAGATGTTTGGGGTCTTAGTCGGGTCAGTTCTACCTTTAGATTCTGCTACTTTGTCAGTTTCATTGATGATTGTTCCAGGTGCACTTGGATACTTTTGATGAAAAATTCGATCTGAGTTGTTTTCTATTTTCCAGATATTCCACGCAAAAATTCAAAATCAATTTGGGGTTTCTATCCGCACATTTCGTAGTGATAATGCCCTAGAGTATTTGTCTAATCCATTTCAGCAGTTTATGAACTCTCATGGGATTATTCATCAAACATCTTGTCCGTACACATCCCAACAAAATGAGGTAGCTAAAAGAAAGAATAGACATCATATTAAAACTGCTCGTACCCTACTCATACAATCTCATGTTCTGTTGCGTTTTTGGGGGATGCAGTTCTTACATCTTGCTATCTTATTAATCGTATGCCATCTTCAGCCATCCAGAATCAAGTTCCATTCTCTGTCCTGTTTCCCCACTTGCCTTTGTTCTCTCTTCCACCCGTGTCTTTGGGAGCACGTGTTTTATTCATATCCTTAATCTAGGAAAAGATAAGCTAGCTCCTCGTGCTCTTAAATGCGTATTTTTAGGTTACTCGAGAACGCAAAAGGGATATCGATGCTATTCTCCTGACCTCCAGCGGTATCTTATGTCTGCTGATGTTACCTTCTTTAAAACCCAATCATACTTAACAAATCCAGGTAATCACTTAGATATTTCTGAGGTGCTACCAGTTCCATCTTTTGGAGATTAAGTCACTATCTCCCATTTAACTTCCTCTATAACTCCAGCTTCACCACCTACAACTCCAGTTGCAGCTCCACCATCTATAGATCTAGTTTCACCACCTAGTCCAGTTCAACCTTCAACAGCTCCACCACTCCTGACTTATCATCGTCGTCCACGCCCAGCATCAGGCCCAGCTGATTCACGTCCTGCACCTAACCCTGCTAATATTGCGGACTTGTCTCCTCTTAGTCAACCGATTGCACTACGAAGAGGTATATGGTCCACACTTAATCCTAATCTCCATTATGTTGGTTTAAGTTACTATCGTCTGTCATCACCCTATTGTGCATTTGCATCATCTTTGTCCTCTGTTTCCATCCCTAAGTCTACAGATGAAGCACTGTCTCATCCAGGGTGGCGATAAGTTATGATTGACGAGATGTCTGCTTTACATACGAGTGGTAATTGGGAGCTTGTTCGTCTTCCTTCGGGTAAATCGACTGCTGGTTGTCGTTGGGTGTATCAGTGTTGTCAAAGGCTCATTTAAGGAGAGCTTAATCCCTGAAGCTCAAAAAAGCTCAGAGAGGGCGCTTTGCGTCACTTAAGTTGCGCTTCAGTGTAGGCAGGGCACCAAGACGTGCCCCTTATTGCCCATGAGTTCTATCTTAAATGGAGCAATACTAAACTACAAATATAATTGGCAAATAAGTGTATTAGTTGTTAATGAGAACAATATGAATGAGTTTGTTACTTTTCTCTTGAATTACATATATATTTTTATTTTTTTCTTGCACTGCGCCTTTTATAACTAAAGCCCACACTTAAATTGCGCTTTGCGCTTAAAGCCCCAATGGACCTAGAGCGCTTTTTAGAGCTTTTCGCCTTTGACAACACTGGGGTGTATGCAGTCAAAGTTGGTCTAGATGGCTAAAGGGTATACTGAGATATTTTGGTTTGATTACAGTGATACTTTCTCACGTGGCTAAAATAGCATTAGTCCGCCTTTTTCTATCCATGGCTGTTGTTCGCCATTGGCCTCTCTATCAGTTGGACATTAAGAATGCTTTTATTCACGGTGACCTTAAGGATGAGGTTTATATGGAGCAACCACCTGATTTTGTTGCTCAGGGGGAGTCTAGTGGCCTTGTATGTCGGTTGCGCCGGTCCTCTATGGTCTAAAGCAGTCTTCTCGAGCCTGGTTTGCTAAGTTCAACTCAATTATTCAAGAGTTTGGCATGACTCGTAGTGAAGCAGATCACTCTGTGTTTTATCGGCATTCTGCTTCAAATCTCAATATTTATCTGGTGGTTTATGTTGATGATATTGTTATTACCGACAATGATCATGATGGTATTACTAAGTTGAAACATCTCTTTCAGTACTTTCAGACTAAGGATCTGACAGATTAAAGTATTTTCTAGGTATTGAGGTCGCTCAATCTAGCTCAGGTAATTTAATCTCACAACGGAAGTATGTCTTAGACATTCTTGAGGAGACGGGAATGACAGGCTGTAGACCTGTTGACACTCCTATGGATCCTGACATTTCCTTTCCTGTGAGTGTGGTAAGTCAGTTCCTGGATTCTCCATGTGATAATCATTGGGATGCAGTTGTCCACATTCTTCGATATATAAAATCAGCTCCAGGCAAAGGATTATTGTTTGAAGATCGAGGCCATGAGCAAATTGTTAGGTACTCGGATGCTGACTGCGCAGGATCACCTTTTGATAGATGTTCTACGTCTGGATATTATGTTTTAGTAGGAGGTAATTTGGTATCTTGGAAGAGCAAGAAATAGAATGTGGTTGCTCGGTCTATCGAGCAAAGGCTGTGGCAACATGTGGGCTAGTTTGGATCAAATATTTGCTTAATGAGTTGAAATTTGGTGAGATCAGCAAGATGGAACTTGTGTGTGATAATCAAGCTGCCTTTCATATTGCATCAAATCCGGTGTTCCATGAGAGAAGTAAACACATTGAGATTGACTGTCATTTTATCATAGAAAAGATACTCAGGAGATTTTGTTACAAAGTTTGTGAAGTCGAATGATCAGCTTGCAGACATTTTCACAAAGTCCCTCACTGGTCCTCGTATTAGTTACATATGTAACAAGCTCGGTGCATATGATTTGTATGCACCAGCTTGAGGGGGAGTGTTAGATAGTTATTATATAGTTAATATGTAATTAGTCCGAGTCCCATATTGAACAGGAGTAGATCACTTCGTCTTGAGGCCTAAACCATTTAATTTATATTTGTTTTATTCATTTTATTTAGATGATACCTTATATCTCACCAAAATTTCCATGCATGCTGGTAAATTATATATTACTAAATTGTCTTTTTGTGGAAAAAGAAAAAGTGTGTGTTTCTCCTATAGTTCTGTATTGGAAATGTCGTCTTGTTTACTTTGGCATCTATCTTGTACTCGGATCCCTTTGATAGTTCCCTTTGACTTTAAAATAATGCCAGGTATATTTGCGCAGGAGCGATGAAGGGAAATTGGATTCTCGTGGTAGGATCTGGGCGGCTCCATATAGATGGGGAAGCATAGTGATAGCTTACAAGAAAACCGAATTTCGAAAGCGTAAAATGGCTCCTATAAAGGTAACTTGGCTCTATATTTAGAGTATCTCTATTTAAAATGGAACCACGAAGGCTGATGCTTTAATTTTATGCTCATTGCTTGCAATTTTAAAATAGTCATGTTGTCTTTCTAGCTACTACTGCATGTGTTTTATTCCACTTGGATAGAAATAGATAGATTCTGGAAGTCTGAACCCACTTGGAGAAGAAAGACCAAGAGGATCGACATCCATAAGGGGAAGTTCTTGAACGTGTCGTTCTTGACCTTTACACCATTTTCTTTCCACAATTCATTGATGAAGTTCCCTAATTGCTGAATGTTATTCCAATGAGAATATGACTTTTATTTGCATAATATTACTTTTTACCATCAACTATGTTATATGGATTCTTCATTTGTCTTTGACATGCTTGTATCGAACGAGTGTTAAAGTTCACAGACCCCTGTGTCTGTGTTGTCAATGTCTTCTTCAAAAGTTACATTCTGCGTGATAGCTCGCTTATTCAGGGTTGTAAACCACCTCTGCAGGACTGGGCTGATCTGTGGCGACCAGAGCTTGCTGGAAAAATTTCAATGGTTGATTCACCACGAGAGATTGTTGGTGCAGTGTTAAAGTATATGGGGGCATCATACAACACAACTAACATGTCTGAAGTCGCTGGTGGGAGAGAGGCTGTGCAGCAGAATCTTGCATCACTTGTTAAACAGGTAATTTAAAGAAATTGTAAAAATTTTCTAGGCTTGAGCCTCCTTAAAGGTGGATTGTGGGGTGTCTTTTCTGTTCTTTGAATTGAACAATTTCAATGCTGTGTACTCTGTCCGGAGCAAAATATAACCTCAATGAATCTTCCACCAATTTATCAGCTTTAGTGTTCTTTAACAAAAAATATAAATTAAAAAAAGAAGAAGAACAAGAGTGAAAATCTACAAAATATTCTGGAAGAGGACCTGAATCTCTAAGGATGCAACAGTCAAAGGAAATAAGGGGCAGGGATTCAAATTATTATAGTCGGCAAAAACTGGTGCAACCGGAATTTCCTAGCCGACATAGCACTGCTGCAAAATAATTCCAACTTATTAGTATGATGTCTACACATGATTCCACGAACCTGTTGAATTTTTCTAGATGCATCTCTGTATAAGTTTGAAAAATACTGGTATGAGCTATGCATGCCAAGGTTATTCAGCTAGTTCATAACTGATCTTGAGCACTTGAGTTGTGATTTATGGTTTAAGGTAGTGGTACAAAGAATTTTAATATGAACTTATATTATGCACAGATATAGGAAAAAGATGTGGAGTTATTAATGCAAGATTTACAGCCATGCTTAAAGTGTTTTCGTTAGTCATACAAAACTTAAGCCAAGTTCTGTTCTTGTCAACTTTTGAAGATTTCTGTGGTAATTCAGAAAGTAATTTCACTGATATTGCACCAAGCTGCTGCCAAAAATTAATAAGTAAATATTTTTGTGTTGAGCTTCCAAGAGATCTATCCAACTATCTAGTACATTCATTTTTCCTGCCAAGTACCATATCTGCAGTTAGTAACTTCTCTAAACTTTTCAGGTACATGGTTGTTTCCTTTTTTTATTATTTTCGTATTGTCATGTGCTTAAAAGTTGCAACTTCCCTTCCCAATATTTAAGGTCGCGCTTGGATTGATAGATTCAAACGCTTATAAACGTATGGAGACTTGCAAAAACATAGTTCTGATGGTTAAATGAGTCCTCGATTATATAAAAGAGTTGATTGATTGAGTCCTTCATCTTCTAAGTCAAACATATGTTAGGATTTAAAATGATATCTATATTGACTTGATTTAGAATCCTTTAAAGGTGGATTCATGTATGTTCGCATTTTTTATGTGAGACCTCTATGTACATGAAAAGTAACATTTGTGCGCCAAATGCTTCAGTATTTGGATATCTAAATACTTGTATCTCTCAAAAGGTCCGGCTATTTGATAGCGGCCACTATCTTAAAGCCTTCGGAGTTGGAGATGTATGGGTAGCTGTTGGATGGAGCAATGATGTTATTCCTGCTGCAAAGCGGATGTCAAATATTGCTGTAGTTGTTCCCAAATCTGGTGCAAGTCTGTGGGCTGATTGCTGGGTACGTCCAGAATTTTCTCCCTCTATGTACATCCTAAATTGCTTCGGACTAATCTTCTTTTATTGGCCTTATTTATTTGTTTTCTTTTGATCGATAATTCCTGAAAGGTACAACAGATCTAAAAGTTCCATTTTGACAGCTTCTCTTTTTTTCTTTCCCTTGGTTTACTCTTTATTGTCAGTGTTTGGAGTACACGTGTCCAGACAAGAATAAAATATCTTCTCTCTTGAATTTCAATGAATTATTGATGAAGTTTTATGAGTTTGAAATTTTAAAGTAAGTCCATCAAACACTTTACATTAGTTTACCAAGTGTAAGAAAAACTCTCCTTTTTGATAAAGTAGACAAAATCTAGACTAAACAAAAAAAAGACACTTGAGTCAAGACAACAAACTTTGGCATTCTTTTTCCGCTGAATAGATTTCTGGACTTATCTATTAAATCTCCCAAACATGCTTGGAACAAAACCAATGTAAATAATACTACGTGTTAGGAAATGCAGCTGGTATAGAGATTTATTAGAGATGGGATCATTTCTTCTACTGCAAATAACTTTGCAAAAAATGTCTTTATCAGGCAATACCTGCTGCTTCGAGAATTGCAACTGATCAAATTGGAGGAAGAGTTAGAGGACCATCACCAGTAGTGCATCAGTGGATAGAATTCTGCTTGCAAGCTGAAAGGTTCAAAGACGACGTTGTTCCAGGTGCTTCACCTAACGCCCTTGAATCCCCGGTTAAAGTCTCCGAAAAACTTACTAGGGGTAGACCAAAACTTGAGACAAACCTTATTGCTGGAGTCCCTCCATCTGATATCTTGGCTAAATGTGAACTTTTAGAGCCATTGCCAGAAAATGCACTGTCCGATTATAAATGGCTAATAAATAGTGTACAAAAACCGGAGCTTTCTCTAGTGGCAAGCCTAAAGAGTCATATCTTATCATTAGCTCATAGCTTTCTTCCTAAAGTGCAGTCAAAGGTTGCCTGAAACAACTCCATCTGTTGAAAGTATTCCAGCTCTTGCAAACTATCATTTTGTTTGTTGTGTACACAATTTAGTTAAACATGTGTAATGATGCATGCTGTACGTTTACGCATAGTTTTTCCCACCAATTTAAGCGACTTGTAATTACGTAAAATATCTTTTTTGTTTTGAGAGAAGGTAAAAGTTTTTTCTTTGATGTCGAAAGAGAACTGAGTGCGTGCTGAACTATTTACAACATCATATGCCAGAGCCCCAAAAAAGAAATAAAAAGAACAAAATATTAGACTAGGCTGACTAATATAGCCTTTTTTACAAGGGGGGACTTTTTCTTATAAAATGTCAGTTTCAAAAACCTCTAGAATTGTCCCAGCTCCCCCTATGTATTACATTTTAAACCAAGAAGCAAACAAAACAATTAAATTTGATCTTCCAGTTTGGGTTTGTTAATACTTAAAAGCATCTTTGGTTCCTTTACCTCCAAATCCACCATATACAAGCCGCGATTGTGTTCTATTTCTTTCTAACCTTCGTATCTTTAATTTTTATGTTCCAGCATTTCAGCATTTCAAGTTGGGACTTGGGCATTACCCACTGTAATCCCATGATGCAAAAGAACATCTGCCACAATTGGAGTGTCAATTTACAATGTAGGAATAGGTGTTACAGAGCTTTCACTGTATCCCACACAAAAAACATCTACTACAAAGCTGGAGCCCTCTTCTTTACAAATGCATCTAGTATTAGACATGCACCTTTAGTTGCCAACCATGTAAAGCAGGTGAGTTTTAGGATGCATTGGATCTCCATATCCATTGGTTGCTTTAGGGATGACAAACGGGCGGGTTGGGTCAGGTCGGATAAGGACAGGTCAAAAACGGATAATGCAAAAACGGATAAAAAAATGGATCAACCGGCATATAATATGGATATCCATAATATCCATGAGTATGATCACTTTTGATAGAACTCCTAGTCTGCATTGTTGTTTCAACTCGCAATCATTCAAGTTTCTTCTGAAAATCAAGCTCTATGTGTTGTTAGATCTGCATTGTGAGATGAAGGCAATCCTTCTGAAGTGATGATTCGAACAAATCAGGGAAATTGTTTTTCAGTGGACCATCACCAATCCAATTATCATGCCAATAGGAACTCTTTATACCATTTCAAATCAGTACAGTACAGCAGTTCTACACCAAACTCCTATCCCGTCCGTACTTCTTTCAATAACCTGTCTCCAAAGAGTACCTTCTTCATTTTGAAATCTCCAAAGCCACTTCATCAGTAAGCTCTGGTTGTGAGTTCTCAGGTTTCTTATACCGAGTCCATCGGCTTTCTTTGTTAGGGTATTGGACTTCCAGTTTCTAGGTGGATGGCCTTCTGGTCTTTGTTTCCTCGCCGTATAAAAAAGTTGAGAAAATGACAATGTATAACCGCTTTCAAAATGACACCGAATGTAAATAGTTTCTGGCGCAGGCTAAAAGTGATATTTGCCCAATAAAGTTTCTTCACTAATTTATAAATCTACCTTCACAAAAGAAAAAAGAATTTTTTTTTTTTTTAATAAACACATTAACTGGTTGCTGAATCCATATTAGAAAGGTGCTCTAACGATGCATTTTTTTTGTTGTTGTTATAAACACTGCCTACTTACCAGCTCCCGCCGCCCCCTCTTCAAATCTTTTTTCATGTGATATGATGAATATGTTTCGATAATTCCGCTTCAATCTTTTCGTGGTTCCAAGAGAAATAGCAAACACGAGTGAAATCAGAGTATATGGAGTAGTGTAGAGCGAGGGTTTCCACGATATCGCATTCTTTACCGTAAACGAGATATTACACATTTTCATAGGAGAGTTGACGAGGAGCTTGAGTTTCTCTCACATATTCCATCATAATTATAACTGGAGTTTGGTTTCTCTTTCCCTTTCCCATTTAATCTATAAGAACGGTGAGTGTGTATGATCGAGATTATATCGACTCATTTAGTCAAGCTAAAGATCTTTTAGACAACTAATTTGAGATTTTCTTCATGCCCTAAGAATCTCGGTTTCTTCACTAGTTTATTAATTTAGCTTCATAAAAGAAAAAAAGAGAACTTTTTAATAAACTTGCACATGCAGAAGACTATAATGAATTTGAACACTTCACCCTTGACGGTGAAGTGATAAATAACGAGGAAGAAGCCGACGGCGAAAACAATGAAGAGGGACACATTGCAGCAGTCCCAGCTATGAACGAAGTGGGAGCCATTGAGCAGGTCCTAGCTATGGATGGTGAAGAAGAGATATCAGATGATGAGAATGGTGGAGGGATTATGGATGATCCGAATGCAAACAATGGAATGGTTAATGAGATCAATGAAAATGATAATGATGCAGAGGGAGTCCCAGAATGCAGATGATGAGGAATATTGGAATAATGGTGAGCAGTTAGATGAAGAAGAAGATGATGAGGAAAATTGGAATAATGGTGAGCAGATAGGTGAAGATGAAGACGATGAGGCTATTTCTGCTTGGTGAGTTAGTTCATGCATGATCCCCGAAATCCTCATATGCAAGCTGTCATTTACATTTTGCGGTATCTGAAGTCTGTTCTAGGGAAGGGTCTACTTTTTTTTAAACGTGTTCACCTCCATATAGAAGCTTTTACATATGCGGATGGGTTGGATATCTAGATGATAGAAGATCTACATCTAGTTACTTGTCACGAGCCAAAACTCAACATGTCGTGATGACGTCTATCACAGAACTAGGCAAGCCGACAATCACAATAAAACTAGGCATTTTTATATAAAATAATAAGATGAAGCAAGTTTAACAACAATAACTCTCATAAATAGCCGGTATGAACAATTGCGACTCGAATACAGACTTTCCCAAAATCCGGGTGTCACTGAGTACATGAGCATGTATACAATAACGTAGTCTGAAACACTGTCTAAGAGGGTAGAACAATATAAGTAAAACTGAGAGATAGAGGAGGGGAGTCAAGGTCTGCGGACGCCAAAGCAGCTACCTCGATAATCTCCAAACGGGTAAAAACTCCAAGATCAGCAACCACCGTGCCTGGAAATACCTAGATCTGCACACGGGGTGTAGAGTGTAGTGTGAGTATAACCAACTCAATAAGTATCGTAAATAAACAAGTCAAGGTAAGCAAAGCTTAAATTATTGAGGATACTAGTTGTTCCGATGCAGTTTTGCCTTTTTAAACCAGCACATAACAATATTTAAAACTAACTCATCAAGTTTCGTGAAAAGAATATCCGTGTATGCATATGTACAGTTTCTCAAATACCCCGCTCAAACAATATCATGGCATGTAGAGGAAGGAAACAATTAAATCAGATAAAATGATCAAGAAAATGCAAATTCCACACGCTGTACGGAAAACTCATGTGCTAACAATATATCTTGCACGGACACCTCACGTGCGACACGAACAACTCATGTTTCAATAATATCAATATATAGATCCGCACGAACAACTCACATGCTACACGGACAACTCACGTGCCAATAATATCAATATATGGATCTGCACGGACAACTCACGTGCCAATAACATAATGCACCCGGCATAGTCACAGGCCTCTAGTCCAAACATATAATACAAGAGTAGTTAAACAAGTATACATGTATATGATGAATGAAATAAAATTCTCATGCTCCTAGACTGGTATAAATGACATGCTAAATGTAGGCATGTGCAAAGTGTGCTATCGTAGTTCAAACCGGCAATTTCATCACTCAAAAGCATTTATCAAGTTCGTTCAGGGATTAAACCTCTATGTACTTAACACGGCCCACATAGATCACATAAACTGTTACAACATGTGAGATATTATAGCTTATAGATTAACTGTCAATTCTAGGCTTACAAGAGCCCAAGCACAACCCATACATGAAACATGAAACATTGTGTGAACACTCGACAGACTAGACGGTAATGCAAGCTTGTAAGCCACCTCTCCAATCCTCTCAAGTACCTCAAAAGGTTCAATATACCGAGGGCTCAACTTGACCTTCTTCCCGAACCTCATGACACCCTTCATGGGTGAAACTCTGAGTAGTACCTTCTCCCTTACCATGTAAGCAACATCACGAACCTTTCGATCGACATAACTCTTTTGTCTAGACTACGCCGTGCGAAGCCGATACTGAATCAATTTAACCTTGTCCAAAGAATTCTGAACCAAGTCAGTATCCAATAGCCTAGCCTCACCCGACAAACTAACCCACAGGAGACGAGACCGTTTCCCATACAAAGCCTCATACGGAGTCATCTGAATGCTCGATTGGTAGTAGTTGTTGTAGGCAAACTCTGAAAGTGGTAGAAACTGATCCTCAGAACCCCTGAAATCTATGATACAAGCGCGAAGCATATCCTCCAATATCTAAATAGTGCGCTCAGACTGTCCATCCATTTGAGGGTGGAATATTGTACTCAACTCAACCTGTGTGCCTAAATCTCGCTGCACTGTTCTTCAAAACTGTGATGTAAACTGCGTGCCCCGATCTGAAATAATCGACACCGACACACCGTAAAGGCGAACAATCTCGCAGATGTAGATCTCAGCCAACCGCTCTGAAGAATAAGTAGTCCCGATTGCAATGAAATATGCAAACTTGGTCAACCAATGCACAATCACCCAAATAGTATCAAACTTCCTCGAAGTCCGCGGGAGCCCAACTACAAAATCCAAGGTGATACACTTCCATTTCCACTCCGGAATCTCAAGCCTCTAAAGCAATCCGCCCGGTCTCTGGTGCTCGTACTTCACCTGCTGACAATTTAGGCACCGAGCTACAAACCTCACTATATATTTCTTCATCCTCCTCCACCAATAGTGATGCCTCTAGTCCTGATACATCTTTGCGGCACCCGGATGAATAGAATATCGCAAACTGTGGGCCTCCTCAAGAATCAACTCACTTAACCCATCTACATTGGGTACATAAATCCGACCCTGCATCCGCAACACCCCATCGTCCCCAGTAGTAACCTCCTTGGCATCACCGTGCTGAACCATGTCCTTAAGGACAAGCAAATAGGGATTATCATACTGACGCTCTCTAATGCGATCATATAAGGAAGACCGAGAAACCACACAAGCTAGAACCCGACTTTGCTCAGAAACATCTAATCTCACGAACTGATTGGCCAAGGCCTGAACATATTATGCAAGTAGTCTCTCACCTACCGAAATAAATGCAAGGCCGCCCATACTTACCGCCTTCCTACTCAAGGCATCGGCCACTACATTGGCCTTCCCGAGATGATACAGAATGGTAATATCATATTCCTTAAGCAACTCCAACCATCTCCGCTACCTCAAATTTAGATCCTTTTGTTTGAACAAATGCTGGAGACTCCGATGATCCGTAAATACCTCACAAGACACACTGTAGAGATAATGCCTCCAAATTTTCAATGCATGAACGATGGCTGCCAACTCCAAATCATGAACATGGTAGTTCTTCTTATGGGGATTCAACTGGTGTGGAGCATAAGCATTCACTCTACCCTTCTACATCAAGACACACCCAATACCAATCTGAGAAGCATCACAATACACTATATAAGAACCCGATGCTGAAGGCAAAACTAGAATGGGAGATGTGGTCAAGGCAATCTTGAGCTTCTGAAAGCTCTCCTCACACTCATCTGACCACTTGATGGCACACCCTTCTGGGTCAACCTAGTTAAAGGCACTGCAATAGACGAGAAACCCTCCACGAAGCGACGATAATATCCGGCCAAGCCGAGAAAACTCTGAATCTCAGTAGATGAAGACGGTTTTAGCCAACTTTGGACTGCCTCTATCTTCTTTGGATCCACCTTAATCCCCTTGCTGGACGCCACGTGCCCCAAGAACACCACCGAACTAAGCTAAAACTCACACTTGGAGAACTTGGCATAAAGCTTCTCCTACATCAACCTCTGTAGTACAATCCTCCAATGTCGGGCATGCTCCTCCTAGCTACGCGAGTACACCAGGATATCATCAATGAATACTATGACAAATGAATCAAGATATGGCTAAAATACACTGTTAATCAGATGCATGAATGTTACGGGGCGTTGGTTAGCTCAAAAGACATCACAAGGAACTCATAGTGACTGTAGCGGCTCCTGAATGTCGTCTTCAGAATATCCGAGTCCCGAATCTTCAGATGGTGATACCCAAACCTCAAATCAATCTTATAGAACACTCTAGCCTCTGAAGCTGGTCAAACAAATCATCAATACATGACAAATGATATTTTTTCTTGATTGTAACTTTGTTCAACTGCCTATAGTTGATGCACATCCGTATAGTACCATCCTTCTTCTTCACAAATATAACCGGTGCACCCCAAGGCGACATACTAAGCCTAATAAACCCCTTATTAAGAAGCTCCTGAAGTTGCTCTTTCAATTCTTACAACTCATCTAGTGCCATACAATACGGAGGAATAGAACCAAAATCAATATCCCTATTGGGTGGTATGCCCGACAGGTCTGCAGGAAACACATTCGAAAAGTCTCGTACTACCGGAACAGAATCAATAGTAGGAGTATCAGCACCAACATCTCTCACAAAAGTTAAATATGATAGACACTCCTTCCCAACCATACGTTGGGCCTTCAAATATGAAATTACCCTGCTGGGAAGATAATCCAGTGAACCTCTCCACTCGAACCTTGGCAACCTCGACATTTCCAACATCACAGTCTTAGCGTGACAATCCAGAATATCATGACATGGGGACAACCAATCCATACCCAAAATCACATCGAAATCAACCATACTAAGCAATACGAGATAAACTCTAATCTCCAATCCTCCAATGGTCACCACACTTGACCGATACACACGGTCCACAACAATAATATCGCCCACCAGCGTAGATACATGCACAGGTGAAACCAAGGACTCACGGGGCATATCCAAATAACGAGTAAAATAGTATGATACATATGAATAAATAGAACCAGGGTCAAAAATGTGGAAGCATCCCTGTGGCACACTGAAACAATACTTGTGATCACTATGTCTGAAGCAATGGCCTCTGGCCTAGCAGGAATAGCATAGAATCGAGCCTGACCACCACCTAATCGGCCTCCCCCTTTAGGGCGACCTCTAGCTTCCTGAGCCCAACCCCGAGCTGGTTGAGCGGGTGGTGTAGTTGCTGGTGCTGGTATCATCGGCCGGGAACTCTACTGTGGAACTCCACTCAAAAGTATAGGGCAATCCCTCTCGAGATGACTAGAGTCCCTGCACTAGAAATAACCCCTCCTCTGACAGGGCTGCTGCTCTTGATAACCCGAGGAATTGCCTGCAGAAACCTGAGAAGATGAGGCATGGTAAGAACTCTGCAGTGGTAATGCACTAAATGATGACTGACCTGAACGAGAACTGTATGGACCGTGGCTAACTGATGCACCATGATGAACTGGTCGAGCCGTCTGAGCGGGCCTATAAGGACGACCGTTGCTGTGGTGGGGTTGACCCCCAAAAGAAACACTGCTAAAACCACCCGAACCATGAGGCCTCTTTACCTCCCTCTCCTCACGATACTGACTGCGGACCAACTCTAGCTGCCGAGTAATATCAACCACCTCGTTGAACCTAGCACCTGATGTATTCTCCCGAGTCATAACAAAATGCAACTGATAACCGAGGCCATCAATGAACCTCTTAATCCTCTCCCTCTCTGTGGGAACCAACCAGATCGCGTGACGAGACAACTCTGAAAATCTCATCTCGTACTGGGTCACAGACATACCCTCATGGCATAGCTGCTAAAACTGCCTACGTAACTCCTCTCATCGGGTCGGTGGCACAAATTTCTCCAAGAAGATAACAAAGAACTCGTGCCATGAAAGTCGCGCAGCACCAGCTGGCTTGACCTTCTCATAGGTCTCCCACCATCTGAATCCTGCCCCCGTCAGCTGAAAAGTAGTAAATGAGACCCCGCTAGTCTCCAAAATGCCCGCCGCGTGAAGAATCCTCTGGCACCTATCTAAGAAGTCCTGAGCGTCCTCTAACTCAGCCCCACTGAATGTTGGAGGCTTGAGCCTCCCAAACCTCTCTAGTCTCTTCTACTCTTCATAACTCATAACGGGACCTACCTAGGCCTAAGCATCTGCAACCGGCTAGGCTGGTAGTACCCCCGTCGTTTGGAGTCCCTGCATTACCTGCTCTAGATTACAGGTGACGGGAGTCTGAGTATCTCCCCCGGCCTGAGAAGTGGCTGGTGCGGCCTGGACTGAAACCGCCTGAGCACGGCTAGTGCAAACAATCGATATCTGGGCCAAAGCCTTCTCAAGGACTGGAATCACAATGGGTACAGTTGGTGTCTGAACTGGTCCCACCGGCTCAACCACATCTGGAACTGCTCATGAGTCGGAGCAACTGGTGTGATTATAGGTGCTGTTCTAGCTGCTGTACGAGGTGCATCTGGGCCTCTACCGCAGCCCCAGCCTCTCGTGGCCCCAGGTTGGGGTACTGGTGGCCGTCCGGATTCAACAAATTCGCACGACAATAATACAAGAATGTGAAGTTTTCCTAAGAGTTCTGCAGCCTCTTGAAGATAGGTACAAACGTCTCCGTACCGATCCGCAAGACTCTACTAAACCTGCTCATGACTCGTGAGACCTATGTAACCTAGGCTTTGATACCAACTTGTCACGATACAAAAATCAACATGTCATGATGGTGTCTATCACAGAACTAGGCAAACCAACAATCACAATAAAACTAGGCATTTTTATATAAAAAATAAGATGAAGCAAGTTTAACAACAATAACTCTCATAAATAGCCGATATGAACAATTGCGACTCGAATACAAAATTTTCCAAAATTCGGGTGTCACTGAGTACATGAACATCTATACAATAACATAGTCTGGAACATTGTCTAAGAGGGTAGAACAATATAAGTAAAAATGAGAGATAAAAGAGGAGATTCAAGGTTTGCGAACGATAAATCAACTACCTCGATAATCTCCGAATGGGTATAAACTCCAAGATCAGCAAACACCGTGCCCGAAAATACCTGGATATGCACACGCGATGCAGAGTGTAGTGTGAGTATGATCAACTCAATAAGTATCGTCAATAAAGAAGGCAAGGTAAGAGAAGCTTAAATTATTGAGGATACTAGTTGTTCCAGTGCAATTCTGCCTTTTTAAACCAGCACAGAAAAATATTTAAAACTAACTCATCAAGTTTCATAAGAAGAATATCCGTGTGTGCATATGCACAGTTTCTCAAATACCTTACTCAGACAATATCATGGCATGTAGAGGAAGGAAATAATAATCAGATAACATTATCAAGAAAATGCAAATTTCACATGCTGCACGGACAACTCACATGGTAGCAATAGATCCTGCATGGACAACTCACGTGCGACACAGACAAGTCACGTGTGACATTGAAAACCCACATGTCAATAATATCAATATATAGATGCGCACGAACAACTCACTTGCCAATAATATCAATATATGGATCCGCACGGACAACTCATGTGCTGCACGGATAACTCACGTGCCAATAACATAATCCGCCCGGCAAAGTCATAAACCTTTAGTCCAAACATATCATACAGGAGAAGTTAAACAAGTATACATGTATATGATGAATGAAATAAGATTCTCACGCTCCTGGACTGGTATAAATGACATGTTAAAGCGTAGGCATGTGCAAAGTGTGCTATCGTAGCTCAAATAACAATTTCATCACTGAAAATCATTTATCAAATTCGTTCAGGGTTTAAACCTCTATGTAGCCTCAGCACGGCTCAAATAGATCACATAAACTATTACAACATGCGAGATATCATAGTTTAAAGCTTAACAGTCAATTCTAGGCTTACAAGATCCCGAGCACAACCCGAACATGAATATATTACCCTGGTGCCCACACATGGGCTCATTCCCATGCATGTGCGCACCTAATAGCATGTGGCTATCAAAATATTTCAAGCAACTGGTGCCTCAACCGAGTTTAAATAAGATACTTACCTCAAGACAATCGAATCACTCCACTAGCAAGCCCTTACCTCGCGAATTGGCCTCCGAATACCTCGAATCTAGCCAAAGAAAACTCGATACAATCAACACAATCTATCAAAATATATTCCGTATGAAAATGCTAAGTTCTTAATCAAAAGTCTAAAAGTCAACCCGGGGCACAAAATTCGGCCTAAGAACTTTCACCATGCTTTCCAAACTTTTCCAACTCCAATCACTAATTCTATGACAAAAATAAGATGGATTCATGTAATACAACTAAAATCGAGTTAGAATCACTTATCCCAATCAACTCCTTGAAAATCCTTTCAAGAATCGCCCAAATCCGAGATTTCTAGCTCAAAATAAAAAATAATGGGTTCAAGCCCTCATTTTTGGTGTTTAACACTGATGCCCAGTGATTCCTCTTCGCGATCGCGGAAAGTCCCTCGCGATCGCTAAGAACAAAACAAAGTTGCCCTCCAAAATGGCCTTCGCGGACACGGTTTAGTGCACGCGAACGCGATTCACTGATTCACAGACATACACGATGGTGAACATCCCCGCGCGATCGTGAAGAACAACTTCATGTGACCCCAACTGCCTCACTTCTTTGTACGCGAACGCGATCAACTCTACGCGTTCGCGATGCACAAGCTTCACAACCTCCACGATCGCGTCCCTCACTATATGAATGCGAAGAAGAAAAATTCAACAACCCTCAATGACCCTTCGCGATCGCTGACTTATCCTCGCGATCGCATAGAATGAAACCAGAACCCGTAGCAACATCAGAATTCAGCCATCTCCAAAGTCCAATTCCACTCCGATAACCATCCGAAATCCATTAGAGGCCCCCGAGACCTCAATGAACTTACCAACAAGTCTTAAAGCACGATACGAACTTAGTCAAGACATCAAATCACATCAAACAACATCAAAAACACAAATCGCACCCCAATTCAAGCCAAATAAAAACTAATGAATTCTAACTTCTACAATCGATGCCGAAACCTATCAAATCAACCCCAATTAACGTCAAATTTTGCACACAAGTCATAAATGACACAACGGACCTACTCCAACTTCCGGAACCAAAATCCGAGCCCGGAAACCACAAAATCAACTCTTGATCAAACTTCTCAACTCTCCAAAATTCTATTTTTCCAACGTTCGCCAATTCAAGCCAAAATCAACTACGGACCTCCAAATTACTATCCGGACACACTCCTAAGTACAAAATCACCCTACGGAGCTATCAAAACCGTCAAAACTCTATTCCAGAGCCATTTACATATAAGTCAACATCCGGTCAACTCTTTATTTAGGCTTCCAACCTTGGGACTAAGTGTCTAAATTCATTCCGAAACATCCCCGGGACCAAACTAACTACCCCGACAAGTCACATAATAACAATTAAGCATAAAATAAAAAGTAAATGGGGGAACGGGTCTACAATGCTCAAAATATCTGATCGGGTCATTACATCACTATATACTCATGGGAAGGAACTTAGTTACCTGGAGAAGTAAGAAACAAAGTGTAGTTGCTAGATACAATGTAGAAGTAGAATATAGAGCAATGACCCAGGGTAGTTGTGAACTTCTTTGGTGTAACAACATGATCGGTCATTTTGAAAACTAGCATTCCATTAGGTGGATTCAGGATTGATTTGGAAGAAGGATTCTTTCTTTAAACGCTTAAGCGGTAAGAGTTGACGGGAGTTTGACTTTTGTGCATATGACTACGGAATGGTATTTTGATGATTTCAATAGCTTTGTATGACTATTTTGGACTCAGACATATGCCCGGATTTTGATTTGGAGGCCCGTAAGTTAATTTGATGTATTTTGACAAAAAATAAAAAGTTGAAGGTTTGGAAGGTTGAGAGGTTTGACCGGGAGTTGAATTTGTGGATATCGAGCTCATATTGCAATTTAAAGAGTTGGAATAGCTCTGTTATATAATTAAGGACCTGCATGCGAAATTTGACATCGTTCCGGGTTGATTTGATATGATTCGACGCAAGTTGTAGTAGTTGAAAGTTCATAAGTTTATTAAGTTTGGTTTGAGGCGCGATTCATAGTTTTGATATTGTTTGATATGATTTGAGGCCTCGAGCTGGTCTGCATTATGTTATGAAACTTCTTCGTATGTTTTGACGGGGTCCCGGGTGCCTCGGGTGTGTTTCGGATGGGCTACGGGCCAGTTTCTTATGTTTTAGATTGTTGATCTGATATCTGGTGTTCCCTTATACGCGATCGCGAGGTTCAAGCTGCGTTCACGCAGCATGTTCTTGTGGCTGGCAGATTTTCTTCTTCGCGTTCGCAGTGAAGAGGTCGTGATCTCTTGACTTTGGGAAGCTACCTCATCACGTTCGCATATTGTGGTCGCGATTGCGTGGTGAGTGACCAGGCAGGGGGAGGCCATGAGTGTTAGCCTTCGCATTCGCGGAGTGTCATCGCGTCCGTGTAGCTTTGGGGCTTTGGTGCATCACGTTCGCCTTTCCCTTTTCGCATTCGCGTAGCACATCCTTGGCAGCTGATGATTTTCTTCTTCGCAATCACATACAAATTTCCACGATCGCGATCCATGTTACCTGGGCAGAAATATAAAGAACTCTATTTCAACGGTTTGGCCATGTGTATCATATCTTGAATTGTAGACCTCGAATTTGAGCTATTTTGAGGGGTTCTTTACGTGTTGGATTGGGGTAAGTGTTCTTTACCCGGATTTAATTTTATTTCATGATTTTATCTTTGTATTAATATTTAAATTAGTGGTTTGAGTTGGGGAAAAATGAGAATTTTGTGAATACTTTAAAATATGTAAAATGATGATTTAAAGGACAAATTGATGTCGGAATTGGATAAATTTTATATGGTTAGACGCATATCGAAATGGGTATTCATATTTTATTAATTTTATCGGGTTCCGAGGTGCGGGCCCGAGGTTGACATTTTGGATTGACTTTTTAGTTTTTATTAAATATGAAAAATATATTATCCGGAATTATTTTCTTTAGTTTTTATTTATGATATTAAGTTATTTTGGCTAGTTTTGAACCGTCCGGAGGTTGTTTCACACGAGACGTTCATTTTAGAGTACCAGTTTAGCTTATTTGAGGTAAGTATCTTGCCTAATTTTGTGTGGGGGAACTACCCCTTAGGACTTGAGTCGTTGTGCTATTTGTGTCATGTGGAAGCCGTGTACACGAGGTGACGAGTACGTAAACGGGCTTATATGTGAAAATTGACCGGTCTAGACCCTTAGGCATGTTTTATGCACTTATTTGGAATTGTTAGCATATGTTATATATTTTATTCGTCATGTCTACTATCACATGCTTTTTTTGAAGTTGCCGTTACATGTCACATTCTTTACTTGTCGAG
The DNA here is from genome assembly GCF_000390325.3 of Nicotiana tomentosiformis. NCBI lineage: Eukaryota > Viridiplantae > Streptophyta > Magnoliopsida > Solanales > Solanaceae > Nicotiana > Nicotiana tomentosiformis. The sequence goes on from NC_090823.1 coordinate 18,638,072, forward strand.
TTTTGCTCTTATATGCTTTATTGGGAGTTGTTATCACTTTGTGTCATTATGTGATTTCTTTTATTGTAGAGCTACTCTTAGTTGAAATTTTCGTCACATGATATCCTTTGTTTCCGGGTTGCTCTCATGCATTTAGACGTAGTACTAGTCCGTGCCCTCTCTTTCATTGTTAGCCTAATTCATACACGAGAGTTCGAAGTTTGCCATTCCATGGAAGTACTATCACTATCGAGGTTATCCTTAAACAATTAATTGGAATTGAAGTTATCGAGAGTCATTAATCTATTCTAATCAAAGTTGTGTTTAAAAAGGGGTGTTGTTTCTTGTTGAGTTACTTTTCCGTTCATTTTATTGTTATTAAGATTCTATATACGTTGTGTTGAGTTGTGGGCTATTTGTTGTGAAAATATTGATATCGTTGAATCTAGTACAAGGGTGAAATTTCACCATTGTTGTTATGCGGGGCATAAGGGTGGCATCTCACTGTTGTTGAATGTACGAAGTGATACGGGTAGCTATTGTGTTATTGTCCAAGTGGAGCATTAAGGGTCCTTTTGGTTTGTTGGTTTCTTTTAGAAAGAGTTTGTGTTTGTTCGATATTGCATTTTTTAGCACCGGGAACAACTACAGTTCCACGGTTTCTCGTCGAATTAAAGAGTTTACTTTGGATTTCTTTTCATATATTTTAAACGCAAGAACGATTTAACTTTATATATATATATATATATATATATATATATATATATATATATATATATACACACATACTTTTTCTGTTCTGTTCCATTTCATGTGATACTCTTTCCTTATTAAATTTATGTTGAGTCAACACCCAACATAAATTGAAACACAAAGACTACATGTTTAGTTAGATGTGCTATTTGCCTTGTTTGGTTAGCAAATAGGACATTGATACTTATACTCCTCTGAAAAATCTCCTATTTGCCTTGCTTTGCCTTGTTTTGTGTCACGACCCGAAATTTTTACCTCCGGGACCGTGATGGCGCTTAACATTTCACTTGCTAGGCAAGCCAACATTAGAATAATATTAGCCATTTTAAAATAATTTTAAATTAATTAATAACAAAGAAACAAGTGCGGAAGTAAAGTCAGAAATGTAGTGAATAATCCATAATAATAGCGATGTCTAAATACCATCCCAGAACTGGAGTCACAAGTGTACGAGCTTCTAAATTGATACAAATAAGGGTCTGAATAAAATAAAGCTGTCTGAAAGCAAATACATAGCTAAAGTAAAGTAGACGGGATCTTCAGAATAGCGGACGCTGTGCAGTTATACCTCAAGTCTCCTTTGGGTAGCTGAAATTCGAGAAAGTCTATGGTATGCTGCTGGGACCAACTTTGAAATCTGCACAAGAAGTGCAGAGTGTAGTATCAGTATAACCGACCCCATGTACTGGTAAGTGCCGAGCCTAATCTCGACGAAGTAGTGACGAGGCTAAGGCAAGTAACTTACATTAACCTGTACGCAATAATAATAATAATAATAATAATAATAACAGGAATAGCAGTAAGACCAGTAAATAATATTAATATTTGAAATCAATTCAGCAGTGACAATCCCTCAACTTGTTTCCATTGCGGCGTGCTACCCATTCCCCCAAGATAAACTTTAAATAAGTCTGTTACGGTGTGCAACTCGATCTCCAATATAGACTTTTAAATAAGTCTGTTGCGGCGTGGAACCCGATCCCCCTAATATATTTACTTTCATTTCTGTTGCGGCGTGCAACCCGATCCCCTAATATATTTTAACAACTCTTAAATGTAATAGAAATTACTCTAATAAATACCACATTCAATGAGAAACTATTAAGCATCAAGCCACATAATAATTATAATTTATTTATGAACAAATAATAACAATTAGCAATTAATTGTGAAAATCGTGAAGAAAATAGGCAGTTTAATATTTAGTATGCTACATTTCAAATAGAAATTAAGACACATAAGTCAAATAAACATGTGACAATTATAGTAGGAATTCAAGAATAAATATTTGACAAGGAATATGAGTGAAACAATGTAACGACTCGGCCGGTTGTTTTGAGAGTTATAACCCCGATCCCCTATTTAACTGCTTCTTCCATAATTATTTCTTCTATGGTGACTTGCCGGGAGGTTTCGTTTTGAATTTTGGAGTGTTTTAGGACACTTAGTCCTTACAACGGGAGCTTAAGTCTTAGAATTTTGACCATAGTCGAAACTATGTGAAGACAACTTTGGAATAGAGTTCTGCCAGTTCCGTTAGCTCCGTCAGGTGATTTTGGACTTAGGAGAATATCCGGATTGTGTTTTGGAGGTCCGTAGCTTATTTAGGCTTGTATTGGCGAAAGTCGAATTTTTAGAGTTTTGGACTGGTAGTGGAAATTTTGATATCGGGGTCAGAATCTGATTCCTAAAGTTGGAGTAGGTCCGTAATATCAAATATGACTTGCGTGCAAAATTTGGGGTCAATCAGACGTGGTTTGATAGGTTTCGGCATCGGTTGTAGAATTTTGAAGTTTCAAGTTCTAAAGTTTGAATTGGAGGGTGATTCGTGATTTTAGCGTTGTTTGATGCGATTTAAGGGATTGACTAAGTTCGTATGGTGTTTTAGAATTGGTTGGTATGCTTGGTCGAGGTCCCGAAGGCCTTGGGTGAGTTTCTGATGCTTAACAGATCACTTTTGGACTTTGGAAGATAGCAGATTTCTGGTGTTCTGTTGCAGGCATTTTCTTCATCGCGTTCACGAAGGAGTTCTCACGTTCGCATAAGGCATCTAGGAAGGGCATGTGAATTACTCTTCGCGATGTCGTTCTCACGTTCGCGAAGGTGTGGCACCTCAAAGCTACGCGTTCGCGACATGGTCCTCATGTTCGCGAAGAAGAACTGGAGGCAGTCAAGATTTCGTGCTTCGCGTTCGGGATGGAGATCCCGCATTCGCGAAGCACTGAGGTACTTGGTCTACGTGTTCCCGATGGAGGTCCCTCGTTCACATAGAGGTATTGGCAAACTGGGTCCCCAGGCTCTTTTGCCTACGCATTCGCGATGTTGGTCCCGCGTTCGCGAAGGGTCAAGCTGAGTGATCTTCGCGTTCGCGACATTTGCATCGCGTTCACGATGGAAGATTTTTGGGCAGAAGTAAATTGTTCTTCGCAAACGCGAGGGTGTGGCTGCGTTCGCGAAGAAGGAGCGTCTGGGCAGTATTAATGTTTCCAAAAACGGGGGGTTTGCTATTTTTTTCAAACACTTTAATTGGGAGCTCGGATTTTGGAAGAAGGATTGAGGGATTTTCAGAGATATCGATTGGGTAACGATTCTTAACTCCTTTATGGTTATATTCCACTAATCTATGCTTGAATTCATCGTTTAATTTCGGATTTGGGGTAAAAATTTGAAAAAAGTTCTTAGGCCGAATTTTGGGGTTTTGATCGAGATTTTGGTATCTGATTTGAGTAATTTTGGTGCGAGTGAACTCGTGAGTGAATGGGTATTCGTATTTTGCGATATTTACCCCATGAACTGCATATTTACTTTGGGACTACGGAACGGTATTCCGATAGATCCTCTTGCACTGCATATTTACCTTGGGACTACAGAACGATTTTCCGGGAGATCCCCCTGTACTGCACATTTACGTTTGGGACTACGAGACGGTATCTCGGGAGATCCCCTGTTGTGTTTCTGTGTACTGAGCTGTTACCTTCTATGATTTCATTGTTGTTAGATTTCAGCTTTTATTTTATTGTGGTATTACACTCTATCTTGTTTTATTATATATTTACCAGTAGGGCCCTGACCTGACCTCGTTATTACTCGACCGAGATTAGGCTTGGCACTTACTGGGTACCGATTGTGGTGTACTCATGCTACTCACTGCTCATGTTTTTCGTGTGCAGATCCAGGTTCTCCTTATTAGCCGCACTATCAGTGAGCCGCGATAGCTTTGGAGACTTCAAGGTATATCTGCCTCGTCCGCAGACCTTGGAGTCCCCTTCTACTCTTTCCCATATCCATTATCTTCTGTATTTTTTTGATAGACTCTGATGTATAGAGACACTAGATTTTCCTCCTGTAGTTTGTGATTCACGATGTTCCGGATTTTGGGATTATTGTGTATTTTTGAATAGTTGGTTAAACTTATATTTTTATTTCATTATTTCGCAAAATGTTAGGCTTACCTAGTTGTAGAGACTATGTATCGTCACGATGTCACACAGAGGGGAAATTGGGTCGTGACAAGTTGGTATCAGAGCTCTAGGTTCATAGGTGTCGTGAGTCACAAGCCGGTTTATTAGAGTCTCACGGATTGGTACAGAGATGTCTGTACTTATCTTCGGGAGGCTATGTAACTGTGAGGAAAATTTCACTACTTTGATTCCTTATCGTGCAAAACTTGTTGACTTCAAAGATTCTAAACTTTTGTATTCTATTCTCTCACAGATGGTGAGGACACGTACAAGTGTCTAGAGCCGCGAGAGGCCGGGGTCGGGATATAGGCCGATGACATCCACGTGGTGCAACCAGAGCACCCACACAAGCTGCTATAGAGGAGCCCCCAGAAGCTCCAGCTGGAGGGCAGACACCTGAGATACCAGTTGCTGCACCAGCCTTCCAGGAGACTCTAGCCCAGTTTCTGAGCTTGTTCAGCACCTTAGCTCAGGCTAGATTGATTCCACTTGCTCCTGCCACATCTCAGGCCGGGGGAGGAGCACAGACTCCCGTCGTCGATACTCCAGAGCAACGGGTTCAGGTCGACTAGGTTCCAGAGATTTTACCAATGCAGCCGGTAGCTCCAGCTCAGCCCGAGGTTAGGGCAGCAGCTTCTGAGGTGGAGCAACTCAGACTTGAGAGGTATAAGAAGTACCACCATCTACCTTCAGCGGATTGGTTATAGATGATGCTCAGGGATTTCTGGAGGAGTGTCATCATATTCTTCGTACAATGGGCGTAGTGGAGACGAGCGGGGTTTCTTTTACTGCATTCCATCTTAGAGGAGCAGCCTATCAGTGGTGGCATGCTTATGAGTTGAGTAGTCTGGGCGAGGCAGCTTCACTTACATGGACTCAGTTCTCGGACATGTTTTTGAGAGAGTATGTCCCTCAGAGCCTAAGAGACTCATGGCGTGCGGAGTTTGGGCAGCTGCGCTATGGTGCTATGACTGTGTCAGAGTATGCAGTCCGTTTCAACGATTTGGCCCGACATGCACCGGCCTTAGTTGCCACAGTTTGAGAGATGGTTCGACGGTTTATTGAGGGACTCCATCCCAGCATCCGGTGTAGTATGGCTAGGGAGTTGGAGATGGATATTTCTTATCAGCAGGTTGTGAGTATTGCCAGGAGATTTGAGGGCATATTTGCCCGGGATAGAGAGGAAAGGGAGGGAAAGAGGTCTCGAGAGGACGGTTATTATTTTGGAGCTCGTGCCCCAGCAGCTCGCCATGGTAGGGGTTATGTGAGCCCTCCCCCCGTTCATTCAGCTCTTCCAGCTGCCAGTGGTGTTCCAGCTCCTTCTAGGCCCCATGAGGCTTATTATGCACCTCCAGTATTTAGTGTGCCTCCTGCACAGGGTGTTCCTAGTGTCCAGTCCAGCAGACCTGGCCCGAGCCAGTCACAGCAGACACGCCCTCCCAGAGCTTGTTTTGAGTGTGGCGACACTCTCCATGTGGTGAGGGATTGACCCAGGATTAGGATGGGTGCACCTCCACCGACTTCTCAGCCACAGCGTGCTCCACCGGGTCCTCAGGCTATCATTACAGCACCAGCTGCCACCCCACCTGCTCAGCCAGCTCTAGGTAGAGGTCGGAGAGGTAGAGGTCGCCCTAGGGGGAAGGCTAGGCCAGATACTATGCACTTCCTTCTAGTACAGAGGCAGATGCGTCTGATTCTGCCATTACAGTTCCGGTCTTTCATAGAGATGCGTCGGTATTATTTGACCCAAGCTCTACATATTCTTATGTGTCCTCTTATTTAGCCTCGTATTTGGGCGTATCTCGGGATTCTTTGAGTTCCCCTGTTTATGTGTCTACTCCTGTGGGAGATTCTCTTGTTGTGGACCGCATGTATTGGTCGTATTTGATTGTTCTTAGTGGTTTTGAGACCAGAGACGATTTATTATTGCTCGGCATGTTGGACTTTGATATGATTTTGGGCATGGACTAGTTGCCATCCCATTATGCTTCTCTTGATTGTCACACTAAGACCGTGACGTTGGCTATGCCTGGTTTACCGCGATTAGAGTGGAGAGGTACCTTAGAGTATAATCCCAGCAGAGTTATTTCTTGTTTTTAAAGCTCAACGAATGGTTGAGAAGGGGTATGACCCGTATCTAGCTTATGTGAGAGATGTCAGTATTAATACCCTACAGTCGAGCGAGTTCCAGTAGTGAGGGACTTTCCAGATGTGTTTCCAGCTGTTCTTCCAGGCATGCCACCTGACACAGATATTGATTTTGGCATTGATTTGTTGTCGGTTACTCAACCCATCTCTATTCCTCCATATCGTATGACTCCTCATGAGTTAAAGGAATTGAAGGAGCAGTTACAGGAATTGCTTGGTAAGGGCTTCATTCGGCCTAGTGTATCACCTTGGGGTGCTCCTGTCATATTTGTGAAGAAGAAGGATGGTTCTATGCAGATGTGTATTGATTACCGCCAGTTGAACAATGTCACAGTGAAGAACATGTATCCATTGCCTCGTATTGATGACTTATTTGATCAGTTACATGGTGCCAGAGTATTTTCCAAGATTGACTTACGTTCAGGATATCTTCAGTTGAAAATTTGGGAGCCATATATGCCGAAGACGACTTACAGGACCAAATATGGTCATTATGAGTTTCTTGTTATGTCTTTTGGGCTAACCAATGCCCCATCAGCTTTTATGCACTTGATGCACAGTGTATTCCGGCCCTATCTTGACTCATTCATCATTGTGTTCATTGACGACATTCTGGTATACTCCTGGAGTCGGGAGGATCATGAGCAGCACCCGAGGACTGCGCTTCAGACCTTAAGAGAAAAGACGTTATATGCAAAATTTTCAAAGTGTGAGTTTTGGTCAGACTCAGTGGCATTCTTGGGTCATATAGTATCGAGTGAGGGGATCCAGGTGGATCCGAAGAAGATTGAAGTAGTGCAAAGTTGGCCCAGACCGTCCTCAGATACAGAGATCCGGAGTTTTCTTGGTTTGGTGAGGTATTACCGTCGATTTGTAGAGGGTTTCTCATCTATTGCAGCACCTATGACCAGGCTGACCCAAAAGGGTGCTCCGTTCGAGTGGACAGAGGAATGTGAGGAGAGCTTTCAGAAGCTCAAGAGGGTGCTACATTTGAGTAGACAAAGGAATGTGAGTAGAGCTTTCAGAAGCTTAAGACAGCATTGACTACAATCCCAGTATTGGTATTCCCTACAGATTCAGGGTCTTATATTGTATATTGTGATGCATTACGGATTGAGTTAGCAGCTATTGTTCGTGACTTGAAGATTTGGCGGCATTATTTGTACGGTGTTCCTTATGAGATTTACACCGATCACCGGAGTTTGCAGCATCTGTTCAAGCAGAAGGATCTTAATTTGCATCAGAGGAGGTGGTTGGAGATACTTAAGGATTATGATATCACTATTTTGTACCACCCTAGGAAGGCCAATATGGTGGCCGATGCTTTGAGTCGCCGGGCAGAGATTTTGGGGAGCTTAGCATATCTACCAGCAGCAGAGAGGCCCATGGTGTTGGATGTTTAGGCCTTAGCCAGCCAGTTTGTGAGATTAGATATTTTTGAGCCGAGTCGAGTATTGGCTTGTGTGGTCTCTCGGTCTTCTCTTTATGATCGCATCAGGGAGCGTCAGTATGATGACCCCCATCTGCTTGTCTTTAAGGACACGGTCTAGCACAGTGATGCTAAGGAGGTCACTATTGGAGATGATGGTGCATTGAGGATGCAGGGTAGGTTATGTGTGCCCAATGTAGATGGTTTGCGTGAGTTGATTCTCCAGGAGGTTCACAGTTTGCGGTACTTTATTCATCTGGGTGCTGCAAAGATGTATCAGGAGTTGAAACAACATTACTGGTGGGGAGAATGAAGAAGAACATAGTAGAGTATGTGGATCGATGTCTGAATTGCCAGCAGGTAAAATATGAGCATTAGCGACCAGGTGGATTGCTTCAGAAGTTAGAGATTCCGGAGTGGAAATGGGAGCGGATCACTATGGATTTCGTTGTTGGACTCCCACGGACTCATTGGAGGTTTGATGCAGTTTCAGTGATTGTGGATAGGCTGTCCAAGTTGGCTCATTTTATTCCTATGATGACTACCTATTCTTCCGAGCAGCTAGCTCGAATCTACATCCGTGAGATCGTCAGGCTTCATGGCGTACCAATATCTAATTATCTCTGACTGGGGTACGCAGTTTACCTCACGGTTCTGGAGAGCTGTACAACATGAGTTGGGTACTCGGGTTGAGTTGAGCATAATATTTCACCCTCAAACGGACGGACAGTCCGAGCGCACTATTCAGATATTAGAGGATACGCTCTGTGCATGTGTGATAGATTTTTGGGGTGCTTGGGACCAGTTCTTGTCACTTGCGGAGTTTGCTTACAACAACAGTTATCATTCCATCATTCAGATGGCAACATATGAGGCTCTGTATGGTAGGCGGTGTCAGTCCCTAGTACGTTGGTTCTAGCCCGACGAGGCTAGATTATTGGGTACGGACTTGGTTTAGGATGCCTTGGAAAAGGTTAAGGTGATTCAGGATAGACTTCACACAGCCCAGTCCAGACAGAAGAGTTATGTGGATCGGAAGGTTCGCGATGTGGCATTCATGGTTAGAGAGCGAGTCTTGCTCCGGGTTTATCCTATGAAGGGCATTATGAGGTTTGAAAAGAAGGGCAAGCTTAGCCCAAGGTTCATTGGTCCATCTGAGGTGTTGCGTCAAGTTGGGGAGGTTGCTTAGGAGCTTGCCTTGCCTCCCAGTCTAGCAGGAGTTCATCCGGTATTCCATGTTTCTATGCTCCGGAAGTATCATGGCGATCCGTCCCATGTATTGGATTTCAGCTCAATCCAATTGGACAAGGATCTATCTTATGTTGAGGAGCCAGTGGCTATTTTAGGCAAGTAGGTAAGAAAGCTAAGGTCAAAGAACATTGCTTCTGTGAAGGTTCAATGGAGGGGACAACCGGTCGAGGAGGCAACTTGGGAGACCGAGCATGTTATGCGCAACCGTTACCCTCACGTTTTCACCACTTCAGGTATGTCTTTATGTTCGTTCAAGGACAAACGATTGTGACTTGCCGAGAGGTTTTGTTTTGGTTTTTGGAGTGTTTTAGGACACTTAGTCCCTACAACGGGAGCTTAAGTCATAAAATTTTGACCATAGTCAGAACTGTATGAAGACGACTCTGGAATAGGGTTGTGTCAGTTCCGTTAGCTTCGTCAAGTGATTTTGGACTTAAAGGCGTGTCCGGATTGTGTTTTGGAGGTCCGTACCTTATTTAGGCTTGAATTGGCGAAAGTCTAATTTTTGGAGTTTTGGACCGGTAGTGAAAATTTTGATATCGAGATCGGAATCTGATTCTGTAAGTTGGAGTAGGTCCGTAATATTGAATATGACTTGCGTGAAAAATCTGGGGTCAATCGGATGTGGTTTGATAGGTTTCGGCATCGGTTGTAGAATTTTAAAGTTTCAAGTTCGTGATTTTAGCATTGATTGATGTAATTTGAAGGATCGACTAAGTTCATATGGTGTTTTAGGATTGGTTGGTATGTTTGGTCAAGGTCCCGGAGGCTTCGGGTGAGTTTATGATGCTTAGCTGATCACTTTTGGACTTTGGAAGATAGCAGATTTCTGGTGTTATGTTGCATGCATTTTCTTCATCGCGTTCACGAGGGAGTTCTCGCGTTCGCGTAAGGCACTTGGGAAGGGCAGCTGAATTACTCTTCGCGATGTTATTCTCGCGTTCGTGAAGGTGTGGAACCTCGAAGCTACGCGTTCACGACATGGTCGTCGCGTTCGCGAACAAGAACTGGTGGCATGCAAGATTTAGTGCTTCGCGTTCGCGATGGATATTCTGCATTCGCGAAGCACTGAGGTACTTGGTCTACACGTTTGCGATGGAGGTCCCGCGTTCACGTAGAGGTATTGGCAAACTGGGTCCCCATTCTCTTTTTCCTACGCGTTCGCGACATTGTTCCCGCGTTCGCGAAGGGTCAAGCTAAGTGGTCTTTGCGTTCACGATATTTGCATCGCATTCACGATGGAAGATTTTTATGCCGAAGTAAATTGTGCTTCGCGAATGCGAAGGTGTGGCCGCGTTCGCGAAGAAGGAAGCGTCTGGGCAGTATTAAAGTTTCCAAAAACGGGGGTTTTGCCATTTGTTTTCAAAATCTTGAGTTGGGAGCTCGGATTTTGGACGAGGGATTGAGGGATTTTCAGAGATATCGATTGGGTAGCTATTTTTAACTCCTTTATAGTTATATTCCACTAATCTATGCTTCAATTCATTGTTTAATTTCGGATTTGGGGTGAAAATATGAGAAAAATTCTTAGGCCGAATTTTGGGATTTTGATCGACATTTTGGTATCGGATTTGAGTAATTTTGATACGAGTGAACGCGTGAGTGAATGGGTGTTCGTATTTTACGACTTTTACCCGATTTCGAGAGGTGGGCCCGGGTCAACTTTTTAGGACGGATTTCGGAATTTTTATCTAAATTTTTATTTAATTAATTAGATTAGTGTATTGTAGTTGTATTTATGATATGTAATTATTTTTGGTTAGATTTGGGCCATTCGGAGTCGGACATTCGTGTAAAAGGCATTGTTACCGATTGATTGAGCTTGGTTCGAGGTAAGTGGCTTGCCTAACCTTGTGTGGGGGAACTCCCCGTAAGATTTGTATTGTTTTTGATATATGAGCGTCGTGTACGTGAGGTGACGAGTACGTACACAGGCTAATTGTGTAAAAACCCAATTTTCTATTAAGTAATAACCTGATTTCTTTCTTATTTGAGTTTCATCAGCATGTGTAGTATTCTTCTAGATTAGAATAGCATGCCTACTTGCCTTAACCGATTACTTGAACTACATGCAACATGTTTAGTGAATTTACTTGTCTTTTCTTAACTGGTACTTAGGTTGAACTGTAGAATTTTGTGCCGTAACTATTGAATTCTATTGTTTTCGCTGCATATTTACTTTGGGACTATAGAACGGTATTCCGGGAGATCCCCCTGTACTGCATATTTAATTTGGGACTACGGAACGGTATTCTAAAAAATTTCCATGTACTGCATATTTACTTTGGGACTACGAAACAGTATTCCAGGAGATCCCCTTGTACTGCATATTTACTTTGGGACTACGGAACGGTATTCCGGAAGATCCCCTTGTACTGCATATTTACTTTGGGACTACGAAACAGTATTTCGGGAGATCCTCCTGCACTGCATATTTACTTTGGGATTACAGAATGGTATTCCGGGAGATCCCCCTGTACTGCACATTTACGTTTGGGACTATGAGACGGTATCTTGGAAGATCCCCTGTTGTGGCTTTGTGTACTGAGTTGTTACCTTCTATGATTTCATTGTTGTCAGATTTTAGCCTTTATTTTATTGTGGTATTACACTCTATCTTGTTTTATTATATATTTACCAGTAGGGCCCTGACCTGACCTCATCACTACTCGACCGAGGTTAGGCTTGGCACTTACTGGGTACCGATTGTGGTGTACTCATGCTACTCTCTGCACATGTTTTTCGTGTGCAGATCCAGTTGCTCCTTATCAGCCGCACTATCAGTGAGCCGGGACAGCTTTGGATACTTCAAGGTATATCTGTCGCGTCCGCAGTCCTCGGAGTCCCCTTATACTCTTTCCCATGTCCATTATCTTTTGTATTTTCTTTTTATAGACTCTGATGTATAGAGACACTAGATTTTCCTCCTTTAGTTTGTGATTCACGATGTTTTGGGTTTTGGGATTGTTGTGTATTTTTGAATAGTTAATTAAACATATATTTTTATTTTATTATTCCGTAAAATGTTAGGCTTACCTAGTTGTAGAGACTAGGTGTCGTCTCGACGTCACACGGAGAGGAAATTGGTTCGTGACAAATAATTAATATAATAATTAATTCATATTTTAAAATGATTTATGAATTTTCAAGCAATTATGCAAATAATTAATTTGACAAAGTGTATGCACTCGTCACCTTGCCTATACATCGTTACACATGAAATTCACGTAGCAAATAATTCAAGGGTTCTATTCCCTCAAGTCAAGGTTAACCACGACACTTACCTCGGTTCGCAAACAAATTCAAGTTTCCAATACACCCTTACCTCGCGAATTAGTGTCCGAAATCCTCAAATCTAGTCATAAACAATTCAATATACTCAATACAAATCGTAAGAATTAATTCCATTTGAATTTACAAATTTTTCGGATAAAAATCCGAAATTCATTTTAAAAATAAATAGTGGGACCCACGTCTCGAATCCTGTAAAAAGTCACAAAATCCGAACACCCATTTCAATATGAGTTCAACCATACAAAAATTATCGAATTCCGACATCGGATTGGCTTTCAAATCTTCATTTTATATTTTTGCAAGATTTTATAAAAATCTAATTTTATTTCCAGAAATTCATGGATTCATGATGTAAATGAGTATGGAATCATGAAATATAATCAATATAGGATAAGGAACACTTACCCCAATGTTTTCTCGTAAATATCGCCCAACAATCGTCTTACCCGAGCTCAAAATCAAAAATGGCGAAAAATGGGTTGAAATCCCATTTCCAGAACTTAAGTTCTATTTGCCCAAATGTTTACTCATCGCGATCGCGGAAATTCGTTCGCGATCGCGTAGAACAACATTTGCCCATATCCATTTTACTCTTCGCGACCGTGGATAATACTTTGCGATCGCGAATCATGTTTTGGTTGCCAAGAATATTACTCTACACTATCGCATAAATGGCCATGCAGTCGCGAACGCGAAGCACAAAATGTGTCAGTCCAACTTTCCTCTTCGCGATTGAAGGAATGGCTTCGCGATCGCGAAGCACAATGCACCAGAAGCTAAAATCCTGATTTTTCTCAAAGTTCAAATGGTCTGTAGGCTATCCGAAACTGACCCGAGCCCTCGGGGCTCCAAACCAAACATGCACACAAGTCCAAAAATCTCATATGAACTCGCTGGCGCGATAGAAACACCAAATTAACACCTAGAATTACGAATCGGACACCAAATCAAATAAAATTTTTAAAAAAATTTTAAAACTTCTATTTTCACAACCGAACGTCCGAATCACGTCAAATCAACTCCGCTTCTCACCAAATTCGACAGACAAGCCACAAATGACATAACGGACCTATAAAAATTTTCAGAACTCGAATCTGACCCCGATATCAATAAAAGTCAATTTGTGGCCAAACTTTGAAATCTTTAATCCTTTAGGCTTCTAGTTTTCGCCAACTGGCAATAATTCAAGCTAGGGACCTCCAAATTAAATTCCGGGCATACGTCCAAGTCCCAAATCACAATACAGACCTACCGTAACTGTTAAAACATCGATTCTAGTCCGTTTGCTCAGAATATTGACCAAAGTCAACTCAGTTAAAATTTAAGGCTCTATTTCACATTTTAATCAATTTTTCATATAAAACTTTTCGAAAAATTATGCGGACTGCGCACACAAGTCAAGGAATTATAAATAGTGCTTTTCGAGGTCTTAGATCACAAGAATAATTATTAAATTTAAAGATGATATTTTGGGTCATCGCATTCTCCACCTTTAAAACAAACGTTCGTACTCGAACGGAATTAGAAAAAGTACCTGAGCTGGTGAAAAGGTGTGGATATTTACTTCGCATGTCCGATTCGGACTCCCAGGTAGATTCTTCTACCGGCTGACCTCTCCATTGCACCCAAACTGAAGGATAACTCTTAGACCTCAGCTGTCAGACCTGCCGGGCTAGAATAGCTACCAGCTCCTCTTCATAAGTCAAATCCTTATCCAATTGGAATTAGCTGAAATCTAACACATGGGACGAATTACCATTTTATTTCTGGAGCATAGACACATGGAACATCGGATGAACCGCTGATAAACTAGGTGGTAATGCAAGCCTGTAGGCTACTTCACCCACCCTTTCAAGAATTTCGAAGGGTCCAATATACCTAGGGCTCAACTTGCCCTTCTCTCCAAACCTCATTACACCTTTCATAGGTGAAACTCAGAGCAATACTCTTTCTCCAACCATGAATGCAATATCACGAACCTTACGATCGGCATAACGCTTTTTCCTAGACTGAGCTGTGCGAAGTTGATCCTGAATAACTTTGATCTTATCCAAGGCATCCTGTACCAAATCGGTACCCAACAACTGAGCCTATCCGGGTTCAAACCATCCAACTGGCGAATGACACCGCCTTCCGTATAATGCCTCATATGGAGCCATCTGAATGCTCGACTGGTAGCTATTATTATAAGCAAACTCCGCAAGTGGAAATAATTGATCCCAAGAACCTCCAAAGTCTATAACACAAGCGCGAAGCATATCGTCCAATATCTGAATAGTCCGCTCTGACTGTCTATGGATGGAATGTTGTACTCAACTCAACCAGCGTGCCGAACTCACGCTATACATCTATCCAGAAATGTGAGGTAAACTGCGTACCTCGATTTGAAATAATAGACACGGGCACACCGTGAAAGCGGACAATCTCACGAATGTAAATTTCAGCTAACCGCTCTGAAAAATAGGTAACTGCCACTGGAATGAAATGTGCTGACTTGGTCAACCTGTCCACAGTGACCCAGACTGCGTCGAATTTTCTCTGAGTCTGTGGGAGCCTAATAAGAAAATCCATAGTGATACGCTCCCACTTCCACTCAGGAATTTCTAACTTCTGAAGCAAACCACCAGGTCTCTGATGCTCGTACTTAACTTGCTGACAATTCAGAGACCGAGCTACATATGCAACTATATCCTTTTTCATTATCCTCCACCAATAATGTTGCCGCAAATCTTGATACATTTTGGCGGCACCTGGATGAATAGAATACATGGAACTGTGGGCCTCTACTAGAATTAATTCATGAAGCCCATCCATATTAGGCACACAAATATGACCCTGCATTCGCAGAACTCCATCTTCCCCTACAACAACCTGTTTGGCATCACTGTGCCACACCATGTCCTTAAGGACAAGTAAATGAGAATCATCATACTACCTCCCTTTGATGCACTCATATAAAGAAGACCGAGCAACTGTGCAAGTTAAAACCCGTCTGGGCTCTAAACATCTAACCCCATGAACTGATTAGCCAAAGTCTGGACATCTATAGCTAACGGTATCTCACCAATCGGAATATAAGCAAGGTTGCCCATACTCACAACCTTTCTACTCAAAGCATCGTCCACCATATCTGCCTTTCCGAGGTGATACCAAATTGTGATGTCATAGTCTTTCAACAACTCCTACCATATTCTCTGCCTCAAATTGAGATCCTTTTGTTTTAACAGATACTGAAGGCTACGATGATCAGTAGATACCTCACACGAGACACCGTAGAGGTAATGCCTCTAAATCTTCAGCGCATGAACAATGGCTGCCAATTCTAAGTCATGAACAGAATAATTCTTCTCGTGAACTTTCAGCTGCCGCGACGCATATGCAATCACCCTTCCATCTTGCATCAATACTGCACCAAGCCCAACGCGAGATGTATCACAATGCACTGTATAAGATCCTGAACCTGTGGGTAATACCAACACTGGCGCCATAGTCAAAGCATTTTTGAGCTTATGAAAGCTCAACTCAAACTCGTCTGACCATCCGAATGGAACACCTTTCTGGGTCAGTCTGGTCAAAGGGCTTGATGTAGAAAACCCCTCCACGAACTGACGATAATAACCTACCAAACCCAGGAAACTTCGGATCTCTATAACTGAAGTAGGTCTATGCCAATTATGAACAACCTCAATCTTCTTAAGATCCACTTTTATGCCTTCTGCCGATACAACATTCCCCAAAAAGGCAACTAAGTTTAACCAAAACTCGTATTTTGAAAATTTAGCATATAACTGATTATTCTTGAAAGTCTGCAGCACACTCCGAAGATGCTGCTCATGCTCCTCTCGACTGCTGGAGTAAATCAAGATATCATCAATGAATACAACCACAAAAGAATCCAAATAGGGCTTGAACACCCGATTCATCATATTCATAAATGTTGTTGGGGCATTTGTCAACCCAAATGTCATCACTAGGAATTCGTAATGCCCATACCGAGTTCGAAAAGATGTCTTAGGGACATCAAAAGCCCTAATCTTCAACTGATGGTAACCAGACTTCAAGTTGATATTTGAAAACACCTTGGCACCCTGAAGCTGATCGAATACGTCATCAATTCTTGGCAGTGGATACTTATTCTTGATAGTAGCCTTGTTCAACTGCCGATAATCTATACACATTCCCATTGAACCATCTTTCTTCTTTACAAATAATACTGGTGCACCCCAGGGTGAGACACTAGGTCTAATGAATCCCTGATCAAGCAAGTCTTGTAGCTGCTCTTTCAGTTCTTTCAACTCTAGATGGTGGGATAGAAATGGGTTGAGTGCCCGGAGCTAAATCAATACAGAAATCAATATCTCTGTCGGGTGGCATCCCCGACAAATCTGCAGGGAATACTTCTGGAAATTCATGTACAACTGGTACTGAGTCCATAGAAGGAACATCCACACTGGGATCGCGAATATAAGCCAAATAGGCTAGACAACCTTTCTCGACCATACGCCGAGCCTTCATATAAGAAATAACCATGCTGGTAGAATGACATGGATTTCCTTTCCACTCTAACCGAGGTAACCCCGGCATGGCTAGGGTCACCGTCTTGGCATGAAAATCCAATATAGCATGATAAGGTGACAACCAATCCATACCCAAGATGACATCAAAATCTACCATATCAAGAAGTAGAAGATCGACACTAGTCTCAAGACTAACAATAGTAACCACACACAAATGATAGACATGGTCTACTACAATAGAGTCTCCCACCGGTGTAGATACACACAGAAGCACTCAGAGAATCACGAGGCACAACCAAATACGAAGCAAAATAGGAGGGCACATAGGAATAAGTAGATCCTGGATCAAATAGAACTGAAGCATCTCTATGGCAAAGTGGAATAATACCTGTGATCACATCATCAGATGACTTGGCCTCAGGCCTAGCTGGAAAAGCATAAAATCTGGGTGGGCCCCAGCACTCTGAACTGCGTCTCTGGGACGGTCTCTAACTGGCTGGCCTCCACCTCTAACGGTCTGGCCTGCACCTCTAACGGTCTGACCTCCACCTCTAGCTGCCTGACCCCTACCTCTATCTGGCTGAGCAGGCGGTGAAGCAACAAGTGCTGGTATGATGGTACGAGAATCCTACCGATATCTGTTACTCAACAACCTAGGACAATATCTCCTGATGTGACCAATGTTCCCACACTCATAAAACCCATCCTGATGTCGTGGTTGCTGAAGCTGACCCGAATGGGCCGGATAACCGCCGTAGTGACTTTGGAGTGGTGGTGCACTGATAGGAGCTAAATGTGCACTAAATGTTGGCTGCCCAGAGTAAGGCATAATATGACCGTGACTCCCTAAAGCACCGAGAGATGCCTGGAGTGCTGAATGAAACAGTCTGGGAGGATGACCCTTACCAAAATTATCTTTGCCTCCAAACGAGGCACCATTGAAACCACCAAACTGACGAGGCCTCTTATCAGACCTCTTTTCTCTCTCCTGTGCAAGAACCATCACGATCCTCCTCGCGACATTAGCAGCCGCCTGAAAGGGAATCTCACTTCCGGTTTCCTTGGCCATCTGAAGCCTGAGAGGGTGAGTGAGTCCCTCAATAAACTCCTCACTCTCTCTCACTCAGTAGGTAGTAAAAGGAGAGCATGACGGGCTAAATCTAAAAAACAGGACTCACACTGAGTAACAATCATACTGCCCTGCAGCAGACACTCAAATTGCTTGCAGTAATCCTCTCTCAGTGTGATAGGAAGGAACTTCTCCAGAAATCGCTGCGAGAACTACTCTGAGATAAGTGCAGGTGATCCAACTAGTCTGGTCAATGTATAATCTCTCCACCACCTCTTGGCAGAACCCGTCATCTGAAATACAACAATTTTGAATCTATTCGTCTCAACTATACCCATGTTCCGCAGCACCTCATAGCAGCGGTCATGATAATCATGTTGGTCCTCAAAAGGTGTACCACTGAAGTGAAATGGAAAGAGCTTAGTAAACTTATCCAATCTCAATAAGGCCTCAAAAGACATGGCGGGCCTATCATCGGTCTGTGCCGTAACAACTGGCTGAACTACCCCAACTAGTGGGGCTGCGAGAGCCTGATACTAGGGAGCCATATGCTCTGAAGCGGGAGTATTGGGAGTTTGTGCTCCTCCCCCAGCGTGTGAGGCAGTTGATGCCACTGAATATGTACCATTCTGGGACACGCCCTCCATAAGACTTACCAAACGGACTAAAGCGTCCTGAAGCACTGGAGTAGCTATAAATCCTTCCAGGACCTGAACTGGTCCAACTTGTATAGTTTGAACTGGAACCTCCTCTCGAAGTTCCACCTGTGGTTCTACAATAAGTGCAGCTGCTCGACCTCGGCCTCGACTCTACCCCTGGCCATAGTTTCCATCGTGGGCTCTGGTCCTTGTCCGTTGGTAGATGTATTACGTGTTCTCACCATCTGTGAGAGAATGAGAATAGAATGGTTCAATTATCGATGATAGAATAAGATCACATGACAGAATAAGAAAGAAGTGATATTGTTCTTAAACTTTATAGCCTCTGAAAGATAAGTACAGACGTCTCTGTGCCGATCCTTCAGACTCTACTAAGTTTGCTCGTGACTAGTGAAACCTATGTAACCTAGTACTCTGATACCAATTGTCACGACCCAAAATTCCCACCTTCGGGACTGTAACAAGGCCTAACATTTCACTTGCTCGTGAAGCCAACGTTAGAATAATATTAGCTATTTTAAAAAAAAATTAAATTAATTAATAACAAAGAAACAAATGTGTAAGTAAAATCTCAAATGTAGTGAATAATTCATAATAATAGCGATGTCTAAATACCATCACAGAACTGGAGTCACAAGTGCACGAGCTTCTAGAATGATACAAATAAGGGTCTGAATAAAATAAAGTTGTCTGAAAGCAAACACACAGCTAAAGTAAAGTAGATGGGGACTTCAGAACTACGGACGCTGTGCAGTTATACCTCAAGTCTCCTCTGGGTAGCTGAAATCCGAGCAAGTCTATGGTACGCCGCTGGGACCAACTCCGAAATCTGCATAAGAAGTGCAGAGAGTAGTATCAGTACAACCGACCCCATGTACTGGTAAGTGCCGAGCCTAACCTCGACAAAGTAGTGACGAGGCAAAAGCAGGTCTCTTACATTAACCTGTACGCATTAATAATAATAATAGCGGGAATAGTAGTAAGACTAGTAAATAATATTAATATTTGAAATCAATTCAGCAGTCACAATCCATCAACTTGTTTCCATTGCGGCATGCAACCCGTTCCCTCAAGATAAACTTTAAATAACTCTGTTACAGCGTGCAACCCATTCCCCCAATATAGACTTTTAAATAAGTCTGTTGCGGCATGCAACCCGATCCCTCCAATATATTTACTTTCATTTCCGTTGCAACGTGCAGCCCAATCCCCCAATATATTTTAACAACTCATAAATGTAATAGAAATTACTCTAATAAATACCACGTTCAATGAGAAACTATTAAGCATCAATGCACATAATAATTATAAATTATTTATGAATAAACAATGATAATTAGCAATTAATTATGAAAATTATGGAGAAAATAGGCAGTTTAATATTTAGTATGTTACATGTCAAATAGCAATTAAGACACATAAGTCAAATAAGCATGTGACAATTATTGCAGGAACTCAAAAATTAATATTTGACATGGAATATGAGTGAAACAATTATATAATAATTAATTCATATTTTAAAATAATTTATGATTTTTTAAGAAATTAAGCAAATAATTAATTTGACGAAGTATAGCACTCGTCACCTTGCCTCTACATCGTTACACATGAAATTCATGTAGCAAATAATTCAAGGGTTCTATTCCCTCAAGTTAAGGTTAACCACGACACTTACCTCGCTTCGCAACCAAATTCAAGTTTTCAATACACCCTTGCCTCGCGAATTAGTATACGAAATCCTCAAATTTAGTCATAAACAATTCAATATACTCAATACAAATCGTAGGAATTAATTCCATATGAATTTACAAATTTTCAGGATAAAAATCTGAAATTCTTTTTAAAGCTCAACAGTGGGACCCACATCTCGAATCCCGAAAAAACTTGTGAAATCCGAACACCCGTTCTGATATGAGTTCAACCATATAAAAATTATCGAATTCCGACATCGGATTGGCTTTCAAATCTTCATTTTACATTTTTGAAAGATTTTATAAAAATCTGATTTTTCTTCTATAAATTCACGGATTCATGATGTAAATGAGTATGAAATCATAAAATATAATTAATATGGGATAAGGAACACTTACCTCAATGTTTTTCCGTAAAAATCGCTCAACAATCGTCTTACCCGAGCTCAAAATCAAAAATAGCGGAAAATGGGTCGAAATCCCATTTCTAGAACTTAAGTTCTGTTTGCCTAAATTTTTACTCATCGCGATCGCGAAAATTCGTTCGCGATCGCGTAGAACAATTTTGCCCAGATCCATTTTACTCTCCGCGATTGCGGATAATACTTTGCGATCGCGAATCATATTTTGGTTGCCCGAAATTTTAACTCTACGCAATCGCGTAAATGGCCATGCGATCGTAGAGAACATTTTCTCAACCTTACGCGATCGCGTACTGACTTGTGCGATCGCGTAGCACAATTTTGGGTGCTTTAGCTTTTGCCTTATTCCCTCTTCGCGAATGCGAAGCTTTGCACTTCGACCCTTCGTGAACGCATGCCCTCGATCGCGAACGCGAAGCACAAAATGTGCGAGTCCAACTTTCCTCTTCGCGATCGCGAAGCACAATGCACCAAATGACAACAGAAGCTAAAAACCAGATTTTTCTCAAAGTTCAAATGGTCTGTATGCTATCCGAAACTCATCCGAGCCCTCAAAGCTCCAAACCAAACATGCACACAAGTTCAAAAACCTCATACGAACTCGCTCGCGCGATCAAAATACCAATTTAATACTTAAAATTACGAATCAGACACCAAATCAAATGAAATTTTTAAAAAAACTTTAAAGCTTCTATTTTCACAACCGAACGTCCGAATCACGTCAAATCAATTCCGTTTTTCACCAAATTTGACAAACAAGTCATAACTGACATAACGGACCTATGAAAATTTTCAGAACTCGAATCCGACCCTGATATCAATAAAAGTCAATTTGTAGTCAAACTTTAAAATCTTTAAGCTTTTAGGCTTCTAGTTTTTGCCAACTGGCGATAATTCAAGTTAGGGACCTCCAAATTAAATTTTGGGAATACGCCCAAATCACAATACGGACCTACCAGAACTGTCAAAACACTGATCCGAGTTTGTTTGCTCAGAATGTTGACCAAAGTCAACTCAATTGAGTTTTAAGGCTCTATTTTATATTTTAATCAATTTGTCATATAAAATTTTTCGAAAAATTATACGGATTGCGCACGCAAGTCGAAGAATGATAAATAGTGCTTTTTGAGGTCTTAGATCACAAAAATAATTATTAAATTTAAAGATGATCTTTTGTTCAATCACTTTGTTTAAAGAGTCTTTGGTCTACTTACCGTGAAAGATTTGTATCATCCTAGCTTTACTAATTATCACAAGAGAAATAGTACTCCGCCGTTGCAATAGCTTGGACAAGTGTACATGTTCGTCTTGTCATCATAATTCATAAGTGCTGCGGTTGAATATTTAACTTTTGATACGATAGGAAATCATGAGTTTTTTATGTAATCGTGTAAGCATAATCACAATTGACCAAATATCTTATCGTGTTTGAATTATACAATCAATTAAGAGTTTAAGTTATATATATAAAGAATATTTTTACACTATTATATTACCTTTACCTATTGTAACAAGTATCAGTTTTATTTTCAAAATTATAAATCTCACATTTTAAGAAGATTTACCTATAATTATCGCGTGAAAATTCTGATAGTGTAAAAAGTTTAGACTGATAGTAAACTCATAAATTATATAGGAAGGGACTTTTTTGTTTGGGGAGGTTAAACAAGTGTGCTAACCAAATAAATGAATATGAAAATGCATATATAGGCTCCCACTCATGGCCTAACAAATTGCATTATGGGAAGTGGACCCAAGGTGGGATGATAATTATCTATAATTAGGTGCTCAAGAGTCACAGAATGACGACTGTTAACTGCTTGTTTGGTGTACGACTAATATCCACGTGTCACGTCTCATTGGCCTAACTTAAACCCTAAGCCAAATTATAATTAAATGCACCTGTAATCCTCCCGGATATTGACCTACCCCAATCTTAAAACATAACTCTCTCTCACACACACACACAAAACTCTGCCTCTTCGCCATTTCGTTTTAATGAGCATTTTTTATGAGTGTATATCTATAATTATTCATGAAGCAAATCCAAAATAGAGTTCTCTATTAGAATAATTTTTATGGAAGATAGAAGAAAGTGTCATATTCTTCTTTACGCAAAATATTTAGATTCTTTTTGTTTATGTAATGAGTATTCTTAATTTATTATATTTTTTTATTTGAAATTTCTGGTGGTTTGCTTCATTATTTTTTGCCATTCCTCTATGAAAATTGTGACGATCCGGCCGGTCGTCTAGAGAGTTGTAACCCAGTTTATCCATTTTCTGATTCTATTGTGTCCTACAATTGTTATATGACTTATCGGGTTAGTTGGTTCGGGTCCGGAATGAATTTAGAGTGAATTGAGACACTTAGTCTCTTAACTGAAATCTTAAGCGAAAAAGTCGTCCGGATGTCGACTTATATATGGACGACCTCGAATTGAAATTTTGATAGTTCTGTTAGCTCCTTTGGGTGATTCTGGACTTAGGAGCATGTCTGAATTGTGATTTGGAGGTCGGAAGTAGAATTAGGCTTGAAATGGTGAGAGTCGAATTTTTGGGAAGTTTAATCCGGGGGTTGATATTTTGATATCAGGGTCGGATTGGAATTCCGGAATTTGGAGTAAGTTCGTGGTATCATTTTGACTTGTGTGCAAAATTTGAGGTCAATCGGACGTGATTTGATAGGTTTTGACGTCGTTTGTAGAATTTAGAGATTTCAAAGCTCATTATGCTTGAATCCGTATGTAATCCGTATTTTTGATGTTGTTTGGGGTGATTTGAGGGTTCAACTAAGTTCGTGTTGGATTATATGACTTGTTGGCATGTTTGGTTGAGGTCCCGAGGGCCTCGGGTGCGTTTCGGAGGCTTAACGGATTGAAATGGGGAGTTAGGCAATTGTTGGGTTTCTGGTGTTTCGCACTTGCGGTGGGGAGACGCAGGTGCTGAAGCGGAGAGAAAGCTCACAGATGCGGGCAAGGCCATGAAGGACAGGGGTTGCAGGTGCGATGAATTTCCCCCACATGCAGTAACACAGATGCAGACAAGTGGATGCAAATGCGGGGGGGGGGGGGGGGGGGGGGAGAGCTAGGAGAGAGTGATTCCGCAGAAGCGAGGCCAGGGCCGCAGATGCGCGTTCGCAGGTGCGGAACCTGGAGCGCAGGTGCGGGCCCTGGAGATTCAAGTGACTTCCGCTGAAGCGGCATTTTCACCGCAGGTGCAGAGTATTAGCCGCAGGTGCGGAAAGCCTGGGCATAATGTTTAAAAAAAGAAGGGTTCGCGATTTTAGTCTTATTTCAACATTTTGGACTCGAGCATAGGCGATTTTGGAGAGGATTTTCGAGGGGATTATTGAGGTAAGATTCTTGCACTCATTTTTTATCATAAATCTTGTTTCCCCATTATCCCCCTCCCCCTTCCCCCCCCCCCCCCAATTGTGTGGTGTTGAGGTGAAATTTGGGGGTTTAGGGCTAGAGAATTGGAGCGTGAATTTTAGAGATTTGGATGACCAAATAGTGTCGGATTTTGATAAATTTGGTATGGTTAGACTCGTGAGTGAATGGGCTTTCGGGTTTTGTGACTTTTGTCGGATTTCGAGACGTGGGCCTAGGGACCGGGTTGAGCCTATTTCGGATTTTGGCTTATAATTTCGTGATTTTCTTGTGGGATTGATTCCTTTAGCCTATATTAATTATATCGTACTGTTTGTGGCTAGATTCGGGGCATTTGGAGACTGATTCGAGAGGCAAAGGCACTTTGGAGTAGAGTTTTGCGTAGTTTGAGGTAAGCAACAGTTTTAAATCTGGTCCTAAGGGTATGAAACCCCGAATTATGCGTTATGTGATTGATTTGGAGGTGACACACATGCTAGTTGATGGGCGTGTGGGCGTGCACCGTGGAAATTGTGACTTGGTCCATTCGGAGAATCTTAGAAGTTGAATAAACTTGTTGTTAACTATATGCTCTTCACGTGTTATAGAAATTTGATTGTGAATCATGTTAGAAATCATATTTAGGCTATGTGTTGGTACTGTTGGGACGCACAGAGGCCGTGTTACATGTTGAATTACCTGCTAAATGCTATTTATACTCAGTCTCAACTTTATTCGCATATCATAGCTCAGTCTCTATTCTTGTTGATACATCATATTGTTGATGTTTGGGCTGATTTTCCTTATTTTTGAGAGCCCGAGAGACTTGAGAGATTGCTCACTGAGTGAGGCCGATGACCTGATTGTGAGGACATTTATGGGATCGGGCTGCATGCCGCAACATATTTTTCATTGATTTATGCCATGATTTTGCTTGATATAGTGCTTCGGCTGAAAGATCCCCTCCGGAGTCTGTACACACCCCTAGTGAGCGCAGGTACCTACTGAGTTCGAGTGCCGAGCGCTAAGTGACTGTGAGGAATGAGTGATTATGAGGTTGGAGTGAATGGGAGGACTGAGTGATTGTTGCCTTGAGAGGCTGTATATGATTTCATTGTTGTTGCACATAGTTTCTATATATCACTGATTTTGGAAAACTTCTGAAGGATACTTTTATCTGGTTTTACTTAATTTTTGGCACGAATAAACTGATTTGACTTAATTTGCCGGATTTGAAAGCATGTCTATTTTTCTTGTTGAGACTACTGAAAATAAATTATAACTGTGTAGCTCGTCATTATCTTTCAGTTCCTTATTTATTATTGTTACTTACTGAGTTGGTTGTACTCACGCTACACCCTACACTCCGTGTGCAGATCCAGGAATTTTTGGACGCGGAGAGTGTTGATATTTCACGTAGCTGGCCTTTGGAGATATCAAGGTAGCTGCCTGGCGTTCACAGTCCTTGTTTCTCCTTCCTTATCCTTTCTTTCATTATATTTGGACCCACATTGTTACAGTCATTTCATTTCTAGACTAATTATATATAGATGCTCATGGCTTAGTGACATCCCGATATTGGGAGCTATTTCCACACTTGTGTTTTGGATTTTACCCCCCTGTTTATGAAACCTTTGCCTATTTCAAATGTCTTGATTTATTTTTCTGTTAAATATTTGGAGTATTTGGAAATGACGGCTTGCCTAGTACCATCGATAGGCGCCATCACGACATATTAGGATTTGGGTCGTGACAAAAATCTGAGTACTTTTTCAATTTTTTTACTATTTATATAATGTGTATTTAATTCATTTCGTTATTTGTTCTATTAATATGTAAGCTTTTCTACCCAGTGTAACAGGTATTATGCAATTATCACATTTCATACACACTGGGTTTATATGATGTACTAATAATAGTCGGTAATTTATTACATAATTGCTTCACTAATATTTATTTTCTTCTTTCGAAATTATTTTTGTTATCATGGATTCAATTTTTTCGATTAGATTACTGTGCTAATTTTAGTAAAAAAAAAAAGAATTTTATATCCATAATTTGCATGTGAGATGGGCTGCTGTGTTTGTTGCTATTTCCGACGGATCCACCCGATGGATTCCGCCCAAGTAGCAACGAGGAGAAGAAGGCAAAGAGAGAGAAGGGAGGGGAGGGGGGGAGAGGGAGAGGGAAAGGGAGTGGGAGGGAGAGTTGTGTTTTATAATCAGAGCAGGTCAATATTTGGACGGGTTACAGGTGACTTTAATTATATTTTGGTTGAAGTTCAAGTTAGGCCAATGAAACAGTTACACATGGATATTAATTAAATTTTTTTCCTCAGAATTTTCTATTAATAATAAGGGTAATGTTGAGTAAAAAAAAAATAACGGCAGGGCATTTTTATTCAAATAGATGGACTGAGGGCATTTTTGTACTAATTCCGATACTTGAGGGGCAGTTTTGGCCCTTCTCCGTATAATAAATTTGGGCCTGATTTTTTTCTAAATAATTTGAAAGTTGTTAATTAGTACTTGATAAATATGATAATAATGTTGAATCGTCCCCTTTTATCGAACAAAATTAGATTCAAATCTTAAATCAAAAGTAGTATGACGAATTTCTCACTTTCAATATTTAAAAAAATATGCATATTAGCTATGAAGCCTCAACTACAGATACAAAAGTTATAACTATATCTAACAATTTCAAGTAAAGTACGTACAAACAATTTTCACAACAAAAGATATAATCAAGATACAATATTTATAAACAATTGTATAAAAGGAGCCTAACGGTTCTAACCGGTCAAATATCACATATAGGTCGTGTACCCACTCGTCACCTCACTTACACGACCTTCACATAACACTAATGACACAATCATCTCAAATCCTAAGGGGTGGTTTTCCCCACACAAAGTTAGACAAGACATTTACCTCGCTTCGCAACTAATTTTAAGATTCCAATAAACTTTTACCTCGCGAATTTGTGTCCGAAAGTTTCAAATCTAGTCATAAACATTTCAATATACTCAATACAAATCGTAAGAATTAATTTCATATGAAATTACTAATTTTCTGGATTAAACTCCAAAATTTATTTTAAAAATCGACAGTGGGACCCACGTTTCGAATCCCAAAAAAATTTACGAAATCCGAGCACCTGTTCTGATACGAGTTCAACCATATAAAAATTATCAAATTCCGATAATGGATTGCCCTTCAAATCGTAAAATAAAGTCTAGAGGATTTCTACCATTTTCAACCCAATTCACTAATTTAGTGATAAAAACAATAATAGATTCATGTAATTTAACCAAAATCAAATTAGGAATTCTTACCCAATATTTTCCTTGAAAAACTCTCAAAAACAATTGCCTCACTCGAGCTTCCTTAGTCCAAAAATAGAAGAATAAAACGAATTTGGACTTTATTCTGCTGCCCAGGGGTTTGTTCTTCGCGTTCGCGACCCTCCCCTCGCATTCGCGATGAACAAATTCTCCAACATCCATTTTCAAACTCTTCTCAGACAACCTCTAGTATAATGGTCATAATTTTTTGTACAAACTTCTAAATGATGAATGGTTTAACTTTCTGAAGACTAGACTCCAAGGGCTATAACCTTTATTTGTTGCTCATCTCCCAATTCCTTATATATTGTGAGATATAAGCTTCTAAAGTCAGTCCTGTGCAACAGAGATTTCCAAACTCTTCCCAGACAGCTTCTAGTGTATCTACCATAATTTTTTTTACATAACTACAAATGACAAATGGTTTATCTTTATGAAAACTAGACACAAAGGGCTACAACTTTCATTTTTAGATCATCTCCAAATTTCTTATAGATTGCGAGATAAGATCCTCCAAAGTCAGACGACGGACAACAAAAATTCCTTTTTCGCGAACGCGAAGAACAAAGTCCCAGCAGAAAAATCCTTCTTCGCGAACGCGAAGAACAACACCAAATCTAGCAACCAGCAGCATCAAAACACCCAAGCTTGGTCCGGAACCACCCCGAATCAAACCTGAGGCCCCCGGGACCCCTTCCAATCGTACCAATCAGTCCCAATACATAATGCAAACCTGCTCGAGGCCTCAAATCACATCAAACAACATCTAAACCACAAATCGCACCACAATTCAAGTTTTTTTAACTTCTACATTTGATGCCGAAACCTATCAAATCAAGTCCGATTGACCTCACATTTTGCACACAAGTCATAAATGACATAACGGACCTATGAAAATTTTCAGAACTGGATTCCGACTCCGATATCAAAATGTCAACTCCGCGGTCAAACTTCCAACTTAAACTTCATATTTTCGCCATTTCAAGCCTAATTTAACTACGGGCTTCCAAATAATTTTTCGGACACACTTCTAAGTCCAAAAACACCATACGAAACTATTAGAATAATCAAAACTCTATTTCAGGGTCGTTTACTTAAAAATCCAACTCTGATCGACTCTTTTCATTTAAGCTTCAAAAATGAGAATAGTTCTTTCAATTTAATCACGAATCTTCCGAAAATTAAACTCGACCACACCTGCGGGTCATAATAGATATTATGAAGCTGCTCGAGACCTTAAGTCACTTAATGAGACGCTAATTCTTAAAACGACTGTCATGACCTAATTTCACCTATAGGTCATGATGGCGCCCAACACTGTGTCAAGGCAAGCCAACTAATAAATTAAACATATATAGATAAAATTTAAATCCAAGAAAAATAATAAGACACCAAATTCTACCAATGTGTATGCCAAGACCTGGTGTGACAAGTGAATGAGCATCTAGTAGATTATACAAAGCCTCTAACACTGTCTGAAATAAAAATAGACAGAATGAAAAATACAAGGAGAGACACTAGTAGTTGCAGAACGGCTCAGAAAGGCAGCTCACCACTATGCCCCTGGATAATGTGGGTGTAAGATGATAGGTCCCCCACTAGTACTTCCCTTAGGCCTTCACAAAAAGTGCAGCAAGTGTAGTATGAGTACGTAAATAACGTGTACCCAGTAAGTATCAGACCTAATCTCGAAGTGGTAGAGACGAGATGGCCGACTTTGACACCCACTATGGGTCAATAATAATAATTGAAATAAAACTAGAGTATTTAAATCAGCATGATTCACAGAATTTACAATAAATTAGTTAACCAGTAGAAATAATTAAATTCCTTCAAATGCAACAATTCTTAATGTATTAATTAAATCCTTCAATTTTCATAAAAGTTTCAATTTATCAAATAGCTTTACAAGCTGCAATTAAATTTCAGTAAATTTCCAATTTATCAAATAGCTTTACAAGCTGCAATTCAATTTCAATAAATTTTTAATTTATCAAATAGCTTTACAAGCTGCAATAAACTGTTCAAGTATCATGTAGTTATTATTATTATTATTATTATTATTATTATTATTATTATTATTATTATTATTATTATTATTATTATTATTATTATTATTATTATTATTAAGCACGATTTCTGTCGAGGACGTACAGCCCGATCCAGAGTGTCGTGTACACTGCCGAGGGACGTGCGACACGATCCATAGATGCATCTATCTTTTCGAGGCGTTCGGCCCGATCCACAAGAAAGGAGGACATTTTTTTTATGTACCTCTGGAATGAGAGTATTTATTGTAATATTTATTCAAGAGGATAACAATTTATTACAATAATTTATTTAATCTAAACAAGAATTTAGCATATGAGAATTTCATCTTTTAATATCCTTATCTAACAATTCACAATATATTCATAAATATCAATTAACATTAATTAAGCAAAGAATACCATTTACACAAGTAATTCATGCTTTGAGTCCTAAACTACCCGGACTTTAGCATTTATAGTAGCTACGCATGGACTCTCGTCACCTCGTGCGTATGTAGCCCCCAAAATTAGCAACAATTATTTAATTTAATCACCTAAGAGGTAATTTCCTCCTCACAAGATTAGACAAGAAACTTACCTTGTCTCAAAGTCCACTTTCCTATTATCGCGTTGCGTAAAAATTCTCGATTCGATGTCGAAAAATCCGAAACTATCCAAAAGTTATATAAAATAATTAATATATGCTCAATAATTTGAAATTCATCTATTAAATAAATTACCCTATCCAAAATGGTAAAATTTCTAAAATTCACCCCGGGCCCACGTGCCCGGATTCCGGAAATTTTCAGATGAAAACGTTACCCATAATCTCAAGAACTCAAATATATAATTTCTATCCAATTCCATAACTATTTTCGTGATTAAAATCTCACTTTTATAAAAATTTAGGTTTTTCACCTAAACCCTTAATTTTTAAGATTTACTAGTTATAATCTACCCATAATCTATGTACTTAACTCAAAGTGTGTAGAATTAACTTACCTTCAAATTGCTAGTTGAAATCTCCTATCAAAAAGCTCCAAAATCGCCCAAGAATAGAAGAAAAATAGGCTCAACATGACTGAGCCCCGGTTTTTAACACATTCTGCCCAACAGTTATTTTTGCACCTGCGGAAGACTACCGCACATGCGGCTTTCGCACCTGCGAAAATTTCTCGCAGGTGCGAGTTCCACTCGCCTAAGCCAAGGTCGCATTTGCGCACACAGCTTCGCACCTGTGCGTTCGCAGGTGCACAAATGATCCGTATCTGCGGTCGACAGCCCCCTCCCTTTTCCGCTTTTGCGAGCTACTGCCGCACCTGCGAGTGTCGCACCTGCGGCTGGCCAAGCGCAGGTGCGATTCTGACAGTAGCTGGGAACTTCAGTTTTGGCTCCAAACTTCTAACTTGGTCCAAGCCTCGTCCGATTGACACTCTGGGCCCCCGGGACCCCGCCCAAACATACCAACAAGTTTAAAATTATAAAACGGACTCGCTCGAACTCTCGGAACGTGTAAAACAACATCAAATCTAAGAATCATACCCTAAACCAAATTGATTCAAACTTAAGAATTTCAAGTTCTTCAATTTACTTCCAATACGCCGAAATATACTTAAACTACTCGGAATGACACGAAATTTTGCGTACAAGTCTTAAATCACTATACAAAACTATTCCCAAACTCGGAATTCCAAACAGACTTCAATTATTCAAAAACCTACTCCAAACCAAATTTAAAGAATTTTAAACCTTCAAATAGTTGATTTTACTATTAAGCATCAAAACACTCCCGGATTATCCAAAACCCGATTCGGACATACGCCCAAGTCCAAAATCATTATACGAACCTATTGGAATCGTCAAATCCCGATTCCGGGGTCGTTTTCTCAAAATGTTGACCGAAGTCAAACTTAGCCATTTAAAGCCAACTTAGGGAACCACGTGTTCCGTTTTTAACCCAGACACTTCCAAATCCCAAACCAACCATCCCCGCGAGTCATAAATTAATAAAAGCATGTTCAAAAATTTTTATTTTAAGGAACGAATTTCTAAAAGTTAAAATGACCGGTTGTGTCATTACAACGACAAGTTGAGTCGTTACATCTATATTTTACTTTAATAAAATTGAAGCTTATAATTATTTTATTTGTTACATTCTAAGAAGTATTTAAATATTTCACCTTATACATTTTGGCAATAAAAGTTCATTATTGAATATTGGTGGTTATGTATTTGCAAATGTTGGATTTTAGTATTCAAATATTATTTATGGATGAGTGTAGAGTAGTATTCTACTTCTAATATTAAGAAAGTGTTCTATTATTATTTATGGTAAGATTAGTATTCTACTTCTAAATCTAATTTAGTAGAATGCATATACAAATTGTGAGACCCACTTTTCCTTAAAAGTTGCATGTTTCATACTTGCACAAAATACAAATATATTTTGGTAGCTAATTCATTCCAACCATAGAAACTGAAAAGGAAATTCTATTAGAATTTAATTAAATATTTAAACTTTATGCCATCAGGAGCTAATAAATTTTTGAGTATGAATATCAAATATGTTAAATCAATTGTTCAATATATAAAATTGACAAGTTAAAGCGTAGCAGAAATAATTCACTGAATAAAACATAATATTTGCATAGAAATATGTTATATATGCTAAGCTGAAGTTTAACTGCACCAGCAAGTTAATAATTAATATTCATATTCATTTAAAAATTTAAACATTATGAATTCACGAAGAAAGTACATACGATTATAACAATTTATAATTTAATTAGTTGCTGATGCTTTCAAAGTGTAAAAGTATCTTGTACGACAACTCTTTCATTTGAAGGCATGTGCATATATTTTTCTTCTAAAACAAGTATAATTAATTAAATAGAAGTTACTCTGAGATTTTATATTAATTTACAACTTTAAATTAGTTTCTAATTTAACTTTTACGATATTATGTCTAACATACTAAACCTTATACCATGAGTTTATTTATTTAAAATGCTAATATTTAAATTAATTACTAATTTAGTTATTAATTTAATTTATATTTGCTATTCATCCTAAATTCAGTAGATCGGATCGCTAGAATATTTGTGTTATGAGAAAAACGAAAATTAATAATATTTTAAGTTAGTTACTTTTTGAATTGCAATTGATATGTCTATTTTTATTACTAGCACTTGAAACTGATTTGATTATTCTACGAAAATAAGAAGTGGTGCAAATTTGTGTTGATATTCCCTCAAACAATATATATTATACACAATTATTATTTATAACTATCTTTAACATTATGCTCAATTTTAAATATAATAACTTTATCTAAAATTTTAGCTAAAATTATTCAATCCCCAATTAGTATATAATGTTTAATCTAGAGAAAGTTGAGACATAAATAATATTTTAAGGAGTAATTATTCATTAGCTAATATAGGCAAAGCACACCCAAGCAGTTAAAGATTTTACAAGGATATTCCTTGATACTTGAGAACATTGATTAAAAATTTTAAAAAATATTATGCGGCTAGATAAAATTGTATAATATAAGATTCTTCTTCTTTCATCACAATTTTAATAGCAATATTGGACCCATGCGCAACACGGGCTTTACTTCACTAGTCGGTTTATTGGAGCCATCAAAACATTATAAAACTTTGGAGAAGGGGGTGAAAAATCATGATATGAACCTATCAGAGCCATCAAAATACCGTTCCGTGGTCGTTTTCACAAAATCTCAAACCTCGATCATCATTTCCAACTTACGCTTATAAAATAAGATTACTCATCCAAATAAATTCTGAAACATCCGAAAATCGAATCCGACCATACACACAAGTCATAATATACAATATGATTTAATGACCCGAATGGTCGTTTTGAGCACTTGCACTTTTCTCGGTTGTTTGAGGGCACGAGTATCCCCGCATAATGTATTATCTCATGAACCGATAGGTCATCTTACGTTTTAGAGCCTAATTCTGTGTTTCAAAACCTCAAATACCTCATCTAGCCCTCTTCGATTTGCGTGCAAAGTCCGGGTATTTTTTCGGAAAGCTTTTATGTTAAAAAATTGAAAAAAATATAAAATCTTTGCCTTAAAATCCATTTGAGTTGACTTTGGTCAACGTTTTGAGCAAACAGACTCGGATCCGTATCGTGATTTGGGACTTGGCCGTATGCCCGGAATCGAATTTGGAAGTCCCTAGCTCGAGATATCGCATTTTGTTGAAATTTAAAAGTTTAAAGGCTTAATGAATCTAAAGGCTAAATCGATGTTTGAAATTGTTGATACCTGGTCCGTATTTTGGTTCCGAGTTGGTGAGAAACGGAGTTGGTTTGACGTGATTCGGACATCCGGTTGTTGAAATAGGAGTTTTAAAGTTTTCTTGAAAATTTCTTTTGATTTGGTGCTCAATTCGTAGTTTTAGGTGTTATCTTGGCGATTTGGTCGCGCGAGCAAATTCGTATAATGTTTTTAGAGTTGTGTGCATATTTTATTTAGAGCCCCGAGGGCTCGGGTGAATTTTGGAATGATTTTCCATAATTTTTGAGTGCTGGTACTGGTGTCATCACATTTGCGATGTTTTTGTCGCAAATGCGTCAGTCGCAATTGTGAAGCAGCCATCACATTTGCGAAATTTGGGCTGCTGGGGGAGATTCGCATTTGCGAAGAAACCCTCCGCATTTGCGATGTGGGGTTGTTCGCTTTTGCGATGGACCCTGCCGCTTTTGCGAGATATTGATCTTCTCATTTGCGAAGTTTTGGGTCTGTCACGACCCGAAATTCTCACCTTCGGGACCGTGATGGCGCCTAATATTTCACTTGCTAGGCAAGCCAACATTAGAATATAATTAATCATTTTTAACAAAATTTTAAATTAATTAACAACAAGAAAATAAATGCAGAAATAAAGTCTGAAATAAAGTGAATATTCCATAATAATCGCGATATCTAAGTACCATCTCAGAACTGAAGTCACAAGTGCACGAGCTTCTACAATAATACAAATAAAAGTCTGAAATAAATTCAATCTGTTTGAAATATAATACACAGCTGAGATAAGATAGAAGGGGACTTCAGAATTGCGAACCTTGTACAGTTATACGTCAAGTCTCCACTGGTAGCTGTATCCGGAAAAAATCTACAGTACGCCGTTGGGACCAATTCCGAAATCTGCACAAGAAGTGTAGAGTGTAGTATTAGTACAACCGACCCCATGTACTTGTAAATGCCGAGCTTAACCTCGACGAAGTAGTGACGAGGCTAAGGCAGGTCACTTACATTAACCGGTACGCAATAATAATAATAACAACAATAATATAAATAAATCAGATAACTCATTTTAACAGTTGAAGTCAACTCGGCAGTCATAACCATTATTATTTCAATCAATTTTTGTTGCGGCGTGCAAACCACCCCAACAATAAAATTCCTCAATAAATTTTCGTTGCACCGTGCAACCCGCTCCAACAATATAAAATTTAAATAAATCTGTTGTGGCGTGCAACCCGATCCCCCAATATAAACTTTAAATAACTCTGTTGCGGCATGCAACCCGATCCCCCAATATATTTATTTTTATTTCCGTTGCGGCGTGTAGCCCAATCCCCTCATATATTTTAACAACTCTTGAATGTAATAAAAATACTTCAATAAATATCACGTTCAATGAGAAACTATTAAGCATCAAGGCATATAATAATTATAATTTATTTCTGAAACAAACAATGACAAGTAGCAATTAATTGTGGAAATCAAGGAGAGAATAGGAAGTCTAATGTTTAATATGCTAAATGTCAAGTAGCAATTAAGACACATAAATCAAATACGCATGTGATAATTATTGCAGGAATTCAAGAATTAATATTTCACAAGGAATATGAGAGAAATAATTATTATAATAATTAATTCGTGTCTTAAAATAATTTAAGATGTTTAAATAATTAAGCAAATAATTAATTTGACAAAGTATAGGCACCCGTCACCTTGCCTATACATCGTTACACATGAAATTCACATAGCAAATAATTCAAGGATTCTATTCCCTCAAGTCAAGGTTAACTACGACACTTACCTCGCTTGCAACCAACTTCAAGAATCCAATAAACCTTTTCCTCGAGAATTTGTGTCCGAAATCCTCAAATCTAGTCGTAAACAATTCAATATACTCAATACAAATCGCAAAAATTAATTCCATATGAATTTATTAATTTTTCAGATTAAAATACGAAATTCATCTCAAAAAACGACAATGGGGCCCACGTCTCCAATCCCAGAAAAACTCACGAAATCCGAACACCATTCCGATACGAGTTTAACCATATAAAAATTATCAAATTCCGATATCGGATTGGCTTTCAAATCTTTATTTTACATTTTTGGAAGATGTTTCTTCCATAAATTCACGGATTTATGATGTAAATGAGTATGGAATCATGAAATATAATCAATATAGGATAAGGAACACTTACCCCAATATTTTTCCGTAAAAATCGCCCAAAAATCGCCTTACCCGAGCTCAAATTCTTGAATAAAGAAAAATGGGACGAAATCCCATTTCGAGAACTTAAAATCTGTTGTCCAGGAATTTCTTCTTCGCGAACGCGATAGCACCCTCGCGTTCGTGAAGCACATTTTTGTGTTGCCCCAGATTTCTTCTTCGCGTATGCGATGCGTTTCCAAACTTGGCCTTCGCGAACGTGGTCTCCCCTACGCGAACGTGAAGCCTTATTGCCTGGTGCTCGGCCAGGCCTCGCCCTTCTACGCGAACGCGAACGCTCCCTCATGTTCGCGATGAACACTGCTCTCTACCCCTTCGCGAACGTAGTCCCCTCTTAGCGAATGCGAAGAGTAAATTTTGCCTGCCTTCAGTTCCTCTTCGCGAACGCGAGACCTCTATCGTGAACGCGAAGAAGGAAACTAGACAGTGCATCAGAAAAATTCCAATAGAGTTTCAAGTCCAAAATTCAACCCGTTAACCATCTGAAACTCACCCGAGGCCCCCGGGACCTCAACCAAATACACCACCAAGTCCTAAAAGATCATAGGAACTTAGTCGAAACCTCAAATTACATCAAACAACATACAAATACGAATAACACATAGATTCAAGCCTAATGAACTTTGAAACTTGCAATTTCTATAAACGACGCCGGAACCTATCAAATCAAGTTCGATTGACCTTAAATTTTGCACACAAGTCATAAATAACATAACGGACCTATAAAAATTTACAGAGCCCAAATCTAACCCCGATATCAATAAAAGTCAATTTGTGGTCAAACTTTGAAATCTTTAAGCCTTTAGGCTTTTAGTTTTCGCCAACTGGCGATAATTCAAGCTAGGGACCTCCAAATTAAAATATTGGGCATACGTTTAATTCCCAAATTACGATACGGACCTACTGAAACTGTCAAAATACTGATCCGAGTCCGTTTGCTCAAAATGTTGACCAAAGTCAACTCAGTTGAGTTTTAAGGTTCTATTTCACATTTTAATCAATTTTCCATATATAAACTTTCCGAAAAATTATACGGACTGCGCACGAAAGTCAAAAAATGATGAATAGTGATTTTTGAGGTCTTAGAACACAAAAATAATTATTAAATTTAAAGATGACCTTTTGGGTCATCACAGGGTCGCAAATGCGACCTTGACATGAAAAATTCTGGTTCGCATTTGCGATGTTTTGTTCGCTTTGATGTGAGGCGATTTTGTGAAGGTATTTTCATATCAATTCATTGGGTAAGTATCTCTAATCAATTTTGAACTACATTTCATGATTTCTCATAAGATTTAACATCAAATTCATGAGAATCTAGGGAAAAATTTGGGAATTTTGTCAAAACTTCGAAAAAAATAAAAATTTAGGATTTGAAAGTCGAATAGGACTCGGATTTGGAAATAAAATACATATTTGGACTCGTGAGGCTATGTGTAGTCAAGACCTACCCTTGTACACAGGTTTTGACCGGGCGGGCCTGGGGGTTGGCTTTTGTTGACTTTTTAGAAATTGTATAAAAATTACAACTTTATTAATTGAAATTGTTTTCCCTTGCATTGTGTGATGTATTTAAGTCGTCTTTGTCTAGATTGAGCCGAGTGGAGGTGAATTTGTAAAGGAAAAGCTATATTGAGTTAGCCGAATTGAGGTAAGTGGCTTGCCTAACTTTGTTGAGGTAATTTTTCCTATAATTTGAGATTGTTTGCTACATGCGGGGGTGATACATATATGAGGTGACGAGCGTATATGCATGTGCCAGGGTTAACCATGCTCGGGGGTAAATTATGTTATAAATTATGTCTTATAGAATCACGTGACCTTCTTGGCTCATGCCTTAATTGACTCCTAGATACTAAGAACATAGTATTAAATGTTATAAACTAAGACTTAGCTTATTATAACTTGATCAAATTTGATAGAATTCTGAGAATGCATTGGTGTGTTTAATTCGGTTATCAATATGCATAATCATTAATACATTTCTAACCGATATCCTTGAGATACTAGATTCTATATTTGTGTTATAGATCATTTGTGAGATTTGTTGGAGTACTTGAATAATAAGGTTCTTGCGGGTTTATTGAACTATTGTTGGCTTGGAAAGTTGTGATTGGGATTCATTTGGAATATTCATTTAAACACTCTCCTTGACATTATTTATTCTTTCTTCCTTGTTTGTCATTGATATACATATGCTTGGTAAGGAAGAGTGTAAAGCACGAAGGGTGATATCGTACCTTTGTTTATATATTATCATGTGAGGGAGAGTGTAAAGCACGGAGGATGATGTCGTGCCATATTATTGAGAGTAAAATCACGAAGGGTGATGCCGTGCCATATCATTTGTGAGTAAAAGCACGAAGGGTGATGCCCTGCCATGTTATAACGACCCGACTTGTTGTTTTAATAATTAACGCCCCGTTCAGCGACTTAAGGTCACGAGCAACTTCGTAATATATATTATGACTCGCGTGTGTGGTCGAGGTTGGTTTTTTGGAAGGTTCGTAATTAAATTGAAAGAGAAATTCTCATTTTTGAAGCTTATATAGAAAGCACTGACTAGAGAGCTGACTTTTGAGCAAACGACCCCGGAATGGAATTTTTATGATGTCAATAGCTTCGTATGGTAATTTCGGACTTAGGTCTATGTCCGAATTTTGATTTGGAAGTCTGTCACGACCCAAAATTCTAACATGTCATGATGACGCCTATCTCAATACTAGGCAAGCCCACAATCTAAATAAACCACAATTTCTTTTAAGTTTGAAAATATAATATTTAAAAACAATCCACAAATCTCGCAAATCCAGATACAAACACTCACAAAACCTGGTGTCACTGAGTACATGAGTATCTAATATGAATATAAGTTTGGAAAAATACGGTCCATAACAGTCTGAGACCAAATACAGTAAATAAGGAGAGAGGGAAGGAATGGCAAGGTTTGCGAAACACGGCAGCTACCTCAGAATCTCCGAAAAATCAGCTGTGCGAAAGAATCAACACCCGCTAAGTCCGGGAATACCTGGATCTGCACAAGACATGCAGGGTGTAGTATGAGTACAACCAACTCAACAAGTAACAATAATAAATAAGGAACTAAAGATGGTGATGAGCTACACAGTTACAGTTCATTTTAGCATAGAGTAGACATGCTTTCAATTCCAGCAGTTTAAGTCAAATCAGTTTTATACAGTTCAAGTGCATGTAATCCGGATATGAAATCTTTCAGAGAATTTCACAACAATGACAGATAGCAACTAAGTGCAACAACAAATGAAAAGCAAGTACAGCCTCTCAGGGCAACAATTACTCAACTCGTCACAACAGCTCAACCACTCGGCTCTCAGCCCTCAACACTCACGCTCAATGGGTACCCGTGCTCACTGGGGGTGTACAGATTCCTGAGGGGCTCCTACAGCCCAAGCGCTATAATCCGCACGGACAACTCACGTGCTGCACGAAAAACTCATGTGCTATAATATCATGCACGGACAACTCACGTGCCGCACACACAAATCACGTGCTATAGTATCTATACCTCACCGACAGGCCCTCAGCCTCACTCAATCATCAACCTCTCTAGTCTCTCGGGCTCTCGAAAATCACAAAGATCATCCCAAACAAAGATAACATAATGTATCAACAAAAATCAAGAAAGACTGAGGTATGATACACAAGTAAAATCATGACTGAGTACAAGACAATAATTGGCAAATAATTCAACAAGTACGCGACCTTTGCGGGTCCCAACAGTACTATCACATAGCCTAAGCATGATATCTAACATGATTTACAGTCAAATTTCTTCAACACATAGAAAGCATATAGCTAACAACAAGCTATCCAACTTTACAGTTTCATGGGATGGACCAAGTCACAATCCCCTCGGTGCACTCTCACACGCCAGTCACCTAGCATGTGCGTCACCTCCAAAATAATCACATGATACAAAATTCGGGGTTTGAAACCCTCAAGACTAGATTTATAACTGTTACTTACCTCAAATCGTGAAATTCTTATTCTGCTAAGCCTTTGCCTCGTGAATTGGCCTCCAAACGCCTCGAATCTAGTCACAATTAATTTGATTCAGTCCACACAATTTATTGGAATTAATTCCATAAGAAAATACAAATTTTCCATAAAAATCTAAAATTTAGCTCAAAAATTGCATGTGGGGCCCACGTCTCGGAATCCATTGAAAGTTACGAAATACGCACATTCAACCACGCATCTACCCATACCAAAATTACTAAATTTCGATAACAATTCGGCCCTCAAATCCTCAAATATATCCAAGAGGGCTTTCAAACTTTTTCAACTTAATTCACCAATTAAATGATAAAAATAGTGATGGATTCGGGAAATTTAAGCAATATTGAGTTAAGAACACTTATCCCATTGTTTTCTCTGAAAATCACCCTAAAATAACCTCAATCCGAGCTCCAAATCGGTAAAAATGGCATTTTCAGAACTTAAACTCTATGCCCAGTCATTTGCTCTACGCGATCGCGGACTTGTCCACGCAATCGCGATGCAAAATCCTCCCACTGCCTCAATTAACCCTACGCGATCGCGAAGCTTAAACTCACAGGCCTACGTGATCCCGAACTCATCCACGCGATCGCGAAGCACAAACGCGTGACCTCCACTTCTGCTCCACTTACTCTACGCGAACGCGACCTTCTTCACGCGTTCACGAATAACAAACTCCCACAGCTACGTGATCGTGGCCCTCTTCATGCGATCACGAATAACAAAATCATCACTACCTCAAGCAAGCCTACGTGATCACAAACCATCTCAAGCGATCGCATAGAATAAAGTCACCTATGCCCCAAATTAGCTTACGCGATCGCAGATGAACTTATGCGATCGCGTATAAGGAAACCAGAAGAAAGATACCAGTAGCTATCAACTATCTCCCAAAGGCTAAAAATGATCTGTTAGCCGTCCAAAACTCACCCGAGTCCCTCGGGACATCAACCAAATACACCAACAAGTCCTAAAACATCATACAAACTTAGTTGAAACCTCGAATCACATCAAATAATGCTAAAACCATGAATCATACTCCAATTCAAGCTTAATGAAACTTAAAATTTCCAACTACTACATTCGATATTGAAACCTATCAAATCAAGTCTGATTGACCTCAAATTTTGCACACAAGTCATAAATGACAGAACAGAGCTATGAAAATTTTTGGAACTGGGTTCCGACTCTGATATCAAAAATTCAACTCCCCGGTCAAACTTTCAAACGTAAATTCCTATTTTAGCCATTTCAAGCCTAATTTAACTACGGACTTCCAAATAAAATTCCGAACACGCTCCAAAGTCTTAAATCACCATACAGAGCTGTTGAAATCATCAAAATTCTATTCCGAGGTCGTTTACACATAGGTTGACATCCATCCAACTTTTCTAACTTAAATATTTAATTTTTGAGACTATGTGTCTCATTTCACTCCGAAATCCTTCTAGACCCGAACCAACAAACCCGTTAAGTCATAAAATAACTGTAAAGCATAAATTATGCAGTAAATGGGAGAACGAGGTTATAATACTTAAAACGACTGGCCGGGTCGTTACATCACCTGAACGAAGTATAGGGTGTAGTATGTGTACAACCAACTCAACAAGTAACAATCATAAATAAGGAACAGAAGATAGTGACGAGCTACACAGTTACAGTTCATTTTTAGTAATTCTAGTAGTGAGTAGACATGCCTTCAATTCCAGCAGTTTAGGTCAAATCAGTTTTATACAGTTCAAGTTCATGTAATCCGGATATGAAATCTTTCAGAGAATTTCACAACAATGACATATAGAAACTAAGTGCAACAACAAATAAAAAGCAAGTACAACCTCTCAAGGCAACAATTACTCAACTCGTCATAACAGCTCAACCACTCGGCTCTCAGCCCTCAGCACTCACACTCAATGGGTACCCGCGCTCAC
This sequence comes from Nicotiana tomentosiformis, assembly GCF_000390325.3. Taxonomy (NCBI): domain Eukaryota; kingdom Viridiplantae; phylum Streptophyta; class Magnoliopsida; order Solanales; family Solanaceae; genus Nicotiana; species Nicotiana tomentosiformis. Next base: position 18,679,966 of record NC_090823.1, read on the forward strand.
TGGGGGTGTACAGACTCCGGAGGGGATCCTACAGCCCAAGCTCTATAATCCGCACAGACAACTCACGTGTTGCACGGACAACTCACGTGCTATAATATCTTGCACTGACAGCTCACATGTTGCACGGACAACTCACGTGCTATAGTATCCATACCTCACCGACAGGCCCTCGGCCTCACTCAGTCATCAACCTCTTTAGTCTCTCGTGCTCTCGAAAATCACAAAGATCAGCCCAAACAAAGATAACATAGTGTATCAACAAAAATCAAGAAAGACTGAGGTATGATACGTAAGTAAAATCATGATTGAGTACAAGACAATAATTAGCAAATAATTCAATAAGTATGCGACCTCTGCGGGTCCCAACAGTACTATCACATAGCCTAAGCATGATTACTAATATAATTTACAATCATATTTCTTCAACACATAGAGAGCATATAGCTAGCAACAAGTTATCCAACTTTACAGTTTCACAGGACGGACCAAGTCACAATCCCCTCGGTGCACGCCCACACGCCCGTCACCTAGCATGTGTGTCACCTCCAAAATAATCACATGATACAAAATCCGGGGTTTCATACCATTAGGACCAGATTTATAACTGTTAGTTACCTCAAACCGTGAAATTATTATTCCGCTAAGCCTTTGCCTCGTGAATTGGCCTCCAAACGCCTCAAATTTAGCCACAATTAATTTGATTTAGTCCACACAATTTATTGGAATTAATTTCACAAGAAAATGCAAATTTTACATAAATATTTGAAATTTAGCTCAAAACTTGCTCGTGGGGCTCACGTCTCGGAATTCGGCAAAAGTTACGAAATATGAACGCCCATTCAACCACGAGTCTACCCATACCAAAATTACTAAATTCTGATAACAATTCGGCCCTCAAATCCTCAAATTTATCTAAGAGGGCTTTCAAACTTTTCCAACTTAATTCACCAATTAAATAATAAAAACAGTGATGGATTCGTGTAATTTAACCAATATTGAGTTAAGAACACTTACCCCATTGTTTTCTCTAAAAATCTCCCAAATATCGCCTCAATCCGAGTCCCATTTTCAGAACTTAAACTCTCTGCCCAGTCATTTTCTCTACTCGATCGTGGACTTGTCCACGCGATCACGGTGCAAAATTATCCCACTACCTAAATTAACCATATGCGATCGCGGACTTGTCCACGCGATCGCGAAGCTCAAACTCACAGGTCTACGCGATCGCGAACTCATGCACACAATTGCGAAGCACAAACGCGTGACCTCCACTTCTGCTCCACTTAGTCTAAGCGAACACGACCTTCTTCACGCGTTCGTGAATAACAAACTCCCACAGCTACGCGATCACAGCCCTCTTCACGTGATCGCGAATAACAAAATCATCACTGCCTCAAACAAGCCTACGCGATCGCAAACCATCTCACGCGATCGCATAGAACAAAGTCACCTCTGCCACAAATTAGCTTACGCGATCGCGGATGAACTTAAGAGATCGTGTATAAAGAAACCAGAAGAAAGGTACCAGTAGCTATCAACTATCTCCCATAGGCCAAAAATAATCCGTTAGTCGTCCGAAACTTACCCGAGTTCCTGAGGACGTCAACCAAATACACTCACAAGTCCTAAAATATCATACGAACTTAGTCGAAACGTCAAATCACATCAAATAACTCTAATACCACGAATCATACTCCAATTCAAGCTTAATGAAACTTAAAATTTCCAACTTCTACACCCGATGCCGAAACCTATCAAATCAAGTCGGATTGACCTCAAATTTTGCACACAAGTCATAAATGACATAATGGAGCTATGAAAATTTTCGAAATTGGGTTCCGACTCTGATATCAAAAATTCAACTCCCCGGTCAAACTTCCAAACTTAAATTCCTATTTTAGCCATTTCAAGCCTAATTTAACTACGGAATTTTAAATAAAATTTGAACATGCTCCTAAGTATAAAATTACCATACAAAGCTGTTGGAATCATTAAAATTCTAATCTGGGGATGTTTACATATAGGTCGACATCCAACCAACTTTTCTAACTTAAATTTTTAATTTTTGAGACTAAGTGTCTCATTTCACTCCGAAATCCTTCCGGACCTGAACCAACTAACCCGGTAAGTAATAAAATAATTGTAAAGCATAAATTATGCAGTAAATGGGGGAAAAAAATTATAATACTCAAAACGACCGACCGGGTCGTTACATGGTCCGTAGGACAATTTGACACATTTTGCGAAAAGTTGGAAAATGGAAGATTTTTAGAAAGTTTGACTAGGCATTGACTTTATTGATATCGGGGTCAAAATTTGATTCCGAAAATTTGAAAAGCTCCATTATGTCATTTATGACTTGTGTGCAAAATTTGAAGTCATTCCAGATTGATTTGATACATTTCGGCGCAAAATATAGAAGTTGGAAGATTTGAACACATAATTCGATTCGATGCGCGATTCGTAATTTTGACATTGTTTTATGTATTTTTAAGCCATGACTAAGTTTGTATTATATTTTGGGATGTGTTGGTATATTTGGTTAAGGTCCCGAGGGCCTCGGGTAGTTTTCGGATGGTTAACTGATCGATTTTTGGACAATTGAAACTGTTGGAATTTTGATTGCTGGTGTTCTCGCTTCTGCGGATGCTTTATCGCAGAAGCGAGCTCGCAAAAGCGAGGTGCTTCTCGCAGAATCAAGTGAAGGGGAGCTGGTCAAGTCTAATGGAGAAAGCCACAGAAGCGGCAACATTTGAGCAGAAGCGCAAGCGCAGAAGCGCATAATTGGCCGCACCTGCGGTCCTCGTAGAAGCGGCATTTTGCCCGCAGGTGCGATGCTTTGACTGGCAGTGGCCTTCCCAAGCAAGTTTTGGCTCGTAAAATTGGCTCCGCAGATGCGGCGACTCGTCCGCAGGTGCGAAGCTGGGCAGAATGTTAAGGACCAAAATGGTCATTTCGTCATTTTTGTTTTTGGATATTTGGAGCTCAGATTTGGGCGATTCTGGAGGGAGTTTTCACAAACTTGGTTGGATTAAGTGTTATATATCCTAAAGTGATTATATTTCATGAATCTATGGTTATATTCATCGTTTAATTCGGATTTAAATGGAGAAAATCAAAAAATTTACAAAATCTACCAAAAATGGAAATTCAAGATTTGGAGGACAATTTGTTATTGGAATTCGATGAAATTGGTATGGTTGAACTTGTATCGGAATGAGTGTTCGGATTTCGTGAAAATTATGTCGGGTTCCGAGAGGCAAGCCTCGCATTGACTTTTGTTGATTTTTATAATAAATTTTTAAATTGACGTTATATTATCCGGAATTGGTTCCGATGATTTTTAATGAAGTTATACAATTGATTTGGATAGATTTGAGCTGCCCGGAGAATTAATTCAAGCAAGATGGCTATTTTAAAATATCAGCATAACTTCAAAAAGGTAAGTATCTTGCCTAACCTTGAGTGGAGGAATTACCCCTTAGGCATTGAGTTGTATGTGCCATTTGTGTAATGTGAAAGCCGTGTACGTGAGGTGACGAGTACGTACTTGGTTTATATGTGCAAATATTATTGGTGAAAATTCGTAGACACCCTTATGTATTAAATTGAAAAATTATTGGAACTTAGTAAATCCTTGAATAGTCATGCCCCATTCCTTATTTGTCGAATTTGTATTTTTATATGATAATTTAGTGTTATTGACACTTGGATTTTTATGTGAATTCCATGTGTTTGTTGATTTGATATTTTTCTTGAAATCCTTATCCGCAAATAATTATTGAATAAGTTTAAAATGAGGCATTAATTTATATATATATATATATATATATATATATATATATATATATATATATATATATATATATTAAAATTTGGATTAAAGAAGGCGTTGTCCTATGCTGAGTTATTTTTCCATCTCTGTTATTGTTTTGAGATTTTATATACGTTGTTCAGAGCCTTGGGCTATTTGTTGAGAAGTATATTGATTTTGCTATATTCTTGGAATTGGTTGTGGTCATTGTACAAATTGTGATATGAATTATTGTATTGTGTTGTCATTTAAACACTCTCCTTGATGTTATTTATGCTTCCTACTTTGCTTGTTAATGATATACATGCGCTTGGTAAGGAAGAGTGTAAAGCACGGAGGGTGATGTCGTGCCATTTCATATACATTATCATGCGAGGGAGAGTGTAAAGCACGAAGAGTGATGACGTGCCATTTGAGAGTGTAAAGCACGAAGGGTGATGCCGTGCCATTTGAGAGTGTAAAGCACGAAGGGTGATGCCGTGCCATTTCATTTACATTATCAGGTGAGGATGAGAGTAAAGGCACGAAGGATGATCCTGTGCCATTATTTTTATATTATCATATGTTCATGGCAGGAAGGGTGTTTCTGTGTAGGCGAGGACAAGAGACATACATTATATTGTGATATCTTTTCGTTGTGTATGGATTCATGCATTTATATTGAGATGTTATTGTGCACATATGTTTTCTATGTGACTTGTAATCGTTGTTGCTTCATGTGTGCCTCCCCCTTTATTTTTTTTATTGTTATTGGTATTTCTTCCACTTAATTGGTACTGTTATGTGTATGCACAGTAAGAATGAGACAAGTGCACAAAGGTACTGCATTGCCAATTGATGTGATATGTTGAATATATTTCTTACAACGTGAAAGTTAAATGAGGTGTCAGATGGTGACTTTTATTCGAAAGATATTTAATTGAAATAATTATATTTGAATGATATTTACTTGAAAGAATTATATTTGAAAGATATTTTACTTGAAAGAATTATATTTGAAAGATATTTTACTTGAAAGTATTATATTTGAAAGATATTTACTTGAAAGAATTATATTTGAAAGATATTTATTTGAAAGAATTATATTCGTAAGATATTTAATTGAAGGAAGTATATTCGGGATATATATTTAATTATATGGATTACATTCTAAAGATTTTAATTTGAAAAACTTATAGATAAACGATGTATATTTTGAAGGACTTGATTAATTAGTTGTACTTGTGTTTATTATTCGTTTGAGCAATATTTATGGTGTTCTTGCTGCCTTGCTCCTTAAATCACTAGTTGATTGGTGTTTCTATTATTGTTATTTATTTCCTATTATTTTTGTATACTATATTGCAGAGGTTATTAGGCTAGTGAGTGTCTTGACTGTACCTCGTCACTACTCCACTTAGGTTAGTCTTGATACTTACTGGGTACTGACTGTGGTGTACTCATACTACACTTCTGCACATTTTTGTGCAGAGCAAGTATTAAAGATATCAGACTCGGACATAGTTAGAGTATGATCGCAAGGATTCAAGGTAGATATTCTTGGTCGTCATAGTCCCTTGGAGTCTTTCCATTTTTATTATACTGTTAATTTCTTATTCGAGCAGTATTGTACATTCGTTCCTCGAGATCATTTCATGTATTCAATTAGAGTTCGTGACTCAGTATTACCAGTCTTGGGAGATTGTTGAATATTTCTGTTGTTAGTGTTGACACTTGTATTGAAATAAAAATGGCTTGAATTGCTATTATAATCGACTTACCTAGTCTTAGAAACTAAGTGCCATCACGACACCTGTGGTGGGATTTTGGGTCGTGACAAGTTGGTATCAGAGCTATAGGTTCATAGGTTCTACAAGTCACGAACGAGTCTAGTAGAGTCTTGCGGATTGGTATGGAGACGTCTGTACTTATCTTCGAGAGGCTACATAATTGTTAGGAAATTTCCACTTCTTTCATTCCTGTCGTGCGGAAATTGTTGAATTTGGAATTTGAGCATTTGCATCTCTATTCTCTCACAGATGGTGAGGACACGTGCTTTTAGGTCAGGTGAGCAGACACCCGCACATACTGCTAGGGCTGCAAGAGGCCGGAGCCGAGGTAGAGACCGGGGAAGGGAACATGCCGCAACTAGAGCACCTGTCAGAACAACAGTTGAGGAGCCGCTAGTAGCTCCAGTTGGGGGACAGGTACCAGAAGCACCTGTTGTTACCCCCGGACTTCAGGAGACTTTAGCACAATTCCTGAGTATGTTTGGTACATTAACTCAAGCAGGATTGATCTCTGCTGCACCAAATATTTCGCAGATTGGGGGAGTAGCTCAGACTCCTACCACGACTCCAGAGGAGCAGGTTCATATTGGTCAGGTTCCGGATGTAGTACCGGTACAACCTGTTATTCCGGTTCAGCCTGAGGTCAGGCTAGGGGCATCAGAAGAAGAACAAAAGAGTCTTGAGAGGTTTAAAAGATATAGTCCACCTACTTTCAGTGGCACAGCTTCAAAGGATGCCCAAAAATTTCTAAAAAAGCGTCACAGTATTCTTCGCACCATGGGTATTGTGGAAGTGAGCGGAGTTGCCTTTACTACATTTCAGCTGTCAGGCGCAGCGTATCAGTGGTGGCAAGATTATGAACAAGGTAGACCAGCCGATGCAATACCACCAAACTGGGCTCAATTTTCGGAGATGTTGTTGAAAGGGTTTCTCCCCCAGACTTTTTGGAATGTGTGGTGCACAGAGTTTGAACGGTTGCATCAGGGCACCGTGACAATGTTAGAATATGCTATCAAGCTTAGTGAGTTAGCCCTCCATGCTCCTATCTTGGTTTATACAGTAAGAAAGCGAGTCCGCAGATTCATTGAAGGGCTCGATTATGATTTTAAAATATGTATGGCTCGAGTGTTGCAGGCTGACATTCCATTTCAGAAAGTAGTAGAGATTGTTAGGATGTTAGAACGTGTTCGAAGTGAGGAAAATGAGGCTAAGTGGCCAAAAGGTCTCGAAACTTTGGAGGATTTAGTGGATTCTACTCTGCAACTATGACTCATCATGGCGGAGGATCGGGCAATCGGTCAGCCCAGTCCGCAATTCAAAATACTCGTAGTTCTCCAGTTAATACTTTAGTATACCATTTGCATGAGGTTCTTACAGCGGTTATTTCAGTTATCTAGCACAGTACTCAGTACGAGTAGCCGCGACCTCAGATGGGTTTTTATGAGTGTGGTGATACCAGGCACATCATGAGAGACGGTCCCAGACTTGGGAGATGTGAATTTCATCAAAACACTCAGGCTACTGGCTTTATTCCAGTTAATACGCCACGTGCACAACTAGTTAGGGGTGGAGGACAGGCGGGTGGAGGGCGCCTAAGAGGTGGAGGCGCGACCCGTTGATATATTTGCTATGGTGTGGCTGAGGCCACTACACCAGATGGTGTCGTTACATGTATGATTCTCATTTGTTATAAAAAGGGTATTCTTCCTTAATTTGATTTGGTTCTGAATATTGAGGCGAGTCCTCCTATTATGCTCCGCTTATGGGTGAGCCTCATAATTTTGTGTCCCACTTATATGTTTATCCTTGTTGGGAGACTTGACGATATTAGTCCGTGTCTATCATTTTTATTTTGTATACTATTGAGGGCTATAAGTCCAAAAGTGACTTTCTATGACTCACTACAGTGGGTTTGATGTGATTTCGAAATAATTGATCTCAAATTTATAAGTTATATGCCCTATTGGTATGGGGGGTTTCTTATGTGCTGTGAAAATTATTTACGGAATTTATTAAAAAGAAAAAAGAATGGGAATGGAAAACTTTCAGTTGGCACAATGTGCAAAATACTTCTGATTCAGAGTTGAGGACAAGATCCTCGCATTTTTATATGATGTGAAATATTTAAACTGGGCTACAAGACGCTGTGGAAGTTATATAAGGACGAGATCTTTGTGGTGAAAACTTTATGAGCTTAAATTCTCCCTTTGTGAAATTAAATTTGTACTATAGTATTAATAGGGAGTCATGCATGTTAGGCTTATTTGATAATTCTTTTATGTGTTTATGTACATATTTATCCATAATTGTGAGGAAAATATTGAGTTTTAGCATACGGGGTGAGTGCCAGGCGACGTTAAATATGACTCGTTAAGTTGGGTAAATAGTTATGAGGTCTTCATGCCTCACATTTTGTTGTCAGTATTGTGAAAATTCGAAATGAGGTTTTGGTTAATATGAGATTAATTATGAATAGCTATTATGATCAGAGATGTGGTTATGGGCATACGTATAATGTGTGTGTGGGCACAAAATTGCTACAACCGGTTGAGACTAACACAGTGTGTTAATATGAAAAATCAGGCATTTGAAATTGATTGGAGAGTAAGGAATTGGCTTTAAAGCTTATAAGTATGGATAAAAGAAACAATCTCAACTGAGATGGTGTTGTCAGACCCATGCTAAATTACGGGACGTAGAATCACCCATGAATATATGTGTAAGAATTTACTCAGTAAATTTAATGTCCTCAGAAAGATTCTTGGCACATTCGAGGAAAAACGTATGTTTAAGAGGTGGAGAATATAACGACCCGACTTGTCGTTTTAAGAATTAACGCCCCGTTTAGCGACTTAAGGTTATGAGCACATTCGTAATATGTATTATGACTCACGTGTGCGGTCGAGGTTGGCTTTTTGGAAGGTTCGGAATTAAATTGAAAAAGAAATTCTCATTTTTGAAGCTTATATGGAAAGAGTTGACCAGAGAGTTGACTTTTTAGCAAACGACCCCGAAATGGAATTTTTATAATGTCAATAGCTTCGTATGATAATTTCGGACTTAGGCGTATGTTTGGATTTGGATTTGGAAATCCGTAGGACAATTTGAAGTATTTTGCCGAAATTTGGAAAATGGAAGATTTTTAGAAAGTTTGACCGGGAGTTGACTTTATTGATATCGGTGTCACGACCCCAAATCCACTAGTCGTGATGGCACCTAACTCAACCATCTAGGTAAGCCAACTAGTAACTATCCAATTCAAATGATATTAACAAGGAAAATAAACAATAGTAATTTACTGAATTTTTATACATTTCCCAAGGACTGGTAGTACAAATCATGAGCTTCTATGAATAGAGTTTACAAAGCTGAAATGAAATAAATACACAGTCTGTTTGAAAGGTGCGTAAATAGAGTTGTATAGATCTAAGGCTACCACGAACAAGAGACAGCTACAACCGGGATGCAGGTACATCTTCAATCCAGCTCCCATCGAACACAACAATATCAGCAGCCAACAATCTGCACACAAGGTACAGAAGTGTAGTATGAGTACAACCGACCCCATGTACTCAGTAAGTAACAGACCTAACCTTAGGTTGAAAGCAATGACGAGCTAACACAAGGTCGGGTTCAATACCAATATCCCACAACAGTTCATAACAGCATAAATACAAGTAATAAAAGAGGTATCTGAGAAGTAAAATGCTCAGCTCGTTCACATTTCCAGATAATAGTCATGCTTTTCAAGTATCACAGTGAAAACCCAAATCGTTTACCGAAAATGCCAAAAATACGAGTAAGGTTGAAAACTGTAATTTTTCAAATATCCTTTCCACAATATATAAGATGTTTTATTTTCTTTCCAGATAATAAGTGTAAAATACCTCTCTATGCCCACATATCAATGTGTGTAAAAAGGTCATGAATGACGTGATACCGTACAACATGAGGAAAAATACATCTCTATGCCTGTATGTCATGTGTGCATGCCAATGCCATGTATCTCAGAGATGAATCATGTACTCACACTCTCAGGGTACTCAATCTCATTGTCTCACACTTTCCACTCATCATTCTCAACCTCTCGGTACTGTATATGGCCCATACGGCCCGGGGAAGATCCATCTCGGAATATATACATCACTGGCCATCAATCACTCGGTACCGAGGAAGGCCAATCTAGCCCCATGGAGAAGATCAATCTCCAGATATATAAATGCTTCGGACAAGATCCATGTCCAGGGAAGATCCATCCCTTAACACAATCAACCACGCTCACTGGGGGTGTACAGACTCCGGAGGGGCTCCTACAGCCCAAGCATTATAATCCGCACAGACAACTCACGTATTGCACGGACAACTCACGTGCTATAATATCAATATCTGGATCCGCACGGACAACTCACATGCTATAGTATCAATATCCTCACAAACAGGCCCTCGTCCTCACTTAGTCATCAATCTCTCGAGTCTCACTCATGGGCTCACAATGTCATGAAACTAGCCCGACAACAATGATATGATGTATCAATAAATAACAACTGAGACTGAGATATGATATGAATGCATGAATATGATTGAGTACAAAATATCAATAAAATCATTGAAATGACAGCAAGGAACGACCACTATGGGTCCCAACAGAATCAGCATAAAGCCTAAACATGATATCTAGTATGATTGACAGCTCACTTACTTTATCGCACGGTGAAAATACGGATATTAACAAAATAGGACTACCATACAGTTCCATGGAAACATTAGAGTCCCAATTCACTTGGTGCACGCCCACACGCCCGTCACCTAGCATGTGCGTCACCTCAATACCAATCACATAATACGCATTTCGGGGTTTCATACCCTTAGCACTAAGTTTAGAAGAGTTACTTACCTCGAACAAGCCAATTCCAATACCGAGCGAGCCAAGAGATGCTCCAAAAATGGCATCCCATGCGTTTCGACCTCTAAACGGCTCGAAACTAACCAAAACCAACTCAAATACATCAAATAATGCAAAAGGAACCAAACCCGATCGTAAAAGATTCTTGAATCAAAAGCCCGAAATCGGCCAAAATTTAAAACCCAAACCCGCACCTCAGAACCCGACGAAATTCATAAAATCTAATAACCCATTAAATTATGAGTCCAACCATACTAATTTTATCCAATTCCGACTCCGAATCGATGTTTAAAACTCAATTATTCACTTTAGAAATATTTTTGATAAAACCCCCCCAATTCTCCAATCAAAATATGGATTAATTAAAAAATAAACTTTTGTTATTATATTAAAATACAAAATTTGTAGTTGGATACTGACTCCCATGAAAAGACGAGAAGAACGCCGCAAAAATCATCTCAATCGGAGCTCTAGAACTCAAGATATGCTCAAAATACGAAAAGAACGCAGTCTGTTTTTTTTATACACAAGGATTTTTGCTTTTGCGACAAAAACACCGAACCTATACTTTTCCAGCTGTCATTTCCACTTTTGCGGACAATTTTTCACACCTGGGGGGTCGCAGATACAGACCCAACTTCGCATCTGTGAAACACCAGCACCAACTCTCTTCTCCGACACTAAAATGAGCATAACTCCCTCATACGATGTCCAAATTCGACGATTCATTTTTTCTATGGCTCCGTAATTACGATATGGATCTAATGCTTCAATCAACTCAGAAATTAGAGCTCATTTTCTTAATGTGGTACCATTTATGCTTGAAGAAACGACGTCGAAACATAAAAAACGAGCGCAACACAACCCAAACCTATCCGAAACTCACCCGAGCCCCTCGGGACCCCGTCCAAACATACCAACAAGTCCCATAACATAACACGGACTTAATCGAGGCCTCAAAACACACATAACAACATCGAAACGATGAATCATACCTCAAATCATACTTAAATGAACTTTGAACTTTCAATTCCATAACTTGTGCCGAAACATATCAAATCATCTCGGAATGAACTCAAATTTTGCACACAAGTCCCAAATGACATGATGAGGCTATTACAATTCCCGGAACCACAATCCAAATCCGATATCCTCAAACTCAACTTCCAGTCAAACTTATGAACTTTCCAAACCTTCAAATATTCAATTTTTGCCAACTTTTGTCGAAACCTTCTAAAAACATCCAAATGCAAATCCGGGCATACTCCCGAGTCCAAAATCACCATCCGGACCTAGCGAAACCATCAAAACTCCGTTACAGGGTCAAATTGACAAAAAGTCAAACTTGGTCAACTCTTTCAACTTAAAGCTTCAACAATGAAATTCATTCTTCCAAACCGATTCTGAATAACTTGAAAACCAAACCCGACGATTCACATAAGTCATAATATATCATACGAAGCTACTCATGCCCGTAAACTACCAAGCGAAGTGCTAATGCTCAAAACGACTGGTCGGTTCGTTACATTCTCCCCCACTTAAACATATGTTCGTCCTCGAACGTGCCAAGAGTTGTTCCCAAAACCACCAAACTGCCGTATAACCTTACCATGAACATACCCGGGGGTGATCCCACGTCACCCTATCCCATATATGTCCAATAACACAACATAACTTTCTCAGTTCAACCTAGCCCATAAGCCTTAGAATCCAATTTTTCCAACATCTGGAATTTCTTATAAGATCTGAATCTCGCAACCTACATGTTGTATAAGTCTGAACAAGCTGTACAAAACAGCAACCATAACCCAAGCTACAATCACAGGATATACCACATGACTCAAATACCCATAGCAAAATCTCTGATCACAGTAACTGCTCAGAACAACCCCATCCAGGTAATAAACCTCATACATAACAAAACCTCATTCTAAAACTTTCGTACAATGTCGATAATGAAAGAACACGCAGAAACTCATAACCATTCATCAAATCAACAAACTGTGGAGCTCCCTCTCCTTCAACAAGAACTATAGCCAATTCCTAAGCCGACTTCCGATATTATCCTTCCAAATATACCGCAATCAAATTCGATAACATCCATCCTAGATCCGACAACTGTATCTTATCGAATACCAACTACTCTACTGAACGCAACACTAATACTACCCAGAACCACGAACCGTGCAATCCATGCACCAATAAGCAATAATCCAAATGTACTCAATAGCGAAAATGACTCAATCAAGAGAACTGTCCCGCAAGCTCAATGGGTACCACCACCACGCAATGCTAAGAACCCATCACACACCGTAGAACCATCACCGACTCTAACATAAAGGTTCATACCTCAACATAACTCTGCTACAATGCACGACTCCATCCAAATGCTGGTCCATATCATATACCTCGAGCCACCCTGCTCAAAATCAATAACCACGCAAAATTTGACATCAAGTACCCAAAGTGCATTACCATAACCACGGAGAATCAGAGGACGCAATAACACACAAAACCCGAAAGAACATAACCAATACGCCCTCAATCATGCAATACCTAATTACTCATCTCGCTCATATTCCGCTATAAGACCATAATAGAACCGCCATGTGTGCCTAAAACCAACGAATCACAAATCCTCGTAGCATAGAAGAGTAACTCACAGAAAATTTCAGAACACGAATAAGCTCAACAACAACCGAATGGCACATCCCTCAACAATAACATTATGGAGCCAACCAATCCATCTCGGTGTAGAATACACATTCTAATTGGGCCTACCAATAGACCCCCAAATCAACTCTGGACACCCACAAATAGATAAATTAAACTCCGAAAGCCCACAATGATTGAATCATAACACATACTATCATCTGGCTAGCTTCGGCCATGACTTCATAGTCCACAACCATGAAACAATCTGCTCCAGAGAACTCCCAGTCTCTAAATCCATAGAACACACAAATCACCATATCTGATCACAACTCCACTGCCAGAATGTCTAACACATCTCTCATACATGATCATCCCACGAGGAATACTTCTAAAATTCTTCCGTTCCACATAGAAGAATTCGAATATCAGCAGTCATCAACCAGGAGAGCGCCGCAGTACCAGTGAAGTATCCATAAATCAAACACATTGCTTCTTCTGAAATGTATACTCTCATCAAGCCATACCAAATAGTAATATCATTTACCTAGTCAACTGAAACCGTCCATGCTGCATACGAATTTCATGACCTTCCCTTCAAAACTGAACTGTGATCTCGCTCACATAAATCTCAATCCCACACAACACACCGCATATACCATGCCATCATATGAAAAAAAAATGAGAACTTCATAGTCCACTCCGAGTCACAAGCAAATACATACTCAATTAGCCAAGGACCTTCCATTTGATTTCACCGAGGAGAAATTCACTATAAACCACATGCTCCTCACGCTAGTAGGAAATATACCCCTCGAACCATGGTACAAACCATTGAGAACTCTTCAAAACCCAGTTGCACATAACCAAGTTATCAGAACCGAATCTCTCTAACTCAACCCAGCCACGCAGGTCGCCAAAATCCAAGAGCATTGCCACGAAACACCTGTAGAGACTAGCCACGTCATAAGTACCCAAAGAACCGATCATACCCATTACGGCGCTGATCCAGCCTACTACCAAGTTGTCCTATTTCTCCAAGTTCTTTCCAAATTGCCTTCAAATTGAAACTTCTCCTTGCTAGAACACCACGATCCCTAACCAAAATTCACCACACAAGAGACCCTAGTATAAAACCACAACGCCCTGAGGCCCATAAGCCGCTGACTTCCCTCTTAAGCATCCCAAAGCACCACAACCGAGACACCCACTCTAAGAAGACCTTATGTGAACCAAAAATTATTTCCTTTACCTCATTGATACTGAAATGCATAATCCAAAATGATATAACAATGCCACAAGTCTCGACACCGTCCACTGTAACTCCCAGTTTCTAGCCATATACAATTCTTGAAAATTTCAAATCGCTACATATAACTCTTGAATTCATTCGAACCATTCTCGAGAGTCATCTACTCTTCTCAAATCTCAATTAAATTAACCAAACGGACCGAACGACCTATGCCTCATTACCATACCAACACCTTAAGAAGTAATCCACACCTATAGGCAACCGAGTAGACCCCTACTCCCAGCACACTACATCCATCACGAATAACAAACTCGATTCATTCCATGATTCCCATATATCCATTGAGTGTAATACAACCTGTATCTAAAAATTTCAATTACTCGAGTCATTTCATATACATTATATACATTATCATGTGAGGGAGAGTGTAAAACATGAAGGGTGATGTCGTGCCATTTGAGAGTGTAAAGCACGAAGGGTGATGTCGTGCCATTTGAGAGTGTAAAGCACGAAGGGTGATGCCGTGTCATTTCATTTACATTATCAGGTGAGGTTGAGAGTAAAAGCATGAAGGGTGATGTCGTGCCATTATTTTTATATTATCATATGTTCATGGCAGGAAGGGTGTTTCCGCGCAGGTGAGGGCAAGAGACATATATTATATTGTGATATCTTTTCGTTGTGTATGCATTCATGCATTTATATTGAGATGTTATTATGCACATATATTTTCTATGTGACTTGTAATCGTTGTTGCTTCCTGTGTGTCTCCCACTTTAATTCTTTTATTGTTATTGGCATTTATTCCACTTAATTGGTATTGTTATGTGTATGCACGGTGAGAAAGAGATAAGTGCACGAAGGGTGTTGTTGTGCCAATTGATTTGATCTACATGTATATATATTGGGTGAGAATGAGACAAGTACACAAAGGTACTTCCTTTGCCAATTGATGTGATATGTTGAATATATTTCTTACAACAGGAAAGTTAAATGAGGTGTCACATGGTGACTTTTATTCGAAAGATATTTAATTGAAAGCATTATATTTGAAAGATAGTTACTTGAAAGAATTACATTTGAAATATATTTTACTTGAAAAAATTATATTTGGAAGATATTTTACTTGAAAGAATTATATTTGAAAGATATTTACTTGAAAGAAATATGTTTGAAAGATATTTATTTGAAAGAATTATATTCGTAAGATATTTAATTGAAGGAAGTATATTCGAGTATTGAAAGAATTATATTCGTAAGATATTCAATTGAAGGAAGTATATTTGAGATATATATTTAATTGTATGGATTACACTCTAAAGATTTTTATTTGAAAAACTTATAGATAAAAGATGTATATTTTGAAGGACTTGATTAATTGGTTGTATTTGTATTTATTATTCGTTTGAGCAATATTTATGGTGTTCTTGCTTCCTTGCTCTTTAAATCACTAGTTGATTGGTGTTGCTATCATTGTTATTTATTTTCTATTATTTTTGTATACTATATTTGTAACGACCCGGTCGGTCGTTTTGAGAGTTATAGCCCCGATCCCCTATTTTGACTTGCCGGGAAGTTTCGTTCTGATTTTTGGAGTGTTTTCGGATACTTAGTCCCTAAATGGAGGTTTAAGCCTTAGGATTTGAACCATAGTCGGAACTATGTGAAGACAGCCCCAGAATGGGGTTTCGTCGGTTCCATTAGCTCTGTTAGTAGATTTTGGACTTAGGGGCGTGTTTAGATAGTATTTTGGAGGTCTATAGCTCATTTAGGCTTGAAATGGCGAAAGTCAAAGTTTTGGAGATTTTGACTGGTAGTGGACTTTTTGATATTAGGGTCGGATTCAAATTCCAGAAGTTGGAGTAGGTTCGTAGGGTTGAATATGACCTGTGTGCAAAATTTGGGGTCAATCTGACGTGGTTTGGTTGGTTTCGGCATCTGTTGTCGAATTTGGAAGTTTCAAGTTTTTTAAATTTGAATCGGAGGATGATTTGGGTTTTTAGCATTGTTTGATGTGAATTAAAGGCTCGACTAAGTTCGTATGGTGTTTTAGGATTGGGTGGTATGTTTGGTTGAGGTCCCAGGGGCCTCAGGTGTGTTTCGAATGCTTAACGGATGGAAACGTTTGACGTATGCAATTTCTGATGTTGCTGGTTCTGGTGTTTTGCACTTGCGGTGGGGAGACCGCAGGTGCGAACTCGCACATGCAGAGAGAAGGGCGCAGGTGCACTTTTGGTCATTGGAGCCTGTGAGCGCAGATGCGAAATGAGGGCCACATCTGCTTATCCGCGGATGCGGTGTGGTGGTCGCGGAAGCGGATTTGGGGATGAAGCTGAGGTGGCCAAGATTTCGCAGAAGCGGACGAGTGAGCGCAAAAGCGCGTCCACATGTGCCTAGGGTAGTGCGCAGGTACGAAGCTTGGGAGTTTAAAGAACTCCGCAGGTGCGGAGTCTTAGCCACAAAAGCGGTACAGCAGGTGCGGTTGAAGGCTCGCATGTGTGAGACTAGATTTGGGCTATTCGGTGTCGGATTTTCATGGAAAGAGCATTGTTACTTATTGATTGAGCTTGGTTCAAGGTGAGTGGCTTGCCTAACCTTGTGTGGGGGAACTCCCCTTAGGATTTGGTACTATTTTGATGTGTGAGCGTCGTGTACGTGAGGTGACGAGTACGTACACGGGCTAATTGTTGTAAAAACCTAATTTCTGCTAAGTAATAATATGTTTCCTTCTTCTTTGAGTCATATCAGCATGTGTAGTATCCTGTTAGATTAGAATAGCATTTCTACTTGCCTTAGTATCTTATCTGAACTCTGTGCAGCACGTCTAGTGCGTTTCCTGTTTTTCCTTGACTTGTACTTAGTATAAATTGTAGGATTTCGTGTTGTAGCTGTTAAGTTCTATTGTTTGGCCTGCATATTTACTTTGGGACTACGGAACGGTATTCCAAGGGATCCCCCTACATATTTACTTTGGGACTACGGAACGGTATTCCGGGAGCTCCCCATGTCTTGCATATTTACTTTGGGACTACGGAAAGGTATTCCGGGAGATACCCCTCCACATTTATGTTTGGGACTACGAGACAGTATCTCGGGAGATCCCTTGTTGTTATCGCTGTGTACTGAGCTATTGCCTTTCTATGATTTCATTCTTGTTAAATTTCAGTCTTTTCTTTGCTGTGATTTCATTCTGCCTTGCTCTGTTATTTATATACCAGTAGGGCCTTGACCTGACCTCGTTACTACTCGACCGAGGATAGGCTTGGCACTTAATGGGTACCATTGTGGAGTACTCACGCCCTTTCATGCACATGTTTTTCGTGTGCAGATCCAGGTTCCTTTTACCAGCCTCATCCTTAGTTGTAGTCTCTCCTGTTTTAGGAGAACTTCAAGGTACATCTGCCCGAGCCCGCAGATCCTCGGAGTCCCCCTTTATCCCCATATATTGATTCTTCTCTTATTTCTATAGACACTGATGTATAGAACAGTTAGAACTTCATAGAAGCTTGTGAGTTATGGTGTTCCGGGTCTTGGAAGTGTTATGTATATTTTGAGAGTTGATTATTGTATATGCCAAGAGGCATCTCAATTGCTTATTAAAATATCTATTGTTGTTAGTTGTTATTTTTCATGTTTTTCATTTCAATTATGCAAGTGTTAAGCTTACCTAGTCGTATAGACTAGGTGCCATCACGACGATTCACAGAGGGACAATTTGGGTCGTGACAAGTTGGTATCAGAGCTCTAGGTTCATAGGTATTGTGAGTCACAAGACGGTTTATTAGAGTCTCGTGGATTGGTCCGGAAACGTTTGTACTTATCTTCGGGAGGCTATGGAATTGTTAGGAAAAATTATACTTCTTTGATTCCTTGTCGTGCGAAATTTGTTGACATAAAAATATTCTAAAAATTCTCTATTCTATTCTTTCTCATAGATGGTGAGGACCCGTACTGGAGGATCTGACGACCAGGTACCTGCGCCCCCTGCTAGAGCCGCCAGAGGCCAGGGACGGGGTAGGGGACGAGTACGCGGTGCAGCCAGAGCACCCGCGCGAGCTGTGACAGAGAATCCCCCAGCATATCCAGCTGGAGGGCAGGCACCGAAGGTCCCCATTGCTGCACCAGCTCTCCAGGAGACTGCAACCCAGTTCATGAGCATGTTCAACACCTTAGCTTAGGCTGGATTGATTCCATTAGCTCCCGTAACATCTCAGGCCGGGGGAGGGGCACAGACTCCTGCAGCACACACTCCTAAGCAGAGGGTCCAGGTTGATCAGGCCCCAGAGTTCATTCTGATGCCACAGGTAGCTCCGGTTCAGCATGAGACCAGGACAGTCGCTTCTGAGGCAGAGCAACTCAGACTTGAGAGGTACAAGAAGTACCACCCACCTACCTTCAGCGGATTGGCTACAGATGATGCTCAGGGTTTTCTGGAGGAGTGTCATCGTATTCTCTTTACTATGGGCGTAGCGGAGACGAGTGGGGTTTCTTTTACTACCTTCAAGTTTAGAGGAGCAGCCTATCAGTGGTGGCGTGCTTATGAGTTGAGTAGTCCATATGAGGCAGTTTCACTTACATGGACTCAGTTATCGGACATGTTTTCGAGAGAGTATGTCCCTCAAAGCCTTAGGGAATCATGGCGCGCGGAGTTTGAGCAGTTGCACTAGGGTGCTATGACTATGTCAGAGTATGCAGTTCGTTTCAGTGATTTGTCCCGACATGCACCGGCCTTGGTTGCCACAGTTCGAGAGAGGGTTCGATAATTTATTGAGGGACTCCACCCCAGTATCAGGATTAGTATGGTCAGGGAGCTGGAGATGGATATTACTTACCAGCAGATTGTGAGTATTGTCAGGAGATTGGAGGGCATGCTTGTCCAGGACCAAGATGAGAGAGAGGCCAAGAGGTCTCGAGAGGCTGGTTCTTATTCTGGAGCTCGTGCCCCAGCAGCTCGTCATAGTAGGGATTATATGAGTTGCCCCATTAATTCAGCTCTTCCACCCGCCAGTAGTGTTCCAGCCCCTGCTAGGCCCAGGAGCCTTATTATGTACCGCCAGTATCTAGTGTGCCTCCCGCTGGGGGTGCTTTTAGAGACCAGTCCAGCAGACCTGGCCTGGGTCAGTCACAACATCCACGCCTTCCGAGGGGTTGTTTTGAGTGTGGTGACACTCACCATATGGTGAGGGATTGCCACAGACTTAGGAGAGGTGCACCTCCACAAACTTCTCAGCCACCACATGCTCCACCGGATCCTCAGGCTATGATTCCAGCACCAGCTACTACCCCACCTGCTCAGCCAGCTCGAGGTAGAGGTCGAGGAGGTCGAGGTCGCTCTAGAGGGGGAGGCCAGGCCAGGTATTATGCTCTTCCGGCTCGTACAGAGGCAGTTGCTTCCAATTCTCTCATTACAGGTATTGTTCCAATCTGTCATAGAGATGGGTCGGTATTATTTGACCCAGGCTCTATATATTCATATGTGTCCTCTTATTTTGCCCCACATTTGGGCGTATCTAGGGATTCTTTGAGTTCCCTTGTTTATGTGTCTACTCCTGTAAGAGATTCTCTTGTTATGGATAGCGTGTATCGGTCGTGTTTGATTGCTTTTAGTGGTTTTGAGACCAGAGCCGATTTATTATTACTCAGCATGGTAGATTTTGGTGTTATTTTGGGCATGGACTGGTTGTCGCCCCACTATGTTATTCTTGATTGTCATGCTAAAACCGTGACTCTAGCTATGCCACGATTACTGTGATTAGAGTATATAGGTACCTTATAGTATACTCCCAGTAGAGTTATTTCATTTCTTAAGGCTCAACGAATAGTTGAGAAGGGGTGTGACGCGTATCTAGCTTATGTAAGAGATCTCAGTATTGATATCCCTATAGTTGAGTCAGTTCCAGTAGTGAGGGACTTTCCAGATGTGTTTCCAGCTGATCTTCCGAGCATGCCGCCCGACAGAGATATTGATTTTGGCATTGATTTTTTACCGGACACTCAGCCCATCTCTATTCCTCCATACCGTATGGCTCCTCCTGAGTTGAAGGAGCAGTTACAGAAGTTGCTTGATAAGGGCTTCATTCGTCCCAGTGTGTCATCTTGGAGTGCTCCTATCTTTTTTGTGAAGAAAAAGGATGGTTCTATGCGTATGTGCATTGATTATCTCCAGCTGAACAAAGTTACAGTGAAGAACAAGTATCCATTGCCTCGTATTGATGACTTATTTGATAAGTTATAGGGTGCCATATTGTTCTCCAAGATTGAATTACGTTCAGGCTATCACCAGCTAAAGATTCGTGATCCAGATATCCCGAAGACTGCTTTCAGGACTCGGTATGGTTACTATGTGTTTCTTGTGATGTCATTTGGGCTGACCAACGCCCCAGCAACATTTATGCACCTGATGCATAGTGTGTTCTGACCCTATCTTGACTCATTCGCCATTGTGTTTATTGATGACATTCTGGTGTACTCCCGGACTCGGGAGGATCATGAGCAGCATCTTAGGACTGAGCATCAGACTTTGAGAGAAAAGAAGTTGTATGCAAAAATTTCTAAGTGTGAGTTTTGGCTAGACTCTGTGGCATTCTTGGGCCACGTAGTATCGAGTGATGGGATCAAGGTGGATCTGAAGAAGGTGGAAGCAATGCAGAGTTGGCCTAGACCATCATCGTCTACGAAGATTCGTAGTTTTCTTGGTTTGACGGGGTATTACTATCGCTTCATAGAGGGATTCTCATCTATTGTAGTGCATATGATCAGGCTGACCCAGAAGGGTACTCCGTTCAGGTGGACAGAGGAGTGTAAGGAGAGCTTTCAGAAGCTCAAGATGCCTTTGACTACAGCCTCAGTATTAGTATTGCCTACAGGTTCGGGGTCTTACACTGTATATTATGATGCGTCGCAGATTGGTCTTGGCGCGATGTTGATGCAGGACGGTAGGGTGATTGCCTATGCGTCCAGACAGCTGAAGGTGCATGAGAAGAACTATCCTATCCACGACCTTGAGTTAGCAGCTATTGTTCATGCCTTGATGATTTGGCGGCACTATTTGTTCGATGTTTCTTGTGAGATTTACACCGATCATCGGAGTTTGCAGTATCTGTTCAAGCAAAAGGATCTTAACTTGTGTCAGCGAAGGTAGTTGGAGCTACTTAAGGACTATGATATCAATATTTTGTACCACCCGGGGAAGGCCAATGTGGTGGCCGATGCTTTGAGTCGTCGGGCAGAGAGTTTGGGGAGATTAGCATATTTTCCAGCAGTAGAGAGACCCTTAGCATTATATGTTTAGGCCTTAGCCAGCCAGTTTGTGAGATTGGATATTTCTGAGTCGAGTTGAGTGTTGGCCTGCGTGGTCTCTCGGCCTTCTCTTTATGATCGTATCAGGGAGCGTCAGTATGATGACCCCCATCTGCTTGTCCTTAAGGACACGGTTCAGCACGGTGATGCTAAAGAGGTCACTATTAGGGATGATGGCGTATTGATGATGCAGGTCAGGCTATGCGTGCCTAATGTAGATGGTTTGCGTGAGTTGATTCTTCAGGAGGCTCATAGCTCGTGGTACTCTATTCATCTGGGTGCCGCGAAGATGTATCAGAACTTGAGGCAGTATTACTGGTGGATGAGGATGAAGAAGGACATAGTGGAGTATGCGGCTCGGTGCCTAAATTTTCAGCAGGTGAAGTATGAGCATCAGCGACCGAGTGGGTTGCTTCGGAGGTTAGAGATTCCGGAGTGGAAATGGGAGTGGATCACTATGAATTTTGTTGTTGGACTACCGCGGAAGCAACGGAGGTTTGATACAGTTTGGGTAATTATGGATAGGCTGACCAAGTTAGCTCATTTCATTTCTATGATGACTACTTATTCTTCCTAGCAGCTGGCTCGAATTTACATCCGTGATATCGTCAGACTTCATGGAGTACCGGTATCTATCATCTCTGATCGGGGTACGCAGTTTACATCACGGTTCTGGATGGCCGTACAATAGGAGCTGGGTACGCGGGTTGAGTTGAGCACAACATTTCACCCTCAGACGGACGGACAGTTTGAACACACTATTCAGATACTGGAGGATATGCTTCGCGCTTGTGTGATAGATTTTGGGGGTGCTTGGGATCAGTTCGTGCCACTTGCAGAATTTTCCTACAATAACAGTTATCAGTCGAGCATTCAGATGGCACCGTATGAGGCTCTGTATGGTAGGCAGTGTCGGTCTCCAGTGGGTTGGTTCAAGCCGGGCGGGGCTAGATTATTGGGTACGGACTTGGTTTAGGATTCCCTCGATAAGGTGAAGGTGATTCAGGATCGACTTCGCACAGCTCAGTCCAGACAGAAGCGTTATGCGGATTGGAAGGTTCGCGATGTTGTATTCATGGTTGGAGAGCGGGTTTTGCTCTGGGTTTCGCTTATGAAGGGCGTTATGAGGTTCGGGAAGAAGGGAAAGATGAGCCCACGATTTATTAGCAAATTTGGGGTGTTGCGACGCGTTGGGGACGTTGCTTATGAGCTTGCCTTTCCTCCCAGCCTTGCAGGAGTCCATCCGGTATTCCATATTTCTATGCTCCGGAAGTATCATGGCGATCCAACTCATGAATTGGATTTCAGCTCAATCCAGTTAGATAAGGATCTATCTTATGTTGAGGAGCCAGTGGCTATTTTGGACAGGTAGGTTCGAAAGCTAAGGTCAAAGAACATTGCTTCTGTGAAGGTTCAGTGAAGGGGTCAGCCGGTCGAGGAGGTGACTTCAGGTATGTCTTTATGCTCGTTCGAGGACGTACGATTGTTTTAAGAGGGGAAGGATGTAATGACTCAACTGATCGTTTTGAGAGTTATAGCACCGATCCCATATTAACTGCTTCTCCCATATCTATTTCTACTATTGTGACTTGCCGGGAGGTTTTGTTCTGGTTTTGGGAGTGTTTTAGGACACTTAGTCCCTAAATGGAGGTTTAAGCTTTAGGATTTGGACCGTAGCCAAAACTGTGTAAAGACGTCCCCGGAATGGAGTTTCGTCGGTTCCGTTAGGTGATTTTGGACTTAGGGGCGAGTCCGGATAGTGTTTTGGAGGTCTGTAGCTCATTTAGGCTTGAAATGGCAAACGTCGAAGTTTTGGAGATTTTGACTGGTAGTGGACTTTTTGATATCAGGGTCGGATTCTAATTCCGGAAGTTGGAGTAGGTCAGTAGGGTTGAATATGACCTCTGTACAAAGTTTGGTGTCAATCGGACGTGGTTTGGTTGGTTTCGGCATCAGTTATCGAATTTGGAAGTTTCAATTTCTTTAAGTTTGAATCGGAGGATGATTCGGGTTTTTAGCATTGTTTGATATGAATTAAAGGCTTGACTAAGTTCGTATGGTGTTTTAGGGTTAGGTGGTATGTTTGATTGAGGTCCCGAGGGCCTCGGGTGTGTTTCGAATGCTTAACAGATGGAAAATTTTGACTTATGCAATTTCTGATGTTGCTGGTTCTGGTGTTTCGCACCTACGGTGGGGAGACCGCAAGTGCGGACTCGCACATGCGGAGAGAAGGGCGCAGGTGCGCTTTTGGTCATGGGATCCTGTGAGCGCAAATGCGAGATGAGGGCCGCATTTGCGCATCCGCGGATGCGGTGTGGTGGTCGCAGAAGCGGATTTGGGGAGGAAGCTGAGGTGGCCAAGGTTCCGCAGAAGCAGACGAGTGAGCGCAGAAGTGCGTCCGCATATGCGGAGGGTAGTGCGCAGGTGCAAATCCTGGAAGTTTAATAAAACTCCACAGGTGCGGAATCTTAGCAGCAAAAGTGGTACCGCAGGTGCGGTTGAAGGCTTGCATGTGCGAGTTTACTGGCAGAAAAGACCTAAGTGCGAGGGTTTGATTTCATTCTTCATATTTAGACTTGAGAGCTCGGAATTTGGTGATATTTCGAGGGATTTTCAGAGGAAGCTTTGGGGTAATGATTCTTAACTCCTTTATGGTTATGTTCCTCTAATCTATGGTTGATTTCATCATCTAATTAAGAAATTTGGTAGAGAAATTAGGGGGAAAATGGTGGAAGTTCTTCAACTAAGATTTTGGTCTTTGATTGGGATTTTGACATCGGATTTGGACGATTTTTGTATGATTGAACTCGTGAGTGAATGGGTGTTGATATTTTGTGGCTTTTACCCGATTCCAAGACGTGGGCCCAGGGAGACTTTTAGGGAGATTTTTTAATTTCTTGCCTTAGCTTTGATTTCATTAGGTAGATTAGTTCCTTGTAGTTATATTTATGATATGTAATTGATTTTGACTAGATTTGGGCTATTCGGAGTCGGATTTTCATGGAAAGACCATTGTTACGGATTGATTGAGCTTGGTTCGAGGTGAGTGTCTTGCCTAACCTTGTGTGGGGGAACTCCCCTTAGGATTTGGTACTGTTTTGATGTGTGAGCGCCGTGTACGTGAGCTAACGAGTACGTACACTGGCTAATTGTTGTAAAAAACCCGATTTCTGCTAAGTAATAACATGTTTCCTTCTTGTTTGAGTCATATCAGCATGTGTAGTATCCTGTTAGATTAGAATAGCATGTCTACTTGCCTTAGTTGTTTATCTGAACTCCGTGCAGCATGTCTAGTGCATTTCCTGTTTTCCCTTGACTTGTACTTAGTCTAAATTGTAGGATTTCGTGTTGTAGTTGTTCAGTTCTATTGTTTGGCCTGCATATTTACTTTGGGACTACGGAACGGTATTCCGGGAGATCCCCCTGCATATTTACTTTGGGACTACAAAACGGTATTCCGGGAGCTCCCCCTTGTCTTGTATATTTACTTTGGGACTACATAATAGTATTCCAGGAGATCCCCCTACACATTTACGTTTGGGACTATGAGACAGTATCTCGGGAGATTCCTTGTTGTTATCGCTGTGTACTGAGCTGTTACCTTTCTATGATTTCATTCTTGTTAAATTTCAGTCTTTATTTTACTGCGATATTTCATTCTGCCTTGCTCTATTATTTATATACCAGTAAGGCCCTAACCTGACCTCGTCACTACTCGACCGAGGTTAGGCTTGGCACTTACTAGGTACCATTGTGGAGTACTCACGCCCTTTCCTGTACATGTTTTTCGTATGCAGATCTAGGTTCCTTTTACCAGCCTCGTCCTTAGTTGCAGTCGCTGCTGTTTTGGAGAACTTCAAGGTACATCTGCCCCCGCCCGCAAATCCTCGGAGTCCTCCTCTATCCCCCTATGTTGATTCTTCTTTTATTTCTACAGACACTGATGTATAGAATAGTTAGAACTTCATAGAAGCTTGTGACTTACGGTGTTCCGGGACTTGGAAGTGTTATGTATATTTCGAGAGTTGATTATTGTATATGCCGAGCGACATGTCAATTGCTTATTAAAATATCTGTTACTGTTAGTTGTTAATTTTCATGTTTTTCATTTCAATTCCGCAAGTGTTAGGCTTACCTAGTCATAGAGACTAGGTGCCGTCATGACGATTCACGGAGGGAGAATTTGGGTCGTGACTATATTGCACAGGTTATTAGACTAGTGAGTGTCTTGACTATACCTCGTCACTATTCCACTGAGGTTAGTCTTGATAATTACTAGGTACTAATTGTGGTGTACTCATACTACACTTCTGCACATTTTTATGTAGAGCCAGGTATTGGAGATATCGGACTCGGACAGAGTTAGAGTATGATCGCAAGGATTCAAGGTAGAGCTGCTTGGTCATTGCAGTCCCTTGGAATCTTTCCATTTTTATTGTACTGTTAATTTCTTATTCGAACAGTATTATACATTCGATCCTCGAGATCATTCCATGTATTCAATTAGAGTTCGTGACTCAGTATTACCAGTATTGGGAGATTGTTGAATATTTCCGATGTTAGTGTTGACACTTGTATTGAAAATAAATGGCTTGAATTGCTATTATAATCGGCTTACCTAGCCTTAGAGACTAAGTGTCATCACAACGCCTGTGGTGGGATTTTGGGTCATGACACATGTTATGTGAGTGTAAAGCACGAAGGGTGATGCAGTGCCATTTCATTTATATTATAATGTTTTGAATTATCATGAGTTCATGGCACGATGGGTGTTCCTGTGCAGGTGAGGACGAGGGACATGCATTATGTTGTGATATCTTTCTTTTGTGTATACGTTTATGTCGTTACATTGAGTTGTTAAAGTTTTATTTATGGTTCTTATATGACTTGTCATTAATGCCATGTTCTTGTTCTTTATCTTATTTGTTATTGTGTCACTCATGCCTTCTACTGGCTAAACTTGCAAATACCATGCCTACTTCCTGTTGTCATAATTATATCTTTGTCGTATCTATTTTGGTTACACTTTGTACATACCTCCTACCGTGATAGTCATTCATGCTTCTACTTGTTAACGCATAAAGATCATGTGTTCCCTTTTTATTCGTTATATTTTGTATTTATGCCTTAACCATAATAGTTAGTTGAAGTTACATTCCTTTTCATGATTGTTGTCATCACCTCTATGCTTTCCGCCTAGTCTGTTACTGATGCCCTTATGTACATTCTCGTTCATTATTGCTATTTGCATATTTCCTACTTTGTCATTACTGTTATCGGCATTTTTTCCATCCGGTTGGTATTGTTGTATGCTTTTTTGGTGAGGATGAGATAAATATACGAAGGGTGTTGTCGTGCAATTGACTTGATATAAAAGAATGTTCCTCACGTTATTAAAGTTATGGGGTGACTATTGTGGTTTATTGGTTTATCTCTAAGGAAACGATTGGTTGAGATATTGGAAACAGTTGAATTGTGATCTCTTCTAGTACTCTGTTATTGTTTTGTACATTCGTTTCATGTACTCTATTCTGTTATACTGTAGTATAGTTCTATTGCTAGATTTCGGTATAGATTTTTATTAGTGAGAATCTATTTACTAAAAAGCCTAGTCACTACTTCGACGAGGTTAGACAAAATGCTTACTGGGTACATGGGCTCGGTTGTACTCATACTACACTTCTGCACCTTGCGTGCAGACTTTTGGAGCGGAGCTGCTGGTGGTATCGGTAGCTGACCCTGAAGATGTTCGTGCATTCTGGATATGGCTTCCACTTGTCCTTAGTGGTTTTAGATTTTTTAAATATATTTATGTGGCTTTCAAATAGATCGTGTAATTATTTATATCAACTTTCTAAATTCTAAGTCTTAGAAGCTCAGCTCATGATTTGTACTACCAGTTCTTGGGTTAATTTGTAAATGTCCAGATAATTCTTCACTATTTTCCTATAATTTCATTTGGATTGTATTGTATGTTAGTTAGCTTACCTAGCGGGTCTAGTTAGGTGCCATCATGACTAGTGATTTTTGGGTCGTGACAAGTTGGTATCAGTGCACTAGGTTCTACGAGTCATGAGCAAGTGTCTAATAGAGTCTTACAGATCGGTATGATGGCGTCCATACCTATCTTCGAGAGGCTGCAGGGCATTTAGGATAAACTTCCTATCTTTCTTTCCTTATCGTGCGGCATTGATTCAGCTTAAAGCGTAACTCTTTGAATTCCCTTCATGCATTTGTATGCTCATATGAGTGCTCGGTATTGGCTGTGCATCGATGGCTTATGACTCCATGGATGAGGTGCGAGATGTGATTTCTGTGTGCTAATGATGGGTCAGTCTGGAGGACTTGAGGCTAGGTTTTGACTGCAGCTTGAGCACGGTAATTTCAGTTGTGTGTGCATGTGCCTTTGGGCTTATATATTCGGTAGTGTCCCTATGAGTGAAATTTGTGGTCGGCGAGTGGTTGGTTGACTAAATGATGAGTAGGATGTGACTGTGGACTGTGTTCAGATGACCTAAATATGAAGAGAAGAGTTCGCTTGAGGCGTAAAAAAGATTGATAGGTGCTTGTTTTCTGTCTCGATGTGGCGCGTAGTCCCGAGTTATGAGTGTGTTGGAAGGTTTTCCATGTTATTTAATTGTGGGGCGAATTTGATTTTCATGCCTTATTGATGAGTTCAGTCTCGGGAAGATTAAGTGGTGGCATAGTAGTTGTGGCTAGAATATAAGCTTTATGTTAGATGGTGTCGAGGCTCGCGGTATTTCTATATCATTATGGATTATACATTTCAGTATCAGGAAGACTAAGTGGTGGAGGAAACGACTTTATATTCATAGAAGGTCTCTTGAGAGTGGGTGTCCTGGTTATGGTACTTTGGGGTGCTAAGAGGGAATGCATCAACTTATGGGCCTTAGGGCGGTGTGAATTTTATGCTAGAATCTCTTATGGCGAGCTTTGGGGTAAAGATCATGGTGTTCTCGCAAGGAGGGGTATCAACTTGAGAGTAATTTGGAAGGAACTCGAAGGAAACATGGCAGTTTGATAGTAAATTGGATCAACACGGTAATGGTATGATCAGTTCTTTAGGTACTTATGATGTGGTGGGTCTCCACAGGTGTTTCGTGCCAATGCTCATGGGTTTTGGGCAACTGCATGGCTTGGTTGATTAGGAGGGATTCAGTTCTGATAGCTAGATTATGTGCAAATGGATTCCAAGGAGTTCTCGATGATTTCTATCACGGCTCGAGGTGGATGTTTCCTACTAGTGTGAGGAACATGTTGCGTATTGGGATTTCCTCCTGGATGAGATCAAATAGAAGGTTTCTGATCGATCGGGATTGAGTTTTACACATGCAAGGCCACGGTTCAGTTTTGAAGGGAAGGTCATGAATTCTTAAACAACACTGACAGTTTCAGATGTCTAGATGGATATTATTACTACTCGGTATTACCGAGAATGGTGTGCATTTCAGAAGATGAATTGTGTTTTGACTTACAGATGCATCATTGATATTGTGGTGCTTGCCTGGTTAGTCGGCTGCTGCGATTTAGATTTTGTTATATGACACGGAAGAATTATAGAAGTATTTCTCGTGGGCTGATTGTATACGAGAGATGTGTTAGACATTTAGGCGGTGAAGTTGGGATCAGGTAGGATGATTCATGTATTTTATGGATTTGGAGACTAGAAGTTCTCAGAAGTAGATTGTTTCGTGGTTGTGGACTTTTGGAGGGCTATTTGTCCATTCGGGGATGACCAGAGTTGATTCGGGGGCCCATTGGTAGGCCCAATGAGGATGTGTATTCTATATCGGATCAGATTTGATTGCTCCTGCGCAGTTGTTACCACAGGTATATCATCGTGCGGAATAGATGTTATTCGCGCCTTGGTCTGTGTTATATGTTCCTCTCTTATGCTATGACGGGTTGTGAGGGTTACATGGTTCTTCGTACGCATATTGTAATTCAGTTTAGGCCTCATAGCGCTATGGGCGAGATGGCCTTCGTGATGTTGATTTGCTTATTGCATCATAGTTGTGCTTGTCCTTCTCCGTATTGTGTGTTCCTAATAATGTTTCCCACAGTTATATTTTGTGCACTCTATTGTGTTTGATATTGACGCACATGTGATCAGTGAGCCCGAGTAATATGGCTCGATGGGTACCCTATGTGGACTGATATGAGGGATTGGGTTGCACGCCGCAGCGGTACTGTGATGAAATATAACTCCTGATGCTTACTTCGTGTAGTTTTGCTTTCACCTTGTTGAAAATAGTTAATAGGAAAATGCTACAATTTCCCTGCATGCTTAACTTGTTTAGTAGTCTTCTTATTTAGCTCTCTTACTGTTATCTGCCATCTCTGAATTATTACTTATTGGTGTTCGAGATCGTGTTGTGTGGGGATCCATATGATTATTGTTGATACTTGTCAGTGGGGCTTCTTGTATTGGCTGAGATGAGGTTTCTAGACTTGAGAATGGTACTATTGTATTGGGATGAGGAAGGTTTGGAAGAATAATACTAAATAGTGCTGAGGAGTTGGGCAATGACCCTGGTCGGATAAGTGAGTTTCTTGGCTTATTGATCAGATGAGTGGTTAAGAGGTTATGCATATTTCTTTCATCATCGGCAGGGTATGAAGGTTTTGAAAGAGGCTATAATCGATATGAGGTTTGCTACCGGCACCACATTTGTTTTTGGGCAGTAATGGTGGTCAGCAGTTTCTACTGTGAGTGTTTGAGTGATGAGGTTTACTGTGTGATTTCATCTTGGGGTTATGGTTATGACCTAATACAACCTGTTCAGGTTTATACAGTGTATAGATGTGAGATTCGGGTCTTGTAATGAATTCGGGATGTTAGAGATTGGGTTCTAAGGTTTAAGGACCAAGGTTGAAGTAAGGATCTCTAGTTATGTTGCGTTGGCAGACTTATATGGAGCAATGTGACGTGGGATCACCCCCGGATATCTGTATAGTAAGGTTACACTGTGATTTGATAGCTTTGGAACGACTCCTGGCACATTTGAGGATGAACGTATGTTTAAGTGATAGAGGATGTAACGACCTGACTGGTCGTTTCGAGCACTTGCACTTTTCTCGGTAGTTTGAGGGCACGAGTATCCCCGCTTGATGTATTATGTGATGAACCGATAAGTCATCTTATGTTTTAGAGCCTAATTCTATGTTTCGAAGCCTCAAATACCTCATCTTAGCCCCTCGATTTGCGTGCAAAGTCCGGGTGTTTATCCGAAAAGCTTTTATGTTAAAAAAACTGAAAAGAATATGAAATCTTTGCCTTAAAACTCATTTTAGTTGACTTTGGTTAACATTTTGATCAAATAGACTCAGATCTGTGTTTTGACGGTTTCGATGGGTCCGTATCATGATTTGGGACTTGGGCGTATGCCCGGAATCGAATTCGGAAGTCCCTAGCTCGAGTTATCGCATTTTGTTGAAATTTGAAAGTTTAAAGGCTTAATGAATCTAAAAGTTTGATCGATGTTTGAAATTGTTGATATCGGGTCCGTATTTTGGTTCCGAAACCCGGTATAGATTCATTTCTACATTTATGACTTGTCTGTCAAATTTGATGAGAAACGGAGTTGGTTTGACATGATTCGGACATCCGGTTCTTGAAATAGGAGTTCTAAAGTTTTCTCAAAAATATTTCTTTTGATTTAATACTCAACTCGTAGTTTTAGGTGTTATCTTGGCGATTTGGTCACGTGAGCAAGTTCGTATAATGTATTTAGACTTGTGTGCATATTTGGTTTAGAGCCCCGAGTGCTCGGGTGAGTTTCAGATTGGTTTCGGAATGATTTTCCATGATTTTTGAGTGCTAGTACTGGTGTCATCGCATTTGCGATATTTTTGTCGCAAATGCGAAGCAGCCATCACAATTGCGAAATTTGGGCTGCTGGGGGAGATTCGCATTTGCGAAGAAACCCTTCGTATTTGCGATGGACCCTGCCGCTTTTGCGGGATATAGATCTTCACATTTGTGATGTTTTGAGTCGCAAATGCGACCTTGACAGGAAAACTTCTAGTTCGCATTTGCGATATTTTGTTCGCATTTGCGGAGGTCGCATTTGTGAACCCCCTTGTCGCAGATGCGACATCTGCAGCCTGCTAAATGCAGAGAATTTCGAGACTTAGCTTCATTTTGTTATATTTTTAACCCTAGCTTCGATGGGAGACGATTTTGTGAAGGGATTTTCATACCAAATCATTGGTTAAGTACCTCTAATCAATTCTCAACTACATTTCATGATTTTTCATAAGATTTAACATCAAATTCATGAGAATCTAGGGAAAAATTTGGGGATTTTGTCAAAACTTTGAAAAAATAAAAATTTAGGATATGAGAGTCAAATAGGACTCGGATTTGGAAACAAAATATGTATTTGGACTCGTGAGGCTATGGGTAGTCATGACCTACCCTTGGACCCGGGTTTTGACCGGACGGGCCTGGGGGTTGACTTTTATTGACTTTTTAGAAATTGTATAAAAATCACAACTTTATTAATTGAAATTGTTTTCCATTGCATTGTGTGATGTATTTAAGTCGTCTTTGGCTAGATTGAGTCGAGCGGAGGTGAATTTGTAAAGGAAAAGCTAAATTGAGTATTGAGTTAGCCGAATTGAGGTAAGTGTCTTGCCTAACTTTGTTGAGGGAATTTTTCCTACTATTTGACTTTATTTGCTACATGCGGGGGTGATACATATATGAGGTGACGAGCATATATGCATGTTCCAGGGTTAACCATGCTCGGGGGTAAATTGTGTTATTAATTGTGTCTTGTAAAATCACGTGACCTTCTTGCATCATGCCTTACTTGACTCCTAGATACTAAGAACATAGTATTAAATGTTAGAAACTAAGACTTAGCTTATTATAACTTGATCAAATTTGATGAAATTCTGAGAATACATTGGTGTGTTTAATTCGGTCATCAATATGCATAATCATTAATACATTGCTACGGCCGATATCCTTGAGATACTAGATTCTGTACTTGTGTTGTAGATCATTTGTGAGATTTGTTGGAATACTTGAATAATAAGGTTCTTGCGGGTTTATTAAACTATTGTTGGCTTGGAAAGTTGTGATTGGGATTCATTTGAAATATTCGTTTAAACACTCTCCTTGACGTCATTTATGCTTCCTGCCTTGTTTATCATTGATATACATATGCTTGGTAAGGAAGAGTGTAAAGCACGAAGGGTAATGTCGTGCCTTTGTTTATACATTATCATATGAGGGAGAGTATAAAGCATGAAGGGTTATGTCGTGCCATATTATTGAGAGTAAAAGCATGAAGGGTGATGCCGTGCCATTTCATTTATATTATCATGTTTTAAATTATCATGAGTTCATGGTACAGTGGGTATTTCCGTGCATGTAAGGACGAGGGACATGCATTATGTTTTGATATCTTTCCTTTGTGTATACATTCATGTCGTTACATTGAGCTGTTAATGTTGTATTTATGGTTCTTATGTGACTTGTCGTTAGTGCCCTGTTCTTGTTCTTTATCTTATTTGTTATTGTGTCACTTATGCCTTCTACTTGCTAAACTTGCAAATATCATGCCTACTTCCTGCTGTCATAATTATATCTTTGTCGTATCTATTTTGGTTGCACTTAGTACATGCCTTCTACCGTGTTAGTCATTCATGCATCTACTTGTTAACGCATAAAGATCATGTGTTCCCCTCGTATTCGTTATATTTGTATTTATGCCTCCACCATGCTAGTTAGTTGAAGTTACATTCCTTTTCTTGATTCCTGTCATCACCTTTATGCTTTCTGCCTTGTCTGTTACTGATGCCCTTATGTACATTCTTGTTCATTATTGCTATTTGCATATTTCCTACTTTGTCATTACTGTTATCGGTATATCTGCCATCCGGTTGGTACTGTTGTATGCATTTTTGGTGAGGATAAGATAAATTCACGAAGGGTGTTGTCGTGCAATTGACTTGATATCAGAGTATATTCCTCACGTTATAAAAGTTATGGGGTGACTATTGTGGTTTATTGGTTTCTCTCTAAGGAAAAGATTGGTTGAGATATTGAAAAATATTGAATTGTGATCTCTTCTAGTACTCTGTTATTATTTTGTACATTCGTTTCGTGTACTCTATCATGTTATACTGTAGTATAGTTCTATTGCAAGATTTCGGTACAAATTTTTATTAGTGAGCATCTATTTACTAAAAAACCTCGTCACTACTTCGACGAGGTTAGACAAAATACTTACTGGGTACATGGGGTTGGTTGTACTCATACTACACTTCTGCACCTTGCGTGCAGACTTTTGGAGAGGAGCTGCTGGTGATATCGGTAGCTGACCCTGAAGATGTTCGTGCATTCTGGATATGGCTGCCACTTGTCCTTGCTGGCTTTAGATTTTGTTAATCTGTTTATGTAGCTTTCAAACAGATCGTGTAATTATTTGTATCAGCTTTGTAAATTCTAAATTTTAGAAGCTCATAATTTGTACTACCAATTCTTGGGTTAATTTATAAATGTCCAGATAATTCTTCACTATTTTTCTATAATTTCATTTGGATTGTATTGTCTGTTAGTTGGCTTACCTAGCGGGTTGAGTTAGGTGTCATCACGATTAGTGATTTTTGGGTCGTGACATATGAAGCCACTCAAGACCTAGAACCACTGAACGGACACCAAGGCTCAAAACGACCGGTCAGGTAGTTACACAAGAGAAATGAGCCTTCTCTTAATTTTCCACCCCCTTCTTTAACCTTTTCTTGTTATATATATCATATGCAACGCGACTTTTGAACTTGAAAATTAAAGGATACGGCTATTACCACTAAGAACGGCAGTTTAGAGCGTTTAAGAAAAAAGATATAAAAGAGACAAAATGAAACTTTTAAAAGTTAGTGACTTTTAAATGGCAGTTATTAGCCACTAATGAAGGGGAAAATGCAAAAAAAAAAAAAAAAAAAAAAAAAAAACCTTAAAGTGAGAGGGGAAAATCCAAAAAATTGAGATGATAGATAAATAGGATCCTGGGGCAGAGAGAGGTGCTAACCCATCTATATATATATATATATATATATATATATATATAACTTGAGATAGTCTCTGAAAATGCCAAATATTATAAACAACAACGGAGAAGACGAGCGAACTTATCATTGAAAGTACCAAAAAAGTATAGGATGATTCTATTCCAATTTATTTTTCATATGTATATTTCCGTTATATATGCCTTTTTTTGTTTAAAAATATTCATATGTATACCTTGCCTTATGTATTTGTCATTTTTAATTTTTTGTATTTAGTGTACTTCGAAGGAGTTTTAACGATTAGTCCGAACAAATTCACTAGTATTTAAATATTTACATCGGTTATAAGCTACTGCATAAACACCATATGAATAGTCAACGATTTATTAAGAAACTTTGAGAATTTACAAGATTAGTTATACACAATTGCAAAAAGTTCTATTAGGCGAGCCCAGTACGCTGGGCGTTGGGCGTGTCCGGGGAGTAAGCCCCGACGGCCTAGGCGTAAGTATCATGGAACTAAGCCTCACACATAAGCCCAGGGGCATTTTACGAGTGCTCCACCCCGGGGCGAGTCCCAATTTAAGCCTTTTAAAACAGAGCATACGAGTACAATATTAATAACATAGCCAACAAGCCAGTACATAAGCACCATATGAGTACAATATTAATAACATAGCCAACAGAATTATTTAATAAGTGCCCATAAAGATAACTACATCGGTTTACAAACGATTACACTTTTTTCAAATTTATAACCACCACATTATGTAATAAGACCAGTAGTATACATAGGTATACTAGTTTGTGGCGCACAGATACAACACATAACAAAAACTTATTCAAACAGATGCCTTTGTTGAACAGTAGTTTGCTTGACAAATAGCCATACAACTGCCGAACTTCTCTTTGTCTGAAAATTTGAAAAAATATTGATTAAGTGTTAGATCGCCAAATGCAAGCGAATAGTATGAGTTATGAGTTATAAGTATGGGTATCAAATAGGCCAGATTAGGCAAATTTTGGGCGAATTAAATTGGCTTGGGTCATAACCCTTCCAAAATTTGCTTGAGACCAGGGGCGGATGCAATGTGGTAGATGCGGGTTCAATTGAACTCATAACTTTCGACGCGGAGCAGAATTTTATGTGTAAAATTCATTAAAATTACAAAAATAATGGATATGAACTCATTACTTTAAAATTTAAATATAATGTGTTCAATATTAAAATCTTAAAAATTGAACCCATAGAGTTTAGATTCTGGATCCGCTTCTGCTTGAGACATGGATTAATATGAGTTAAACATCATCCAACTTAAATATCTTTTATTTATTTATAAAAATATTATTCATTCTCTATCTGTTGGGGCAACAATGCTATTAAAATTGGGCCATATTTTATCTTTTTACCCGTTATTGTGTATATAACATAAATATTTTTTCATTCCTTATCCCAATATTAAAGACCTACAAGACCTCCTTTAAAAGAAGGCAATAAATGAAATTTATAAATATAAATAAACCGCTGAAAATAAAATAAAAGAGGAGTATAATTATTCTATGGTGATAGAAGTCCCTAGAGTTCTCAATTCGATTCTAGTTAGAGTGCCCCGCCTATTTCACCGAAAAAGATTTTCTGTCGTAAATGTTTTCTTAAATCCACATCTGGCATTTGGGGTTTACTAGTTGTGTTTTCCATCAACGAACAGAGGCAAACCGAAATACCTTTTTATCTTTGCTTCTCACATCTCAGAACAACACACAGTCTAGCTTTGAGGGCAATTTCTAAAACTTAGAAAGAAGAATGGTGTTTGGTCAAGTAGTGATTGGTCTCTCAGCTTCCAGCAAAACCACTTACGGCTAGAGGAGGACTCAGAATTTGACAGTCACGGGAACAAGGAACACGGTTACATTCAATATAAATTTACCATTGTTCAAAAAAATTAGTAATGAGGTCTTTGTTAATATTTGACTATTTCTTTAAAAATATTACAAATTTATATGAAATTTTTGTCGAAGTTCTCAGGTGTCGTTGACCCCTCTTTCTACCATGTACATCTGCCTTTGCTTACTGCAACGACCTGTCTCAATTCCACCAACTCATTGGACGGTAACTTAAATTTAAAGTGATTTGAAATATATTTGAGTTAAATTTCTGATTTGATTTTTCCGAGTTTGTGAGTTGTTTGGATTGACTGTTGTTCCAATATAATATAAATATCAAGAGAAGTTCAAAACTTAGTGAAGTGATTTCGAGTATATTTGAGCCAGATTTTAGTTAAATTTTAAAAGAGACAGAAGGAAAAGACAAAGTCATTTTTTATATAATGGTGTATAAACAACCTCCTTAGACTATTTCTAACAAGTCTAAACAATACTCCCTCCAAATTGCTTATAAATCATATTCGAATATTAAATACACTTATTTAAGCTTGCTCAATAGACAATAGGGGTTGCTCTGATGGTAAACAACCTCCACTTTCAACCAAGAGGTTGTGAGTTCGAGTCACCCCAAGAGCAAGGTGAGGAGTTCTTGGAGGGAAGGATGCCGAGGGTCTATTGGAAACAGCCTCTCTACCTCATGGTAGGAGTAAGGTCTGCGTACACACTACCCTCCCCAAACCCCACTAGTGAGATTATACTGGGTTGTTGTTGTTGTAAGCTTGCTCAATAATGGTGGATTACCTTAAGAATTTAATTTTCACCAGCCAAATGGATTTGGTTTGTTAGAATTATGTTTGAACCACAATTATTGATTCTGAAATTGGATTAGAAGTTTAAGCTTTAAGAAATAAAACTGAATAGTATTTTCTAGAACCTATTTGAAGTTGAATGTTGAATCTTGGTCTATTATATTTGGGCTATAACTTTACAAAGTTATATATAGGCCACCTGATTGCAATATATGTGTGTGAACTGTACTTATGTGTAATTCTCTTTTTGTTTATTTATTCTTTTACAATTCGTTTAGTCACCAAATCAAAATGACGAAAGCTTTTTCTTTTATTATCATAACTTTATCTAACCAGGTACACCCGTAAAATTTAGGTTTCGATATTTTCATAAGTTTTCTTGCTGATTAATTTGGTTTAAATAGGTCGCCGAAGCTGGGTCAAATATTTGGATGGGTTAACTATTGTTATGCTCAAATTCACGTGTCAATATATATATATATATATATATATATATATATATATATATTATGCACCCAAAATACCACACGAATTAGAGAGAGA
Source organism: Nicotiana tomentosiformis (assembly GCF_000390325.3). Classification (NCBI taxonomy): domain Eukaryota; kingdom Viridiplantae; phylum Streptophyta; class Magnoliopsida; order Solanales; family Solanaceae; genus Nicotiana; species Nicotiana tomentosiformis. The sequence goes on from NC_090823.1 coordinate 18,717,932, forward strand.
GAGAGGAGAGAATATTTATTATACCGTTAAGGAGAATATAGTTCATGCATTTTCCATAAGCGCATTCATGGTTACAAACACCACTTTTATCAGCCGCAATTGAAGCAAAAGACTGGTAACATTCCATAGAGAGGCAATTGCCTAATAGAGCGCACTTTGCCATGCATGAAGGAATGGTGAGAATACATTGAATCGCATAAACAATGCCCCCTGTCCTTACTAGGCAATCCCACACAGATTCAGAAGACACGGGTCGCCCTGAAAAGAGAAGGATTAATGAATTTTAATAAAGATTCATGAATACTTATAGTCACACATGCATAAGAATTAATGCATTTTAATAAAGAGACGAAATGTGAACCACCGTGTGTCACACTGGATGAATAATTTTGCCATAATTATTTTTCCAATTTTGGACATACTAGTTAGGATTTTTGTGGAGTATCTTGGACTAAAAAATGTCCCACTTTGTTAGAGCATTAAATACACCAATTAGTTTAAAGCTTTTGTGAGCAAGATTTATTTACTCTCTTCACGGTAATACCTTATTATGTGACTTTAATGCTTAGTGTTTTTATTCTAGTTTTCATGAGTAGATAACTTAATTACTAAGGTTGTGAATCCAATGATGGGTGTAATGTATGTGTGTTTACCATTGAATCCTATTATTTCTATAATTCAGGGACTAGAAAATAATTTAAACCTATTTCATTCCCCCGATTTGGTACTCGGCATGGTCATGAATACTTATAGTTACACATGCAAGAATTAGCATATTCATAGTTTAGTCTTTACCTTTCATTGTTTTGTCTTTTGCTTCAGAAGAATCAATGCATTTTAATAAAGAGACAAAATGTGAACCACCATGCGGCCGGCCGTGTGTCACACTACATGAATAGTTTTGCCATAATTATTTCTCTAATTTTGGACCATTAAAAATAGACTAATTAGGATTTTTGTGGAGTATCTTGGATTAAAAAGTGTCACACTTTGTTAGAGCATTAAATACACCATTATTTTAAAGCTTTTGTGAACAAGATCATTTACGTTAAGACCTTTTTTCATTGTATGACTTTAATGCTTAGTGTTATTATTCTAGTTGTTGTGAGTAGTGAGCTTTATTACTGAGGTTGTGGACCTAATGATAGGTATAATTTATGTGTGTTTACCATTGAATCTTATTATTTATATAATTCAGGGACTAGATAAAATAACTTGACACCTCTCGTAGTCCAAGAAACTTATTTATTTTCTCCATATTATATCATTTCCCTTATTATTCTTTTCATTTTAATTTATGTTAGAATTTCAAAATTTATGTCCCTTAGAATACATCGTGTAAAAAAAGTTCAATATCCATTACTATTAAAAAGAAAATCAATTACTGCGTAACCGCTCACTTGCAATTAATTCTCAGCATATGCCGCCTACTATTTCTTCAAGGAATGAAGAGTGATATACCTACTCATATTCATAATTACATGATCATGGTTGTAGAAAATAAAATTAACATTGACAATAAAGAACTAGTAAAAATAATTTTTGCCTATTTCATTTCCCCGATTTGGTACTCGGCATGGTCATGAAATTCATACATATTACTGTAGGTCCGCCCTGTCATAAATACTTATAATCGTACAATTCATAAGCATCAGCGAATTCATAGTTTAGTCTATAGCTTTCATTGTTTTGTTTTTTGCTTCAGAAGAATCAATGGATTTTAACAAAGAGAAAATGTGAACAACATGCGGGCCGTGTGTGACACTGCAGGAATAATTTTGTCATAATTATTTCTCCAATTGTGGACCATTAAAAAGAGACTAATTAGGATTTTTGTGGAGTATCTTAGATTAAAAAGTGTCACACTTGGTTAGAGCATTAAATATATCATTATTTTAAAGCTATAGTGAACAAGATCATTTACTTTTGTGATGACCCAAAAAGTCATCTTTAAATTTAATAATTAATTATGTGTTTTAAAACCTAGAAAAGTACTATTTATCATTCCTCGACTTGCGTGCATAGCCCGTATAATTTTTCGGAAAGTTTTTTGTGTGAAAAATAGATTAAAATATGAAATAAAGCTTTAAAACTCAACTGAGTTAATTTTGGTCAATATTTTGAGCAAACAAACTCGAATCAGTATTTTGACAGTCTCGGTAGGTCCGTACCGTCATTTGGGACTCGAGCGTATTCCCGGAATCGAATTCCGAGGTCCTTAACCCGAGATATGGATTTTTGATGAAAAATTAAAAGTTTAAAAGCTTAATAATTTTTAAGAATTTACTGATATTGGATTTATTGACACAGGGTCCGTATTTTGGTTTCGGAGCCCGCTATAGGTCCACTATAATATGTATGACTTGTCTGCCAAATTTAGTGAGAAACAGAGTTGATTTGTCGTGATTCGGACGTCCGGTTGTGAAAATATAAGTTTTAAAGTTTTCTTGAAAATTTCCTTTAATTTGGTGTCCGATTCATAGTTCTAGGTATTATTTTGGCGATCTAATCGCGCGAGCAAGTTCGTATGGTATTTTAGGAATTGTGTGCATATATGGTTTGGAACCCCGAGGGCTCGGGTGTAATTCAGATCAGGATCGACGCATTTTGGAACCATGAAACTGCCGAACCTGCTGCTACTGGTTTCCTTCTATGCGATTGCGTGACTGTGTCCGCGATCGCGAAGGCTTAATGGTCACAGATGAAATTTTTACTATGCGATCGCATAGTGAGGTTTGCGATTGCACAGTGACAGCAGGCAAAGCACCGCGAATGCGAGGTCCAAGCCGCGTTCGCGTAGAAGGAATGAGGCAGAAGGTGAAGCACAAAATTTGTACTACGTGATCGCACAATGATGTCCACGATTGTGGAAGGCTAAGAAATTGTGCTTCGCGTTCGCGAGAGCACTGCCGCGTTCGCGTAGAGCAAAAAGTTGGGCAGCCAAAAATGTGCTTCGCGATCGCGAAGCATTGTACGCGATCGCATAAGGTAAACTCTCGGGGAACAGAACTTAAGTTCTAGAAATGGGATTTCGTCCCATTTTCAACCATTTTCCATATTAAGGCGATTCTTGAGCGATTTTTACGGAAAAATATTGGGGTAAGTGTTCCTTATCCTATATTGATTATATTTCATGATTCCATACTCATTTATATCATGAATCCATGAAATTTTGGGAGAAAAATCAGATTTTTATAAAATCTTCCAAAAAACAAAAATTTAAGATTTCAAGGTCCATTTGACATCGTAATTTGATAATTTTTGTATGGTTGGACTCGTCTCGGAATGAGTGTTCGAATTTCGTAACTTTTTTCGATATATGAGACGTGGGCCCCACTGTCAATTTTTAAAGTGAATTTTAGATTTTATCCGAAAAATTAGTAAATTTATATGGAATTAATTTCTATGATTTGTATTTAGTATATCGAATTATTTGTGAATAGATTTGAAGTTTTTGGAGTCAAATTTAAAAGAAAAAATCGTGGTCGAGTAATTGATTGAAATTACAAAGCGAGGTAAGTGTCGTGGTTAACCTTGACTTGAGGGAATAGAACCCTTAAATTATTTATTATGTGAAATGCATGTGAACGACGTATCAACGAGGTGACGAGTGTCTATACGTCGTCAAATTAATTGTTTGCATAATTATTTAAAAATCATAAATTATTCTAAGACACGAATTAATTGTTATAATAATTGTTTCTCTCCTATTCTTTGTCAAATATTAATTCTTGAATTCCTGCAATAATTGTTACATGCTATTTGATTTATGTGTCGTAATTTTTATTTGACATTTAGCATACTAAATATTAAACTGCCTATTTTCTCCATGATTTTCATAATTAATTGCTAATTGCCATTGTTTGTTCATAAATAAATTATAATTATTGTGTGTCTTGATGCTTAATAGTTTCTCATTGGACGTGGTATTTATTGGAGTAATATTTATTACATTTATGAGTTGTTTAAAGTTATATTGGGGGAACGGATTGCACGCCGCAATGGAAATGAAAGTAAATATATATATTAGGGGATCGGATTGCACGCCGCAACAGACTTATTTAAAAGTCTATATTGGAGGATCACATTGCACGCCGCAACAAACTTATTAAAAAGTCTATATTGGGGGATCGGGTTGCACGCAGCGACAGACTTATTTAAAAGTCTATATATATACTTGATTAAAATAAATATATTGGAGGGTTGAAAATGAATATATTGTGGGAATGGGTTGCACGCTGCAACGAAAATTGGTTGAAATAATAATTGGTTATGACTGCTGAGTTGGCTTCAACTATTAAAAAAAAAGAGCTATCTGATTTAATTCTATTTTTGTGGTTATTACTATTATTGCGTACAGGTTAATGTAAGTGACGTGCCTTAGCCTCATTACTACTTCGTCGAGGTTAGGCTAGGCACTTACCAATACATGGGGTCGGTTGTATTGATACTACACTCTGCACTTCTTGTGCAGATTTCAGAGTTGGTCCCGGCGGCGTACCATAGACTTGCTCGGATTTCAGCTACTAGAGGAGACTTGAGGTACAACTGCACGGCGTCCGCAGTTCTAAAGTCCCCGTCTACCTTATTTTAGTTGTGTGTTTGCTTTCAGACAACTTTATTTTATTCAAACCTTTATTTGTATTAGTCTAGAAGCTCGTGCACTTGTGACACCAATTCTGGGATAGTATTTAGATATCGAAATTTTTATGGATTATTCACTATATTTCACTCTTAACTTCCACATTTGTTTCTTTGTTATTAATAGATTTAAAATTATTTTAAAATGGATAATATTATTCTAACGTTGGCTTGCCTAGCAAGTGAAATATTAGGCGCTATCACGGTTCCGAAGGTGAGAATTTTGGGTCGTGACAACTTTCTTGACTGTAAGACCTTTTTTCATTGGATTTTAATGCTTAGTGTTATTATTCTAGTTGTCATGAGTAGTTTAGCTATATTACTAAGGTTGTAGACCCAATGATGGGTATAATTTATGTGTGTTTACCATTGAATCTTATCTATATATATATATATATATATATATATATATATATATATATATATATATATATATATATATATATATATATAATTGAGGGACATCAAAGAGATGAAGTGGCATGCTCTAAAGCCAGAATTTGTATTTATTTTTTCCCTCAATTCTTTTGTTATTTTCTCCTTATGTTGATTTTTAAAAAGCCCAAAAATCACGATTTAGCATAATAAATATTAAACTGCCTATTTTTTCAATGATTTTCATAATTAATTGCTAATTGCCATTGTGTGTTCATAAATAAATTATAATTATTGTGTGCCTTGATGCTTAATAGTTTCTCATTGGACATGGTATTTATTGGAGTAATTTTTATTTTATTTATGAGTTGTTGTTAGGACCAACCACACTCACGCAAGTATACGTGGTCGTCAAGTAATAGAGTATCGTTCCCACGAGGACTTATGATTAACTTTTGACTAATTCAAACTCAAATAACTTATCGACTCAAGCGATTTCTTATAAAATAGATAATTGTCTAATTTACTACCTAAAGACTATCAAGTAATGGAATACCAGAAATCAATACAACACTTAAATGGTTTTAAATAACAATCAATGGGAGATAATATTCTAGGGTCACGGGTTATTTAACAATCATGTTACATTCTTAGCTTAAAATAACTAATTGATTTATCTGGATTGTTGGTTCACAGGGTTGATATTACTCATAAGAGTCTGTCGAGCCCTTACTAGCCTATTCAAGCTAACTTAATACTTATACGTCTATGGAATTAAACTTAACAAGAACGCATGTACAATTCCTGTATAGCAACCGAGCAAGGCAATTAGGTATATGTCTATCCCAATTGCGAATCCTTTCCCCTATGCCCGGGTTTAAGAACTTGCTCTATTTAATTCTATATGCAATCTAGAGTTTCCACTTTAGAGTTCAACTCTTGATTCGTAGATAATATTTCACTGTTAGCTACTCAGCAAAATAATTAAAAACAGAATTAAATAAACAACCCAATATGATAAAATCAACTTCGTCAAATTAAACTTCAAACATCAACATTCATGTATACCCATGACCCTAGAACAATAGGGTTCTTAGCCACTCATATTCAGGCAATCATTAAAAATTCACAAGAGTGCATAAGAATCAATCAAAGAAAGAGAGAATAGGAACTCAAGACGAATTCCGTGGTTTTAGAACTTTTTTTTAGCTTTTTCCCCTTCCCCCAATATGTTCGATAACCTAAAGGAGGCGTTTTTGACTTATATATTGCGTACAAAAGTCGTGGGCCAAAGCTCTCCTATTCCTAGTCCAAATCGGCTTCAGGGATTGATTTCAGCTTTGCCTGCGAGGGTGGATGCGACGCATCCACCTCGTCCTCTATTTCTCAGCTTTGCATGCGAGGGTTGATGTGACGCATCCAACCCTAATTCCTCCATCTCAGCTTTGCCCAGGTGCGGATGCTATGGCGGATGCTATGCGCCGACTTCACTGCTAAGGGTGCACGAAATCTGATCTTTTTCTAGATTGGATGCGACGCGTCCAATCTCTCTTCCTTTACCTAGAGCACCTTTTCTTCATATTTTGCACTCCAAACACCCTAATTCACCACACACAACTCAATTAGTCATAAAACCAATAATTAAACCATGTTGGGCATTTTAAAGATCAAATAACATCAAGAAGCGATTAAAACATGGGTAAAGTAACATCAACACATATCGAAATATGCCAAACATCACTACCCCACACTTAAACCTTTGTTCGTCCTCGAACAAACTATCCTATAGTAGACGAAACAAAATTAAGCTCTTATCATTCAAAGCACACTGCACCTATGACCATGGTTATTTGCAACAATTAGGCTCTAGACTATGCATCACATACACTTCCCTTTACTTATGCCCTTCTTTAAACATATTCGAACAAAGACAACATGCTCACAACAACCCTAACCTCAAAAACCGACTCAATGTCACTATGCACTCATGGCTTGAACACCCAACATCATAGAGAAGTCTAATAACGTTACCTATCCCTCGTGAAACCATGTGCCCTCACAATAAGAACAAGAGAGCGAGTTCAATCCACACATTAGAATCTCATATATATTTTAATGACTCACATATATCAAAGAAAATCGCTCACTCTCACAAAGAAGTCACATGCATGAAATTGGTACCATAGGCTTGCCCTTAATGTAAATCTCTACTAATGTAAGCTCGCTCGATCTAAAATCAATTAGGACTTTTTCATGGTTGTACTGTGGGCTAAGGGACGGGTAGGATATATTTAAGGAATAGTGACTCACCCTCCTAAGCACTTTAATACATCACAAAATTACTTTAAGCGTATTTTCTTCAACACCACTTCAATTTCACAAACAATATCACCCCCAAAACAGTCCCTTTTTCTTTAAGCACTATTTTAGTTCATACCCACTAGCAAGAACAAGACAACAATTTATTCATTTCTATTTTTCCTTCCTTTTTTTTTCTTTTGATTTCAAATTCCGCTAGTGGTGTAATATTTTACAAAACAAGTGCATCTTTCTTCCTTTTATTGGTTCCACTCAAAAGTCACCCCAACGTAGTCCCTTTTTACTTCTTTTAGCGCTCATCTAACAATTAAAGTACTTTAAGAGGTAAAAGAATCAAAACAATGTCAATTAAGAATAAAAAGGGTATAGGCTTGTAATGTGGGTACCAAATAAAAGTCATTAGGCTCAAAATGGTTAACTAGGGATAAATTTTATTTGTGATAAGCAATAAGCTCAAAAAGATCAAAGAAAGCCTAAAATCATTTTTCAAACCGAGCATCACCTCAAATTTCGCTTCAACTCACATACCGGGCAAGTTCTAGACACAAGTACAATACATGGACTACACAAAAACCTCATCATACCTGGCACATGACTCACTAAGGACGGTCCCATTCCGACTCTCAAATAATGCAAGTGTTCACGGAGCCACGAGATATTAAGTATTAAGCGCAAAGTGAACATAAGTCATGTAAACGAGACATAGGTGTCACAAACATATTGTCCAATATATGAAGGCTTCATGATCAATTTCAAAACATAGGAAAGGCACTACATATGCCAAAGCCTGAATATACTACTATCAAACAAGTCAAGAGCCCCCTAGGAATCTCATATTTCTTCCTCCATTTATTTTCTAACTCTAATCTATTCTAAAAGAAAAATTTTTACTACCCAGTTCAAAATACATTCCATGGAAAAGAACCGATGCACAAAGAAAAACCACAAGGGATTATTACTACCTACACAAAAAATTTTACTAATTACGGCTACTACTCTAAATTTTTTTTTTTTTTTTTGTTGATAAAATCAACTTAATACTTTCTAGAATCAACTGAGAGTTACTCCATATAGATGAATTTACTGCTATTACATGCCATTAATCCAGTGAATGTTACAGCCCCCAACAGTCAAATTGTAACAGTTTAGTACCTTCATCCATACAAAAAATATGAATAACCCCCACCCCACACTTAGAACTGTGCGTTGTCCCCAATGCACACAAATAAGGTAAAGTAGGGTGAGAAGAAACTCCCTCAAGTCAAGGTGGAAGGCTCATCCGCAGTCTGTGGAAGAGCATCTGCATCCATGGCATTTATCAGGGATGTGATAACTCTCTTCAACTTTACAAATAAGCATTGCGCTATATAGATATCATTATGCCCAACATGAGGTTTATCCGAGCGACGCTCACTAACCACGTTCAATTTCACATAGCACCTCACTCGACCCCACACTTATTCTCACGAGATATCATCACGCATAACGCTCACACAATGTAAATCGAGTAACACTTTATGATTCAAGATGTCTAGCATGTGCCGAATGTTCAATTCATTTAGACAATATATCATAGGCTCAAAACATTGCTGTACACAATCAACACAAATGACCTCACACTTATTCACAAGCATATACCAATATTGCTCGGTTACTCAGACTTCACCGGCGCCTAAATTTACCTCACGGTCAATTCATCGAACATGTGATATGCAACAGTTGTGCCTAGTTCATTCTATCAGTTGGGTAATGCGACTACCCTCCCAAAATTAACGAGATCAAGGGAATTATAGTTTATCATCTCGCAACCATTACAACTAACAAGAACGACAGCCCTAAACCTCAGGCTTTTTCAGTTCCTCTCTTAATCACATGTGTGATATTTGAAATTGGCAAAACCTAAGTTGTTGCTACCATTGAGAGAGGGAAGAGAGGAGAATTAGGAGAGAAGAAAAAGAAAGAACGAAGAAGATGATACGTACCTATCGCGTTTGGATGCGTCGCAATTGGGATTAAAGAAAGAACGAGGACGACGGGCTTTTTATGTTAGGGTGTCGTGTTTTTTTTTATGTTTGAATTTTGTTTTTGGCCTAAGATGTGTTAAAATATAGCACTTACCTGTGCGTTCGAGCTTGGACGCGACGCATCCCCTCTGCTTTCTCCAAAAATTGGTTGGACGCGACGCGGACGCGATAGACAGACTTCACTGCCTTGAGCAATTGGTCTATCAATGTTTTCATGCTGAGGGGGATGCGACGCATCCGCCTCGTTTTCCCATATCTAGACCGAGTTTTTTTTTTCTTTCACAAAAGTTACTACACTTAAGAATGAGTACTACAACTAAGCTAAAATAGCACATAAACTCATCCAAACGATCTCCTCACCCCACACTTAAAATTTTGCAATGTCCTCAATGCACACTATAAATAATAAGAGGGTAAACGAGACTCCCTGGTAGGCCAAAGGCCTAAGCAATAGCGGCTCACGAGGTACTCAGACTTTCCCCAGACATCGTCCTTTGTGTGGGCACCCCACACTTAGTCCTCACCATCTAGCTCGCTTTTGCACTCTTCTAATGGCTTTGCTTCCTATGCTCATAATCCTACAAAACAAAAATAAATACTACAAAATAATAAAAATAAAATAAAATAAAAAGTAAACAAAAATAAAAGAAAGCAGTAACGCTGGGTTGCCTCCCAACAAGCGCCTGATTTAACGTAGCGGCACGACGTGAACCACTTTTTGCCTCCACCTCGAACTTATGAATTGAGCCCCTAACATGGCATCCAGTTTGCGGCTATGCTCCAGTGGTAGGGCTACAATGATAACCAGGCCAAGTAATAAATGTTTCACTCTACACTTCTTGGTCTTTAGATGAGGAATGTATTTTTTGCTTTTTGGCATGACAAATTCAAGAATACAAGCACTCTCATCCTCACTCTTTGACTCTCCCATAGGCTCAGATGGCTTGATTACTATCTTACTATCTAAACACAATGTGGAAAAATGATTGGAATGAGGACCAATACTCCCTAACTCTAGAATTGTATTACTCTTTACATCCTCATATTTACATACACAAGAATCTTCAAATATAACATTATCTACTTCCTCACATGGCTCTAGTGTACTTTTCTCAACATGGGCATCATCAACAAAAATATGCTCGAGTGATTGGCTCTCCACTTTTAGCTCCTTAATTTGGCGTATAAGCTCATTTTCAGCTTTACACAACTCATTACTGTTTTGTTGGGCGTTAGATGCATTAACCTTTGTATTCAATTGAGACTCTAAGTCGTGAATAGTAGTACCAAATTTATCGATCTCTTGTCCCAATTTGGCTCTTACTTCTATAAAGTATCTCATCTCATTTGTAATTTCCTCACGTTGAGCCTCATATATTTCTAATCTTTCGGATTGTTCCACCAGCGACATATGGCTCAAAATCTCCACTTTTTCAAAATTATCTTCTTGCTGGTACTCGCTCTCTTCATTCAATTCTTCCATATTGGCCTTAATTCTTGTGATTGCTGGCCTCATTCTTTTCATATATTTTTTTAGTTCATCCTGTTGCTCTGCTACTTGCCTCAGAATATCCCTAATATATACATCAGGTTCCATATCCTGCACTTCATTACCCCTATCAAACTCAGAAACATCATTAGAAAGATCATAATAAGGGCTCAGAGAAGGATGAACAGGATTAGGACAACCATCCCAATGGCCATCTTGACCACCACACATATTACAAATATTCCACTCAAAGGATTGAGATTGTGCGCACAAATCGGTCCCGGAAATATTCTGATAATTTTTCCACCAGTGGGGTCCTCCACAATATGGACAAGGATCATCAAAATAAGAATAACCATCATTCGAATAATTTTCATTCCAAGATGCCATGTTGAAATAAATAACAAATACTAACTAAAGTAAAAAAAAAAAAAATGAATAGATAAAAAAAATGTCTAACCTAGAAAAATAGCTAATTTCTAAGTCCCCGGCAACGGCGCCAAAAACTTGTTGGGACCAAACACACTCACGCAAGTATACATGGTCGTCAAGTAATAGAGTATCGTTCCCACGAGGACTTATGATTAACTTTTGACTAATTCAAACTCAAATAGCTTAACGACTCAAGCGATTTCTTATAAAATAGATAATTGTCTAATTTACTACCTAAAGACTATCAAGTAATGAAATACCAGAAATCAATACAACACTTAAATGGTTTTAAATAACAATCAATGGGAGATAATATTTTAGGGTCACGGGTTATTTAACAATCATGTTGCATTCTTAGCTTAAAATAACTAATTGATTTATCTGGATTGCTGGTTCACAGGGTTGATATTACTCATAAGAGTCTGTCGAGCCCTTACTAGCCTATTCAAGCTAACTTAATACCTATACGTCTATGGAATTAAACTTAACAAGAACGCATGTACAATTCCTGTATTGCAACCGAGCAAGGCAATTAGGTATATGTCTATCCAATTGCGAATCCTTTCCCCTATGCCCGGGTTTAAGAACTTGCTCTATTTAATTCTATATGCAATCTAGAGTTCCCACTTTCGAGTCCAACTCTAGATTCGTAGATAATATTTCACTGTTAGCTACTCAGCAAAATAATTAAAAACAGAATTAAATAAATAACCCAATATGATAAAATCAACTTCGTCAAATTAAACTTCAAACATCAACATTCATGTATACCCATGACCTTAGAACAATAGGGTTCTTAGCCACTCATATTCAGGCAATCATCAAAAATTCACAAGAGTGCATAAGAATCAATAAAAGAAAGAGAGAATAGGAACTCAAGACGAATTCCGTGGTTTTAGAACTTTTTTTTAGCTTTTTCCCCTTCCCCTAATATGTTCGATAACCTAAAGGAGGCATTTTTGGCTTATATATTGCGTACAAAAGTCGTGGGCCAAAGCTCTCCTATTCCTAGTCCAAATCGGCTTCAGGGATTGATGCTAAGGTGGATGCGACTGGATGCGTCGCATCCACCTCGTCCTCCATTTCAGCTTTGCCTGCGAGGGTGGATGCGACGCATCCATCTCGTCCTCTATTTCTCAGCTTTGCATGCGAGGGTGGATGCGACGCATCCAACCCTAATTCCTCCATCTCAGCTTTGCCCAGGTGCGGATGCTATGGCGGATGCTATGGGCTGACTTCACTGCTAAGGGTGCACGAAATCTGATCTTTTTCTAGATTGGATGCGACGCGTCCAATCTCTCTTCCTTTACCTAGAGCACCTTTTCTTCATATTATTACACTCCAAACACCCTAATTCACCACACACAACTCAATTAGTCATAAAACCAATAATTAAACTATGTTGGGCATTTTAAAAATCAAATAATATCAAGAAGCGGTTAAAACATGGGTAAAGTAACATCAACACATATCGAAATATACCAAATATTACTTGTTTAAAGTTATATTGGGGGAACGGGTTATACGCCGCAACGGAATTGAAAGTAAATATATATATTGGGTGATCGGATTGCATGCCGCAACGGAATTGAAAGTAAATATATATATTGGGGGATCGGATTGCACGCCGCAACAGACTTATTTAAAAGTCTATATTGAGGGATCAGATTGCATGCCGCAACAAACTTATTTAAAAGTCTATATTGGGGGATCGGATTTCACACCGCAACAGACTTATTAAAAAGTTCATATTGGGGGATCGGGTTGCACGCCGTAACAGACTTATTTAAAAGTGTATATATATACTTGATTAAAATAAATATATTGGAGGGTTAAAAATGAATATATTGTGGGAACGGGTTGCACGCTGCAACGAAAATTGGTTGAAATAATAATTGGTTATGACTGTTGAGTTGGCTTCAACTATTAAAAAAAATGAGCTATATGATTTAATTTTATTTTTTGTGGTTATTACTATTATTGCGTACAAGTTAATGTAAGTGACCTGCCTTAGCCTCGTCATTACTTCGTCGAGGTTAGGCTCGGCACTTACCAGTACATGGGGTCGGTTGTACTGATACTACACTCTGCACTTGTTGTGCAGATTTCGGAGTTGGTCCCAGCGGCGTACCATAGACTTGCTCGAATTTCAGCTACTAGAGGAGACTTGAGGTATAACTGCACGGCGTCCGCAGTTCTGAAGTCCCCGTCTACCTTATTTTAGTTGTGTGTTTGCTTTCAGACAGCTTTATTTTATTCAAACCTTTATTTGTATTAGTCTAGAAGCTCGTGCACTTGTGATACCAATTCTGGGATAGTATTTAGATATCGCAATATTTATGGATTATTCACTATATTTCAGTCTTAACTTCCACATTTGTTTCTTTGTTATTAATAGATTTAAAATTATTTTAAAATGGATAATATTATTCTAACGTTGGCTTGCCTAACAAGTGAAATGTTAGACGCTATCACAATTCCGAAGGTGAGAATTTCGGGTCATGATAACTTTCTTGACTGTAAGACCTTTTTTCATTGTATGACTTTAATGCTTAGTGTTATTATTCTAGTTGTCATGAGTGGTTTAGCTTTATTACTAAGGTTGTAGGCCCATGATTGGTATAATTTATGTGTGTTTACCATTGAATTATATATATATATATATATATATATATAATTGAAGGACATCAAAGAGATGATGTGGCATACTCTAAAGCCAGAATTTATATTTATTTTTTCCCTCAATTCTTTTGTTATTTTCTCCTTATGTTGATTTTTAAAAAGCTCAAAAACCACCTCTGTAACGTTTGGTCCATACTAAAGACCGAAAAGTCACGTCTATTGCACATTAATGCCTCATAAATAAATCAATGTGTAAAGGTCAGTTTCAATAAACCAATCGTTTCCACCTATTCAAAACCGACGAAATGCCTCATTAATAAAGAACCGTTTCCCTTTTGTTAGAACTTTAAAAGCCTCACAAATTTTTCTATCAACTATAAAGCCCATAAGCCACCATCAGAAAAATCAGAAAAATAAGAAAGATATTTGAAAAAGAATGAGGAAGAGGAGGAACTGTTCTGAACATTACTTGGAAGAACATTCGCATTTTCCTATTTTTCTTACATTTTTGAATTTGGTATGTCTGCATTGATTATTTCGTCCCTTTCGGTTTGATTCCTTCGTTTGAACTTTTGTTTATAAATTAGAATGTGTGATTATATTGAGTTAACACATTGCTAATACTGATGGATTTTAATTAATTTTGTTCTTTCCCTTTCGGTTTGATCTTTTGTAGAAATTTTTACTTTACTGATGGATTTTTAATTAATTTTATTCTTTTGTGTTTGATAGATTTTCATACAATGAAAACTCCAACATATGAAGGCAAATCGATAACAAATATTGCCCATATACATGCACGAGCAAAAGTTGTATATGACTTGAAGTTTTGATTTTATTATTTTGTATATATACACAATTGTGGGACATAGCCCGATGATGTGGCAAGCCTCATTGAACAGGAAATCCAATTATTTTTTTTGTCAATTATTTGGCTTTTTATCCTACTTTTCCTATTAATTTGCCTATTTTTACAAAACCAAACGTCACTTCTTCATAAACCTAAAGTCACGTCCTTTTTCTCTTCTTTCTCATTAAGAAAACCAAATATGATAGGCTTAAAAATCCAAACTAGAACGTCTTTTTCAAACCGTTGCTTGCAACGTTACAAATAACAGTTTGCTTGCCCGTTTTCTTTTATCTCTTCACTAATGCCTATTAAATATGCCTGAAAGCACAAATTTCTTTATTCAAGTTGAACTTGCCCGTTTCACACCCTTCTGCGATATCTCGCAAGGTTTATTTTGGTACTATACTAAAATATTGTTGAATCTTTGTCAAATACATTAACAAAATTAATTTTTTTTGCAGGTTTGTTGTTGATTTAATCTTCTGATTTTGATATATTAAGTTTTCCACGGGTGAAAATTTCACCAATTTTTTCTTCTTTGCAGATACGTCATAGAATGCTTTGCAAATTAAAAGAATTCCATAAAACATTATATCAGGAATATATTACTTTTAGGTTACTTCATTAGAATCTTTATCTTCAAATGCATGCTGTAATTCGAAAGGGTGGTCGTCCCAAATTAAACTTGATGTGTTTTAATTTCTAGGCTCTTAATTATGGTGCTTGCACGCTTATTAGTACTAATTAACATTTTTGAAATTTTTTTATAAATTACTTACAGTTGATAAACAAGGCAGCAAAGGCTGGATAAGAGTACAAAGTAATTACATTGAAGCAAATAATGAAATGAAAACAAGATAGTTTATAGAGGCAAAAGCAATAACATAGATAGATAGCTAGTATATAGTTCTGTGCTGTCAGTACAATGTTTAATTTTCTTCCTTCATTTGTTATCTTACTGTTGGATTCTAAACCGCATTATGCATAATAGGGCTTTCTTTTTCATGAAAAACTTGGTCTTGGTTATGGTGCATAATTTTTTGGTCTATGTATTAACCTTTTACAATAAATAAAAATAGATATAGTTTTAGCATGTGTGTAAGAAGGTGGCCAGGTAATTAAGTGTTCTCTGGCTTTTATGGGATGGGTATCAGTTTTTCTAATTTGTAAAATAACTATATCGTTTGGTATGCAGGATGATATATATGATGCCACAAATAGCGCAACGGGAAGTCGGAATATGTTTATGGAAATGGCTAAAAGAAAATGGAAGGTATATTTTAGTAAATTGCTCGTGTATAGGGAGGTGTCTTGATAAATTTTTATACTGTATTTTTCTCAATAAATACAGAGTCTTACCTTATACATGAGGTTGAATGTGGTTTTTGGGATAATATCTCTGTTCTTGTAGCTATGAAGTGATTGTGCCCTTCATTGCTCATTTGAGAGCAATAATAGGTAATCTATTTTTTTGTTTGTAGAAGCTTCTTTCTCATAGTTACATTCCTTTCTCATATCATGAAATTTCAGTTATAAGATAAATTTTTACGTTTAGAGACCAAACACGAACGCTGGTATATATAAATTGAGTATTCTCTCTTCAACGTTGAAAATTAGAACAAACATGAGAGAAAAGAAAATTTCATCTCAAGTTTCATCGTGTGATTAGAGTTTCACATGGTATAATTCGGTGATACTTCTATTGGCAATTGTAGTAATGGAAGAGAACATATGTGTGCTAAAATTTGAAGATGAAAGTTTTGAATTGAAGCATGAACGAAAGGGACGTTATCTACGGCTAATGCTGACCTAACACAATGATTTTGAGTTTTATCACAACAACCCAAATTTCCATCTAAATTGACAGCATTTGGTTTTCAGGAAAGTAATCAAAGGAATTGGGTGCTTCCTTTTGCTGAACATGTGATAACTGGTGTTGGAGATCTTTCTTAAGAAACCGTAGATTTTTTAAGACACCATTGCAACCCTTGGTAAAAAGCTAAGTTCCCTTAATGTAACTTTGGTTCTCATTATTTGAGGTATATATATATTTTAGTACCCATCTTTCTTAAAAAGCTAAGTTCTCATACTTACATATATAGTATTATCTGCTATAAACTCAAATTTATGAATTAACCCCAAAGTATATTGTTTATAAGCACTTTCATTATCATAGAAAGGACGGTTTAATAAATTTAAACATCCTTTTTTATCACCGCACGAAGCGCTTATATATTAACTAGTTATTTATATAATTCAGGGACTAGTTAAAATAAATTGGCACCTCACGTAGTCCAAGAAACTTATTTATTTTCTCCATATTATATCATTTCCCTTATTATTCTTTTCATTTTAATTTATGTTAGAATTTCAAAATTCATGTCCCTTAGAAGACATCGTGTAAAAGAAGTCCAATATCCATTACTATTAAAAAGAAAATCAATTACTGCCTAACCGCTCACTTGCAATTAATTCTCAGCATATGTCGCCTACTATATCTTCAAGGAATGAAGAGTGATATACCTACTCATATTCATAATTACATGCTCATGGTTGTAGAAAATAAAATTAACCTTGACAATAAAGAACTAGTAAAAATATTTTGTGTTGGGAATAAACCCCCTATAAAAATAATATTCACAGTAATAGAAGCGGAATAATCATGTGTGATGACCCAAAATGTCATCTTAAATTTAATAAGTAATTCTGTATTCTGAGACCTCGAAAAGCACTATTTATCATTCTTCGACTTGCGTGCGCAGTCCATACAATTTTCCGATAAGTTTTTATATGAAAAGTGGATTAAAATGGGAAATAGAGCTTTAAAACTCAACTAAGTTGACTTTGGTCAACATTTTGAGCAAACGGATTCGGATCAATATTTTGAAAATTTTGGTAGGTTCGTATTGTGATTTGAGACTTGGGCATATGCCCGAAATTAAATTTTGAGGTCCCTAACTCGAGATATGGAATTTTAATAAAAATATTAAAAGCTTGAAAGCTTAATGGTTTTTAAGAAATTACAGATGTTGGATTTATTGACCTCGGGTTCGTATTTTGGTTTCGCAGCCCGGTATAGGTCCAGTATAATATTTATGACTTGTCTGCCGAATTTGATGAGAATCGGAGTTGATTTGACGTGATTCGGACGTCCGGTTGTAAAAATATAAGTTTTAAAGTTTTCTTGAAAACTTCCTTTAATTTCGTGTCCGATTCGTAGTTCTAGGTGTTATTTTGGCGATTCGATCGCGCGAGCAAGTTCGTATGATATTTTAGAACATGTGTGCATATTTGGTTTGGAGCCCCGAGGGCTAGGGTGAGTTTCGGATAGGCTATGAGATGTTTTGGACTTTAAAAATCTTGAATTTTGTTGCAGCATGTGTTCTGGCATGTTCTTCTTCGCGTTCGCGAAGGTACTCTTGCGAACGCGAAGAGTAAACTGGGCAGCTGGATTTTTCTTCTTCGCGAACGCGAAGCGATGGGGGAATTAGCCTTCGCGAACGCGACCATCTCCTCGCGAACGCATAGTGTTAAGCACACCTGGGGGAGGGTCGATCATTCCTTCAGCGCGAACGCGAGCTATGCCTCGCGAACGCGAGCTGTGCCTCGCGAACGCGAAGGAGGACTCGTAAACGTGAAAGCCACGGGCTGCTACTCATCGCGAACGCGACAGGCCCTTCGCGAACGCGAAGAAGGCCTGACCCCTATGACTAAAAACAGAACCAAAAACGAGATTTTTCCCATTTTTCACAAACCCTCAATTATAACTCGGCTTAGGGGCGATTTCAAAGGAGTTTTTTATGATTTCGAACTGGGTGTTCTTTATCATATAGTGATTGTATTTCACAAATCCATGTCTATATTCATCATTTATTTCAGATTTAGATGGAACGAATTGGAATTTTTGTAAAACTTTCCAAAAATAAAAAATTAAGATTTGAAGGTCCATTTGATATCGGAATTGGACAAATTTGATATGGTTGAACTCGTATCGGAACGGGTGTTCGGATTTCGCAAGTTTTTCTGGGATTTGAGACGTGGGTCCCACTGCCGAATATTTTAATGAATTTCGAATTTTTATCCGAAAGATTTGTAAATTCATATGGAATTAATTTCTATAATTAGTATTGAATATATTGAATTGTTTGTGAATAGATTTGAAGCTTTCGCAGGCAAATTTAAAAGTAAAAGCTGTGGTTGAATAATTGATTGGAATTTGCAAAGCGAGGTAAGTGTCGGAGTTAACCTTGACTTGAGGGAATAGAACCCTTAAATTATTTGTTATGTGAATTGCATGTAAACGACGTATAGGCGAGGTGACGAGTGTCTATACGTCGTCAAATTAATTGTTTGCCTGCTTACTTGAAAAATCATAAATTATTTTTAATCATAAATTAATTATTATAATAATTGTTTCTCTCTTATTCTTTACAAATATAAATTCTTGAATTCTCGCATTAATTGTTACATGCTATTTGAATTATGTGCCTTAATTGTTATTTGACATTTAGCGTAATAAATATTAAACTGCCTATTTGCTCCCTGATTTCCATAATAATTTTCTATTTGTCATTGTTTGCTTCATAATTAAACCATAATTATTATATGCTTGTTGTCTTGTAATTTTATATTAATTGTTACATTTATTGGAAAAATTTCTTCTATAAGAATTGGTAAATGAAAATGTTGGAGGAGCGGGTTGCACGCCGCAACATGATTGATTGTAATGAATATATTGGAGGATCGGGTTGCACGCCGCAACAGACTTATTAAAAGTCTATATTGGAGGATCGGGCTGCACGCCGCAACAGACTTATTAAAAATCAATATTGGAGGATCGGGTTGCACGCCGCAACAGACTTGTTAAAAAGTTAATATTGGAGGATCGGGTTGCACGCCGCAACAAACATGATTAAAATGAATATGTTGGATGAGCGGGTTACACGCCGCAATAGAACTGAATGTGGATATATTGTGAGAGAAGGTTGCACGCTGCAATAGAAATAATAGAAATGATAATTGGTTATGACTGCTGAGTTGCCTTCAATTATTATAAATGAATTACCTGATTTATTTCTATTATTGTTGTTGTTACTAATATTGCATACAGGTTAATGTAAGTGAACCGTCTTAGCCTCGTCACTACTTCGTCGAGGTTAGGCTCAGCACTTACCAGTACATGGGGTCGGTTGTACTAATACTACACTCTGAACTTCTTGTGCAGATTTTGGAGTTGGTCCCTGCGGCGTACCATAGACTTGCTCGGATTTCAGCTATCAGAGGAGACTTGAGGTATAAATGCATGGCGTCCGTAGTTCTGAAGTCCCCGTCTATTGTACTTTAGCTGTGTGTTTATTTCCAGACAGCTTTATTTTATTTAGACCTTTATTTGTATTTATTCTAGAAGCTCGTGCACTTGTGACACTAATTCTGAATGGTATTTAGACACCGTTATTATTATGGATTATTTTAAAATTATTTTCGCATTTGCCTCCTTGTTATTAATAAATTTAAATTTTCTTTTAAAAAAATGGATAATGTTATTCTAACATTGACTTGCATAGCAAGTGAAATGTTAGGCGCCATCACAGTCCGGAGGTGGGAATTTCGGGTCGTGACAGTTGGTATCAGAGCACTAGGTTATATAGGTCTCACGAGTCACGAGCAAGCTTAGTAGAGTCTGAAAGATCGGTACGGAGATGTCTGTACTTATCTCTCAGAGGCTATGAAGTTTAGGAACAATATCACTTCTTTCTTATTCTGTCGTGCGATTCTATTCTATCATCGATGATTGAACTATTCTACTCTTATTCTCTCGCAGATGGTGAGAACGCGTAATACCTCTACCGATGGACATGGAATAGAACCCTCGGTGGCAACTATGGCCAAGGGTAGAGGTCGAGGTCGAGGTCGTGCTAGAGGCCGAGGTAGAGCTCAGTCCAGAGCTCGAGCAGTTGCACCTGTTGAAGAACCTCAGATATACCTTTAGGAGGAGGTCCCAGTTCAAAATGTACTAGTTGGACCAGTTCAGGTCCCAGAAGGATTCATAGCCACTCCAGTGCTTCAGGACGCTCTAGTCCGATTGGTGAGTCTTATTGAAGGTGTGGCCCAGGAGCAGATGGCTCCCAGAATCAGGCTCCAGCAACCCCGCCAGTTGGGGTAGTTCAGCAAATTGTTGCGGCACAGACCGGTGATAGGCCCGCCATGTCTTTTGAGGCCTTATTGAGATTGGATAAGTTCTAAGCTCTTTCCAATTCACTTCAGTGGAACACCTTCTGAGGACCCACAGGATTATCTTGAACGCTGCCATGAGGTGCTGCAAAACATGGGTATAGTTGAGACCAATGGAGTTGATTTTGCTGTATTCCAGATGACGGGTTCCGCTAAGAGGTGGTGGAGATATTATACATTGACCCGACCAGTCAGATCGCCTGCACTTACCTGGGATCAGTTCTCTCAGCTATTTCTGGAGAAGTTCCTCCCTATCACACTGAGAGAGGAATTCCGCAAGCAATTTGAGCGTCTATAGTAGGGCAGTATGACTGTTACTCAGTATGAGTCCCGTTTTGTGGATTTGGCCCGTCATGCTCTCCTTTCACTATCTACGGAGGGAGAGAGAGTGAGGAGGTTCATTGAGGGACTCACTCACCCTATCAGACTTCAGATAGCCAAGGAGACCGGAAGTGAGATTTCTTTTCAGGCGGCTGCTAATGTCGCAAGGAGGACCGAGATGGTTCTTGCACAGGAAAGAGGGCAGAGGGCAGAGGTCCGATAAGAGGCCTTGTCAGTTCGGTAGTTACAGTGGTGCCTCGTCTGTAGGCAGGGGTAATTTTTGTAGGGGTCATCCTCCCAGACCGTTTCATTCAGCACTTCATGTATCTCCCGGTGCTTCAGGGAGTCACGGTCCTATTATGCCTTACACTAGGCAGCCAGTATTCAGTGCACATTCAGCTCCTATCAGTGCAACACCACTCCAGAGTTACTACAGTGGTTATCCGGCCCATCTGGGTCAGCTTCAGCTTCAGCAGCCACGGCATCAAGATGGGTGTTATGAGTGTGGGAACATTGGTCACATCAGGAGGTATTGCCCTAGATTGGCGAGTAACAGATCTCGACAAGATTCTCGTGCCATCATACGGGCACCGGTTGCTTCACCGTCTGCTCAGCTAGTTAGAGGTGGAGGTTAGGCCATTATAGGTGGAGGTCAGGCCATTAGAGGTGGAGGTCAGATCGTTAGAGGTGGAGGCCAGCCAGTTAGAGGCCGTCCCAGAGATGCAGTTCAGAGTGGTGGGGCCCAGCCCCGATTTTATGCTTTTCTAGCTAGGCCTGAGGCCGAGTCATCTGATGCTGTGATCACAGGTATTATTCCAATTTGCCATAGAGATGCTTCAGTTCTATATGATCCAGGATCTACTTATTCCTATATGTCCTCCTATTTTGCTTCATATTTGGTTGTGCCTTGTGATTCTCTGAGTTCTTCTATGTGTGTATCGACACCGGTGGGAGACTCTGTGGTTGTAGATCATGTCTATCATTCGTGTGTGGTTACAATTGGTAATCTTGAAACTAGTGTGGATCTTCTACTTCTTGATATGATAGATTTTGATGTCATCTTGGGTATGGATTGGCTGTCTCTTTATCATGCTATATTGGACTGTCATGCCAATACAGTGCCCCTAGCTATGCCGGGGTTACCTCGATTAGAGTGGAAAGAAACTCCTAGCTATTATGCCAGCAGGGTTATTTCTTATATGAAAGCTCGGTGTATGGTAGAGAAAGGATATCTAGCCTATTTGGCTTATATTCGCGATCCCAGTGCGGATGTCCCTTCTATGGACTCAATGCCAGTTGTTTGTGAATTTTCAGAAGTATTTTCTTGCAGATCTGTTGGGGATGCCACCCGAAAGAGATATTGACTTATGTATTGATTTGGCTCCGGGCACTCAGTTCATTTCTATTCCACCATACCGTATGGCCCCGCCAGAGTTGAAAGAATTGAAAGAGGAGTTACAAGACTTGCTTGATCAGGGATTCATTAGACCAAGTGTCTCGCCCTAGGGTGCACCAGTATTATTTTTAAAGAAGAAAGATGGCTCGATGCGGATGTGTATAGACTATCGGCAGTTGAACAAGGCCACTATCAAAAACTAAATATCCGCTGCCAAGAATTGATGACTTATTTGATCAGCTGCAGGGTGCCAAGGTATTTTCGAAAATCGATTTGAGGTTTTGTTACCATCAGTTGAATATTAGGGCATTTGATGTCCCTAAAACAGCTTTTCAGATTCGGTATGGGCATTACGAGTTCCTAGTGATGTCATTTGGGTTGACAAATGCTCCAGCAACATTTATGGATTTGATAAATCGGGTGTTCAAGCCTTATTTGGATTCTTTTGTGGTTGTATTCATTGATGATATCTTGATTTACTCCAGCAGTCGAGAGGAGCATGAGCAACATCTTCGAAGTGTGCTTCACACCTTGAAGAATAATTAGTTATATGCCAATTTTTCAAAATGTGAGTTTTGGTTAGACTCAGTTGCCTTTTTGGGACATGTTGTATCGGCATAAGGCATAAAGGTGGATCCTAAGAAGATTGATGCTGTTCAGAATTGGCTTACACCTACTTCGGTTACAGAGATCCGGAGTTTTCTGGGTTTGGCAGGTTATTATCGTGGGTTCGTGGACGGGTTTTCATCTATATCAAGCACATTGACCAGACTAAACTAGAAGGGTTTTCCATTCAGATGGTCAGACGAGTGTGAGTTGAGCTTTCAGAAGCTCAAGACCGCTTTGACTACGGCGCCAATATTGGTATTACCCACAGGTTCAGGATCGTATACGGTATATTATGACGTATCTCACATTGGGCTTGGTGCAGTATTAATGCAAGATGGCAAGGTAATTGCATATGCGTCGCGGCAGTTGAAAGTTCACTAGAAGAATTATCCTGTTCATTACTTAGAATTGGCAGCAATTGTTCATGCGCTGAAGATTTGCAGGTATTACCTCTACGGTGTCTCGTGTGAGGTATTTACTGATCATCGTAGCCTCCAGTATCTGTTCAAACAAAAGGATCTTAATTTGAGGCAGAGAAGATGGTTGGAGTTGTTGAAAGACTATGATATCACCCTTTTGTATCACCCCGGAAAGGCCAATGTGTGGTGGCCGATGCTTTGAGTAGAAAGGCTGTGAGTATGGGCAGTCTTGCGTATATTTCTGTTGGTGAGAGGCCATTAGCTACAAATGTCCATACTTTGGCTAATCCGTTAGTGAGGTTAGATGTTTCAGCACCTAGCCGGGTTTTAACTTGCATAGTCGCTCGGTCTTCTTTATTTGAGCGTATCAGAGAGAGGTAGTATGATGATCCTCATTTACTTGTCCTTAAGGACACGATGCGGCACAGTGATGCCAAACAGGTCACTATGGGGGAAGATGGAGTTCTGCAAATGCAAGGTCGTATTTGTGTGCCTAATGTGGATGGGCTTTGTGAATTAATTCTTGAAGAGGTACACAGTTCCAGGTATTCTATTCATCCAGGTACCGCCAAAATTATCAAGATTTGCGGCAACATTATTGGTGGAGGAGAATGAGAAAGGATATAGTTGCAAATGTAGCTCGGTGTCTGAATTGTCAGCAAATTTAGTACGTGCATCAGAGACCTGGTGGTTTGCTTCAGAAGTTAGAAATTCCTGAGTGGAAGTGGGAGCGTATCACTATGGTTTTTGTTGTTGGGCTCCCACGGACTCAGAGAAAATTTGACGCAGTTTGGGTCATTGTGGACAGGTTGACCAAGTCAGCCCATTTCATTCCAGTGGCAGTTATCTATTCTTCAGAGAGGTTAGCTGAAATTTACATTTGTGAGATTGTCCTCCTTCACGGTGTGCCCGTGTCTATTATTTCAGATCGAGGTACGCAGTTTACCTCACATTTTTGGAGGGTTGTACAGCGTGAGTTAGGCACGCGGGTGGAGTTGAGTACAACATTTCATCCACAGATAGACGGACAGTCAGAGCGCACTATTCAGATATTAGAAGATATGCTTCACGCTTGTGTTATAGACTTTGGAGGTTCTTGAGATCATTTCTTGCCACTTATGGAGTTTGCTTATAATAATAGCTACCAGTCGAGCATTCAGATGGCTCCATATGAGGCATTATACGGAAGGCGATGCCGATCGCCAGTTGGTTGGTTTGAATCGGGAGAGGCTCGGTTGTTGGGTACCGATTTGGTACAGGATGCCTTGGATAAGGTCAAGATTATTCAGGATCGACTTCGCACAGCTCAGTCTAGGCAAAAGAGTTATGCCGACCGTAAAGTTCGTGATATTGCATTCATGGTTGGAGAACAAATATTGCTTCGGGTTTCACTTATGAAAGGTGTAATGAGGTTCGGAAAGAAGGGCAAGTTGAGCCCTAGGTATATCGGACCCTTTGCGATTCTTGAAAGGGGTGGGTGAAGTAGCCTACAGGCTTGCATTACCACCTAGTTTATTAGCGGTTCATCCGGTGTTCCATGTGTCAATGCTCCGGAAATATCATAGTGATCCGTCCCATGTGTTAGATTTCAACTCAGTCCAATTGGGCAAAGATTTGACTTATGAGGAGGAGCCGGTGGCTATTCTAACCCGGCAGGTCCGACAGTTGAGGTCAAAGAGTTATCCTTAAGTTCGGGTGCAATGGAGAGGTCAGCCGGTAGAGGTATCTACCTGGGAGTCCGAGTCGGACATGCGGAGTAAATATCCACACCTTTTCTCCAGCTCAGGTACTTTTTCTAACTGCGTTTGAGGACGAACGTTTGTTTTAGAGGTGGAAAATGTGATGACCCAAAATGTCATCTTTAAATTTAAAAAGTAATTATGTGTTTTGAGACCTCAAAAAGCACTATTTATCATTCCTCGACTTGCGTGCACAGTCCGTACAATTTTCCGGAAAGTTTTTATGTGAAAAATGGATTAAAATGGGAAATAGAGCTTTAAAACTCAATTAAGTTGACTTTGGTCAATATTTTGAGCAAACGGATCCGGATCAGTGTTTTGAAAATTCCAGTAGGTCCGTATCGTGATTTGAGACTTGGGCGTATGCCCGGAATTGAATTCCGAGGTCCCTAGCTCGAGATATGGAATTTTGATGAAAAATTTAAAAGCTTAATGATTTCTAAGAAATTACTGATGTTGGATTTATTGACCTCGGGTCCGTATTTTGGTTCCGAAGCTCGGTATAGGTCCACTATAATATTTATGACTTGTCTGCCGAATTTGGTGAGAATCGGAGTTGATTTGACGTGATTCGGACATCCGTTTGTAAAAATATAAGTTTTAAAATTTTCTTGAAAACTTCCTTTAATTTCGTGTCCGATTCGTAGTTCTAGGTGTTATTTTGGTGATTCGATTGTACGAGAAAGTTCGTATGATATTTTAGAACCTGTGTGCATGTTTGGTTTGGAGCCCCGAGGGCTCGGGTGAGTTTCGGATAGGCTACAGGATATTTTGGACTTTGAAAATCTGGAATTTTGCTGCAGCACGTGTTCTGGCATGTTCTTCTTCGCGTTCGCGAAGGTACTCTTGCGAACGCGAAGAGTAAACTGGGCAGCTGGATTTTTCTTCTTCGCGAACGTGAAGCGATGGGGGCATTACCCTTCGCGAACGCGACCATCTCCTCGCGAACGCGTTGTGTTAGGCACACTTGGGGGAGGGTCGATCATTCCTTCAGCGCGAACGCGAGCTATGCCTCGTGAACGCGAAGGCCAGGGGGGAAACCTTCACGAAAGCGAAAGCCACGGGCTGCTACTCATCGCGAATGCGACAGGACCTTCGCGAACGCGAAGAAGGCCTGACCCCTGTGACTTAAAACAGAACCAAAAACGGAATTTTTCCCATTTTTCACAAACCCTCAATTATAACTTGGCTTAAGGGCAATTTCAAAGGATTTTTTCACGATTTCGAACTGATTAAGTGTTCTTTATCATATAGTGATTGTATTTCACAAATTCATGTCTATATTCATCATTTATTTCGGATTTAGATGGAAGAAATTGGAATTTTTGTAAAACTTTCCAAAAATGAAAAATTAAGTTTTGAATGTCCATTTGATATCGGAATTGGACAAATTTGGTATGGTTGAACTCGTATCGGAACGGGTGTTCGGATTTCGTGAGTTTTTCTGGGATTTGAGACGTGGGTCCCACTGTCGAATATTTTAATGAATTTTGAATTTTTATCCGAAAAATTTGTAATTTCATATGGAATTAATTCCTATGATTAGTATTGAATATATTGAATTGTTTGTGAATAGATTTGAAACTTTCGGAGGCAAATTTAAAAGTAAAAGCTATGGTTGAATAATTGATTGGAATTTGCAAAGCGAGATAAGTGTCGGAGTTAACCTTGAATTGAGGGAATAGAACCCTTAAATTGTTTGTTATGTGAATTGCATGTAAATGACGTATAGGCGAGATGACGAGCGTCTATATATCGTCAAATTAATTGTTTGCCTGCTTACTTGAAAAATCATAAATTATTTTTAATCATAAATTAATTATTATAATAATTGTTTCTCTCTTATTCTTTGCAAATATAAATTCTTGAATTCCCGCATTAATTGTTACATGCTATTTGAATTATGTGCCTTAATTGTTATTTGACATTTAGCATAATAAATATTAAACTGCCTATTTGCTCCATGATTTCCATAATAATTTTCTATTTGTCATTATTTGCTTCATAATTAAACCATAATTATTGTATGCTTGTTGTCTTGTAATTTTATATTAATTATTACATTTATTGGAAAAATTTCTTCTATAAGAATTGGTAAATGAAAATGTTGGAGGAGCGGGTTGCATGCCGCAACATGATTGATTATAATGAATATATTGGAGGATCGGGTTGCACGCCGCAACAGACTTATTAAAAGTCTCTATTGGAGGATCGGGTTGCTCGCCGCAACAGACTTATTAAAAGTCAATATTGGAGGATCGGGTTGCACGCCGCAACAGACTTATTAAAAGTCAATATTGGAGGATCGGGTTGCACGCCGCAACAGACTTGTTAAAAAGTTAATATTGGAGGATCGGGTTGCACGCCGCAACAGAACTGAATGTGGATATATTGTGAGAGCGGGTTGCACGCTGCAACAGAAATAATAAAAATGATAATCGGTTATGACTGCTGAGTTGCCTTTAATTATTATAAATGAATTACCTAATTTATTCCTATTATTGTTGTTGTTACTAATATTGCGTACAGGTTAATGTAAGTGAACCGCCTTAGCCTCGTCACTACTTTGTTGAGGTTAGGCTCAGCACTTACCAGTACATGGGGTCGGTTATACTGATACTACACTTTGCACTTCTTGTGCAGATTTTGGAGTTGGTCCCATCGGCGTACCATAGACTTGCTCAGATTTCAGCTATCAGAGGAGACTTGAGGTATAACTGCATGGCGTCCGCAGTTCTGAAGTCCCTATCTATTGTACTTTAGCTGTGTGTTTATTTCGAGACAACTTTATTTTATTCAGACCTTTATTTGTATTTATTATAGAAGCTCGTGCACTTGTGACACCAATTCTCGGATGGTATTTAGACACCGTTATTATTATGGATTATTTTAAAATTGTTTCCGTATTTGCGTCCTTGTTATTAATAAATTTAAAAATTATTTTAAAAAATGGATAATGTTATTCTAACGTTGGCTTGCCTAGCAAGTGAAATGTTAGGTGCCATCACGGTCCAGAGGTGAGAATTTAGGGTCGTGACATCATGTAGCACCGAGATACGATAATTAGCAAGAAAAAGAGTGACAACGACACCAAGATTTTTACGTAAAAAACCCTTTGAATAAGGGAAAAAACTACGGCCCCGAGACGAGCAACTGATATCACTATAGCAAGGAATTTTACACTCTGTAGGTCTGAGTAAAATACTCCAAAGACCACTACAACTCTCAAAATAAATAACCTTCTTTTGATATTCTCACCTCACTACAATATCGCTCACTCTCTATTTTTCTCACAGACTATTTTCTTATACCTTATCTGTGAAACCTCAATCTTTCTTTCTCTCTTTGTTGGTGTGTGGAAATGAGAGTTGAAGCTCTCCTTTTATAGCCGAAACCTCATTCTCTACAGCCTACTATATTTGACAACTTGCACACACTTTTACTTCTTTTTCTTCAATGTTGACAATTCAACAAAGTTGGCTACCAACCCAAAGAAAATCAACAAAGTTGGCTACTAAACTAAAGAAATTCAACAAAGTTGGCTACCAAATCAAAGAAATTTTCCTTAGGCACATGCATATTACTTTGGCTATTGAATGAGATGGAACCCATCAATCTCCCCCTACAGTCTCATTCATCTAGAGGAGGTAGCATTGTCTTCTAGTTTGAGTGCATGCCGACAAGTTCTTTGCATAGCTCGAACTTGTCTCTTGGTACCACCTTGGTTAACATATCAGCAGGATTTTCACTCGTGTGAATCTTTTTGACCTGTAAAGATTCGTTCTCCACCTGCTCACGAATCCAATGATATCGCACATCTATATGCTTTGTTCTTGCATGGTACATGGAGTTCTTTCTCAAGTCTATTGCACTTTGACTGTCACAATAGACGACATACTCCTTTTGATGCAATTCCAGCTCTTGAAGAAACTGCTTGAGCCATATCATCTCCTTGCTAGCTTCTATAGCGGCAATGTACTCTGCTTCAGTTGTTGAAAGTGCAACACACTTCTGCAATTTAGACTGCCATGATATAGCCCCCCATGAAAATGTAAATAAATATCCAGTAGTGAATTTTCTGTTATCAATGTCACCTGCCATATCAACATCTGTATAGCCCTTCAAGATTGGATGAGATCCTCCAAAGCACAAAAAATCTCCCGTGGTACCTCTCAGGTACCTGAGTATCCACTTGACTGCTTCCCAATGTTCCTCTCCAGGATTTTCAAGGAATCTGCTAACAACACCAACTGCATGAGCAATATCAGGTCTGGTGCATACTATTGCATACATCAAGCTTCCGACTGTTGAAGAATAAGGAACTCTAGCCATGTTCCATTTCTCCTCCACACTTGTAGGACAAATCTTCTTGATCAACTTTAGATGACTAGTAAGAGGTGTGCTGACTTGCTTAGCATTCTTCATGTTGAAGCGTTCCAGTACACGTTCAATGTACTTCTCCTGAGACAGCCACAACTTTCTGCTTGTTCGTTCTCGAACTATCTTCATACCCAGAATTTGTTGTGCTAGGCCCAAGTCCTTCATATCAAAAGACTTGGACAAATCTCCCTTCAACTTTGCGATCACCCTTTGTCTTTTCCTACAATTAACATGTCATCCACATACAACAACAATATAATAAAGTTATTTTCAAAAAATCTTTTGAAGTATACACATGTGTAAGTTTGACTTTTCATGAATGAGTCAAACTTCTTGTACCACTACCTTGGTGCCTGCTTCAACCCATAAAGACTCTTATTCAGTTTGCACACCATGTGTTTCCTTTCAGCTACTTCAAATCCTTCTGGCTGCTCCATATAGATCTACTCTTCCAAATCTCCATGAAGAAATGCGGTTTTCTCGTCCAACTGCTCCACTTCAAGATCTAGGCTAGCTGCTAAACTCAAGATTGTTCGAATAGAAGTCATTTTGACAACATGTGAGAAAATTTTGTCAAAATCAATACATTTCTTCTGCTCGAAGCCTTTTACCACCAATCGAGCTTGTATCTGACTAGCTTGCCATTTCCATCTTTCTTGTGTTTAAAGACCCACTTACATTTGAGTGGTCTTTTGCCCTTTGGAAGTTCAACCAGCTTGTACGTGCCATTTTTCTGCAAAGATTCCATCTCTTCTTGCATGGCTTTCATCCACTGGTTCTTTTCTGGATGGTGCATCACCTCCTTAAGACTTTCTGGCTCCCCCTCATCACTGATGAGGACATACTCCGTGGAAGGGTACCTGCATGACTCTACCCTTGTCCTTTATGATCTCCTCAGAGGTTGAGGTTGCTCTTCTCCTTGAGTGGGGTGATCCACTTGCTCGACATCATCATCAAGTTGCTCCCCCTGCTCGGCAACCTCGTCGGTCGTACTTTCTGCACTTGTGGGATTGTTAGAAGTAGAAGGAATATTAACAAGGTTAGGAATAATACCATTCTTGGCCTTCTCTGACATATCATCAGCAGTTCCAACTTCACTTTCTCGAAAGACTACATCTCTTCTTCTGATAACCTTCTTCTTCACGGGATCCCACAATCTATATCCGAATTCTTCATCTCCATATCCGATGAATATGCAAGGAACAGATTTATCATCCAACTTTGTTCTCTGCTTCTTTGGTACATGTGCAAAAGCTTTACAACCGGACACCTTCACATGCGAGTAGGACACCTCCTTGTTGGTCCAAACTCTCTCTAGGATGTCAAACGCCAACGAAACTAATGGACTTCTATTGATCAGGTAACATGCTGTTTGAACTGCTTCACCCCAGAATCACTTAGGCAGTTTAGTCATTCTGAGCATGCTTCTCACCTTCTCCAAAATAGTGTGGTTCATTCTTTCGGCTACACCATTGTGTTATGGGGTTCCAAGAACTGTCTTTTCATGTCTGATCCCATGGTTCGAACAGTACTCTTCAAATTCCCTTAAAGTGTACTCACCTCCATTGTCACTTCGGAGACGCTCTAGATTTTTTCCTGTCTCCCTTTCCACCATAGCATGAAACTTCTAGAAAATTTGAAACACGTGATCTTTTGTTTTCAAAATATAAATCCATAATTTTCGTGAAGCATCATCAATAAAAGTAACAAAATATTTGTTACCGCCAATCGATTCAATTTCCATTGGACCACAAACATCAGAATATACCAAATCAAGTATATTCAATTTTCTTTCAGACGATGTCTGAAATGAGACTTTATGCTGCTTACCAAATAAACAGTAGTACCTTTGGCAAGAATCTTTGGCATAAGAAATGAGTGATTTCTTGGAAAGAATCTACAATCCCTTCTCGCTCATATGACCCATTCTTTTGTGCCACAAATCTGCATAAATCTCATCTTGTGCTGCGTTCAATTCACCTTGGCATATTTCCGCATTTGTCCTGTACAACATGCCATGAGCAAATCCCTTTTCAATCACCAATGATCCCTTGGTGAGTCTCCACTTTTGATTTGAAAAATAGTTCTCGTATCCATCTCGGTCTAAAGCAATTCCCGAAATCAAGTTCATCCATAAATCAGGTTCATATCGCACGTCATTCAGAACCAATATGCATCCGACATTTGTCTTGATAAAAATGTCACCAATCCCTGCAATCTTTGAGTAACTTGTGTTACCCATTCTCATAAGGCCGAAATCACCTGCTACATATCTACAAAAAAGATTTCTTACCGGTGTGGCATGGTAAGATGTTGTTGTATCAACCACCCATTCTAACTCTAGACCTGATAAGTGCATGCATTCCTCTTCCTCGTTTATACAGAGGACAACATTATCATTGTTTTGCACCATGGCGGCTGTGTTGTCGTCATTCTTCTAGCTAGTAGTTTCACCTTTGCCCTTCCTTGGATTTGGGCAATCTATTTTGAAGTGACCTGGTTGATCACAATTGTAGCAATTTTTAGCTCTTGGTTTGGATCGGTTCTTAGACTTTCCACGAGCTCCAGATCTACCATAGTTGCTCGAACTCCTTTGATAACTCCTGCCTCTACCTTCTATAATGAGAGCATATCCTTGATTTTCAGGCTTCTTTCTTATCTTCTCATTGAGTAAAAGAGCCGATGTGACATCTTTCAACTTAATGGTCGTTTTACCGTGTAGGATGATTGTTACCAAATTATCGTACGAAGGTGGCAACTAGTTCAACATGAAGATGGCTTTATCTTCTTCCTCGATTTTCACTCCGAGATTGGCGAGTTGTGTGATTAGTCTGTTAAACACATTTAAATGTGAAATTTTTTTTTACCTTCACCCATGTGTAGGGTGTATAGCTGCTTCTTCAGGTACAATTTATTTGTTAGCATTTTGGACATGTATAGGCTTTCCAACCTTGCCCAAATGCCATGTGCGGTGTCTTCATCAATGATGTTATTTACTACATCATCTGATAAGTGTAACCTAATTACACTAGCAGCCCTTTCATCTAAGTCAGCCCAATACTCATCTTTTATGGTATCAGGCATCAGCATCTAGTACCTTGTATAATCCTTGTTGGATGAGCAGATCTCTCATCCTTCTTTGCCATATTCAGAAACCTCTATCTCCATTAAATTTTGCTACCTCATACTTTACTCCGGACATTTTTGTTTTTCACCGAGTATAATTGTGATGACCTAAAATGTCATCTTATGTTTTAGAACTCGAATCTGCACTCTTAAGCCTGAAAAATCTCATTTTACCCTTCTCGATTTGCGTGCGCAGTCCGGGCGTGTTTCCGAAAATTTTTTATGTTGAAAATTGATGAAAATAAGAATTTCTGCCTTAAAAAGTTGATTTTAGTTGACTTTGATCAATATTTTTGGTAAACGGGCCTGAATCCATATTTTGACGGTCCCGGTGGGTCCGTGTCGAATTATGGGACTTGGGCGCATGCCCGAAATCGAATTCGAAGGTCCCTAGCTTGAGTTATGAATTTTTGATAAAAATTAATTATTTTTAAGAATTGATTGATGTTTGGTATTGTTAGTGCCGGGTCCGTATTTTGGTTTTGGAGTCCGGTACAGGTTCATTATGATATTTAAGACTTGTCTGTGAAATTTGATGAGAAACGGAGTTGATTTGACGTTATTCGGGCGTCCAGTTGAAAAGATAGAAATTTTAAAGTGTTCTCGAGAATTTCATTTAATTTGGTGCTAAATTCGGTGTTCTAGGTATTATTTTGGCGATTTGATCGCTCGAGCAGGTCAGTAGCATATTTTATGATTGAAATTCATATATGGTTTGTGTCCGGGATGTCCAGATGAGTTTCGGAGTTGAGTTTTGAGCGAGTCCGGGCATTTCGTCACTCTAATATTGTTCTGGCACTTTCGGGGGCGCGGACCGCGCATTTTTGGGCGCTGAGGCGAAAGAGAGATGCGGACCGTGAAAATTTGGGTACTAAGGCGAAGGAGGGACGCGAACAGCTACAGAATTTCGCGGCCGCGCTCAATATTTCGCAGACCGCGCAATTTTATTCGCGGCCGCGCTCCAGGAACTTCTGTAGATCCGCTGGTCCGACTTTGGAAGCCTATATTTTTTGATTTACAAGGAATTTTGAGATGATTCAAAAATGAAGGTTGTAGACCTTCGTATCTAGTTTCCAGAAAGGTAAAGAATTCATCCTTTGGAGATTTGTAGAGAAAGTTATGGTCAAAATACTAAAACTTGGCAGTGCAGCCCTAAGAATTTCGCGGCCGCACCATTTTTTCGCGACCGCAGGACCTGGGGCGCGGCCACGCTTGGAATTTCGCTGACTGCAAAATTGGAGTTCACAGGATATACTATATATCCGAGGTTTAGGTTATTATTTTATTATTGGACTTTTGGAGCTCGGTTGGAGACGATCTTTCATGGGTTTTTCAAGAAATTCATCGGGTAAGTGATTCTAACTCGGATTTGATTAATATACATAAATATATCAATGATTTCATCATCTGATTAGTACTTTGAGGTGAAAATTTGGGAAAGATTGTAAAAACTTCATAAAAAGAATTTTTGAGATTTGAACACCGATTCGGAGTCGGATTTGAATGAAATTAGTATGGTTGAACTTGTAATTTAATGGGTTGTCGGATTTTATAAATTTTGTCGGGTTCCAAGACGTGGGTCCCACGGGCCATTTTTGAGTAAATTTCAGATTTTATTGAAAAATATAGTATTTTCTTATGGAATTGATTCTATAATTTTGTTGACTGTATCAAATTAATTATGACTAGATACGAGTCGATCGAAATCAGAAAATCGAGAAAAAAGTATAATACTTGGTTAAATTAGAGCAAGTCGAGGTAAGTGTCGTGTCTAACTTTGGCTTGAGAGAATAGGTATTATGTGTTTATTTGCTACGTGTTTGGTTGTTAAATACAATGTATAGGTGAGGTGACGAGTATCTATGCATCGTTGTCGAGTCATAGCATGCGAGTGAAATTCTATTCTTGTCTATTTTGTAGCCTTAAATTCTACTATCCAAGCTTAGCGGGTTATTTGAAATGTTGGGTGATTTATATCTAGTTTCACTGAGATTTGGTAACTTTCAAATATTGATTCAAAGTTGTGGTTACATTGTGCTATTGATTATGGGTAAAATACTAGTTTGTTGTGATACTCCTATCTATCCGTTGTTATTGATTCTGTGATTTGTGAGGAGGAGCGTAAAGCACGAAGGGTGATGTCGTACCATTCTATTTATTTATTTGGTGAGGTTGAGAGTAAAAGCGCGAAGGGTGATGCCCTGGAGTTTTCCCTTATTGTTTTATTTGCTCAATTCATTTAAGGATTTTCGATTTAATTCTGTCTTTTCATTATTCGCACTCTTTATATTGTACCTCCCACTGTATGTTCTCTTCCCATTATTTGTGAGTTATTTCTTTATTTACTGTTATTGCCACTAGCATGATTATACTGTTCAGGTTATATGTGGGTGTCTTGTCCTAGCCTCGTCACTACTTCGCCGAGGTTAGGCTCGACACTTACCAGTACATGGGGTCGGTTGTACTGATGCTTCACTCTGCACTTTCTGTGCAGATTTTGGTACCGGCTTAGGTTGATCGAGATTTTGCTATTGGTCTACTGTCCGGAGACTCAAGGTAGATCTATCGCCGTTCACAGACCTTGAAGTCCCCGTCTATCTTTTATGTCCTACTGTTTTCTTTCATTCAAACAGTTGTATTTCTTTCAGACTATTACTTGTAGTAAATTCTAGAATGCTCGTGAATTGTGACTCCAGATCCGGGTGATAGTAATTAATACGGTTTTATGATATTCCGCACTTATTATATTTCATCTTAGTTAATTATTGTTAATTACTGAATGGGAATAAGGAATTGGTTTAATGATTTTCTAACGTTGGCTTGCCTAGTAAGTGAAATGTTAGGCGCCATCACGGTCCCGACGGTGGAAAATTTCGGGTCATGACAAAAATACTACCGACAGTGAATAGTATTTCTGTGAACGAGCAGAACCTGTGCTCTGATACCAGCTGTTGGGAATAAACCCCTACAAAAATAATATTCACAGTAATAGAAGCGGAATAATCACGTAGCATCGAGATACGGTAATTAGCAAGAAAAAGAGTGACAACGACACCAAAATATTTACGTGAAAAACCCTTTGAATAAGGGAAAAAACCACGGCCCCGAGTCGAGCAACTGATATCACTATAGTAAGGAATTTAACACTTTGTAGGTCCGAGTAAAATACTCCAAAGACTACTACAACACTCAAAAGAAATAACCCTCTTTTGATATTCTCACCTCACTACAATATCGCTCACTCTCTATTTTCTCACAGACTATTTTCTTATACCTTGTCTACGAAACCTCACTCTTTCTTTCTCTCTTTGTTAGTGTGTGAAAATGAGAGTTGAAGCTCTCATTTTATAGCCGAAGCCTCACTCTCTAAAGCCTACTATATTTGACAATTTGCACACACTTTTCCTTCTTTTTCTTCAATGTTGACAATTCAACAAAGTTGGCTACCAACCCAAAGATATTCAACAAAGTTGGCCCAACCAAAGAAATTTAACAAAGTTGGCTACCAAACCAAAAAAAAATTCTTTAGGCAAATGCCTATTACTTTGGCTATTGAATGATATGGAACCCATCAATTTTAGCCTATTTCATTCCCCCGGTTTGGTACTCGGCATGGTCATGAAATTCATACCTATACCTTGTTACTGTAGGTCCGCCCTATCATAAATACTTATAATCGTACATGCATAAGCATCAGCGAATTCATAGTTTAGTCTTTAGCTTTTATTGTTTTGTTTTTTGCTTCAGAAGAATCAATGGATTTTAACAAAGAGACAAAATGTGAACAACATGCGGGCCGTGTGTGACACTCCAGGAATAATTTTGTCATAATTATTTCTCCAATTGTGGACCATTAAAAATAGATTAGTTACGATTTTTGTGGTGTATCTTGGTCTAAAAATTGTCCTACTTTGTTATAGCACCATTATTTGGAAGCTTTTGTGAACAAGATTCATTTACTTTCTTTACTATAAGACTTTTCATTATTAATGCTTAGTGTTATTATTCTAGTTGTCATGAGTAGTTAGCTTTATTACTAAGGTTGTTGACCAAATCATGGGTGTAATGTTAATGTGTATTTACCTTTGAATCTAATCTAATCTATATATATATATATATATATATATATATATATATATATATATAAAGTTGGAAAAATAAGGAGATGAGTTGGCACCTCTCTTTGGCCTAAGATCCTATTTATCTATTTTCTCCTTTTTTTGGTTTATTCCCCAATAACTCTAAATATTTTGGTTTACTTCTCCTTCCTTCATTCCTATGATTAATGTCTATTAAGGTGTACTAAATATTAGTGCTATTACGTTACTAGGCATTCCAATAGTCACTTTCTCAATCCCTATCTTAATTACTCTAATTACTCTCTTCTCTCACTCCAATGTATTCTTTAATCTTTGTATATATATAAGCCAAACAAGACAAGGGGAGTTGGCCATTCGTTTGATATTCTTTGATCTTTTGGCTTTCCGATTCTAACATTCTTTACTTCTTAACATATTTTATTTTCTTGATTTAAAAATCTTTATCTTCCTCAATTTCTGTCACCTTATCGTTTGGCCTCTCATGACACCTTATTAATAGTATTGTGAATTTGTTTTGTCTAGGTGAAGGTGTTGTTTGAACAAAATATTATATTTTGAATGATGAGAGTACGCAGACAAGGCTTATCCACATTTTGGTGAAAGTTTTTTATCTAAATGGTAAACTATATAAGATAGATATTTTAACATATTGTTCACTCCTTTGTGCAATATATACATACCTATTCCAATTTCTAATTTGACATATGTTAGCTTGCAATTTTTCTATGGAAACAGAAGCAAATCAAACCTAGAGTAGTTATCCAATTGAAAAAACAATTATTTTGTTGAGAATGATTTATTGGAACACCTTTATGACCTCTGAATTTTAGCTTGCTAGAAACTATTTTTCATTATTAATTCATTATTATTTATTTTCTTAGGGTTAAGGATGGTCCAGAAAGATATTATACTATACACTGAGTTGTGTTTTTGCTAAAAATCTTTGTTGCCATTGATATGAAAATGCGCATTAACGAGCCTTTCGTGAGAGGCTGGGTTTACCCTGAAAATTATAGTAACTTTTTGCTTACTATGGAGTTCTTATTTTCATTTGCCTTCTGTTGGAGACTTGAGTCACTGTAGCACACATTTGTGTGTTGTGGATTTCTTTTTTTAGTAGCACAATGTACTTCACTTGACTTTTGTTTTTGTGAAATTGGAAGATGTAAGTGTATATAACCAATAATAAGATAGTATTTTTGCTTGATTTATGTTTTTAGTTTCTTTAGTTTTAATGTTTTGTTTCTTCAATTTGAATAAGAAAACAATACATACCTATATTTAAAAGTGAAAAAGTTTCTTAAAAATTCTTTTTATTTTAATAGCAATAAAAGTTTCTTAAAAATTATTAAATTCTAATTTCAGTAAGAATATTATCCCTTTTAGTTAATCAATATAAAAGAATTAAAACTTATATGCATATACAAGAAAATTATTATTTATTCTATCTCTGCTAAGTATATAAGAATATTATTTCTAAATTTATTGCTATTTTTATAACTGCGCGAAGCGCGGTCAAATTCACTAGTTATTTATATAATTGAGGAACTAGAGAAAGTGACTTAACGTCTCTCATAGTCCAAGCAACCTATTTATTTCTCTCTCCATATTTTAACATTTTCCTTATTATTCTTTTCATTTTAATTTATGTTAGAATTCCGAAAGTCATGCCCCTTAGAAGACATCTAGTAAAAGAAGTCCAATATCCATTACTATTAAAAAGGAAATCAATTGTTGCCTAACCGCTCACTAGAAATTAATTCTCATCATATGCTACCTACTATTTCTTCGAGGAATAAAGGTGATATTATTGGGATATATACTATTAATTATGTGTTTGGTTTGTATATAGTATTTATTATGAAACAATTGTTATTCAATTTTAATACAGTTTTAATAGATCATATATTAGTTTGTGTCATTTGCTTATATAGTAGATGATTTAGTGTATAGAGTTTAGCTTATACACGAAAGATTAAATCATCGGTTCTTATAAGTATACAGTTTGAGTTCACAATCTAATGATGTAATTGGACAAACCATCATGGATGATTGTAGCACAAGATTAAATATAATTTATCTTGATTATGGGAATGATTTAATTCCAACTTCTTGTGCTAGTACATTTTATATTTAATTCCAACTTCTTGTGCTATACATTTTGTATGTATTGAGTGGACCAAGTAGAGATAAGTATTTTATACTGACTTAATAAAATAAATCTCTAGCCACTAAATGTGCTTTTATTCTTAATCTTGATCTAATTATTATTAGCTATGTATATTATTATTATTATTTTGATTTATTAAAAGGCGAGATTCTTTCGTGGGTCAATATGCATGGTGTAACGACCCGACTGATCATTTTACTTTCTAAAACCCCATTCCCTTAAATAAAACTCACTCATATGTGCTTTTACTATTTTATGACTTGCGGGGATGGTCAGTTCGGGTTTGAAAGAGTTCGAGTTGAAATCGAAACACTTAGTTCCTTAATATTGGTTTAAAATGGTAAAGTTTGACTTGGGTCAATATTTATAGTAAACGACCTCGGAACTGGGATTTGGCGGTCCCAATAGGTTTGTGTGATGATTTTGGATTTGAACGTATGTTCGGATCGAGTTTAGGATGACCAGGGAGCGTTACGACGCTTAATATTGAAGATTGGCATATTTAAGGTTTTTTAAGTTCTTTAAATTTGGGTTGAAGTAGGTTTTGGTGTTATCAAGGTTCGTTTGGGATTCCAAGCCCGAGAATAGTTCTATATGGTGATTTAAGATTTGCACACAAAATTTGGTGTTATTCCGAGTAGTTTAAGTATGATTCAGCGCGTTCAGTAAGTTGCAAATATTTGAAGTTCATAAGTTGATTCAATTTGGTTTTGGGTTGTGATTCTTAGTTTTGATATTATTTTCCGCATTCCAAGGGTGCGAGCGAGTCAGTTTTATGTTTACGAACTTGTTGGTATGTTTGGTCGAGACCTCGGGGCCCCTGTATAAGATTCAGAGGGTCGATAGAGCTTGATT
Organism: Nicotiana tomentosiformis; assembly: GCF_000390325.3. NCBI lineage: Eukaryota > Viridiplantae > Streptophyta > Magnoliopsida > Solanales > Solanaceae > Nicotiana > Nicotiana tomentosiformis. The sequence continues at coordinate 18,758,030 of NC_090823.1, forward strand.
ACTATTTAGAGAAGAGCTAATGATGGTTGGCATCTGGTGCATTCGCACATGCAGTGGGAATGGCCGCAGGTGCGGCACCGCAGGTGCGGAATCTCATTCGCAAAAGCACAAAAGGGAGGGGGTCAGAATGTTCGTAGAAATGGACTCGCTTCTGCGATCGCAAGCGCGGAGGAGGCCAGTGTGGGGAAAGGTCCCAGGTGCGAGAGGCGATCTGCAGAGGTGGGCTCACAAGTGCGGTGCCCTTCCGCAGATTTGCCCAGTGCTGGTGTAAGGACTTGCCTGATAGTTTTGAGTATTACAACCTTGTTCCCCCATTTACTGCTCAAATTATGCTTTAAGGGTGTTATATGACTCGTCGGGGTAATTGGTTAAGGTCTAGTGAGGTTTTGAAATGAATTGAGCCACTTAGTCTCCAAGATGAAACTTAAGTTAAAAAGGTTGACCGGATGTTTACTTATGTGTAAACGACTCCTGAATAGAATTTTGATGATTTTAATAGCTCCGTATGGTAATTTTGGACTTCGGAGCATGTCCGAAAAAATTATTTTGGAAGTCCGTAGTTAAATTAGGCTTGAAATGGCGAAGTAGGAAATTTAAGTTTGGAAGTTTGACTGGGGAGTTGAATATTTCATATCGGGGTCGGAATCCACTTCTGGAAATTTTTTTAGATCCGTTATGTCATTTATGACTTGTGTGCAAAATTTGAGGTCAATCGGACTTGATTTGATAGGTTTCGACATCGAATGTAGAACATTCCAACGTTGTTTTTCTTCAAGATTAAGTGGTATCACATTAAAAAATGAGCTCCAAATTCAGTTTTGATTGAAGCATTAGATCCGTATTGAAATTTTGGAGCCATAGTAAAAAGAATCGTCGAATTCAGACATCGTATGTGAGAGTTATGCCCATTTTCGTGCCGGAAAATATTTTCCGTTGTCGTCAGCGTCCAGGGTAGCGTGGGGCGCTATCCCTGGCACTGGGACTTCTGGAGGTACTGGAAAGGGCGCCACAGGCAGCGCCCCACGCCACTTCTGGCGCCACAGGCATAAAAACCCTATAAAACAAGGAGTTTTCCCATTTTTGAGTTTGGGGAGCTCAGTTTAGGCGCTTTTAGGCGATTTTCACGGGAAAACATTGGGGTAAGTATTCCTTATCCTATATTGATTATATTTGATGATTCCATACTCATTTACATCATGAATCCGTGAATTTATGGAAGAAAAAAAATTAAATTTTTATAAAATCTTCAAAAAATGTAAAATAAAGATTTGAAGGTCAATCCGATGTTGTAATTTAGTAATTTTTGCATGGTTGGACTCATGGTTGAATGGGCGTTCATATTTTGTAATTTTTGTCGGGTTTCGAGATGTGGGCCTCACTATTGATATTTTGAGTTACTTTCAGATTTTATTGTGAAATTTAGCATTTTCATATGGAATTGATTCCTATACCCCGTGTTGATTGTATCAAATTATTTTGACTAAGATTCGAGGCGTTCAGAGACCGAATCGCGAGGAAAGGCTTATTGGAATAAAGAATTGCTCGGATTGAGGTAAGTAACAGTTCTAAATTTGGTCCTGAGGATATAAAACCCCGGATTATGTGTTATACGATCGATTTTGAGGTGACACACATGCTAGATGACGGGCGTGTGGTCGTGCTCCGTAGGAATTGTGACTTGGTCAAATTCCATGGAACTGAGTAGTTGAATAATCTGTTGTTATCTGTACATTCTATATGTAGTAGAGAAATTGAACCACAAATCATTTTTAGATTATATGATGGCACTGTAGGGACTCACAGAGGTCGTGCACATGTTAAATTATCTGTTAATTTATTATTTTGTACTCAGTCATAGTTTTCTTGCTTATTTTATCTCAGTCTCTATTGTTCATTATTGATGCATCATATCATTGTTGTTTGGGTTGATTTCCATGATTATTGAGAGCCCATGACGTTGGAGAGATTTATGACTGAGTGAGGCTGAGGGACTGATTGTGGAGGTATTATACAATAGCACATGAGTTGTCCGTGCAACACGTGAGTTGTCCGTGCAGATCTAGTTATTATACTATAGCACGCGAGTTGTCTATGCAGCACATGAGTTGTCCGTACGGATCCAGATATTATACTATAACACGTGAGTTGTCCGTGCGGATCCAGATATTATACTAGCACGTGAGTTGTCCGTGCAGCACCTGAGTTGTCTGTGCAGATCATAGCGCTTGGGCTGAAAGAGCCCCTCCGGAGTCTGTACATAACCCTAGTGAGCGCAAGTACCTACTAAGTGCGAGTGTTGATTGTTGAGTGGTGAGTGCTGAGTGCTGAATGAATGAAATGGCTGAGTGACTGTGGTCCTGAGAGGATGCATATGATTTCATTCTTATTGCACTACAGTTGTCATATATTGCTTTGTTGGAAATTTCTGAAAGATATTATCTTTTTTTTTCCAGTCGAACTTGATATGAAATTACTGTTGAGTGTTAAATGTTGAACATGAAAGCATGCTCTAAATCTTAGGTTTGAAATTACTGTAATTGGACGTAACTGTGAAGCTCGTCACTATCTTTAGTTCTTTGTTTAGTATTGTTACTTGCTGAGTTGGTTGTACTCATACTACACCCTGCACTTCATGTGCAGATTGAGGTATTTTCGGACACGGAGGGTGTTGATTTCATTGCACTGTTGATGTTTTGGGAGATTCCAAGGTAGCTGCCCGGCGTTTTGCAGACCTTGTCTCTCCTTCTCTATCGTTCCGTTTGTTGTATTTTGTTTCAGACTATCATAGATAGTATCTTCCAGACTTATGATGTATAGAAGCTCATGCACTCTGTGACACCCCGATAGTTGGGAACTTCCGCGTTATGTTTTGGGTTTTATCCCTGTTTATGAAATGTTTTGTTATTTTAACTACTTTAATTCATTTTCTGTTAAAGGAGTTGGGATTATTTTGTAATGTTGGCTTGCCTAGTACCACGATAGGCGCCATCACAACATGTTAGGATTTTGGGTCGTGACAAGTTGGTATCAGAGCCTAGGTTACATAGGTCTTACGATTCATGAGCAAGTCTATTAGAGTCTTGCGGATCGGTACAGAGACGTCTATACTTATCTTCAAAAGGCTACAGGGCTATTAGGTGCACTTCCCTTCTTGATTTCCTCATCGTGCAATTTGATTCTATAAGGGCTTGTGTCTTTATTTCCTTTCTAATCAATCTTATGCGACACAAAGTGCTTGTTATCAATTGGGCGTCGAGGAGTTGTAGTGGTATTGCAAATGTGGTGCAGGATGTTTTTCCCTGCATGTTCGGGCAGGATATTATCGTCGCCTTGAAGAAGGATGTTCTTTTATTCCAGCTCAGTATTTGTATATTCTATGATTTGGAGACTATGCATGGGTTGCTACGATGGCTATGCATTGTTGTCGCACAATGTTGGTGTAATGGTAAGGTGCTCGTTATGTGTTGAAGCGGTGAATGGCTCGAAGAGAGAATTTCTCAGTTCATGATTAAGGGGTTTAATAATTAATTCCAGTGGAGGAAAGGCAATCAGACTATAGATTTCCAAGTTTGGTTGTTAAAGTAACAAGACTTGGTATTTACGAGTATGGTGGAATTTTCATTTTGATGCGGTGTCGCCATTCTTGTTTGAATGCATTATCATCCGCCGGTGTTACGGTCTTCTTGGATTTGGTCTTCGGGCCAGGGTGTTATGAAATGGTGCATGAGGGGCACTTTTCAAAGATAGTTGTGTGCAGCGGTTCAGAATCGAATTGGTATTTCTAATGTTGATAGCTCGAGAAAGATGATCTTAGAAGAGGCTTAGAGTCGGTAACATTTTATTGGTTTAGGTGCTATAGAGATGCATTTTGATTTGATGCAACAGTTGGGCAACAAAGTATGAGGGAAGAGATGACGAGAAGTGTTTCGCGGTTGTTGAAGTACTAGCAGATCAAGTAGGAGAAGTAGAGGTTGAGAAGTTGCTTATAGGAGATGGTTTAACAGAAGTAAGAGTGGCAGATTAGCATATGAATTCTGTGGTAAGGTAGTCGCGCACCTTGAGAAAGTGTAGAATGGTTTGGGAATCGTGATGGAATGTGATTTGGCCTACGTACTTTATTGGAGTGGTGGTTAATGTACGAAGAAAGATTGAATATGGCAAAAAGGAGTTTGTCTGAAATGAAGAGGGATGTGAAGATCTGATTATCGTTTCAGGTGCAATATAACTTGAAATCAAAAGGTATTGTTGAACTTTTAGTTGATGTCAATAGGGAAAGTGCAGACTTATACATATGGTGGGCGAGCATGAGCTCAGGAAAATTTACTGATTACGTGGTCGTTGCACCCAGTGCAACGTCGTTGGAAGATGTCAATAAGGAATTCCATAGGTGGGTCATCTCCTATGAGCAGTTAGCGATGGCATGATGTTGATGAAGCTTCTGCGAGGAATATTACTCGCTACCCGGTAAGAGGTCGAGTGTGTGACTGTGGCTGGTGATTCAGAATGTTCATGAAAAGATTAACAAAAGACTTCGAAAAGTATGGCGGGTTAACGGTGCGATATATGGTAATTGAGAAGGAGAAATCCTTGTGGGTTCTAAGTTTATATAATTGTAGCTTAAAGCTAAGTGGGGGAGCCTGCTATTGACAATTTGATTTGATTGTTATGTGTTAAATTTTAGTTTTGGTCGGAGACATACTTGTGGATTAGTTATGACTTGCAGAGATGGAGATTGAGGATGACTCAAGTAAGGAAATTCATAAATACGGGTTATATGGCACATTATAAAAATACGGAAATCATGGAATGATTAAATTGTTATTTTGAAGAACGCAGTGTGCACGAAGTATGAATTTGATTGGTGGTGTTAAGGTAGGGTTACTTCTTTGGGGGTTGTTGTGCTGATGGGGCTTGTGCCTTTCGGCCTGTTTGGGTGGTGCAATTTAGATTTGAGTAAGGTGGGTGAATCCCAAGAAAATTCTAATGGGTTTGAGAATTATATATAGCAATTGAGAATGTTTCCGGAGTTGTGTATGGATAAAATTTGAGATTTGCATTTGAAGGTGTCGGGAGTTGCGGTAATTTTGTATGACTATGGATTCTGCATTTCAGTATAATAAAGGAAATATGAAAAATTTTAAATTCACATAAGGTATTTTCAGAGTGAGTGTTACGGTTGTGGTATTTATGGGGTAATTATGATGTGGTGAGACTTTACAGAAATTTTGGTGGCAATATTCTTGGGTTTGGTGACTTGCGTGGCTTGGTCGAGTTAGAGGGATTCAGTTCTGATAGCTTGGTTATGTGCAAATAGATTTTAAAATGTTCTTAATGGTTTCTGCCATGGGTTGAACCAGATAATTTCTACTGGTGTAGGGAACATGTTGTGTATTGTGAATTCCTCCTGGAAGGAAGCAAGATGAAGGTTACTGAATGACCGGGTATGTAATTTGCTGATTACCTAAAGTTGATAATGAGATTCTCGTGCTTGTCACATGATGTCATGATAGATGTAGTGTGTGGCGTGGGATTAATATTTACATGTACAATGTGGCAGTTCATTCCTCAAGGGAATGTCACGAATTCTGGGCAGAATGGTCAGTTCCAGATATTTAGATGAATGTTCTAACTGCTCGGTAATCCCTGAGAAGGGCGCGCATTTTAGAAGGCGCATTGCATTTTGACTTATGGATTTTCATCGGTATTGCGGTACTCACCTGGTTGATAGACTGCTGATATATAAATTATTGTTATGGGGCACAGAAGAATTATGAAAGTATTACTCGTGGGATGATCGTGGATGAAACGTGTGTTAATCATTCGAGTGCTGGAGTTGGGATCAGTTACGATGATTCATGTGTTTTATGAATTTGGAGACTTAGAGTTCTCAGAAGTATATTGTTTTAGGGTTGTGGCCTGTTTGAGGTGAGTATTTTATTTAAACTCAGTGGGGGCACTAGTTGCGTTAATTATTTATGATAGCTACATGCAAGGAGTGCGTATATATGCGAGGTTTGAGCCCATGTGCGAGTTATGTTAATGTGAGCTCTAGAAGAGATGGTTACTGTTATCAAATTTTTGTGTCTTGGTTCTACTATATATAATGAGCTTATAGTATTGCAGATGTGGTGGTGCTTGTTGAACTTGCAAAATGGTTCTCGTGTTTGAGACATTTTCCATTTTTGGTACACAGATTGCGCAGTTGTGGCTGGAGTTATATTGGTATAGCATGTCTGTGGAATAATTGTGTTTGATAATATAAGGTCATTAGACCTAGAATGGGTACTATCATGTTTGATTACAGCGTGTTGGAAGAATAATTTAGAATTCGGCTTTAACAATTGGCTACGATACCTGTTGAATGAGGGAAAGCTCCGTGACCTGCTGATCTGCTGAGTGGTTGTGAGTTCTTGTATGTTTCTTTCATTAGCGGTAGTGTTTGAAGGTTTTGGAATGCGGTTATATGGAATGTGGGGTTTAATACTAGTACTTGGTTGGTTTGGAGTAGTTACTGTGATCTGTAATGGTGTTGCGAGCATGCGAGTTGTGTAGTATATTATGTGATTATGTTTGGGTTTATGGTTATGGCTTGATATAGTTTGTTCAGACTTATACAATGTGTAGATGTGAGATTCGGGTCTTGAAAAGAAATTCTGAATGCTGGAAAATTTAATTCCAAGGATTATGGTCTAAGGTTGGATTAATGGCTTACAGTTATGTTGTGTTGTCAGGCCTACATTGAATAGAGTGACATGGGATCACCCCCGGGTTTGTGTATGATAAGGTGGAACAGTGATTTAAAGGCTTGGGAATAATTCTTGGCACGTTCGAGGATGAACATATGTTTAAGTGGGGAAGAATGTAACGACCCGCCCGGTCGTCTTGAGTATTACAACCATGTTCCCCCATTTACTGCTCAAATTATGCTTTAAATTTGTTATATGACTTGCCGGGGTAATTGGTTCAGGTCCGGCGAGGTTTTAAAAGGAATTGAGACACTTAGTCTCCAAGATGAAACTTAAGTTAAAAAGGTTGTCCGGATGTTTACTTATGTGTATACGACCCCTGAATAGAATTCAGATGATTCCAATAGCTCCGTATGGTGATTTTGGACTTAGGAGCAGGTCCGGAAAAATTATTTTGAAAGTCCATAATTAAATTAGGCTTGAAATGGCAAAAGTAGGAAATTTAAGTTTGGAAGTTTGACCGTGGAGTTGACTTTTTGATATCGGGGTCGGAATCCAGTCATGGAAATTTTCTTAGATCCGATATATCATTTATGACTTGTGTCCAAAATTTGAGGTCAATTAGACTTGATTTGATAGGTTTCAGCATCAAATGTAGAATGTTCCGACGTCGTTTCTTCAAGATTAAGTGGTATCATATTAATCAAGTGAGCTCCAAATTCCATATTAATTGAAGCATTAGACCCGTATTGAAATTTCAAAGCCATAACAAAAAGAATCGTCGAATTCAGACATCGTATGAGAGAGTTATGCCCATTTCCATGTCGGGAAATATTTCCCTTCATCGTCGGCGTCCAGGATAGCGTGGGGCGCTATCCCTGGCGCTGGGACTACTGGAGGTACTAGAAAGAGCGCCCCAGGCAGCGCCCCACGCCATCTGTGGCGCCACACACATAAAACCCCCATAAAACGGTGAGTTTTGCCATTTTTACTCATTTTTGAGTTTGGGGGAGCTCGGTTTAGGCGGTTTTCACGGGAAAACATTGTGGTAAGTGTTACTTATCCTCTATTGATTATATTTCATGATTTCATACTCATTTACATCATGAATCCATGAATTTATGGAAGAAAAAAAAATTAGATTTTTTTATAAAATCTTCCAAAAATGTAAAATGAAGATTTGAAGGTCAATCTGATGTCGGAATTTAGTAATTTTTGTATGGTTGGACTCGTGGTTGAATGGTCATTCATATTTTGTAACTTTTGTTGGGTTCCAAGACGTGACCCCACTGTTAATATTTTGAGTTAATTTCGGATTTTATTATGAAATTTAAAATTTTCATATGGAATTGATTCCTATACCTCGTGTTGATTGTATCGAATTATTTTGACTAAGATTCGAGGCGTTCGAAGGTCGAATCATGAGGAAAAGGCTTATTGGAATAAAGAATTGCTCGGATTGAGGTAAGTAACAGTAAATTTGGTCCTGAGGGTATGAAACACCGGATTATGTGTTATATGATCGGTTTTGAGGTGACGCACATGCTAGGTGACAGGCGTGTGAGCGTGCACCGTAGGAATTGTGACTTTGTCAAATTCCATGGAACTGAGTAGTCGAATAATATGTTGTTATCTGTACATTCTCCATGTAGTAGAGAAATTGAACCACAAATCATGTTTAGATTATGTGTGAGCACTGTAGGGACCCACATAGGTCGTGTACATGTTAAATTATCTACTAAATTGTTGTTTTGTACTCAGTTATAGTTTTCTTGCTTATTTTATCTCAGTCTTTATTGCTCATTATTGATGCATCATATCATTGTTGTTTGAGCTGATTTCCATGATTATTGAGAGCCCGAGTGACTGGAGAGATTTATGAATGAGTGAGGCCGAGGGCCTAATTGTGAAGATATTATACTATAGCACATGAGTTGTCCGTGCGGATCCAGATATTATACTATAGTATGTGAGTTATCTGTGCAACACGTGAGTTGTCCGTGCAGATCCAGATATTATACTATAGCATGTGAATTGTCTGTGCAGATCCAAATATTATACTAGCACGTGAGTTATCCGTGCAGCATGTGAGTTTCCCGTGTAGATTATAACGCTTGGATTGAAGGAGCTCCTCTGGAGTCTGTACATACCCCCAGTGAGTGCAGGTACCTATTGAGTGCGAGTGCTGAGTGAATGAAATGGCTGAGTGACTGTGTTCCTGAGAGGATGCATATGATTTCATTCTTACTGCACTACAGTTGTCATATATTGCTTTGTTGGAAATTTCTGAAAGATATTATCTTCTTTTTCAGTCAAAATTGATATGAAATTACTGTTGAGTGTTAAATATTGAACATGAAAGCATGCCCTAAATTTTAGGTTGGAAATTACTGTAATAGGACTCAGTTATGAAGCTCGTCACTATCTTCAGCTCTTTATTTAGTATTGTTACTTACTGAGTTGGTTGTACTCATACTACACCCTGCACTTCGTGTACAGATTGAGGTGTTTTCGGACATGGAGGGTGTTGATTTCATTGCACTGTTGATTTTTTGGGAGATTCCAAGGTAGCTGCCCGGCGTTTCACAGACCTTGTCTCTCCTTCTCTATCGTTCTGTTTGTTGTATTTTGTTTCAGACTATCATAGACAATATCTTCCAGATTTATGATGTATAGAAGCTCATGCACTCTGTGACACCCCGATAGTTGGGAACTTCCGCGTTATGTTTTGGGTTTTATCCCTATTTTATGAAATTTTTTGTTATTTTTACTACTTTAATTCATTTTCTGTTAAAAGAGTTGGGATTATTTTGTAATGTCGGCTTGCCTAGTACCACTATAGGCGCCATCATGACATGTTAGGATTTTGGGTCATGACAGCTGGGCTATGTGTGTTCCACAGAAGCGGACATTTGCCCGCGGGTGCAACCCAAGGTCCGCAGAAGCGGAATCACTGGAGGCAGTGAGGGCTTTTAATATCGGAACTTAGGCAATTTTAGCTCATTTCCTTCATCTCTTGTGTAATTTTGGAGCTCTTTGAAGAGGGATTTTCACCTAGAATTTTGAGGTAAGTAATTTCTATATGAGGTGAGTTTGATACGTGTATTTTGGGTAGATTCTTAGCATATAAAGTGTAGAAATTGTAAGTTTAGTTGAAAAACCTAAGTTTTGATAAAAATGGGATTTAACCACGAAAATGATTATTTAGGTAAAATTTATATATTTGAGTTCGCGAGGTTATGGGTAACAATTATTTTCAAACATGTCCGGAATCCGGGCACGTGGGCCCGGAGGTGAATTTTAGGAATCTTCCAATTTGGGTAGGGTAAATTCTCTAATATGAGTTTCAAGGTTAGGCAAGAGACTTACCTCATCTCAAAGCTCACTTTTCGGCCATATGAAATAAGTTTTCATGTGTAAACACGACTGGTGAATTTTGTATCCGACACATGAAATAAGTTAAGTGAAAGTCTAAAGGAAATAATCAATAAACTAAATCGTCAGTAATTTGATTTAATTGATTAGTATTTGAATCTTAACATGAGGAGTTAAATAAGATTAATGGATGAATTGTTTTAAATAAAATAAGGAATAAAATTACAAATTTTTAGTAAAATAATTCGTATTTAATTATGGTGGATATTAATTTCGAAAATTACAAATTAATTTCATAATTGGAAGCCTTGTTAATTAAATTATGTGGTCCCTCAAAAATTACTAGTGCGCCGTTCGTGGTTTGAGGCCTCGAGTAGCTTCACTTCAGGTAATATGACTTGTACGCATGGTCGGAATTGAATTTCAAGAAAATCGGAGTTAATTTGGAAAGAAAAATTCTAAATTCGGAAGCTTTAAGTTGGAAGAGTTGACCAGGATTTGACGTTTGAGTAAATGACCTCGGAATCGGGATTTGAAGGTTCCAATAGGTTCGTATGATGATTTCAAACTTGATTGTATGCTCGGGTTGAGTGTCGGGTGGTCCGCAAGCATTTCAGCGCTTATTATTGAAAGTTGGCATTTTGAAGGTTTAAGAATTTTCTAAGTTTGGTTTGAAGTAGGCTTTGGTGTTATCGATGTCTGTTTGGGGTTCCGAGCCTTGGAATAGGTTCGTATCTTGATTTGTGACTTGTGTGTAAAGTTTGGCGTCATTCCGGAATGCTTAAGTATAATTCAGACGCGTTCGACGAAGTTTGAATGGTTGAAAGTTTAAAGAAAGATTTCGATCGTCGATTCATAGTTTTGATATTGTTTGGCGTGATTTGAGGCTTCGGCTAAGTTCGTATCGTATTTTGGGACGTGTTGGTATATTTGTTAAGGCCCCGAATGGCTCGGGCGAATTTTGGACGGGGTTCAAATCGTCTTGAGCCTTGTGTATAATTGTATTCAATGGGCCCACACGTTTTTAAAATAGAAGTACCTCACTTGGGGCAATATAGTCAAAGGTTGTTAAAAGCTTATACAACAGCAATACTATAAATTTTGTTTTAGCCAATCATATTACCTTATTTATCATGAAATGACGAGATTGTCCTTTGAATTCTAAGCAGGCATGTTGACTTGATGCCTGCTTATTCCCTCTTCTATATAGTAGAAAAATATTATTATTATTAGATTATAAGAATAAGATTACTACCACGTACAAAGTGGGTCGTTTATGACTTTTTGCTTATATGGAGAGCACGTTAGACTAGTTGAGTCGAAATAATTGGGGTTGATTTATCCAAATAATAAATCAAAGTTGGACTACGTCGATTGTAACGATCCGATAGGTCATTTTGCTTTTTAGAACCCTGTTTCCCTAAATAAGACTCCTCGTACATGCTTTTACTATTTTATGACTTGCGGGGATGGTTAGTTCGGGATTTGGAAGGGTTCGGATTAAAATTGGGACACTTGGTTCCTTAAGGTTGGCTTAAAAGACTAAGTTTGACTTCGCTCAACGTTTTGGGTAAACGACCTCAGAATCGGGATTTGGCGATTCCAATAGGTTCGTATAATTATTTCGTACTTGTGCGTATGTTCGGACCGGGTTTTGGATGATCCGGGAGCATTTCGGCGTCTAATAGTGAAAGTTGGTTCTTTGAAGGTTTTAACATTCTTTAAATTTGGTTTGGAGTAGGTTTTGGTGATATCGAGGTCCAAATGGGATTTCGAGACCTGGAATTGGTTCGTATGGTGATTTAAGACTTACACGCAAGATTTGGTGTCATTCGGAGTAGTTTAACTACGTTTCAGTGCGTTGGGAGTAAATTGAAGAACTTGAAGTTCATATATTGATTCGATTTGGTTTTGGGACGTGATTCTTGGTTTACACATTTCGAGAGTTCAAGCAAGTCCGTATTATGTTTATAGACTTGTTGGTATGTTTGGACGGGGCCCCGAGTACCATTGGGATGATGCGCGGATTGAGTCAAGAATCAAAAGGGGCTGCTGGTGCACCAGTTCTAGTGTGCCCGCACCTGCGAGCTTTTGGCCGCAGGTGCGAGCCCATAGATGCGTGGTTCGTGCCGCAGAAGTGGCTGGGAGCATTTGGCCATTGACCGTAGATGTGTGCGCGTTTGTGCACCTGTGAAGGCGCAAGTGCGATTTGGGGAAACCGCATAAGCGGCTATGTCCGCAGGCGCGCGTCGAAGGTCGCAGGAGCAGTCACGCAGGAGCGGCCCTAGCTCCACATATGCGAACTTTTGCCAGCTGGGGGAGGACCGCACCTGCGTGATTTTCTCTGCAGAAGCAGCACTGCAGGCACGACAGTGGCCTCGCAGGTTCGAAAACTCGCCGGCAGTGGGATTGTTTTAAATACGGGACTTAAGCATTTTTTCTCACTTCTAACACTTCTTGGGGGAGATTTTGGAGCTTGTTAGAGACGAATTTTCATCAGCTAATTGATACAAGTAATTCCTATTAAATGTGAGTTAAATACATAGCTTATGGGTAGATTATAACATGTAAATTAGTTGAAATCATGGGTTTAGGTGAAAAACCTAGGTTTTTGATAAAAATGAGATTTTACCACGGAATATGTTATGGAATTTAGTGAAAATTATATATTTGAGTTCGTGAGGTTATGGGTAACAATTTTCTTCGAAAATTTTCGGAATCCGGGCACGTGGTCCTGGGGGTGGGTGAATTTTAGGAATCCTACATTTTGGGTTGGATAATCCCTTTAATAGTTGGAATGTGAACTTTTAAACATGTATTGATCGTTTTATATAACATTTCACTAGTTTCAAGTCGTTTGGCACTGAATTGAAGATTTGAGAATAATTTTGGACCGGAAAGTAGGCTTTGAGGCAAGGTAAGTCTTTTTTCTAACCTTGTAAGAGGTAATTAACCCCATAGGTGAATTTAATTAATATATATTTTTATTTGTGGAGGCTACGTACGCACGAGGTGACGAGAGTTAGTACGTAACTTCTAATTTTGCTTATGTCCGGGTAGTTTTAGGTTTGCACCATGCTTTGTTGACATCGCTATTTGATTATGCTTACTAACTGCCTCGGATAGAGCTGAGATTGAGGGCTTCAATGAATTTTAAAGTTTCTAGTTGGATTTTCTTGTTTTGGAAAGAATTTAGGGATAACTGGAGAAATCTATGTTCAACCGCATCGCAAGTATATTCCGCGAGCGGGGTAAATTTTCACTACTCTCATGGGAGTGGGTCGTTTGCCTCGGCAGGTTAATAGATACATCTATGGTTCACGTCGTTCGACCCTCGGCAGTGCACTCAATATATTTATATGTATTTTGGATCGAGCCATACGTCCTCGTCATAACTCATGCAAAATGATACTGGAAATTCCAATATGTTTGATATTGCTTCATTGGTTTGATAGGTTAAAAGATTAAAGGAGAGAAATTGGTTTGGTAATTGCTCTTTGGTGGAAGGATTGGCTATTTAAATTCTTGCTTTTGGGTTCTATTGTCATTTATATATCCCATGTTTAATTAGCAGTTGTATATATTTTTATTATTGGCCCATAGTAAGTGTCAAAGTCGACCCCTCGTCAATACTTCTTCGAGGTTAGACTACATAATTACTGAGTATATGTTGTTTATCTACTCACGCTATACTCCTGCACTTGATGTGCAGGATCTGAGGTTAGTGCTTCTGGATATCAGTCCGGCGCGCACACTTGATTACTACTGCCAGACTTCACGGTGAGCTGTCTTCCGAGCCCGTTCTGCAGCAGTCGAAGTATTCCTTTGCCTTATTTTTATGTCTATTTTGTTTCAGACAACAATCTAGTACTCTTTTGTATATTCTACTAGTAGCTCATACACATGTAACACCAGATCTTGAAAAATTATGTTAGTAGGCACTTAATGGTTTTTGGGTAATTTATCTTATCTCACTTGTTTTAAAATTTGTATCTCTCATTTTACATATATATATATATATATATATAAAACCTTCATTTCTTATTTGTGCTTATATAAAAAATCAACTATTTAAAACCGTTAAAAGGAATATCACGAAGTTAGTTTAAAGTTGGCTTGCCTTGCGGCAACGTTGGGAGCCATTACGGCCTATAGGAGAAATTGGATCATGACAACATGGTATCAAAGCACTAGGTTTACGTAGGTCTCACAAGTTATGAGCATGCCTAATAGAGTCTTGCGGATCGCTACGGAGACGTCTGTACTTATCTTCGAGGGGCTATAGGGTGATAGGAAACTACTCTTTCTTCATCTCATATCGTGCAGTTGATGTTATACTAAATGTATTTCTCTTATTCTCTCACAGATGGTGAGAACGCGCACGACAGATGTTCCAGACCCAGGAGGGGCTGCTCCCCCTGCTGCTAGAGGTCGAGGCAGAGGCCGGGGGAGAGCACCAGCCCGAGGTAGGGGATGAGGACGTCCTAGAGTTGCCCCAGCTATACCTCTAGCTGATCCAGTGGAGGATCCCCCTATCGACGAGCAGGGCGAGGTGCCTGCAGTTGATCCAGCCCCGGTAGATTTCATGTCAGCACCGGGCTTTCAGGAGGTTATGGTCCATATGCTGCGGTTCATGGATACTATGACTCAGGCTAGTTTATTTCCAGCAGACCCAACTATATCTCAGGTGGGAGGGGAAGCACAGACCCCTACTGCCCAGGCTCCCGGGCATACAACTGCCGTATATCAGACCACGGGTGCACTACCCGTGGTCAGAGCCCAGCCAGTTGCAGCAGCTGCACCTGAGCCTAGACCAGCTGCGGTCGGCGAGCCATAAAAGTTATTGGATAGATGGACTAGGCTACACCCTCATGTCTTCGGAGGTGAGCGACATGAGGATCCCCAGGACTTCATTGATCGGTGGAGGGACAGACTACACAATATGAGGATATTGGAGTCCCGTGGGGTGGATTTCACTACTTTCTAGGTGGAGGGCAGGGCCCGTAGGTGGTGGCAGTCTTATCTTCTCGGCAGGCCAGCAGGTTCTTCTCCCATGACTTGGGATCAGTTTATACGCCTTTTCTTGGATAGGTATATTCCACCCTCCCAAAGGGAAGAGTTGCGATCTCTATTTGAGTAGATCCGGTAGGACCAGATGTAAGTGACTGATTATGAGGTGAGGTTCTCTGAATTGTCTCGCCATGCATTGATGATACTACCTACTGAGGCAGAGAGAGTACGGAGGTTCGTTGCGGGGTTGCACTCCGGTATTCGGTCCACTATCGTCTGAGAGGTTGAGATGGGGACCTCTTACTAACTAGTTGTGGAGATAGCTTGAAGGATTGAGGGTGATCGTTAGTGGGATTGACAGCAGATGCCGCGGGACAAGCGGTTCTGTCATTCGGAAGGATTCAGTAGTGCTCCATCTGGGGAGAGAGGTCAGTTTAGGAGAGGCCAGCCGAGCAGGCCTACATATCTAGCAGTACCGCATCTGCGGGGTGCTCCAGTTCAACCCTATTTCAGCACTATGCCAGAGAGTTCTTACTGCCTACTGGCTATTCAGGGCCCTTCTAGTGGATATTCAGGCCATCAGGGTCAGAGCTCAGGGCAGCAATCCATCGCTCCAAGGGATTGTTACGAGTGCGGAGATCCTAGCCACATGAGGAGATTTTGTCCCGGACTTTGGGGCAAGTTAGTGCAGTAGGGTCAGCAGCCTATGATTATAGCACCACCAGTTGCACCAGCCGTCAGGCCGCCCAGAGGCGGAGGGCAGGTGGGTAGGGGCCGTCATAGAGGTGGAGGCCATGCGGGTGGAGGCCAGCTAGGTGGCACTCCAGTTAGATTCTATGCTTTCCCAGCCATACCAGATGCAGAGGCCTCAGATACCGTGATCACATGTATTATTTCTATCTGCGGTAGGGAGGCTTCGGTATTATTTGATCCAGGGCCCACCTATTCATATGTGTCCTCCCTGTTTGCTCATTTTCTGGATATTCCTCGTGAGCCTTTGGCACTCTTGTTTATGTGTCCACTCATGTGGGCGATTCTGTTGTTATAGATCGGATCTATCGGTATTGTTCTGTCACATTCTATGCTTATGAGACTAGAGTGGATCTCCTGTTACTCGATATGACCGACTTTGAGGTTATCTTGGGCATGGACTAGTTATCTCTATATCATGCCATCCTTGATTGCCATGCCAAGACTATTACCTTGGCGATGCTTGAGTTGCCTAGATTGGAGTGGAAGGCTTCATCTGTCAGCACACCTACCCAGATCATTTCTTTTATGAAGGCTCGACACATGGTCGAGAAGGGCTATTTGTCTTATCTAGCTTATGTTCGGGATACTACCTCAGATACTTTAGCGATTGATTCAGTACTAGTAGTCGGGGAGTTCTCCGATATGTTTCCTTCTGATCTTCCAGGCATGCCATCAGATCGTGATAACTATTTTTGCATTAATTTAGCTTCAGGTACCCAACCTATATCTATCCTACCGTACCGTATGGCTCCGAAAGAATTAAATTAGTTGAAGGAACAACTTGAGGAGTTCCTAGCAAAGGGGTTTGTCAGGTCGAGTGTATTACCTTGGGGTGCACCAGTGTTATTTGTGAAGAAGAAAGATGGGACTATGCGGATGTGCATTGATTACCGCCAATTGAACAAAGTCTCCATTAAGAACAAGTACCCGTTGCCATATATTGATGATCTGTTTGACCAATTACAGGGTGCTAGGGTGTTCTCTAAGATCGACTTGAGATCGGGGTACCATCAAATGAAGATACGGGACTAGGATGTTTCGAAGACTGCTTTCCATACTAGATATGGCCATTATGAGTTTTTGGTGATGTCCTTCGGCTTGACTAATGCCCCAGCGGCATTTGTGGATTTGATGAACATGGTGTTCAGGCCTTACATTGATTCATTTTTATTGTCTTCATTGATGATATTTTGATCTACTCGCGTAGCATGGATGAGCACGAGCAATATTTGAGAGTGGTGCTTCAGACCTTGCGAGAACAGAAGTTATATGCTAAGTTCTCCAAGTGTGAGTTTTGGCTAGATTCTATAGCATTCTTGGGGCATGTAGTATTAGGAGAGGGTATTAAGGTGGATCCCAATAAGATTGAGGCAGTTCAGAGTTGGCCTCGTCCTACTACGATGACTGAGATCAGTAGCTTCTTGGGGTTAGCAGGCTATTATCACCGGTTCGTGGAGGGCTTTTCATCTATTGCAACACCTTTGACCTGATTGACCCAGAAGGGTGCTCCGTTCCGTTGGTCCGATGATTGTGAGGCGAGCTTCCAGAAGTTCAAGACAGCTTTGACTACAGCACCCGTTCTAGTGTTACCTTCCGGCTCGGGGATGTATACTGTGTATTACGATGCTTTACGCATTGGTTTGAGTTGTGTATTGATGCAGGAGGGGCGAGTGATTGCATATGATTCATGTCAACAGAAGCCCCATGAGAAGAATTATCATGTGCACGATTTGGAGTTGGCCGCGATTGTCCATGCTCTCAAGATCTGGAGGCATTATCTTTATGGGATGTCCTGTGATATTTACACTGATCATCGCAGCTTGCAGCATTTGTTCAAGCAAATGGATCTTAATTTGAGGCACCGCAGATGGCTTGAGTTACTAAAAGATTATGACATCACCATCCTTTACCATCCGGGAAAGGCGAATATAATCGTAGATGCCTTGAGCAGAAAGGCAGAGAGTATGGGTAGCTTGGCATTCATTTTAGTGGAGGAGAGGCCACTAGCTTTGGACATTCAGTCCTTGGCTAATAGACTTGTGAGGGTGGACATTTCAGAGCCCAGCCGAGTTCTTGCATGCATCGTTGCCCAGTCTTCACTATTGGAGCAAAGCAAGGCTCGACAGTTTGATGATCCGCACTTGTTGGTCCTCAGAGAGATGGTACTACAGGGTGGTGCCAAGAAGGTTACTATCGGCAAGGATGGTGTTCTGCGACTCCAGGGTCGTCTATGTGATCCTAATGTCGATGGCTTGAGGGAAAGGATTCTACAGGAGGCACACAATTCTCGATATTCCATTCATCTAGGTGCTATGAAGATGTATCGCGACCTGAGGCAACATTATTGGCGGCGGCAGATGAAGAAAGACATAGTTGAGTATGTAACTAGGTGCCTAAATTGTCAGCAGGTTAAGTAGGAGAACCAGAGGCCAGGTGGCCTATTTCAGCAGATGACTATACCAGAGTGGAAGTGGTAGCACATTACTATGGACTTCGTATTAGGGTTGACATGGACCTTGCAAAAGTTTGATGCAGTATGGGTCATTGTCGATAGGTTGACCAAGTCGGCACACTTCATTCCTGTGATGACTGCATATACTTCAGAGAGGTTGAACTAGATTTATATTTAAGAGATAGTCCGGTCGCATAGTGAGCCAATTTCCATCATATCATATAGAGGCCCTCAGTATACTTCACATTTCTGGAGAGCAGTACAGAGTGAATTGGGGACCCGTGTAGAGCTCATCACATCTTTTCATCCGCAAACTGACGGGCAGTCGGAGAGTACAGTTCAGATTTTGGAGGATATGCTCAGGGCATATGTGATTGACTTCGGATCATTTCTTGCCTATAACAATTCGTTTCTTGCCTTTGGCCGAGTTTGCTTATAACAATAGTTACCAATCCAACATCGAGATGGCTCCATTTTAGGCTTTGTATGGTCGGCGATGTCATTTTCCCATCGGATGGTTTGAGCCCGGTGAGGCTAAGTTATATGGTACTGATTTGGTGAAGGATGCCTTAGAAGAGGTAAAGTTGATTCAGTAGCGACTTCGTACAGCACAGTCCAGACAGAAGAGTTACGCGAATAGGAAAGCGTGTGTCCTTTCATTTATGGTGGCTGAAAAATTTCTCTTGAAGGTTTCGCCGATGAAGGGAATCATGAGATTCAGGAATAAGGGCAAGTTGTGCCCAAAGTTTATAGTCTCATTTTAGGTGTTGAGACGAGTTAGGGAGGTTTATGATGAGCTTGCTTTTCCTCCCAGTCTATCGGTAGTTCATCCACTTTTGCACGTGTCTATGCGCCGGAGGTATCATGCCGACTTGTCACATGTGTTAGACTTCAGCACAGTTCAGCTAGATAAGAGCTTGGGCTATGAAGAGGAACCAATTGCCATTGTTGAAAGACAGGTTCGCCAGTGGAGGTCCAAGAAGATTTCTGCAGTAAAGGTCCAGTGGAGGGGACAACCAGTCAGGAAGCGACTTAGGAGGCCGGGGAAGACATGCGGAGCAGATATCCACAATTATTCAGTAGGTATGGTTCTAGACCCGTTCGAGGACGAACATTTATTTAAGAGGTGGAGAATGTAACAACCCGACATGTCATTTTTCTCTTTAGAACCATGTTCCCCTAAATAAGACTCCCCGTACGTGCTTTTACTATTTTATGACTTGCGGGGATAGTTAGTTCGGTATTTGGAAGGGTTCAGATTGAAATCGTGACACTTGGTTCCTTAAGGTTGGCTAAAAAGGCTAAGTTTAACTCCGGTCAACGTTTTGAGTAAATGACCTCGGAATTAGGATTTGGCTGTTCCAATAGATTCGTATGATAATTTCGGACTTGGGCGTATGTTCGGATCGGGTTTTGGATGACCCAGAAGCATTTCGGTGCCAAATAGTGAAAGTTGGTTCTTTGAAGGTTTTTAAGTTCTTTAAATTTGGTTTGGGGTAGGTTTTGGTGATCTCGAGGTCCAAATGGGATTTCGAGACCAAAAATAGTTTCGTATGGTGATTTAAGACTTCCACGCAAAATTCTGTGTCATTCTGAGTAGTTTAAGTACGTTTTGGTGCGTTGGGAGTAAATTGAAGAACTTGAAGTTCATATATTGATTCGATTTAGTTTGGGATGTGATTCTTGGTTTTGTTGTTGTTTTATGCATTTCGAGAGTACGAGCAAGCCCGTATTATGTTTATAGACTTGTTGGTATGTTTGGACGGGGCCTCGGGGGCCCCGAGTGCCATTCGGACGATGCTTGGATTGAGTCAAGACTCAAAAGGGGCTGCTGGTGCATCAGTTCTGGTATGCCCACAGATGCGTGGTTCATGCCGCAGAAGAGGCTGGGTGCATTTGGCCATGGACCATATATGCATGCGAGTTTGCGCACCTGCGAACGCGCATGTGCGATTGGGGGAAACCGCATAAGCGGCTATGTCCGCAGGCGCGCGTCGAAGTTCGCAGGAGCAGTCGCGCAGGAGCGGCCCCAGCTCCACATATGCGAACTTTTGCCAGCTGGGGGAGGACCGCACCTACGTGATTTTCTCCGCAGAAGCAGCACCGCAGGCACGACAGTGGCCTCGCAGGTTCGAAAACTCGCTGGCAGTGGGATTGTTTTAAATACGGGACTTAAGCATTTTTTCTCACTTCTAACACTTCTTGGGGGAGATTTTGGAGCTTGTTAGAGACGAATTTTCATCAGCTAATTGATACAAGTAATTCCTATTAAATGTGAGTTAAATACATAGCTTATGGGTAGATTATAACATGTAAATTAGTTGAAATCATGGGTTTAGGTAAAAAACCTAGGTTTTTGATAAAAATGAGATTTTACCGCGGAATATGTTATGGAATTTAGTGAAAATTATATATTTGAGTTCGTGAGGTTATGGGTAACAATTTTCTTCGAAAATTTCCGGAATCCGGGCACGTGGTCCTGGGGGTGGGTGAATTTTAGAAATCCTACATTTTGGGTTGGATAATCCCTTTAATAGTTGGAATATGAACTTTTGAACATGTATTGATCATTTTATATAACATTTGACTAGTTTTGAGTCGTTTGGCACAGAATTGAAGATTTTACCACAATCTTAGACCGGAAAGTAGGCTTTGAGACAAGGTAAGTCTCTTTTATAACCTTGTAAGAGGGAATTAACCCCATAGGTATATTTAATTAATATGTGCTTTTATTTGTGGGGTCTACGTACACACGGGGTGATGAGAGTCCGTACGTAGCTACTAATTTTGCTTATGTCTGGGTAGTTTTAGGTTTACACCATGCTTTGTTGACATCGCTATTTGATTATGCTTACTAACTGCCTCGGATAGAGCTGAGATTTAGGGCTTCAATGACTTTTAAAGTCTCTAGTTGGATTTTCTTGTTTTGGAAATAATTTAGGGATAACTGGAGAAATCTATGTTCAACCGCATCGCAAGTGTATTCCGCAAGCGGGGTAAATTTCCACTGCTCTCGTGGGAGCGGGATGTTCGCATCGGTAGGTTAATAGATGCATCTATGATTCACGTCGTTCGACCCTCGGCAGTGCACACAGTATATTTATATGTATTTTGGCTTGGGCCGTACGTCCTAGGCATAACTCGTGCAATATGATACTGGAAATTCCAATATGTTTGATATTGCTTCATTGGTTTGATAGGTTAAAAGATTAAAGGAGAGAAATTGGTTTGGTAATTTCTATTCGGTGAAAGGATTGGCTATTTAAATTCTTGCTTTTGGGTTCTATTGTCATTTATATATCCCATGTTTAATTAGCAGTTGTATATATTTTTATTGTTGGCCTATAGTAAGTGTCAAAGTCGACCCCTCGTCACTACTTCTTTGAGGTTAGACTAGATACTTACTGGGTACATGTTGTTTATGTACTCACGCTACACTTCTGCACTTGATATACAAGATCTGAGGTAGGTGCTTCTGCATATCAGTCCGACGCGCACAATTGATTAGTACTGCGAGACTTTGCGGTGAGCTGTCTTCCGAGCCCATTCTGCAGCAGTCGAAGTCTTCCTTTGCCTTTATTTTCTGTCTATTTTGTTTCAGACAGCAACGTAGTAATCTTTTGTATATTCTACTAGTAGCTCATACACTTGTGACACCAGATCTTAGAAAATTATGTTAGTAGGCACTTGATGGTTTTTCCCACGCTATACTTCTGCACTTGATGTGCATGATCTGAGGTTGGTGCTTCTGGCACTTCTGGATATTTGTGCATAAATAAAAAAAATCAACTATTTTAAACCGTTAAAAGGAAGATCACGGAGTTAGTTTAAGGTTGTCTTGCCTTGCGGTGCCATCACGGCCTATATGTCACGACCCAAAATCAATTAATGGTCGTGATGGTTCCTAACACCACTGTCAGGCAAGCCAACAATAGTTGATTAACTCGATTATTCATTTAGTATTTTGAAATCAAAATTTTCCTTCAATTTTATAATAAAATATGAACTTTACAGAGTAAATAAAAATATTTTCACAATTTCAATACCAAACAACCCATAATCACCCCAAAACCTGGTGTCACAAGTGCATGAGCATTAACTAAGGAGTAAAATCGGAATACAAATTAGACAGGAAAGATATAAATAACTCTGAAGGAGGCTCTACTGGCTGCGGATCGAAGTATAGAATGCAACTCACCTAAGTCCCTGCAATAATCGTGCCTTTGTGCCCACAAGGCCACTAGACATATATGTACCTGTACAAAAATGTGCAGCAAGTGTAGTATGAGTACGTAAATCAACGTGTACCCAGTAAGTATCCCGTCTAACCTCGGAGTAGTGACGAGGGGTCGTCTTCGATATTTACTATAGGCTAAAAAAATGCCGATCTTAAATTTAAGCATTGAATACATAACATAGGTGAAAGTTCAATAACCAGAAATAATCAACAATTCTTTTTACTAATAGAACTTTCCAAATTCATTTTTTTATCATTTAACAATTTATATCTCAAGCCAATAAAGCAGCGTCAACTATTATTTGTTCCAAAGAGTTATCATGCGCAAGTCATGCCGAGGTCGTATGACCCGATATAACATATAAATATAAATTGTGTATTGCCAAGGGTCGAACGGCACGAACCATAGATGCATCTATTAACCTGCCGAGGCGAACGGCCCATTCCCATGAGAGTAGCAGAAATTTACCCCGCTCGCGGAATATATTTACGATGCGGTTGCACATAGATTTCTTAAGTCTTGAAATCCTCAATTTCAACTCTTTTCAAGGCATTTAATAAGCATACTCGATCTCAATTCTTTTCAAGGCAAATAATAAACATAATCAAATAACGGTATCAACAAAGCATGGTGTAAACCTAAAACTACTCGGACATAGGCATAACTAGTAGCTACGTACGGACTCTCGTCACCTCGTGCGTACGTAGCCCCCCACAAATGGAAGCACATATTAATTCAATTTACCTATTGGGTTAATTCCCTCTAACAAGGTTAGAAAAGAGACTTACCTCGTTCCGAAGTTCCATAGCAGGATCCCGAGCCTTTCAAAAGACTCAATTCGATGCCCAACTCTCCAAAACTAGTCATTAAATGAGCAAATCAGAAAATATATATATACTCTAATACTCATTATAATCCTATTTACAATAATTTCCAACTCCGTTCGAAAAGTCGATAAAATCACCCTCGGGCCCACGTGCCCGGATTCAAAAAATTTTCGAAGATAATCATTACCCGTAGCATTACGAACTCAAATATATAATTTATTCTCAATTCCAAGTCCAATTTCGTGGTCAAAATCCAAAAATACCAATTTCTAGATTTTTCTTCAAAATCCCAAATTCTACAAATTTTCATGCTTGAATCCATATAAAAACCATGTATTTAACTCAATAGGCGGGATAACTTACCTTGACATTGATGATAAAAACGTCCACTTGAACCTCTCCAAGAATCGCCCAAACCAAGAGAGAATTAAAGAAAATGGGCCAAATCTCGTTCTTAAAAGAGCACACTGCCGAGCGACCTCTCGCACCTGCGGTCACTTGACCGCTTCTGCGGTCCTCCTTCAGGCCCCTCAACTCCGCATCTGCAGCCCCATACGCGCTTTTGCGCAGGTGCGATCCCGCTTCTGCGAAACTCGACCGCATCTACGGTCCCAGCCTAAACCAGCCAGAACCACTTCTGCGACCCTCTTGGTCGCTTCTGCGGCTCCGCACCTGCGGCCAAAACCTCGCAGGTGCAGTTACACCAGAAGACATATGCTTCAGCTTTATTTCCAAGTCCAAACTCGATCCGTTAACTATCCGGAATCAACGTGAGGCCTTCGGGACCTTAACCAAATATACCAACACGTCCCAAAAAATATTACTAACTTAGCCGAGGCCTCAAATCACACCAAAAAATATCGAAACTACGAATCACCCTCCAATTCAAACCTAATGAACTTTGAAACTTTAAACTTCTACAATCGATGCCGAAACCTATCAAATCACTTCTGATTGACCTCAAATTTTACATACAAGTTATAATTGAAATTACGGACCTACTCCAACTTTTAGAATCAGAATCCGACCCCGATATCGAAAAGTCCACTCCTGGTCAAACTTTTTAAAGTTATCCAAATTTTCAACTTTCGCCAAATGGCCCTAAAATGACCTACAGACCTCCAAATCCACTTCCGGACGCGCTCCTAAGGCCAGAATCTTCATACAGAGCTATTCCTAGACTTAGAATTCCAAATGGACATCGATAACATTGAAATGCACTTCAACTCAAATTTATGAAATTCTTCCAAATGCCAACCTTCCGTAATAAGTTCCAAAATACACCCGGGTCATTCAAAATCCGATTCGAACATACGTCCAAGTCCAATATCATCATACGAACCTGTTGGAACCTTCAAATCCCTATTCCAAGGTCATTTACTCAAAATAAACCCTTAGTTAATTTCTCCAACTTAAAGCTTCCAAATTTAGAATTTTCTCTCCAAATCAACTCGGAACTTCCCGAATTCCAATTCTGACCACACATACAAGTCATAATATCCGAAGTGAAGCTATTCATGGCTTCAAACAGCCGAATAATGCGCTAGAACTCAAAACGACTGGCCGAGTCGTTACACTATAGGAAAAATTAGGTCGTGACATCGATGGTTGTAAAACAGTTACCATTACAAAAACAACTATCAAAAAGCGTCAAGCATAACCGACCATAATTGGTCAAAATCGAACAAAAACTGGTTGTTTACCGACCGTTTTCTATTCATCAAAAAAAGAATGGTCATAATAGGGAAGCGACAACAGTCGGTCGATATTACTGACCGAAGTCGGTCGATATTTCACGCACTTTGACAAAGTTATCTGACACAAAATAATCATACCGGCCGAAGTCGGTCGGTATTTTTGAAAATAATTTTTAATTATTTTTAGATTAGCGATCGACGTCAGTCAAAATTTTAATTATTATGTTTTAAAAAAATTGTTCAATTCCGACCGATTTCGATCGGAATGATTAAAATATTTAAAATGTAAAATCAAAAATTCCGACCGCAGTTGGTCGAAATTGTTAAAATAGTTAATATTTAAAATCAAAAATTCCGATCGAAGTCGATTGGTAAATTTAAATTTCTAATCCTGACCGACTTAGGTCGGTAGGCGGTCGGTTTTCTGGGTATTCTTTTGGCAGAATACATTTGTTTTATAGCTGCACCGCATGCCAACAACCAATCACCTATAATGGTAGCATTACATTGCTTCTATTCAACCAATAACAACAACAATAACAACAATAACAACAACAATAACAACAACAATATCAACAATAACAACTTTTAAAACTATATCATTAACAAAACATCAACTCCATCGCCGCTAAACTATATTAACAAAATTTCATACCCAATAACAAAACGTTTCACAAGTTAAAAGTTCAAACATTATTCAATGAGTGTTTTGTATTGCATCACCTCCATCTTCACTACTAGAAGCTTCATCGGCGGCATGGTTTGAAGGATCACAACGAGAAGGACTAGCATCTGGGGAAGGCTCACGAAACCGGGGAATGAGGAAAGCACCACTAACAAGAAGATTGGCCAGCTGACCTTGAAGGACATTAAATTGTTGGTCCCTCTTTTCTAGCTGAACTTGAATGGTATCAAATTGTCTATATCTCTTTTGTTCTCTAGCCTTTGTCTCTTCAAGCTCTACTGTCAGCCTTGCGATCTTCTTCTCTATAAACAAGATAGTCAACCTATCAATTGCCTCGCCTTGGGCGGAAGCCCCTATACTTTGCAATCCAGCCCTGTAGCTCCGAAATGATCTCTCTGGAAGGCCGTATGTTATCCCCTTTTTAGGAACGACAAAATCCAACCATATCTTCTGCGCTTCTCTGTCTGAAACGGGTGGTCGATCTCCTTGCTCATTCGGTGGCAAGCTCTAAGTGTTCTCCTTCACATTAATCTTGTAGCGATCCTTTATTTAGAAGATAGAAAATTATTAACTATATAATATTATAAACATTAATTTCAAGTTATAGTAGTTATGAAACTTACATATGTAGTATCTGCCCGGTCCTCGACCCATCTAGTTGGATCCGTCGATGCCTTCTTCTTCCGGATGTGAGTCTCCATGAAGAACTCATCATTAGTCATTTTCCTCCCATATGTTTTTCCTTACAAATGTTAACTAAATTAAAATATATAAATATAGTTTGATATATATAGAATTAAATACTTTAAGTAATTACCAGTAGTCTCCTCGCAGTCCCCATGCTCCTTGTACCCACACAGTGCAAGGAGCCACCCTTCTCAGATGCTCGAGCCTTCTTTCCTTGTTCACTCTTTTTCTCGAACTTCTCAGTGGTCCACTGCCTCAACAGGTCATCCCATATGTGCGGTAGAACCCATGAAGTCTTCTTGCTCTTCTTCCGAGCACAATAGAAGGAATCAGATAGTCTCTTACGACATTTGAACTAAAATTTGCAAGAATGGCATTGTTATGCCGGTCCTCCCAGGCATACTTAGTCTACAAATGAAGGGTGTAACGTTAGATGAAAATATTGATAATATAATGCTTAAATAATCTATGATACACTTTGTAATCTATTTACTAAGACACTAAGTGTGTCATATCATATTGGATACAACGACTATATCAATTACACTCGATCAATTATATATATAATGTTTATCATCTTTGTGCTTTCATATAAATTACACTTCATATTCGTATACGTGTAATAGATTATAATAGAGTGTATGTTTTTATTCATTTATGATAATTTACACTTATATATATATATATATATATATATATATATATATATTCTCAACTGTTCATTACATTGCTCGAATTCTTGATCGGTGAATAAATAAGAAAACAAATCTTGAAGTTTAAGTGACATTTTAAACATTTTAAGTGACTACATGCTCCGGTATAATGAGTGACAAGATTTTTCAAGATGTGTACAATTGACATAGTCTTGAATATTTTATTCTCGATCACCTTATTAGTACTTTGCTCGGATACTTCATTAGTGGATCAATTAAAAATTCAATTATATTCGATTAACATTTACTATAACACATTTAAAAATAAAGTGTATAGTTCTATAAGATGTAGTGCTATATTAATACTTAAGTTGTAGCAACACTAACATATGTATACTTATACTAATATATATATATATATATATATATATATATATATGTTGTTGCTGCTAAAACTTATGTATTAATATAGCACTACATCTTATAGAACTATATACATTACTTTTAAATGTATTATATTAAGTTTTAATCGAATATAATTGAATTTTCAATTGATCCACTAATGAAGTATCTGAGCAAAGTACTAATAAGGTGATCGAGAATAAAACATTCAAGACTATGTGTGTGTATATATATATATATATATATATATATATATATATATATATATATATATATATATATATGTCACGACCCAAACTCCCTTCATATAACGACATGACATCACCTAGTCTTTATGACTAGGTAAGCCTAACGAATTGCGAAAAATAACAAAACGAAAGTAAAACTTGGCAACTAACAACAGTGGATAACTAAATAAGTAGTAACAATGCCGCTCGGCATGTACAATAACCAATACTCTATAAAATACACAGTCTTCCCAAAACCCGGAACATCATAAGTCACAAGCTACAAGAGAAAACTAGTATCTCTATACATCAGAGTCTAATAAAAGAAGTACATAAGGTAATTGACATAGGGGAGAATAGAAGGGGACTACGAGGTCTGCGGACGCGACATATGTACCTTGAAGTCTCCGTACAGCAGGAAACAATCTCAGTTAATAGCGGGGATGATAAGAAGTTCCTGGATCTACACACCAAACATGTGCAGAAAAGTAGCACGAGTACACCACAACGGTACCCAGTAAGTGCCAAGCCTAACCTCGGTCGAATAGGGATGAGGTCAGGTCAGGCCCACTGGTAAATAACAAATACGGTAAGAGAATATACAGTATAATAAGAGACTAGAATTTAAAAAAAGGAAACACAGCAAGGCAATAGTACAACACACAGGGGTAAACAATAGGGGATCTCCCGAGATACCGTCTCGTAGTCCCAAAATAAAATATACATGGAGAACTCCCGAGCTACCGCCTCGTAGTCTCAAAAGTAAATATGCAGGGAGAACTCCCGAGGAACCGCCTCGTAGTCGCAAAGGTAAATGTGCAGGGAGAACTCCCGAGGAACTGCCTCGTAGTCGCAAAGGTAATGTGCAGGGAGAACTCCCAAGGAACCGCCTCGTAGTCTCAAAAGTAAATGTGCAGGGAGAACTCCCGAGGAACCGCTTCGTAGTGTCAAAAGTTAAATGTGCAGGGAGAACTCTCGAGGAACCGCCTCGTAGTCTCAAAAGTAAATGTGCATGGACTCCCGAGAAACCACCTCGTAGTCTCAAAAGTAAATGTGCAGGGAGAACTGCCGAGGAACCATCTCGTAGTATCAAAAGTAAACAAACAGCTCAAACCGATAAATAGAACAGTTAACAGCAAGATTTCTACAGTTATACTGATAAAGAACAAGGAAAAATAGGAATTAACTAGGCATGCTTCAAATATTTCAAACAATCACTTAAAGCACGTAGACATGCGATATTAGACTAAACATGATAACTACACATAATGGAATAGCTCAATTAAGAATGAAAAACAGACTAATACTCACTTAAATGGTATAACTCAAATTAAAGGAAAAGCAGGTTACTACTCGGTAAAATAAATCGGGTTTTATAACAAATAACATGTGTACGTAGTCGTCACCTCACGTACACGGCGCTCACATATCACAACAGTACCAAATCCTAAGGGGATTTCCCTCACACAAGGTTAGGCAAGCCACTTACCTCGAACCATGCTCAATCAATCAGTAACAATGCCTTTTCCACGAATATCCGACTCATAATTACCCAAATCTAGCCAAAATCAATTACATACCATAAATACAACTATAAGAAACTAATCTAATTAATGAAATCAAAGCTAAAGCAAAAAATTAGAAAATCGCCCCAAAAAGCCTCCCCAGGCCCACGTCTCGGAATCGGGTAAAAGTCACAAATATGAACACCCATTCACTCACGAGTTCATTCGTACCAAAATTATCAAAATCCGATATCAAAATCCCAATCAAAACTCAAAAAATTAGTTGAAGAACTTCTCCCATATTTCCCAAATTTCTCAATCAAATTCCTTAATTAAATGATGAAATCAACTATAGATTGGTGGAATATAACCATACACGAGTTAAGAATCATTATCCCAAAGCTCTCTCTGAAAAATCCTTGAATTATCGCCTCAATCCGAGCTCTCAAAGACCCAAAATGAAAATGAGATCAAACCCTCAAAATTGGCCTTTTTCTGCCCAGCGATTCCGCATTTGCGGACTACCAGTCGCAACTGCGATGCCGCACCTGCGAAATTTCCATCGCAGGTGAGGAGATGGCTTAAAGTCCAAAGATCCGCTTCTGCGGATGACCTTTCGCATCTGCGACTCTTCCCAGGCCTCCCATTTTTGCTCATGCGGTCAATCCTTCGCATCTGCAAATGCGCAGATGCGGCTACCATTTCGCACCTGCGCTCACAGACCAAGCTTAACCAAACCGCACTTTCTCTCCTCCTTCCGCACGTGCGATCCTGCACCTGAGGTCTCCCCTCCGCAGGTGCAAAAACACCAGAAACCCAAAAATCTTCAGCAACTTGCCTAAGTCCAAATTCAATCCGTTAAGCATCTGAAACACACCCAAGGCCCCCGGGACCTCAATCAAACATACCAATCAGTCCTAAAACACCATACAAACTTAGTCGAGCCCTAGAATCACATCAAACAACGTTAAACACGAATCACCCTCCGATTCAAACTTAATGAACTTCAAACTTCAAACTTCTAAAACCGATGCCGAAACTTATCAAATCACGTCCGATTGACCTCAAATTTTGTACACAAGTCATAATTGACATTATGGACCTACTCCAACTTTAGGAATCAAAATCTGACCCAGATATCAAAAAGTTCACTACCGGTCAAAATCTCCAAAAATTTGACTTTCGCCAATTCAAGCCTAAATTAACTATGGACCACCAATTCACAGTTCGAACATACTCCTAAGTCTAGAATCACCCAACAGAGCTAAAGGAACCGACAAAACTCTATTCCGGAGTCGTCTTGACACAGTTCCAACTAAAGTCAAAATCCTAAGACTTAAGCTTCTGTTTATGGATTAAGTGTCCCAATTCACTCCGAAACCACAACAACCTCCCAAAAAGTCATATAAGCAGAAAGAGATACAGGGAAAGCACTAAACAGGGGATCGGGACTATAACTCTCAAAACGACCGGTCGGGTCGTTATAATTTATATATATATATATATATATATATATATATATATATATATATATATATATGATATTTGTGTGTATGTGTGTGTGTGTATTGTTAAATATATGTGGATGTTGTAAAAATCAAATAATCTAATAACAATACCGACCAAAATCGCTCGGTAAATTATATATACATATAATTTTTGTTATGGAAAAAACCAATTGACCTTGGGCGGGAAAAAATAAATTCAAATTTCCGACAGATTTCGGTTGGTATACTTGAAATGTTTTAATTAAAACTTATTTTAGTACATAATATGCAAGTATGACCAGGTCTTGGTAAAAGATTGCCCAATTTCCGACTGACATCGGTCGGAATTTTTATGTGTCAGACGTCTTTGTTGTGGGACCACTATTTCCAACCGATGGTGGTCGGTATCTTTATGTGAAATTTTTTCTTTGACTTTTGCGACCAATTAACCTATTTTCCGGCCGAATTCGGTTGGTATTCTATGCACGGTTTTTGACAGTTTTCTAGTAGTGTGCAATTCACACTAAGATTTCGAGTCTAAATAGTGGCCAATATTTGTTTTATATATATATTTACTCTTTACATAAATATCTTGTTACTATTCTGCTTAATTCGGGTCAATTTCATATATACCTCAGTGTTAAGAGAATTCATTAATGTTTAATTATTTTTATGTTGATCTTCATCATGTCATAACTTTTCCTATTTATCTGTATATAGTGTTAGAATAAGTACAACGGAAGCAAGCATAAATTTAGTGTAACGACCCGATCGGTCGTTTTGAGTTTTAGCATGTCATTTGATGGTTTGAAGTCTTGAGTAACTTCACTTCAAGTATTATGACTTGTACGTGTGGTCGGAATCGAATTTCAGGAGGTATGGAGTTGATTTGGGAAGAAAATTCTAAATTTAGAAGCTTTTAAATTGAAAGAATTGACTAAGGTTTAGGTTTTTTAATAAACGACATCGGAATTGATATTTGAAGGTTCCAATAGGTCCGTATAATGATTTCGGACTTGGGCATATGTTCGGATCGAGTATGGGTGGCCTGGGAGTATTTCATCGCGTATTACTGAAGTTTGGCATTTATAAAGTTTAAGAATTTCTTAAGTTTGGGTTGAAGGGGATTTTGATGTTATCAATGTCCGTTTGGGATTCCGAGCCTGGGAATAGCTCCGCATGGTGATTCTGGTCTTAGGGGCACGTTCGGATGTGGATTTGGAGGTCTATAGGTCATTTTGGGGTCATATGGAGAAAGTTAGAAAATTGAAGGTTTTTGCGAAAGTTTGACTGGGAGTGAAATTTTTGATATCAGGGTCAAATTCCAATTACAGAAGTGGGAGTAGGCCCATAATGTCAATTATGACTTGTGTGCAAAATTCGAGGTCAATCAGATTTGATTTGATAGGTTTCAGCGTCGAATGTAAAAGTTTGAAGTTCTAAAGTTCATAAAGCTTGAATTGGGGTGTGATTCATGGTTTTGATGTTGTTTGATGTGATTTGAGGCCTCGAAAAGGTTCGTGTTATGTAATGGGAGTGGTTGATACTATTGGACAAGGTCCCGGGGGCCTCGGGTGTGATTCGAGGTGGTTCCGGACCAAGTTTGGGTGTTTTGATGCTGCTGGTTGCTGGTTCTGGTGTTGTTCTTTGCGTTCGCGAGGAGCCTCTCGTGTTCGAAAAGAAGGATTTTGCTGCTAGGACTTTGCTCTTCACGTTCACGAAGAGGCTCTCACGTTCGCGAAGATGGAATTTTAGTCGTCTGCTGTCTGATTTTGGAAGCTTATATCTCACAATCTATAACGAATCTGAAGATGATCAAAAAAAGAAAGTTGTAGCCCTTGGTGTCTAGTTTTTATAAATATAAACCGTTTGTCATATTGAGTTGTGTACAAAAGGTTATGGTGGATATTCTATAGGCTGTCCGAGAAGAGTTAGGAAATCTCTGCTGCACAGGGCTGACTTTGGAAGCTTATATCTCGCAATCTACAAGGAATTGGGAGATGATCAACATATGAAAGTTATATCCCTTGATGTCTAAAGGCTGTCGAAGAGTTTGAAAATGGCTTTTGAGTATTTTGTTCATCGCGAACGCATTGAGAGGCTCGCGAACGCGAAGAAGGAAATGGGCCAGTGTTATAAGTCCTCTATTTCGGACTTTTGAACAATTATTTTGTATTTTTAGTTGGGAACCTTGGGATTATACGATTTTGGAGAGGAATTTCACAACAAAAC
Organism: Nicotiana tomentosiformis; assembly: GCF_000390325.3. NCBI lineage: Eukaryota > Viridiplantae > Streptophyta > Magnoliopsida > Solanales > Solanaceae > Nicotiana > Nicotiana tomentosiformis. The sequence goes on from NC_090823.1 coordinate 18,790,946, forward strand.
TTGGGGTAAGCATTCTTGACTCATTTGTGATTATATTCCATGGATCAATCTTTATTTTCGGCGTTAGATTATTGGATTTTCAAGAAGAAATCAGAAGAAATTTTTATAATTTCACAAAACAAATTTATGACTTTTGAATACCGATTCAGAGTCGGATTTGAATGAAATTAGTATGGTTGAACTCGTAATTGAATGGGTTGTCGGATTTTGAGAGTTTCGTCGGGTTTCGAGATGTGGGCCCCACTGTCAACGTTTCGAGCGGAGTTGAGAATTTTGATAAATTGTTAAATTTCAAGCATTGGAGTACACATTATGATTGGTTTGCACATTATTTGCATAGCTTTGGATCGACAAGCATCAGTTTGAGGTATTAGAATATCGTTGGAGCCGGATATGGAATTTCAGAGCAATGTAAGTTTCTTGTCTAACCTTGTAAGAGGGAATTTACCCCATAGGTGATTTAAATTAATATATGTTGTTAATTGTGGGGGCTACGTATGCACGAGGTGACGAGAGTCCGTGCGTAGCTACTAATTATGCTTATGTTCGGATAGTTTAGGACCCAAATCAAGAATTATTTGCAATGGTTACATCCTTTGTTAATTAAAGTGCCTGAATTATATTGGAAATTGTTAGAGGAAATAGTAAAAGACCAAAATTTCACATACTTGATTTTTGTGTGTAAATTACTTGACTGTTATTGTACATCCTAATGTGTTAGCCTTATTAATAACTTCTCATTCCGGAGGTTAATAAGAAAATGTCCTCCTTTCTTGTAGAGCGGACCGAATGCCCCGGTAGTATAGATGCATCTATGGATCATGCCGCATGTCCCTCAGCAGTGTACACGACACTTTAGATCGGGTCGTACGACCTCGATAGAAATCGTGCTTAATAATAATAATTACATGATACCTTGACATCCTATTGTAGCATGTGAAGATAAATGAGTAATTGGAAAGTATTGAATTTGAAAGAATTATTTATATTCGCTTGTTAAGAAAATTATTGTTATTCACGTAAACCATGTCTATTTAAATATTTCTATTTTAATATTATTGACCCATAGTGAGCGTCAAATTCGACCTCTCGTCACTACTTATTCGAGATTAGACTTGATACTTACTGGGTATATGTTGTTTACGTACTCATGTTACGCTTGTTGCACATTTTTGTGCCCGTACATGTATGTTTTGTGATCTTTTGGGCATAGAGGCACATCTATTACGTACTCCTATCTAATTTGTATTGTAGACAGATGTTGCATTTATCATATTTCCTAATTGATGCTCATGCACTTGTGACACCAGATTTTGGAGGTTCTTTCAGGTTAATTATTATCATGGTTCGTGCAATTACTTTCAATTACTCTGTAAATTCTATTTCACGCCATCTAATTAAGGAACAATTTTGATTACAAAAATACTAAAATGGGTAATTAAATTGATAAATCAACATTGGCTTGCCTGACAGCGGCATTGGGCACCATCATGACCCATGGTGGATTTTGGGACGTGACAACATGGTATCAGAGCACTAGGTTGACATAGGTCTCACGAGTCATGAGCAAGTCTAGTAGAGTCTTGCGGATCGGTACGGAGACATCTGTACTTATCTTCGAGAGGCTACAGGGATGTTAGAAGCACTTCCCTTCTTGATTCCTTTATCGTGCGGTTTGATTCTTGAGGCTTGTGCCTTTATTTCCTTCATACTCATTCTTACACGATGTTGAGTGCTCGTGTCTATTGGGCATTGAGGAGTTTTGGTGGTACTACAGACGTGGAGCAGGATGTTTCTCCCTGCGCATTCAAACAAGTTATTATCGTAGCGAAAGGAGGTTATGTCATTTCAGCTTAGTATCGGTAATTCGTATGGTTTTGAGCCTATGCACGGTGTTGGTGTAATGGTAGTGTGCCTATCTACATGTCAACTAGTGAATGACTTGAAAGGAGGATTTCTCAGTGCATGATTTAAAGGTTCAGTATTTAATTCCAGCAAAGGAAGGGCGATTAGACTATGAATGTCCAGGTTTGGGTTGATGGAGTAACGAGACTTGGTATTTTTGAGCGTGTGGAATTTTCATTGTGATGCGGTGTGGTCGTCCTAGTTTGAATGCATTTTCGATTTGCCGGTGCTATGGTCTTTTTTGATTTTTTCCTCCGGGGCGAGGTGTTGTGAAATGGTGCCTGAGCTGCGGTGTGCAGCGATTCAGGTTCGAATTGGTATTTCTAATGTGACAGCTCGAGGAAGATAACCTTTTAGGAGTCTTAAAGCTGGTAGCTATTTATTGGTTCAATTGATATAGAGATGGATTTTAATTTGATGCAATGTTTGGGCAGCAAATTATGAGGGAGGACATGGCAGAAACGTTTTGCGGTGGTTGAAGTTCTAACAGGTCAAGTATGAAAAGTAGAGATTGAGAAGTTTCTTAAATAAGATGGTTTAACCGAAGAGTGGAAAATTAGCATATGGATTATGTGTTAGGATAGTCGTGTGCCTTGAGAAAGTGTAGAAAGGTTTGGGAATCGTGATGGAGGTTGATTTGGCCTACAGATGTTATTTGGAGTGGTGGTCAATGTATGAAGAAAGATTGAATATGGAAGAAAGGAGTTTGCTTTGAAATGAAGAGTGATGCGAAGATATGATTATCATTTCAGATGCAATATGACTTAAGTCCGGAAGGTATGGTTGAACTTTCACTTGATGTCAATAGGAAGGAGCAGACTTGTTCAGCTAGTGGACGAACATGGGCTCGGGAGGGTTACCGAATGTGTGGTAGTTGTACCCAGTGCAACGTTATTGGAAGACGTAGGCATGGAAATTTCACGTGTGGGTTGTATCCTATGAATAGGCTAGCGGTTGCGTGATGTTGATGAAGCTGCTACGAAGAATTTTCATTGCTGCCCGGTAAGAGGTCGAAATGAGATTGACGAATGATTCAGAATGTTCATGAAAATCTTAACAAAAGACTTCGAGAAATTTGGCGGTTAACGGCGCAGGATCATGGTAAATTAGAAGGAGGAATAGTTGTGGGCTCTATATTATGTGATGATATCTTAAAGCTAAGTGGGGGAGCCCTACCATCTACGATTGGATCGTGTTGTTGTCGGCTTGTGCAGCTTCTGGTTATTGGCACATTGGTGGATTATTTAAGAATAATAAAAAGGGAACATCAGGGGTAATTCGAGCAGAGAAATTGATAAATGTGTGCTATATTTTGTCTTATCGATTCAAGTGCAGGTTTTGGGAAGACTCAGAGTTATGCTTCTTGTGAAGGTAATGTGCAAGGACAAAAAAGGATTCTACCGGTTGCTTCTTTGTGAGGGTATTCATGTACTAGCAGGGCAATGGAGTTTGGTTATATTCGAGACCAGGTCAGAGTGGGTGACTCTTAACGACGGTTCAGTGAGTTCAAGAATTTAACTCTGGTACTTAAGGATTTCGGGTCCGTTGTGTGGTTAAGGATCGAGTTCTGCAGTGGATTACGAATGGGACTTAGAGTGTTCTATGTCATTACTGGGTAAGCGGTGCTGTATTGGAGGAAATGAAGAAATGGCTTCGGATTTGTGGGAGGTCCTGCATAATGGGTATACCGGTTGGAGATGCTATTGGGCGTTAGAGAAAGGTATGAGGTGATTCATGGGAATTGAGACGATATAGTCTCGCGATTCGGGTCACTCAGGATGAGTGCGGATTGAGTTCGTTATGTTATGAATGGAGCTAACGTTATTTCTAAGGCAGGTCAAGGGTAAATTTAAAGAGGTTGGGTTGGTTGTAATGGCTGGATCAGCATGATTGTGGCAATGGTCGGTTCATTCGGTGTGTGAAGTTATAACATGTAGTTTGTGGTTGTATGTGCAGGCTTGACAACCACCATAAATTGATTGATTTGGGAGAAAGGTGATTTTAAATGGCCTTGTGGCGTAAATGGACTTCTAGAAGAGTCTTGGCGGTTTAGATCACGACTTGAGGTTGTATTTTCTGATGTTTGGGAATTCAGTTGCGTGTTGCGTTGGTCCTTCTAAAACGAGCAAAATGAAAAGTCTCCTAGTCAATGAAGTGTTATTCTACTGGGTGATTCAGGGATTGTAATGAATTCGGGTATTCTCGCTTAGCAGTATGATAGGTGCGGCGAGCGACATGGGAATTTGAAAGTTGAGGTTAAGGATTGTGGTTCAGTGTTGATAAGAATGTCACGAGCTCAGATTAGCAGGGAAAAATTCAGATGTTTAGAGTAATCTAGAGTTATCTTAGTGTCACCTAAGAATGGTGTTCAGTGGAAGAGGCATTGTGTGTTGGTGTGCAGATTGTGAAATTACCTTACATATTAGCACGGTCGGTGGTATGGAAATGCAGCCTTTGCTACCTGGTGCAGAATGGTTGTGGGAGTGTACCCAACGGGGAGATTTGTATCAGCGTGGCATGGTAGTCACTTGATTGTTATGGATTGAAACCAAGTATGGAGATTTTTGGTGATATCGCTAATGTGTGAGTTTGTGCCTGGAAGGCGCTCTATTCCCTTGGTTATGAACTGTGGGAGTTGTTCTGGATTGAGACGGCTTGATTATTTTCCCATGTGTTGAGGTCTCGTGTAGCTTGTGGTGTTATATGAGCAGGATGCCTCTCGAGATGCAGGTCGTATATCGCATCTTATTTGTGCTTGGGTTTTGCAGCGTATGTCGCTATCCGTCCCCAAGATTGTACTTTTGCAATTGGCGTGCTTGTGGTTGATATTCGCTATTGCATGAGTATAAGCGTTACAACTTGATGCATGTTTTCTTCTTGATTGTTATGTGCGGATCGGGTTACACGCCGCAACAGTGTCACATTGGATCGGGTTGCATGCCGCAACGGTGAGATGTTGAGTATGATTCCATATATTGGTTTCTGTGCATTTTGTTTCTTATTCACTAAGGAGAGTTCATAGCGTCTGTTCGACTGTGTTATTCGTTACTTGGGCTGGGTAATTCCCGGTCAGAGAACGTTCTTCCTTATGAGTCATATTCGAGTTCGTAGCAATTGGCGCATTGTGGGCGTCATATGAGACCTTTGGCAGTGTCTGAGGTGGCTTGTTGCCAGAGCAGTTTGTACTGGGTGAGACAATACTATTGGGCCTCGAATTAGTGCAATCAGACTTATATAAGGTATACTAAAGAGCAAATATCATTATTTAGTTTAGAATGGTGTAATAGTTCTTGTCCGGGGGAGAGACCCAATGATTTGTTATTTGACAGGTGGTTATGAGTTTCTATATGAATCTTTTGTCATGGCAGTAATGTGAGAATTGGAACAGGACTTATATACGTCATGAGATGTATTACGGGCAACGGACTTGTGAAATTTCAGCTATTGTGGTCGGAGGATGTCATTATGTGCAACAGACTTATGTGGGTGGATGGTGCGATTTTAGCACAAGTGCACAATCATGTTTCAGTATAGTGTGGAGTAATTGATATAGTGTTGGTATGTTAAGATCACGTATTATAAAGAAATTCGGAAGTTGGAATTTGGTTCTAAGGCTTATTGATTGAATAAAAGGAAAGACTTATAGTCCGGCTCGAGACGAGGTGCCAAACTGGGATTGTGATGGCACGAGTAGGTGCACAAGGTGTTAAACAGTAATTTTGGACAACTCTGGAGCAATTGTTTACATGTTCGAGGACGAATGTATGTTTAAGTGGGGGATAATGTAACGACCCAATCGGTTATTTTGAGCTTTAGCGTGCCATTCGGCGGTTTGAGTCATTGAGTAATTTCACTTCAGGTATTATGACTTGTACGTGTGGTCGGAATCGAATTTCAGGAGGTTTGGAGTTGATTTGGGAAGAAACTTCTAAATTCAGAAGCTTTAAGTTGGAAGAATTGACTAAGGTTTGTTTTTTTGATAAACGACCTCGGAATTAGGATTTGAAGGTTCCAATAGGTCCGTACAGTAGTTTCGGACATAGGCGTATGTTCGGGTCGAGTATCAGGTAGCCCGGGAGTATTTCGGCGCCTATTACCGAAGGTTGGCATTTTTAAAGTTTAAGAATTTCCTAAGTTTAGGTTGAAGTGGATTTTGATGTTATCGATGTCTGTTTGGGATTCCGAGCTTGGAAATAGCTCCGCATGGTGATTCCGGTCTTATGGGCGCGTCTGTATGTAAATTTAGAGGTCTGTAGGTCATTTCGGGGTCATTTGGCAAAATTTGGAAAATTAAAGGTTTTTGGGGAAGTTTTACCGGAAGTGGACTTTTTGATATCGGGGTCGGATTCCGATTCCGAAAGTGGGAGTAGGTCCATAATGTCATTTATGACTTGTGTGCAAAATTCGAGGTCAATCAGATTTGATTTGATAGGTTTCGGCGTCGAATGTAGAAGTTTGAAGTTCTGAAGTTCATAGAGCTTGAATTGGGGTGCGATTCGTGGTTTTGATGTTGTTTGATGTGATTTGAGGCCTCGAACAGGTTCGTGTTATGTATTGGGACTGGTTGGTACGATTGGACGGGGTCCCGGGGGCCTCAGGTGTGATTCGAGGTGGTTCCGGACCAAGTTTGGGTGTTTTTATGTTGCCAGTTCTGGTGTTGTTCTTCACGTTCGCGAAGAAGGATTTTTCCGCTCGGACTTTGCTCTACGCGTTCGCGAAGAGGCTCTCACGTTTGCAAAGAAGGAATTTATGTTGTACGTTGTCTGACTTTGGAAGCTTATATCTCACAATCTATAACGAATCTGGAGATGATCCAAAAATGAAAGTTGTAGCCCTTGGTGTTTAGTTTTCAGAAAGATAAACCATTTGTCATATTGAGTTTTGTAAGAAAAGTTATGTTGGATAATCTACAAGCTGTCCGAGAAGAGTTTGGAAATCTCTACTGTACAGGGCTGACTTTGGAAACTTATATCTCGCAATCTACAAGGAATCTGGAGGTGATCAACATATGAAAGTTATATCCCTTGATGTCTAGTTTCCGTAAAGTCAACCCATTTGTGATTTGGAGTTTTGTACAAAAGGTTATGACCATTATACTAGAGGTTGTCGAAGAGTTTGAAAATTGCTTTTGAGAATTTTGTTCATCGCGAACGAGATGAGAGGCTCGCAAATGCGAAGAAGGAAGTCGGGGCAGTGTTATAAGTCCTCTATTTCGGACCTTTAAGCCATTATTTTGTATTTTTAGTTGGGAACCTCGGGATTATGCAATTTTGGAGAGGAATTTCAGCACAAAACTTGGGGTAAGAATTCTTGACTCATTTGTGATTATATTTCACGGATAAGTCTTCATTTTCGGCATTAGATTACTGATTGTTCAAGAAGAAATCGGAAGAAATTCCTGTAATTTCAAAAAATGAATTTTCCACTTTTGAATACTGATTCAGAGTCGGATTTGAATGAAATTAGTATGGATCGACTCGTAATTGAATGGGTTGTCGGATTTTGAGAGTTTTGTCGGGTTCCGAGACATGGCCCCCACTATCAACGTTTCGAGCGGAGTTGAGAATTTTGATAAATTGTTAAATTTCAAGCATTGGAGTATACATTATGATTGGTTTGCACATTATTTTCATAGTTTTGGATCGACAAGCATCAGTTTGAGGTGTTAGAGTATCGTTGGAGCCAGATATGGAACTTTACATCGATGTAAGTTTCTTGTCTAACCTTATAAGAGGGAATTTACCCCATAGGTGATTTAAATTAATATATGTTGTTAATTGTGGGGGCTACGTACGCACGAGGTGACGAGAGTCCGTGCGTAGATACTAATTATGCTTATGTTTGGGTAGTTTAGGACCTAAATTATGAATTATTTGCAATGGTTACATCCTTTGTTAATTAAAGTATCTGAATTATATTGGAAATTATTAGAGGAAACAGTAAAAGACCGAAATTTCACATACTTGATTTTTTATGTAAATTACTTGACTGTTAATAAAAATTGTACATCCTTATGTGTTAGCCTTATAATAACTTCTCATTCCAGAGGTTCATAAGAAAATGTCCTCCTTTCTTGTGGAGCAGGCCGAACGCCTCAGCAGTATAGATGCATCTATGGATCGTGTCGTACGTCCCTTGGTAATGTACACGACACTCTAGATCGGGTCGTATGACGTTGACGGAAATCGTGCTTAATAATAATAATTACAAGATACCTTGACATCCTATTGGAGCTTGTGAAGATAAATGAGTAATTGGAAAGTATTGAATTTAAAATAATTATTTATATTCTCTTGTTAAGAAAATTATTGTTATTCACATAAACTATGTCTATTTAAATATTTCTATTTTAATATTATTGACCCATAGTGAGCGTCAAAGTCGATCTCTCGTCACTACTTAATCGAAATTAGACTTGATACTTAATGGGTACACGTTTTTTATGTACTCATGCTACGCTTGCTGCACATTTTTGTGCAGGTACATGTATGTTTAGTAATCTTTTGGGCACAGAGGCGCAGCTATTGCGGGGACTTACGGTGAGCTGCATTCCATGTTACAAATCCGCAACATACAAAGTCTTCATCAGTGTTATTTACATACTTCTCTCTAATTTGTATTCCAGCCAGATGTTGCATTTATTATATTTCTTAGTTGATGCTCATGCACTTGTGACACCGGATTTTGGGGGTTCTTTCAGGTTAATTATTATCGTGGTTCGTGCAACTACTTTCAATTACTCCATAAATTCTATTTTACACCGTCTAGTTAAGGAAAAATTTTGATTACAAAATACTAAAACGGGTAATTAAATTGATAAATCAATATTTGCTTGAGACAGTGGCGTTGGGCGCCATCATAACCCATGGTAGATTTTGGGTCGTGACATTCAGGTATCACATACATGTAATCTAGACAATGAATTAATAACAGAGATTAGAAGCACTAATCTCTCGAAGATGTTACACAACTCGTTCACAGGGCAAGGATCCAGGACTGCAGTCTTCTGCTATGATCCTAGTTAGACCTACAGGAAAATACTCGTGTGGGAAAATATTACTACTTTGGAGAGTGAATTATTGGGTAAAACTAGTCCTCTATATGTAGCACCCGAAATTAAGCCAAAATTCAGCCGATAAAATGTGTAGGATTCTATTAGGGTTGTAGAATCCTAGTCCAACTCAAACAGAGAACTTTTCTCCCAAGTAACTTCCTTCCCAAGTTTGTTAAGGTTTTACTAGGTATAGCAGAGATCATAGAAATAATAAGAGCCTACCAATTATAGTATTAATTCAAAATTTTGGAATGAATTAAATCCTACTATAATTAATCACAGTTTATTCAACTAAAAACTGCAATTGAACTCCTCAATATGAATTTCAAAATTTACTGACACTTATTTTAACTCCCTATATTAAGATTACAAATACCAGTTAATTAAACTAAATCAATGACAATTCAATTTTATCCGCTAATTAAATCCTTGATAATTCCGCTTAAACTATTTTATGTGATGGATACAAAATTCACCAGCCAGGTTTACACATGAAAACTTATAAGCTTACATAAATGGGTATTGTCAAACTCAAGGTCGAGTCATGGATTTTATCTACTAATTATTATTTTATTAATGCCATTTGTTATTGTCTAGTCTATTAGGCATATACTATCTCAAAATAGATTTGTACCTTTTGATAAATCAAATCAATAAACAAATCGCATTGACAAAATTAGGAGTATAAGCTCATTTGATGAGTTAGAGAAAATATATTATATATTTAATACAAAAATATCTTTTTCTACTCGGTCTGTTCAATATACACTAAGTATACTAGCACATGAAGTAGGAGTAAATCCACTCCCATAAAAATAAATTATACTTTAATCTTGTGCTACAATCATCAAGGTATTTTGCCCAATAATATCTTCGATTGTGAACATAATTATATTAATTATGAGAACCGACAATTTAATTTTATGTACATGAGTTAAGACTCTATACACTAAATCGTCTACTACATAATTAAAGGACGCACATGTAAAAAATGATCTATTTCAAATAATACTTTATTGAATTAGATAAACTAAATAAATAATTATTCCATAAAGAATAAAATATAATATTATAGCTAAACCGCATTGTTAATAGTATATTCCAACATGTAGGATTGGCAATGTGAAGTTCATATAGCTACTATGTTGTTGTTAGTTAGGTTAAGAAACAATAGTAAGTGATTTCTAAGCCAACTTTTTGTCAATCACCACTAAACTATATTCTTCTCTTTATTTTAATTTATATCATACACTTTTCTCATTAGTCCATTTTAAAAAGCATGACATTGCTCTTGTCACCATCCAAATTCCATTAGAGGTCGTGATGGCGCCTAACACCACCGTCAGGTAAGCCAACAATAATTGATTAACTTAATTACTCATTTCAGTATTCTTGAAATCATAATTTCCTTCAATTAAATAGTAAGAGATAAAATTTACAAAGTAAATGATAGTATTTTCACAACAACAATATTGGACAACCCATAATCACACCCAAAACCCGGTTACACAAGTACATGAGCATCAACTAGGAAATATGTTAAAAATACAACATCTATATGGAAATACAATTAGACAGGAGAGGGTAGATAACTCTGATGGAGACTCTGTGTGCTGCGAATTCGTAATGTGGGTTGCAGCTCATCTAGGTCCCCGCATTAGTCGCGCCTCTGCGCCCACAAATCTACTAGACATATATGCACCTGCACAAAAATGTACAGCAAGTATAGTATGAGTACGTAAATCAACGCGTACCCAATAAGTATCTAGTCTAACCTCAAAAAAGTAGTGACTAGGGGTTGACTCCGACACTTACTATGGGCTAACAATAAAATACCGATATTATACTTAAGCATGGATTATATGAAACAGCTGTAAACTCAGTAACAAGAAGTTGGTGGACAATTCTTTTATTAATAGGAAATTGTTTCAAATTTATTCTCATCATTTAATATTTTGTATTACAGAACAATGAAGCAATATCAATTATTATTAATTCCAAAGGTTTATCATGCGTACATCATGTCGAGGTCGTACAGCCCGATCCAACATAGATATTTAAAGTGTTCACTACCGAGGGGCGAACGGCGCAAACCATAGATGCATCTATCATCTACCAAGGCGTTCGGCCTGCTCCACAAAAGAGAAAATACATTAACAACAACCTATTCAAGATTTATTAAGGGGCAATTATTCAAGGGAATACCAAAATTCTCATTAACGGTCAAGAAAATAAAGTTTAACCTTTTACAATTCCTTTATCAAGTTTCAGTATGATTTAAGCAATTAAATTAACAAGTAGGGCATAAACATCACAAGCATAATATGATTTGGGTCCTAGACTACCCGAACATAAGCATAATAGTAGCTACGCACGGACTCTCGTCACCTCGTGCGTACGTACACCCCACAAATAGAAGCACATATTAAATCAATTTGCCTATGGGGTTAATTCCCTCTTACAAGGTTAGAAAAGAGACTTACCTCGCTCCGAAATTCCATAACCGGCTCCAAAGCCTTTCCAACAACTCAAACCGATACCTATATCTCCAAAACTAGTCAATAAATATGCAAATCCATAAATATATACTCTAATACTCATTATAATTCAATTTACAACAATTTACAACTGCGCTCGAAAAGTCAATAAAATTACCCTCGGGCCTACATGTCCGGATTTCGAAAATTTTTGAAGATAATCGTTACTCATAACACTATGAACTTCAAATACATGATTTATTCCCAATTCCATGGCCAAATTCATGGTCAAAATCCAAGAATACAAATTTCTAGGTTTTTCTTTAAAATTTCAGTTTCTACTAATTTTCATGTTTAAATCCATATACAAACCAAGTATTTAACTTTGCAATAGGTGGGAATCACTTACCTTGACATAGATGATGAAAATCTCCCCTTGAAGCTCTCCAAAAATCGCCCAACCAAGTGAAAAATGAAGGAAAATGGCCAAACCCACGTACTTAAAGAAGCCTTCTGCCCAGCGATCATCGCATCGGCGGACATATTTTGCGCACCTGCGGTCTCGCTTTTGCGAGTCCATCGCATCTGCGGAAGTTCTTCCGCTCCTGTGCAATCGCAGGTGCGACACATCCTAGCGCATCTGTGCATCTTCCGCACATGCGGCAGTGGCGTCGCTTCTATGCACACATAGGTGTGCTGCTCGAGTCCGCTTCTGCGACCTTACACCCAAGCTGCCCATGTCGCTTTTGCGAGGCCGCTTCTGCAGTCAAACCTCCGCATAAGCGATTACACCAGCAACTAGGATTTTCTAGTATTTGCTCATTTCAAAATCCGATCCGTTGATCATTCAGAATCCACCTGAGGCCTCCGGAACCTCAACCAAACCTACCAACAAGTCCCAAAATACAATGCGGACTTAGTCGAGCCTTCCAATCACATCAAACAGCGCTAAAACACAAATCACCCTCCAATTCAAACTTAATGAACTTTGAAACTTCAAACTTCTACAATTGATGCCGAAACCTATCAAATCACGCCCGATTACCCTAAAATTTTACACACAAGTCATATTGACATTACGGAAATACTCCAACTTTCAGAATCGGAATCCGACCCCGATATCAAAAAGTCTTCTCCCGGCCAAACTTCTCAAAATCATCTAAATTTGCAACTTTCGCCAATTGACGTCGAATGACCTACGAACCTCCAAATCAACGTTCGGACACACACCTAAGACCAAAATCACCATACTGAACTATTCCCAAGCTCAGAATCCCAAACGGACATCGATAACATCAAAATCTACTTCAACCCAAACTTAGGAAATTATTAAACCTTCAAAATGCCAACTTTCCGGAATAAGCGTCGACATACTCCCAGGCTACCGACAGTCGACCCGAACATACGCCCAAGTACTAAATCATCATACAAACCTATTGGAACCTTCAAATCTTGATTCCGAGGTCATTTATAAAAATTCCAAACCTTAGTAAATTTTCCAACTTAAAGCTTCTGAAATTAGAATTTTTCTTTCCAAATCAACTCTGAACTTCCCGAAATTCGATTCCGACCATACGTACAAGTCATAACACCTGAAGTGAATCTACTCATGGCCTCAAACCACCGAACGCGCTAGAGCTCAAAATGACCAGTCGGGTCGTTACATTCTCTCCCACTTAAACATATGTTAATCCTCAAACGTGCTAAGAACTGTTCCGGAGTTGTCCAAAATTACTGTTTAACACCTAGTGCACCTACCCATGCTACCACAACCCAGTTGAGCACATTTGCTCAAGCCAATCCGAAGATCCTCCCTTTTTATTTAATCAAGTAAGCCTTAGAGTCAAATTCGAACATCCGAAATTCTCTACCAAGCCTGTTTTCAACATACGAACACCGTGTCAATCACTACGCACTATACCATACATGATTTTACACCCTTACTGAATTCACACCATGCATTGCATATTTCTCATGACTATAATAACACCCTCTGGCCATAATAGCCAAAATCCAACGAATCTGATTCCCACAACGCACCTCATGACGAATATAAGTCCTGTTTTAACTCTTTCAATTCTACCACGATGGAAGAGATGTGTAGAAACTCATAACCACCTGCCGAATCTCCATTTATAGAGTCTCTCCTCCTGACAAGAACCATTACCTCACTCTGAACTGAATAACGATATCTTCTCGTTAATACACCTTATATAAATACGGTCACACTAATCTCTGGTCAAATAATCTTGTCTCATCAGTATAAGTTGCTCAGCCAATAAGCCACCTCAGACGCTGCCAAAAGTCTCATATGATGCCACAATGTGCCAACAAGCTACAAACTCGAATGTGATACATAAGAAAAAATGAACTCTAGAAAGAACTACTCAACCTACGTAGCTAATTAAACAACTAAAAAGATGTAATGAACCTTCCTCAGAAAATGAGGGACAAAACACACGCGAATAGATATAAGGAACAGTACTCCACATCCCACTGTTGCGGTGTGCAACCCAATCCACACATGATACCGCTGGGGCATGCAGCCCGATCCAACCATGATACCTGTGGCAGCGTGCCACCCGATCCAAACAACATACCCGTGGCGGCGTACCACCCAATCCACACATAATAATCTAAAGAAAAGACACATCGAGCCGTAACACTTATACTCACGAAATTCCCGAATATCAACCATAAGCACGCCAAGTGCATAATACAAATCCTGGGGAGACGGGTAGCATCATATTCTATAAAACTCCAGCACAGTTAAGGTGCGATATATGATCTGCATCTCGAGAGCTATCCAGCTCACATAACACCACCGCTACGCGGGACCTCAACACATTGGACAAATAACCAAGTCATCTCACAACCCACATGGCACGATAGAGTATTACATGAAATAGTTGGCGACGAAATTAACATCCTACCCCCAAATACTCTTCCATAAGGAATTCTATGCTGAACGAACATACCCAGGCTGGTGTAGAGTACACATCCACATTTGGACCCATCAACGGACCTCAAACTGATTCTGACCATACCATGCTTGGGTAATTAACCTCTCAAGGGTCCACAATGACCCTTTTCCCATGACACACAAGAGCAACCGTCGAATCGGTAACAAGATTACACAATTCACAACCAACTGAATAGAGCGCCTTTTCAGGCCTAAACTCTCACATTAGCGATAGTACTAAAATCTCCATACTTGATTTCAATATTTAATTAATAAAGTGAATACATGTCACACTTATACAATCTTCCCGTGGGATACGCTCTCACGACTTTCCGCGCCAGGTAACAAGTCTGCACATCCATACCGTCGGCCACACTAATGTTGTAAAGCAAATCAAGGATCCACAAATCAGTACGCAAGGCCTCTTACACCGGGCACTGATCTCAGGTGACGCTAAAGACAATACCATCTTATTCTAACCATCTGAATTCCTTCCTGCTCGTCCGAGCTCGTGACATTCTTGTCAACACCGAACCGCAACCTTGATCCTCAGCTTCCGATTTCCATGCCGCTCACTGCACATAACATGCCAATATGTAAGAATACAAGAATTCCAAAATAACCCCTGACCCACTAATAGAGTAAACACTCCGTCATATAGCAACCTTTCACTTAACTCATTTCAGGAGAACTATTGCAACACGCGACTGAATTCTCATAACCACAGAAAATACAACCCCAAGTAGTGGTTTATACCACCATGACTTTTCTGGGGTCCATCTACACATAACAGGCCATAATAACTCGAATGCCTCAAAGTAAATTCAATTACGACGGTCGTCAAGCCTCACACGTACCGCCACAACCACCTGTAAAACTTAACACGTTATAGGAACTGATCATTGCTACCATCATGCCGATTCAACCATTACTAACCGACCCGACTTATTCTAAATTACTCCGGACTTGCTTTAGGAATAATAATAGCTCCATTCAAAAATGACGAACCCAATCTGTACTCATCCAGAAGGACTCTATTTCACGAGACCCCGTTGTCTCAAAACCCAGAAACCATCTTAGACCTTCCTTGTGCGCACATCCGCATCTTAAACCGGTACACCCATTCTGATATTTCCTTTATGAATCCGAAGTTATTTTCTCCCATTCCTCCAAGGCTACACCGCAGATAGATGATAGCATAGATCACTCCAAGTCTCTTTCATAATCCACTACATAGGCTTGATACTTGACCACACCACGGACTCGAAGTCCTTAGGCACCACACTTTAATTTTGAATTCACTAGGACCGTTGTTGAGAGACACCCACTCCGACTTGGTCCCAGATATAATCAACTCCAAGGCTCTGCTAGCAAATGAATACCCTCTCAAAGAAGCAACCGATTGAATTACTTTCCTTGTACATCACATCTATACGAAGCATAAACTCTAAGTCTTCCCAAAGCCTGAATATGAATTGATAAGGCCAAATATAGCACACATTCCTCAAATCCTTTGCTCAAATTACCACTGATGTTTTATTTCCTTAGTCTTAATAACCCACCAATATGCCGATAACCAGAAACCTCATAAGTGAACAACCATGCAATCCAATCGTAGACGGTGGGCTCCCCCACTTAGCTTGAAACTACAATTTCATAACCCTGGAACACACCAAGATTCATCCTTCCCAATTACTATGATCTCACACAATCAACCCGTTAAATTTCTAAGAATCTTTCTGTTAAACATTTCATAAACATTCTAAATCACTAGCCACATTCACATAATCGACCTCTTACCGGATAGCCAGTAGAATTCTTCGTAGAAGCTTCATCAACACCACGCAACCGCTAACCTGCTCACAGGAGATAACTCACATGTGGAAGTCCTATGCCAACATCTCCCAACGATGCTGCACTATGAACAATTATTACAAAACCAATAAACCCTCTTGAGCCTATGCTCATTCACCAGTTGTACAAGTCCCTTCACTCCCCATTGACATCAACTAAAGGTGCGACGATACATTTCAATCCAAATTCATGGTGCATCCCTCTTCTTATTAAGAAACTCCCTCCTGTCATATCCAACCTTCCTCAGTGTAGTAGCCAATATTTCAAATTAGTCTGTAGACCTAGTCACTGTCCACCATGAATCCCAAATCACGCTAAACTTTACTCAAGGCGTGTAGCTATCCTACCGCAGAACCCATATGATACTCTTGTCACTCTCCCACTTTGGTCAAACCCTCTCCTTTAAGCAACTACTCAACTTTTGCTTTTCACACTTGGCCTTCTAGGAACCTAACCACCATAAGACACCTCCTACATGTCTTTCCTCATCCTCCGCTGCCCAGTTGTTGCCATAAATCAAAATCCTTCTCTGTAGCACTTGAACCAATAGATCGCTACCAACTTTAAACCTCTCCAAATATCATCCTTCTCGAGCCATCAACACTAGGAACACCGATTCAATCCTGAACCACTGCACACCGCGATCTCTGACAGCCACTTCCCTGACACCATTTCACAATACCCTGCCCTAAAAGGGAATTGAAGAAGACCATAACACCGGCGAACTTAACACAATCAACAAGGACAATGACACCACATCTCAGATAAAAATTCCACCATACTCGAAAATACCAAGTCTAGTTACTCCATTATCCCAAACCTGAACATCCATAGTCTGATTGCCTTTCCTCCGCTAAAAATAGAATGTCAAACCTTTGAATCATATACTGAGGAAAACTTCATTTCGAGTCATTCACTTCCCTTTCACATAGACAAGCATCCTACCATTATATCAATATCGTGTGATAACAACTCATGAACATCATGGCAATCTGTGCATAGCCTCAAAACCATCAGAAATACCGCTACTGAGCTGAAATGAATGAACATCCTTCTGCAAGGCGACTACATTAGCCCAATCGAATACACAGGGAGAAACATCCTGCACCACCTCTACAGTACCATTAAAATTCCCTGATTCCCAATTGATAACAAGCGCTTCACGTCGCATAAGATTGAATAGGAAAGAAACAAAGGCATAAGCCTCAAAGGAATCAAATCACACGATGAGGAATCAAGAAAGGGAAGTGCTCCTAACAGCCCTGCAGCCTCTCGAAGATAAGTACAGACGTCTTCGTACCAATTCGCAAGACTCTACTAGACTTGCTCATGACTCGTGAGACCTAACTGAACCTAATGCTCTAATACCAAGTTGCCACGACCCATACTCCATTAGAGGTCGTGATGGCGCCTAACACTGCTTTCAGGCAAGCCAACAATAATTGATTAACTTAATTAATCATTTCAGTATTCTTGAAATCATAATTTCCCTCAATTAAATAGTAAGAGATAGAATTTACAAAGTAAATGATAGTATTTTCACAACTACAATACTGGACAACCCATAATAACCCCCAATATCCGGTGTCACAAGTACATGAGCATCAACTAGGAAATATATTAAAAATACAACATCTGTATGGAAATACAATTAGACAGGATAGGGTAGATAACTCTGATGGAGACTCTGTGTGCTGCGAATTCGCAACGTGGGTTGCAGCTCATCTAGGTCCGTGCAATAGTGATAACTAGGGGTTTTAGCCTATTACTTGCTCTCTTTTGCTTAGGTTTTGGGTCAAAATGCGTAAAGGTATTCCTGAAAACTAACTTAATATGCTTGCTTGCAAGGTTTGGTCAAAATGAGGCAAAGAAGCCAAAATCAACTCATGAAGGAATCAGACTTGCACGAATCTAAGGCTGAGACTGGAGCGTTGAGAACGGCAGAAAAGCGCGGTCGTGTAAGGACCACCGCTGAGGCGGCCACTATTACGCGGTCCGAGAAAGTAGATTCAGAGAAGCTACTTTGAGTACTAAAATAACCACTGACCTCGTTGGAAAAGCGCGGCTACGAAATCTTTGGCGCGGCCGTAAGAGGATTTTCGCTGAGAGCGTGATTCGAGGTTCAGAGACTCTACAGTTTGGGCTCAAATGAAGAATGCGGCCCGCGTCCAAATTACGCGGCCGCGAATCGATCTTACGCAAACGCGAAGGGAATTCCGCTGAGAGCGAATCTTGAGGTTCAAAGACCCTGTAAGTTAGGCTTAACTGAAGAACGTGGTCCGCATCCAAATTACGCGGCCGTGATGGAAGCACACGCGGACGCGGTTGAAATTACACGGTCCGCGAAACTAAGCCCAATCCAAGCCCAGTATTGAAGAAACGCGAACTGCGCTCATTATTACGCGGTCACGAAAGCTCAAACGCGTCCGCGAATCCTCCGCAGGGGCATTTTTGTCTAGAAATTTTAGCTGTGTATAAATAGATCTTTTTGACATTTTTAGGTTAAGTTTTGTTTAGTAGAGCACATGAATGGCTGGTTTTTACCTTTTTGGGTAATTTTATAATACGTTTACCTTCAAACTTTAGATTTTCATCTTGTACTTTAATATTATGGCTTATATTTCATCTTTATCTTTGATTTCTGTTGTTATTATGAGTAGCTAGACCCCATAGCTAGGGTTGTGACCCAACTCTAGTGTGGGTATTTAATGGGTCTTGAATTTTAGGGCTTAATTATTTATGGGTTAGTGATATTTAGCCTAATTCATGCTACAGTTGTAGAATTAGTGGTTGCAAATACTGATTCATGCCTTTATAACTTAGCCTCTTCTTGAGAAAGAGAGACTAAGTCTAGAAAATATAGGCTAACAAGTAATTGGGGTGAACTCAAGAGTTGATAGCCCCAATTAAAGGGTTAAACCTAGAGATAGTAATACCCGACTTGAGCCAATTTCATTTGGATTGTATGAACACCCATTTGGGCTTGAGAAAGCCAAATCAGGCAAAGTCACTCAAACTACCGAGAGGTATAGAGTGAGCATTTATGTGTGATGGTTATATCACGACCCCAATCGAAACAAGCTTGTCCTAGATTCTTGATACCCATTAGATACTCACCTAGGCGGAAGTCACTACCCTAGTGCCTTTTAATACTTGAAAACTTTCACCAAAAATATTGTACTTAGCTTACACTTGGCATACAATAGTATAAAATTAGAATAGAATCAATCACAACAATGTTTGGAAGTGCAATTAGAAATAACATGCACATCTATATTAGTTAGATACCCGACTCCAAACCAAATTAACTCCCTGTGGAAATCGATCCCGACCTTGTTGGGTAAAACTGCATCGACCATCCTCGCTACTCTATAGTGGTGTAGGTTTGGACTCGATCAAATAGTTGTGCCTCTGCGCACACAAGTCTACTAGACATATATGCACCTGCACAAAAATGTGCAGCAAGTTTAGTATGAGTACATAAATCAATGCGTACCGAGTAAGTATCTAGTCTAACCTCGAAGAAGCAGTAACGAGGGGTCGACTCCGACACTTACTATGGGCTAACAATAAAATATCGATATTATACTTAATCATGGATTGTATGAAACAGATGTAAACTCAATAACAAGAAGTGGGTGGACAATTCTTTTATTAATAGGGAAATTTTCCAAATTTACTCTCGTCATTTAACATTTTGTATCACAGGACAATGAAGCAATATCAATTATTATTAATTCCAAATATTTATCATACGCAAATCATGCCGAGGTCGTACGACCTTATCCAACATAAATATTTAAACTGTGCATTGCCGAGGGTTGAACGGCTCAAATCATAAAAGCATCTATTTGCAACCGAGGCATTCGGCCCGCTCCACAAAAAAGAAAATACATTTACAACAACCAATTCAAGATTTATTAAGGGGAAATTATTCAAGGGAATACCAAATTATCATTAACGGTCAAGAAACTGAAGTTTAACCTTTTGCAATTCCTTTATCAAGTTTCAGTATGATTTAAGCAATTAAATTAACAAGTAAGGCACAAACATCGCAAGCATAACATGATTTGGGTCCTAGATTACCCGAACATAAGCATAATAGTAGCTACACACGGACTTTCGTCACCTCGTGCTTACGTAGCCCCCACAAATAGAAGCACATATTAAATCAATTTGCCTATGGGGTTAATTACCTCTTACAAGGTTAGAAAAGAGACTTACCTCACTCCGAAATTCCATAACCAGCTCCAAAGCCTTTCCAACAACTCAAACTGATGCCCATCACTCCAAAACTAGTAAATAAATGTGCAAATCCATAAATATATACTCTAATGCTCATTATAATTCAATTTACAACAATTTTCAACTTCGCTTGAAAAGTAGATAAAATCACCCTCGGACCCACGTACCCGGATTTCAAAACTTTCTGAAGATAACTGTTACCCATAACACTACGAACTTCAAATATATGATTTATTCCCAATTCCATGCCCAAATTCGTGGTCAAAATCCATGAATACAAACTTCTAGGTTTTTCTTTAAAATTATAATTTTTACTAATTTCCATGTTTAAATCCATATATAAACCAAGTATTTAACTTGCAATAGGTTGGAATCACTTACCTTGATATAGGTGATGAAGATCTCCCTTTGAAGCTCTCCCAAAAATCGGCCAACCAAGTGAAAAATGAAGGAAAATGGCCAAACCCAAGTACTTAAAGAAGCCTTCTGCCCAGCGATCGTCGCATCTGCGGACATATTTTTCGACCCGCGGTCTCGCTTTTTCGAGACAAAACTCGCTCCTGCGGAACTCCCTGGCCAGCAGTCCATCGCACTTGCGAAAGTTCTTCCGCTTCTGCGCAATCGCAGGTGCGACACATCCTAGCGCATCTATGTATCTTCCGCACCTGCGGCAGTGGCGTCACTTTTGCGCACACGCAGGTGCGCTGCTCGAGTCCGTTTCTGCCACCCTACACCCAGGCTGCCCATGTCGCTTCTGCGATCAAGCCTCTGCATAAGAGATTACACCAGCAACCAGATTTTTCTGGTATTTTCTCATTTCCAAATTTGATCCGTTGATCATCCGAAATCCACCCGGGACATCAACCAAACCTACCAACAAGTCCCAAAAAACAATGAGGACTTAGTCGAGCCTTCCAATCACATCAAACATGGCTAAAAACATGAATCACCCTCCAGTTCAAACTTAATGAACTTTGAAACTTCAAACTTCTACAATCGATGCTGAAACCTATCAAATGACATCCGATTGCCCTCAAATTTTGCACACAAGTTATAATTGACTTTACGGACCTACTCCAACTTCCGAAATCAGAATTTGACCCCAATATCAAAAAGTCCACTCCCAATCAAACTTCTCAAAATCATCCAAATTTCTAACTTTCGCCAATTGACATCGAAATGACCTACAAACCTCCAAATCAATGTCCGGACTCACACCTAAGACCAAAATCACCATACGGAACGATTCCCAAGCTCGAAATCCCAAACAGACATCGATAACATCAAAATCTACTTCAACCCAAACTTAGAAAATTATTAAACCTTCAACATGCCAACTTTCCGGAATAAGCGCCGAAATACTCCCGGGCTACCCGACAGTCGACCCGAACATACGCCCAAGTCTGAAATCATCATACAAATCTATTGGAACCTTCAAATCCTGATTCCGAGGTCATTTATAAAAATTTC
The DNA here is from genome assembly GCF_000390325.3 of Nicotiana tomentosiformis. Lineage (NCBI taxonomy): Eukaryota > Viridiplantae > Streptophyta > Magnoliopsida > Solanales > Solanaceae > Nicotiana > Nicotiana tomentosiformis. The sequence goes on from NC_090823.1 coordinate 18,812,913, forward strand.
AAACCTTAGTAAGTTTTCCAACTTAAAGCTTTTGAAATTAGAATATTTCTTTCCAATTCAACTACGAACTTCCCGAAATTCGATTCCGACCATACGTGCAAGTCATAATACCTGAAGTAAAGCTACTCATGGCCTCAAACCACTGAACAATGCGCTAGAGCTCAAAACGATCGGTTGGGTCGTTACAACACTATTTCCATGAGATATTTTTTTTGTTATGTGAGTTTATGCACTAAGATTGAATACAAAACAGAAAAAGGTTCGTTTAGCGTGATTACCATACCGTGGAGTGTATTTGGTAACTCTGACATGGTATAACTTTGTTATTTTCTTTGTTTATAAATCATTGCAAATAAGATATGTGTTACAACTTGACAGTTATCAGAAAAAAGATGCAACGTATTGATGCCAAGAACAAAATTATTTGTTTACAAGCCTTTTATGATTCTTAAAAGGCTTGTAAACTCCACCACTTTTTGCTATGTGCATCTTTGCATTTTATGAATTTTGCTTTGAGTTAGTTACAAAAGAAATAAAATTTGCTTTGAGTTCTCTCAAAATTGCCTTCCTGAATTTTATATGTAGCATTGAAAGAGAATTGAATAAATGACAATGTCACGACCCAATTTCTCCTATAGGTCGTGATGGAGCCTAACGTTGCCGCTAGGCAAGCCAATAGTGAATTAGTCATGTATTTATTATTTTATTAATTTCAAACGAGTTGATTTTTATTTATTAAGTAAATGAGAAGTGAAAAATTTGATAAAGTAAAGCATAAACAAATAAAAGAACAAGTATGGTGAAACAAATACTCAAAAACCATCAAGTGTCTACTAGCATGTTTCCAAGACCCGATGAATGTATGAGCAACTAGTAGAATATACAAAACACCTAAGTTATTGTCTGAAATGAGATAGACAGAAAGTAAATACAAAATAGAGAGATGGTGGGTGCTGCAGAATGGACTCAGAGAACAATTCGCCACTATGCCTCAGGATAACGGGGGTGCGCGCCTGAATGAACACCAGATGCACCTGCCTTAGATCCTACATGATTAGTGCAGAAGTGTTGCGTGAGTACAAAAATAACATGAACCTTATAAGTATCCAGTCTAACCTCAAAGAAGTTGTGACGAGCGGTCGACATTGGCACTTACTATGGGCCAAAAATAAAAATACAGGCATGGAATATGTGAATAATAATAACAACATAATAGCAAGCAGTGAATAAATGATTCTTTAACTGATAGTAATTTCTAAAATCTCCACTAACACATACTAACTCAAAATCAATTTCAGGCTAATAAATAAATTATAACCTCACAAGTCATGAAAATAATATCAAGTTTACTCGGGCTCCAAGTAATAACACGTATGATTTATGCCGAGGTCATACGGCCCCATCTAGAATAATGTGCACACAACCGAGGGTCGAGCAGCACGAACCATAGATGCGTCTATTATACTGTCGAAATGTTCGGCCCGCTCCACAAGAAGAGAGAATACTCTTTGAACATCCAATTTAAAAGTTATAACAAGACTAATACACAAGGAAGCACAAATTCTATTAACGGTCGAATAATCTGCCAAAACTCAAAGTAAATGAAATTCGGCCTTTACGAATCCTTTATCAAGTTTTAATATAATTTAGTCACTTACATTAACAAGTAGAGTGCAAACAATACAATATTTCATGAGTTGGATCCTAAAACTACCCAGACTTAAGCATGATTAGTAGCTACGCACGGACTCTCGTCACCTCGTGCGTACGTAGCACCTATAATTAGAAGCAAATAGTAATTTAAAACATCTATGGGGTATATTCCCTCTTACAAGGATAGGCAAGAGACTTAACTCGTCTCAAAGATCACTTTCCGGCCCACAAATTCACTCTGAAACCTCAACTTGGTGCCGAACAATCTGAGGCTAGCCAAATATTATATAAATTGATCAATATACGCTCACAAGTTCATAATTTAGCTATTAGAGTAATTACCTAACCCAAATTAGAAGATTCCTAAAATTCACTCACGGACCCACGGGCTTGGATGCCGTAAATATTTGAAGATATATATTACCCATAGCCTCACGAACTCAAATATATTTTTTACTTAATTCCATAACCAATTTCGTGGTAAAATCTCATTTTTACCAAAACCCTAGGTTTTTCACAAATTCCCTTTAATATTACAAGTTTTCCATGTTAAATCTACCTATGATTTGCGTATTTAGCTAAAGAATTGATAGGTATCACTTACCTCTTGATGTTGAAGAAATCCCTCACAAAATGCTCTCAAAATCACCTAAGACCTGGTCAGAAATGAGAGAAATGAAGCTAAGTCCCGTAATAAAAAGTCCATGTACCAGTCACAGATGTCGCATTTGCGTCATCATGTTCGCAAATGTGAGGGTCGCAATTGCGAAAAAACCATCGCATATGCGGAAGCTGGCTATATCTGACATGGTCGCAAATGCGACTAAAAACTTCGCATTTGCGAAGAGGTGCTAATCGCAAAAGCTAAGGAAAAACAGCAAATGCGAGTTCTGCCTCGCTCAGGCTTCATCGCAATTGCGAAGCCCACCTCACAAATGCGAACAAAACCTTGCATTTGCGATACCTGAGGCACTAGCAAAAAAATTAGAAAACTGAAATCTTTCCACCCCTCCGAACATGTCCGAAACTCTCTCGAGCCCTCGGGGCTCCCCACCAAATGTCCACACAAGTCTAAAAACAACGCATGAACTACTCGCGTGATTAAAACATTTCTATAACATTTAGAATCACGAATCGAACGCAAAAATCCATGAATTAAACCATGAAACTCAAGAACTTCTAGAAACACTTCCGCGCGTCCGATTCCTATCAAATCTACTCGGAAAGACGCCACATTTTGCATACAAGTCACAAATCACCATACGGAACTGTTCCCAGGCTCGGAATCCCAAATAGACTTCGATAACGCCAAAACCTACTCCAAACTAAACTTAAAGAACTTGAAATACCTTCAATGTTCCAACATTCAATATTAAGCGCCGACACGCTCCCGGGTCATCCGAAACCCGATCAAAACATAAGCCCAAGTCCAAAATTGTCATACGAACCTATGAATGATAAATGATAACCTTCATTGGCAAGTTACACCCTTCATCGATGGGACTTTCAAGAGTACCTTCTCGCCTACCATAAATGATAAATCATGTGCCTTCTGATCCGCGTAACTCTTTTGTTTGGACTATGCTGTGGGAAGTCGTTCCTGAATGAACTTCACTCTCTCCAAGGCATCCTTCACTAAATCAGTACCATATAACCTAGCCAAGCCGGGCTCAAAACCAACCAATGGGCGGACGATATCACCGACCATACAAAGCCTCAAATGGAGCCATCTCGATGCTGGACTGATAACTGTTGTTATAAGAAAACTCGGCCAAAGGCAAGAATCAATCCCACTACCCCCTCCCCCTCCCCCGAAGTCAATCACACATGCTCTGAGCATATCTCCCAAGATATGAACCGTGCGCTCCGACTGCCCGTCGGTCTACGGATGAAAATCTGTGCTGAGCTCTACCCGGGTCCCCAACTCACTCTGAAGTGCCCTCTAGAAATGTGAAGTAAACTGAGGGCCTCTATCTGATATGATGGAAACAGGCACACTATGCAACCGAACAATCTCCTGAATGTAAATCTGGGCTAATATCTCTGAGGAATACGTAGTCACAACCGGAATGAAGTGTGCTGACTTGGTCAACCTGTCGACAATGACCCAAATTACATCAAACTTCCTCAAGGTCCGGACAACCCAACTACGAAGTCCATAGTGATGCGCTTTCAATTCCACTCAGGAATAACTATTTGCTGAAGTATACCGCATGGCCTTGTGTGCTCATACTTGACCTCCTATCAATTTAGACATCTCGCCACATACTCAACTATGTCCTTCTTTATCCACTGCCACCAATAATGCTGCCTCAGGTCGCGATACATTTTCGTAGCCCTCAAATGAATAGAATACCGAGAATTGTGTGCCTCCTTTAGGATCTTCTCCCTCAAGATATCAACATTAGGAACACATAGGCGACCATGGATTCGCAGAACACCATCCTCACCGATAGTAACCTCCTTGGCACCACCCTGTAGTACTGTCTCCCTAAGAACCAACAAGTGCAGATCGTCGAACTGACGAACCTTGATATGCTCGAATAATGATGACTGAGCAATGGTGTATGCAAGAACTCGGTTGGGCTTTGAAATATCAAATCTCACAAGTCTGTTGGTGAAGGACTGAATGTCCAAAGCTAATGGCCTCTCCTCTATTGAAATGAATGCCAAACTACCCACACTCTCAGCCTTTCTACTCAAGGCATCCGCAACCACATTTGCCTTGCCCGGATGATAAAAGATGGTAATATCATAATCTTTTAGTAACTCAAGCCACCTGCGCTACCTCAAATTGATATCACTCTGCTTGAACAAATACTGCAAGATGCGATGATCGATGTAAACCTCATAGGACACCCCATAGAGATAATGCCTCTATATCTTGAGAGCATGAACTGTCGTGGCCAACTCCAAATTGTGTACGGGGTAATTTTTCTCATGGGGCTTCAACTGACGTGAAGCATATGCAATAACTCTCTCCCCCTGCATCAATACACACCCAAGACAATATGTGAAGCGTCGCAATACACAGTATACATCCCTTAACAGGAAGGCAACACTAATACTGGTGATGTAGTCAATGCGGTCTTGAGCTTCTGAAAGCTTGCCTCACAATTATCGGACCATCAGAATAGAGCACCCTACTGGGTCAGTCTAGTCAAAGGTGTTGAAATAGATGACAAGCCCTCCACAAACCGGCAATAATAACCTGCTAACCCCAAGAAGCTCCTGATCTGGGTCGTTGTGGTAGGACGAAGCCAACTCTGAACTGCCTCGATCTTCCTGGGATCTACCTTAATACCCCCGCCTGATACAAAATGCCCCAAGAATGCCACAGATTCTAAACAGAACTCACACTTGGAGAACATAGCATATAGCTTCTGTTCCCACAAGGTCTGAAGCACCACTCTCAAATGTTGCTCATGCTCCTCCATGCTACGTGAGTAAATCAATATGTCATCAATGAAAACAATGACAAACAAGTCAATATATGGCCTGAATACCCGGTTCATCAAATCTATAAATGTTGTTAGGGTGTTAGTCCCGCCGAAGGACATCACTAGAAACTCATAGTGTCCATATCTAGTCCGAAAAATCGTCTTTGGAACATTCGAATTACGAATCTTCAACTGATGGTACCCCGATCTCAAGTCGATCTTAGATAACACCCTGGCACCCTACAACTAGTCAAACAAATCATCAATACGCAGTAATGGGTACTTGTTCATAATGGTAACTTTGTTCAACTAGCGATAATCAATGCACATCCACAAAGTCCCATCCTTCTTCTTTATGAAAAACACCAGTGCACCCCAAGGAGACACACTCGATCTGATGAACCCCTTTGCTAGCAACTCCTCAAGCTATTCTTTCAACTCCTTCAACTTTCTTGGAGCCACGCAGTACGGCGGAATAGAGATAGGCTGGATACCTAGATCCAAATCAATACAAAAATCGATATCACAATTTGGTGGCATGCCTGGTAGATCAGAAAGAAGCACATCATAGAACTCACGCACTAAGAGCACTGAATCAATCATCAAAGTCTCTATAGGAGTATCCCGAACATAAGCTAGATAAGCCAAACAACCCTTCTCGACTATGTGTTGAGTCTTCAGGAAAGAGATAACCTGACTAGATACACTGACAGACGAACCCTTCCACTCCAATCTAGGCAACTCTAGCATCCCCAAGGTAATAGTCTTGGCATGGAAATCAAGGACGGCGTAATTTGAAGACAACCAGTCCATGCCCAGGATGCAAAGTTGGTCAATCAAGCAACAGAAGATCCTCTCTAGTCTCATAACCACAGAAAGTCACAATACATGACCGATAGATCCGATCCATAACAATCGAATCACCCACTGGCATGGACACGTATACAGAAGTACCCAAGGACTCACAAGGAACACCCAAAAAATGAGAAAACAGAGATAAAACATAGAAATATGTAGACCCTGGATCAAATAGTACCGAAGCATCTCCTACCACAGACAGAAATAATATATGTAATCACGGCATCTGAGGCTACTGCATTTGGTATGGTTGGAAAAGAATAGAACCTAGCTGGAGCGTCACCTGACTAGCCTCTACCTCTAGGACGGCCCCTACCCACCTACCCTCTGCCTCCGGACGGTCGGACGGTTGGTATGGCAGATGGTGCTATAATCATAAGCTGCTGACCCTGTTGTACTTCTTTGCCCCGAAGCGTGGGGTAGAACCTTCTCACATGACAAAGATCCCCACACTCAAAGCAACCTCTCATAACGGTGGACTGTTGAGCTGAAGTTTGTCCTAGATGGCCCAAATACCTACTAGAGGAACCTTGAATAGCTGGTGGACGATAGGATATCTCTGGAATGGTGCTGAAATAGGGCCGCACTGGAGCACCTCGAGAAGGCGGCGGTGCTGGATATGTGGTCCTGCTAGACTGACCCCTCACAAACTGACTTTTGCCCCCAAACGGAGCACCACTTAACCCTCTAGAATATCGAAATCGCTTGTCCCTCGGTACCTGCTCTCGACTCCGCTGACGAACACCCTCGATCCTCTGAGCTATCTCCACAACCAGCTTGTAAGAAGTCCACATCTTAACCTCTCGGGCCATAGTGGCCTGGATACCGGAGTGCAAACCCACAACAAACCTCCGCACTCTCTTTGAATTGGTGGGAAGTATCATAAGTCCATGGCGAGATAACTCGGAAAATCTTTCCTCATAATCGGTCATTGACATCTGCTCCCACAGAAGCTGCTCAACTAAAATCGTAACTCTTCCCTTTGAGAGGGTGGAATATATCTATCCAGAAAGAGACGTGTGAACTGGTACCAAGTAAAGGGAGGAGAACCTGCTGGCCTACCGAGAAGATAGGACTTCCACCATCTACGGGTCCTGCCCTCCAGCTGAAAGGTGGTAAAGTCCACCCCCTGGGACTCCAATATCCTCATGTTGTGCAGTATGTCCCTAGAACGATCAATAAAGTCATGGGGGTCCTCATGTCGCTCACCTCCAAAGACAGGAGGATGTAGCCTGGTCCATCTATCCAATAGCTTCTATGGCTAGCCGGCCATAGCTGGTCTGGGCTCAGGTATAGCTGTTGCAACTAGCTGAGCTTCGCCCATGGGTAGTGCGCTCGGGTTCTGATATACGGCAACTACATGCCCTGAAGCCTGAGCGGTAGGGGACTGTACTCCCCCTCACGCCTGAGATGTGGCTGGGTCTGCTGGAAATAAACCAGCCTGAGTCATAGAATCAATGAACCGTGACATACGGCCCATGACCTCCTGGAATCCTCGTGGACATGAAATCCATTAGGGTCAGCTCTGTTGCATGCACCTCGCCCTGCTCCTCAATAACATGATCCTCTACTGGATCCATTGGTGGCACAATTGGAGCAACTCTAGGATGCTCTCTACCACGAGCTAGATCCCTCACTCGACCTCTGCCCCGGCCTCTAGCAATAGGGAGAGCAGCTCCTCCACGGTCAGGTACATCTGGCGTGCACGTTCTCACCATCTGTGAGAGAATAAGATAAAGCTACTTAGCATAACATTAACTGCAGGATAGAATATGAAGAAAGAGTAATTTCCTAATACCCTATAGCCTCTCAAAGATAAGTACGGACGTATCTGCACCGATCCGCAAGGCTCTCTGAGGCCTGCTCATGACTTTTGAGACCTATGTGAACCTAGTGCTCTGATACCATATTGTCACTACCCAATTTCTCCTATAGGCCGTGATGGCGCCTAACGTTGCTGCTAAGCAAGCCAACGGTGAACTAGACATGTATTTATTCTTTTAATAATTTCAAAGTAGTTGATTTTATTTATTAAGTAAATGAGAAGTGGAAAATTTGATAAAGTAAAGCATAAACAAATAAAAGAACAAGTATGGTGAAATAAATGCTCAAAAATCATCAAGTGTCTACTAGCATGTTTTCAAGATCCGGTGTCACAAGTGTATGGGCAACTAGTAGAATACACAAAACACCTAAGCTATTGACTCAAATGAGATAGACAGAAAATAAATACAAAAGAGAGAGAGACAACGGGTGCTACAAAACGGACTCAGAGCGCAGCTCACCACTATGCCTCAGGATAATGGGGGTGCGCACCTGAATGAACACCAGATGCACCTGCCTCAGATCCTGTACGATTAGTGCATAAGTGTAGCGTGAGCACATAAACAACATGTACCCAGTAAGTATCCAGTCTAACCTCGAAGAAGTAGTGACGAGGGGTCAACATCGACACTTACTATGGGCCAACAATAAAAATACCGAAATACTAAATAGGCATGGAATGTGTGAATAATAATAATAACATAATAGCAAGCAGTGAATAAATGATTCTTTAACTGATAGTAATTTCCAAAATCACCACTAACACATACTAACTCCAAATCAATTTCAGGCAAATAAATAAATTATAACCTCTCAAGTCATGAAAATAATATCAAGTGTATTCGGGATCCAAGCATTAACACACACGATTTATGCTGAGGTCGTACGGACCCATCCAGAATAATATGTACATTGCCGAGGGTCGAGCGGCATGAACCATAGATGCATCTATTATACTGCCGAAACGTTTGGCCCGCTCCACAAGAAGAGAGAATACTCTTTGAACATCCGATCTAAAAGTTATCACAAGACTAATACACAAGGAAGCACAATTTCTATTAATGGTCGAATAACCCATCAAAATTCAAAGTAAGTGAAATTCGTCATTTACGAATCCTTTATCAAGTTTCAATATAATTTAGGCACTTACATTAACAAGTAGAGTGCAAACAATACAAGTATTTCATGAGTTGGATCCTAAAGCTACCCGGACTTAAGCATGATTAGTAGCTACACACAGACTATCGTCACCTCGTGCATATGTAGCCCCCACAATAAGAAGCAAATAGTAATTTAAAACATCTATGGGATAAATTCCCTCTTACAAGGTTAGGCAAGAGACTTACCTCATCTCAAAGCTCACTGTTCGGCCCACAAATTCGCTCCAAAGCCTCAACTTGGTGCCGAACAATCTGAAGCTAGCCAAATGTTATATAAATCAATCAATATACGCTCACAGGTTCATAATTTAGCTATTAGAGTAATTACCTAACCCAAATAGGAATGTAAAATTCACACCCAGGCCCATGTGCCAAGATTCCGGATTTTTTCGAAGATAAATATTATCCATAGCCTCACGAACTCAAATATATAATTTTTACTTAATTCTATAATCAATTTCGTTGTCAAATCTCAATTTTACCAAAACCCTAGGTTTTTCACAAATCCCCTTTAATTTCCCAAGTTTTTCATGTTAAATCTACCTACGATTCGCTTATTTAGCTAAAGAATTGATAGGGATAACCTACCTCTTGATGTTGATGAAATCCCTCCACAAAATGCTCTCAAAATTGCCTAAGACCAAGTGGGAAATGAAGCTAAGTCCCGTAATAAAAAGCCCTTGTACCAGTCGCAGATGTCGTATTTACGACATCTTCTTCGCAAATGTGAGGGTCGGAAATCGCGACAAAACCATCGCAAATATGAAGGTTGGCCATCTCTCACATGGTCGCAAATGCGACCAAACACTTCGCATTTGCGAAGAGGTGTTGATCGCAAAAGCGAAGGAAAATCTCGCAAATACGAGTCCTGCCTCGCCCAGGCTTCATCGCAATTGCGAAGTCCACATCGCAAATGCAAAGTCCACATCGCAAATGTGAACAAAACCTCGCATTTGCGATACCTGAGGCACCAAAAAAAATAGAAAACTGAAGTCCTTCCACCCCTCCGAACGCGTCCGAAACTCACCCGAGCCCTCGGGGCTCCACAACAAACATCCACACATATCTAAAAGCATCATACGAACTTGTTGTCACGATCAAAACACCGAAATAACATCTACAATCATGAATCGGACTCCAAAATCCATGAATTATACCATGAAACTCAAGAACTTCTAGAAACACTTCCGCGCGTCCAATTCCTATCAAATCTACTCGGAATGATGCCAAATTTTGCATACAAGTCACAAATCACCATACGAAACTATACCCAGGCTCGGAATCCCAAACAGACCTCGATAATACCAAATCCTACTAATTTAAAGAACTTGAAAACCTTCAATGCACCAACTTTCAATATTAAGCGCTGAAACGCTCCCGGGTCATCCGAAACTCGATCCGAACATACGCCCAAGTCCAAAATCGTCATACGAACCTATTGGGACTGTCAAATCCTGGTTCTAAGGTTGTTTACTCAAAACCTTGACTCAAGTCAAAGTTAACCATTTTAAGCCAATATTAAGGATCGAAGTGTTCCGATTTTAACCCGAACCCTTCCAAACCCGAACAACTAACCATCTCCGCAAGTCATAAAATGGTAAAAGTACATACGGGGAGTCTTAATTAGGGGAATGAGTATCTAGAAAGCAAAGCAACCAGTCGGGTCGTTATAGACAAGATAAAAATAGCTTTGATTCGCTGATTTATAGGGTAGCTTGCTCACGTTACCATTGTTGGGATTTTAAGCTTGTGTAGCTTAAAGAGGGTGAATGAGAAATGGAGGAAAAAATAAAATATTTGAGTTTCCCTCCTTGGCAAAAAGAAATTGTCCCATATTGGAGGAAGAAAAGGCTTTTGATGGGTATATATATAATTTCTCTTCTTCTAGCTCTTAAAGAGTTAAGAAGAAGGCAAGCCTCGCGCCGTCGTCGTCATCGCTCGCTCGGTTCGGCTTCGGATTCGGATTCGGATTTAGTCAAAGATCGATTGATTGATTAATCTTTTTGGACAAAATTCCTTTTAATTATTTAATTAATTAATTAAATAATTAATGAAAAATTCAATCCAGAATAACTCATGACCCGCGACCCGGTCCGGTCAGGCCCGTTTTCTTTCCCGGATTATTTTAAATCCATTTTCCCGCAATATTTCCCAGTTGCAAACCTTTTCAGAAACAATGCCAGCAACTCTATAAATAGAGTTTGAATCCCAGAATCTTTCCTTACGAAAATTTCTGAGCTTCTTCTTCTTCTTCTGTACAAAAAAAAAATCCAGTGTGTTTTACAGCCTTCGAGCGGCTTGCTAGTGGTGTTAGACAACTACTGAACGATATACCGTTAGACAACTACTCTCTAGTGGTGTTATCACAATTGACTACGTAAAGTCAAGAGATAACGTGTTGGATCCACTTACAAAAGGCCTATCTAGAGAGGCAGTTGAAAGATTATCAAAGGGAATGGGATTAAGGTCTAGGACAAGTCATCATGGCGGTAACTCTACCTAGCAGACTAGAGATCCCACGAGCTAGGTTCAAAGAGATCAAACAAAGTTATGAATGACAGTTCAACTTTGTCAAATAACTCAACCCATTCTCGTGATGAAGACAATGTTCAGAAACCGAGGTAAAGTATTAAGGCTTTTTGATGAGTCAACAAAACTTAAAGGTTTTTTAATGATTTGCTAAGTCTGGCAGGATATGACCAGATAATGTGTCTATAGGATTACACGTTTAGAAATCACCTATGTTCCCGGTTGCAAACCTTTTCAGAAACAATGCTAGCAACTCTATAAATAGAGTTTGAATCCCAGAATCTTTCCTTACGAAAATTTCTGAGCTGCTTCTTCTTCTTCTTCTGCACAAAAAAATCCAGTGTGTTTTACAGCCTTCGAGTGGCTCGTTGTTCACCGGCGTTTGGTACCAACACTCTGGTAAGTTAAATTGTTCTATCCTGGGAGGATATATTCCAGCACCTCGGGTACTTGAGGGGAATAATTTCCTTAAGGACACACTGTGTATTCAGTGGGCTCGATTTATTCCTATATTGTTTTTTCAGAATTTATTTCGTTAAATAAGTATTACTAACTTTCTGTTTTGTTTATATATTTCAGAAAGTTTAATTATTTATTACAGCAATACAGATTTATAACAATCTTAAGGAAATTACTTTATTATATTATGTATTTTGTTTGTGGAGATTAAAACCTGTGTGGTTTTCTACTCCTTCTGAATTTTACTATTCTGATTTTAAGATATAAAAAACTTCATCAAAGTATTGAAATTCATAAAACGATTTGAAGAACATAAAAATTTATCATTTTCTGTGTCACAATATATAAAAAACTTCGATTTTATTTATTATACATACTGTTTTTTTTGTTAATAACAGTATTGTTTACTGTTCTGGTTTTTCCATTAATTGAATTCTTCTGTTATTTACAGTGAGAAATGGCAATTGATAACGAAAATTTTTCTGCGATTGTTGCGGCAACAACGATAGCCTTGTCAAGTCGGACTGCTGTTCCACCGGCAGAGAAACCGGGAAAATTTTCCGGAGCCAACTTCAAAGGATGGCAGGAATGAGTGTTCTTCTGGCTTACCACACTTGGTATGCAGAAATTCACTAGTGAAGAACCTCCAGTGCATGCTGCGGACATGTCGGACAACGAGAAATTCATGATTGTTGAGGCATGGAAACAGACAGATTTTCTTTGCAAAGGCTATATCTTAAGCGCTTTATAGGATGACTTGTACAATGTGTACAGTGTGATGAATACTTCGAAAGAATTATGGGACGCACTTGAGAAGAAGTACAAGACTGAAGATGCATGCTTGAAGAAGTTCGTGGTTGCCAAGTTTCTAGACTATAAAATGATAGACAGCAAAACTGTTAGAACCCAAGTTCAGGAGCTTCAACTTATTTTTCATGACCTTATTGCTGAAGGTATGGTCGTGAATGAAGCATTTCAAGTGGCTACAATGATTAAAAAATTGCCTCCTTCGTGGAGATATTTCAAGAACTATCTTAAGTACAAGCGCAAATAAATGAAGTTGGAAGATCTTGTGATTCGTCTCAAGATTGAGGAAGACAACAAAACGGCCGAGAAGAAGTCTCGTGGAAATTCAACGATCATGGGAGCTAATATAGTTGAGGAGACTGCTCCAAAAAGTAAGAAGAGAAAGAGGTCTTCTGGACAGACTAAGGAGCAGAACAAAAAGAAATTCAAAGGCAGCTGCTACAATTGTGGAAAAACCGGTCACAAAGCCCCTGATTGTCGTCTCCCGAAAAAGTATAAGAGGAAGGGACAAGCCAACATAGTGGAGAAGAATGATTACATTGATGATCTGTGTGCAATGCTTTCGGAATGCAACCTAATTGGAAATCCGAAGGAGTGGTGGATTAACTCTAGAGCCACTCGACATGTTTGTGCTGTCAAGGAAGCATTTGCGACTTACTCTACTGCTAGTCCCGAAGAAGAGCTTTCTATGGAAAATACTGCCACAACCAAGATTGAAGGTTATGGGAAGATATTCTTGAAGATGACTTCCGGCAAGGTGTTAACGCTCAACAACGTTCTTCATGTTCCTAATATTAGGAAGAATTTAGTTTCTACTTCTTTGCTTATTAAGAATGGATTCAAATGTGTATTTGTTTATGATAAAGTTGTTGTAAGAAAGAATGAAATGTATGTTGGAAAGGGCTACCTCACAGAGGGCCTCTTCAAACTAAATGTAATGGTTATTGACAGTATGAATAAAATTTCAGCTTCTTCTTATTTATTGGAGTCAAATGATTTATGGCATATTCGTTTAGGACATGTCAATTACAAAACCTTGCGGAAGTTAATTAATTTAGAAGTATTGCCTAAATTTGAGTGTAATAAATCAAAATATCAAATATGTGTTGAGTCTAAATTTGTAAAACATCCTTATAAGTCTATTGAAAGAAATTCAAATCCTTTAGACTTAATTCATACTGACATTTGTGATATGAAGTTGACACCATCACGAGGTGAAAAAAAGTATTTTATTACTTTTATTGACGATTGCACTCAATATTGTTATGTTTATTTGCTTAATAGTAAGGATGAAGCAATTGAAGCATTTAAGCAACACAACAATGAAGTGGAGAATCAATTGAATAAAAAGATCAAAATAATTAGAAGTGATAGGGGTGGAGAATATGAATTTTCGTTTGCAGAAATATGTTCGGAATATGGAATTATCCATCAAACTACTACACCTTACACACCTCAATCCAATGGAATTGCGGAAAGGAAAAATCGGACATTAAAGAAAATGATGAATTCTTTATTAATAAGTTCCGGATTACCGCAGAGTTTGTGGGGCGAAGCTATCCTTACAGCTAACCGAATACTCAACAGAGTACCCCACAGCAAAACACAATCTATTCCATATGAAAAATGGAAAGGAAGAAAACCCAACTTGAAATATTTCAAAGTGTGGGGGTGTCTAGCAAAGGTACAAGTTCCTTTACCTAAAAGGGTTAAAATCATACCAAAAATTATTGATTGCGTTTTCATTGGATATTCTACAAATAGTAAAGCATGTCGGTTTTTGGTTCATAAATCCGATATTCCCGAAATTCACATTAATGCGGTAATAGAATCAGATAATGCTGAATTCTTTGAAAGCATCTATCCGTATAAAACTGAATGCAAGTCATTAAGTGAAAGACCTAAATGACCTCGGGAAGAACCAAAGGAAAATACTCCAAATATAGAAGATCCAAGGCGTAGCAAACGTCAAAGAACATCTACTTCCTTTGGACCAGATTTTATGACATTCTTGCTTGAAAATGAGACTCAAACTTTTAAAGCAGCTATGTCATCTTCTGATTCAGCGTTTTGGAAAGAGGCAGTCAATAGTGAGATTCAATCAATTTTGGATAACCATACATGGGAATTGGTAGATCTTCCTCCGGGAAATAAGCCTTTAGGTTCGAAATGGATCTTTAAACGGAAAGTGAAAGCTGATGGCACTATTGACAAATATAAGGCAAGATTTGTTGTCAAAGGTTATAGACAAAAGGAAGGCCTTGATTACTTTGACACTTACTCGCCAGTAACGAGGATAACATCTATTAGGGTGTTAGTGGCACTAGCGGCCGTGTATGGTCTTGAAAACCATCAAATGAATGTTAAAACAGCTTTCTTAAATGGAGAATTAGAGGAAGAGATTTACATGGAACAACCTGAGGTTTTTGTGGTAACTGGTAAAGAAAAGAAAGTGTGCAAACTTGTTAAGTCGCTTTATGGACTTAAACAAGCACCCAAACAATGGCATGCCAAATTTGACCAAAAAATATTGGCAAGTGGGTTTAAAATCAACGAGTGCGATAAATGTATTTACATTAAAAACACTCCAGGTCATGAAGTCATTGTTTGTTTATATGTTGATGACACGTTGATAATGAGAAAAAATATGGCAGATATAAATGTTATTAAGCGCATGTTGGCTAGCAAATTCGATATGAAAAATTTAGGAGTTGCTGATGTGATCTTATCACAGTCTCACTACATTGAAAAGGTACTTGACAAGTACAAGTATTTGGATTTTAAAATTGCCAAGACTCCAATTGACGTGAGTTATACACTTCAAAAGAATGAAGGTGAAAGTGACTCACAACTGGATTATGCAAGAGTATTGGGAAGTTTGATGTATATTATGAATTGTACGCGATCAGATATAGCATGTGCTATTAGTAAACTGAGTCGGTTTACAAGTAATCCCAATCACATACATTGGATGGCAATGAAACGAGTTTTGGGGTATCTCAAACATACCCAAAATTACGCTTTGCATTATAACAAATATCCCTCCGTGATCGAGGGATATAGTGATGCAAATTGGATCACTGGATCATCTGAAGTTAAATCCACGAGTAGATATGTTTTCACAATTGGGGGTGGAGCAGTGTCTTGAAAATCATCCAAACAAACATGCATCGCTCGTTCCACAATGGAATCTGAATTCATAGCTTTAGATAAGGCCGGTGAAGAAGCTGAATGGCTCCGGAATTTCTTGGAAGATATTCCATTTTTGCCCAAACCTTTGGCACCTATTTGTATACATTGTGATAGTCAAGCGGCAATAGGCAGGGCAGAGAGCGTTATGTATAACGAAAAATCTTGTCATATACGACGGAGACACAATACCGTTAGACAACTACTCTCTAGTGGTGTTATTACAATTGACTACGTAAAGTCAAGAGATAACGTGTCGGATCCACTTACAAAAGGCCTATCTAGAGAGGCAGTTGAAAGATCATCAAAGGGAATGTGATTAAGGTCTAGGACAAGTCATCATGGCGGTAACTCTACCTAGCAGACTAGAGATCCCACGAGTTAGGTTCAAAGAGATCAAACAAAGTTATGAATGACGGTTCAACATTGTCAAATAACTCAACCCATTCTCGTGATGAAGACAATGTTCAGAAATCGAGGTAAAGCATTAAGGCTTTTTGATGAGTCAACAAAGCTTAAAGGTTTTTTAATGATTTGCTAAGTCTGGCAGGATATGACCAGATAGTGTATCTATAGGATTACACGTTTAGAAATCACCTATGTTCCCGGTTGCAAACCTTTTCAGAAACAATGCTAGCAACTCTATAAATAGAGTTTGAATTCCAGAATCTTTCCTTACGAAAATTTCTGAGCTGCTTCTTCTTTTTTTTCTGCACAAAAAAATCCAGTGTGTTTTACAGCCTTCGAGTGGCTCGTTGTTCACCGACGTTTGGTATCAACACTCCGGTGAGTTAAATCGTTCTATCCTGGGAGGATATATTCCAGCACCTCGGGTACTTGAGGGGAACAATTTCCTTAAGGACACACTGTGTATTCAGTGGGCTCGATTTATTCCTATACTGTTTTTCCAGAATTTATTTCGTTAAACAAGTATTACTAACTTTCTGTTTTGTTTATATATTTCAGAAAGTTTAATTGTTTATTACAACAATACAGATTTATAACAACCATTGAGTCAGAATTATTTGACAAAGCTTCCTCTTAGTGTTCTTTCCAAAATTCGAAGTTCTAATTAGTATACAATTATACTATTTCTGCACTGATCGTAAATGAAGTCTTGTTAATTGGAACCACTTGAATTTGCTTTTTCTTATTAATATTCATCAATAATATGTAAACAGAAGCTGCTTCAAGTTGGGATAATATGGGAAATGTTATCGTTCTCTGCAAATTAGGGCAACATGTCCTTATTTCTTTCTTTACACAGTTGAAATTGAATAACATTTAGACAGAGTTATTGTCCATATTGCCATATTTGAAGACACAACATCCGCTAGCATCAGTTGTGTTCGGATTCTATTTGCTGGAGGATTGATCTACATGCTATTAAGATGTAAGAAGACTTCTTAAACATCTGATTGGACATACTATTGCTCTTTTATACTTTTCATAAAATATAATTCAGTAGCTTGACTGACTAAGATATTCAAAAATTGCTCTTACCATTTAAGTGGACGAAGCAGCAGAGGCGGATCCAGGATTTATACTTTATGGGTTCAATTTTTAAGGTTTTAGCGTTGAGTCCATTATATTTTTAAAATTATGGGTTTATATCTACTATTTTTATAATTTTAAGAAATTTTTACATATAAATTTTTGCTCCGCATACAAAGTTATGGGTTCAATTGAACCCGTCGCCAACACTCTACATCCGCCTCTGCGAATTAGAAACATAAGTTTACTTACTCTATCTAATAGCGATCAATAATTTCTCTTTATCCCTCTTTTTAGTATAGAACTTAGTCATATTTGTGATTTTGTCCTAGATTTATTGCTTATTTAGTTCTTATACGACCAATTCATTTTTAGCTTTGGATCGAATTGCATTCCGGACATTCACTCAAAGACGGGAGACATCAAGTGGTTCTTGAATAGCTGGACATCAAGAAGGATAATGGTTATAGTTGATGTTATAATGATAATATGCTCAACGGATGAACTCACTGACTTTGTTGGGGGAATTAAATTTTTAATACACTTCAAAACTTATACTCCCTCCGTTTCAATTTATGTGAACCTATTTTCTTTTTAGTCCGTGCAAAAAAGAATGACTTCTTTCCTTATTTGGAAACAATTTACCTTTATACAATGATTTATAGCCATACAAAATATATGTGCCTCATTTTACACCACAAGTTCAAAAGTCTTCTCTTTTTTCTTAAATTTCGTGCCCATTCAAATGAGTTCACTTAAATTGAAACGGAGGGAGTATCACTTTTTAAGACAAAAGTGTTAAGAAGGGGAAAGAGACACTTATGTGATTAGGGTTAATGACACTATTTTTAAAACCCCCAATATTTTCTTAATTACAAAAAAGCCCCCTTCTCCTCCCACTCCTTCTCCTCCTCCTCGTCCTCCTCCTCCTCCTGCTCCTCCTCCTCCCCTTGTTCCTCCATCTCGCAACGCTCCTCTCTATCCTCTGCCACTCCTAATCCTCAAACATTTAGAAAAGATGTTTCAAATATCTAAAAAAATATTTCAAACATCTGCACACATCTGTGGGGACGTTTGAAACATTTGTGAAAAAAAAATCAATGAGAACAACACTAGAAAAAAAAAGCAGAAGAAATATCCCGATGGATGTTTCAAACAACCCGAGGATGTTTCAAATATCCCCGTGGATGTTTCAGCAGAATACTCATTTATGGGGGATGTCTCAAAATATCTCGAGGCTATTTTGTAAAATACTTACTTTGTAAAATTTTATATTTTTCTCTTTTTCTCGTATATTTTAAATCACTAGAAGAAAAAAAAAAAACTTAAAAAAGAAGAAGAAGATGAAAATAAGATGAAGAGGGAAAAGACAAAATGAAGAAGATGGCAGGGACGAACCAGCAACAGCAACAACGAAAGTTGAAGAGAAAGAAGAACGTAAGGAGAAGAATGAGAGAATGAGAAAGAAGAAAGAAGAAAGAAGAAAGAAGAAAGAAGTAAATAGGAGAAATGAGAGGGAAATGAAAATTTGAAATAATTTGAATGAGTATGATTTTTTAAAAGTTTTGAAAATTTTAATATTTATCCACAATTTTTATTATTTTTAATTTGACCCCCAAATCCCTTTAATTACACATTTTTTGTTAACCAAATGTCCTATATTCTTACATAAGACTTCAAAAGTCTTTTTACCTCATTTTTCCGACTTTGTTATCCTATCAATAGGGGCAAAACAAATCCCTTGAATTATTGATGCAATCAAAAGTTAGAGCAATAATTTTGTAGACATGATTTAATAAATAAAACAAATGATGTTGTATCCTCTTTTGTCTTCTATTTGTTGTGGTATTGGTTTACATTTATGGTTCAGTATAGTAAGGTGAGATACTTGTGTTGTTTTTGCCTCTATTATTTCAAAGCTTTAAGGTTGAGTACATTATTCAAATGGTGATTCAACTATTTCAAATTATATGCTAAAGTCATTTTTCTTTCGTTTGTAACAACAAAATCACTTAACTATGCATATAGCACTTAGAAGGTCACTCAACTAGATTTTTCAAATTTTTGATTGTCAAATACCTATTGTACCCTCTAAATTATCAATTTATTTGAATTTTTTAAATATTATATGTTTTTTCTCTTTTTAATCTACATTGTGGACTTACCTATAGAAAAATTATTTATAAAAGAAAAAATAAAAAATTAATTTTCAACTCATATAATGACAGAATAATAATATACTTGAGCATAATTTTCAACCATATATAATAGTATATATGATAAACATACCTTTATTTAAATAATTATTTTTATATTACGTGCATGGAATATATATTTTACAACCTGTATTTTCTTTCATTCTCAATTGTGTAAATAATTTTTTAAATTTTTGTTGTTAATTTATAAATAAAAAGGGGGAAATCATAATATTAAAAAGTTAAAAATAAAATAAAAAGAAGATAAATATTTATAATTTAGAGAGTGAAATAGGTATGTGACAATTCAAATTTTAAAAAATCTAGTTGAGTGACCTTATGAGTGCTATAGGCATAGTCAAGTGACTTTGTTATTACAAAAGAAAAAAAGTGACTTAGCAGATAATTTGGGATAGTTGAGTGACCATTTGAGTAATGAACTCCTTTAAGGTTGCATACAAGAGAAATTTTTCTTAATTTCTTATCTATCTTTCTTTATTTCTTATCTTATTCCATTATTCTTCTGTTTACCAATAAGACAATTTGAAAGGCTCTCAAATCTGTCTTTACCCAATAATTTAAAATTTTAAGGGATTCATATCACAGAATATGATTATTTTTTGTTATAATCAGTGTTTTAAAAGGCGTGGGCGTAAGGCGAGGTGTTTTACATATGCCTTAGAGGGGCGTAAGCCCCGAGGCGTCCCACAGGTGTTTAGTTTTTAATATTTTATAAAATAATATAATGACAGTAAATATTTATAAATAGGTAAAATTGCATAAAAATTGAAGAAAACTATATATATGTGTGCTACATCCCCACAAAATATTAATCAAAATAATCTATTATACGTTATTTACAAGCACAAGTAATTTGAGTCAAAGAATAAAGTTTTCTATATGGAGGAACAAAAAGGATGATTAACCTGCAATTTGAACTTTGAATTTGCTGCTATGAAGAAGGAGGTAGTTCACTTTATATTTGTAAAAAAAATTAAATATTCGTTATTTTTGGGAGATATTAGGAGACTAGCGGATAAGATAAAAAATTGGAAAAACTATGAATTAGGGCTTAAATCAATAAAAAAAGATTTTTACTTTTAAATTTAATACTTTTGAGTTCCTTTTTAAACCTTTTGAGTAATTACCAAACTGACTTTTGAGAATTTGAGTATTATATGAAGGACTAATTCAACAAATTTTGTTTTAATTTGAAAAAGTCTCTAGGGCTTACTCCTTATTAAAAAAATGTGCCCGAACGCCCGGGTGTACGTCCCAAATTAAGGGGCGTATGCCTCTTGAGACTTTCGCCCCACGCCATCGCCCCGGAGCTCGCCCCATAAACGCCTTTTAAAATAGAGGTTATAATTGACCATCACTTTAGACCGTAAATTGTTAGAGAATGAGTATGATTTATAATCTTTTGTTACAAATAACGACAACTTTAGACTGCAAATTGTTGGGCCCATGAAGAGCATGGGCAAAGATCATGTAGTGTGTGTATATATATACACACACAAATACATTCAAGAAGTCGATTATCTCCTCTTTGACTTCGTCTCTCGGATTCAAAGGCGTCCTGGATATCATTTTCAAGCTTATGTCAACATTTCTGCAGTGAAACTCTGTTTCCATTTATGAAGATTTGAAAATATTGTTTCTTCAATGTTTGATTAAATGGATGTTCGATGAATATTGGAAATGACTTCTTAACATTAAGTGACAAATACTGCTGGATGTTTGCTTCTTCTTTTTTTCTTCTTCCTTTTGTTTGAATCTCTTTCTTCTGAGTTTGGCTAATTAGGAAGAATTTTATTTTGGGTTATATTCTCAGGCAGTCATTTTTTATTTTTTTAAAGGAGATACATTGATTTCAAGAAGGATAGCACACAAAGTGTTTTGAGTAAACTCCAAAGTAAGGTTTTTATGAGTAACAGTTTTCCATACAATTTTAGGTTTTTATGAGTAACAATTTTCTAATATTTCTTTAATTAACTATAAGTATATTGTTTACTCATTTTCCTAAGGATGAGGCTAGTTGTTGCCGTTCGGCATGACAAGTTTATTTAGCCGTGAATTTTGTGTTAAATCTGACAAGTATGGTTAAATTTAACTGAGATTTTGACCTCCACCGTTAGTTTTAGTGCTAGAGATTAAAAGTGTCCACTTTTTGTATACATTGAGGACTATTTATGTTAAGTGGTATACATTAAGAACCAAAACAGTGTAGAAATAGCGTGGTATAACCACTTTTTAAAGTGGTATTTACTTTTTAGCCAGTAGTTTTAATGTTGAGCAAAAATAGTCACTACTTTATTAAAATTGATACGAAAAATCTTTTTTACCCTTTCTTCATGAATGATGTGTAAATATTAAGGATATGGTGTCCTTAACTTCATGAGTGATGTGTAAAATATTAAGGACACTATGTCCTTAACATTTACATTGCACACATGAAGTTAAGGACACCATGTCCTTAACATTTACACTGCACATATAAAGTTAAGGACACCATGTTCTTAATATTTACATATCACTCATAA